>NW_027142396.1:836317-1436317 GCF_026170545.1 Melanerpes formicivorus | reverse complement strand
AATCAAATGCTATTCATTTCTGCATTTTGGTGTAATATCAGGTGAACTTTCTGACCTTTCACTAAGACCTGAATTTATATCCTGCAGGCATATTGTAGCCAGGTGGGTGCTGGTCTCTTCTCCCGGGCAACCAGCACCAGAACAAGAGGACACAGTCTCAAGCCATGCCAGGGGAGGTTTAGGCTGGATGTTAGGAAGAAGACTGCACAGACTGTAAATAAACTTGCAGTTTGAATGAGAAGAAAGTGTCTTAGCCCATGAAATTCCACAATAAGAGCATGAACCTTGTTCCAGTTGAAAAGCAGAGTTATGCTACAACCTATATAGTCTTTAAGGGCCAAAGCAGCACATCTTTTATATGAAACTAAGTTGTTAGTGTAGTTAAAATATAAATCTACTTAAAATGCAATAGTTATTTTTACAAGTCCTGGCAGAATTATGCTAACAGTTTTTGTATAAATTATCCAATTATTTCAGGAAGAAAATAATCATTATTAATGCTGCTAACATTGTTACCCAAAAGCTTTTGTAGCACATCTTTTCTACGGGATTTTTCTTACATAACCAATGCTTTTCTGAAGGCATGTAGTGAATTGTAAGTATCCCAACTCCTTCACCGGGATACAGATTTTGGTGTGGGGATGCAGATGTTGGTAGTGTTTCTTCCTTGTTATTGGTTGCTATTTTGATGCATTGAGAACACTGTTCCTTCTTCAATTTACTGTACATGGTGTGCTTTACATAATCCAAATACCTCTTTGCTCTTTTAACCCCTGAAACAAATGCCATCCAGTTTACAAGGTTGCATTCTTTTCCTGATCCTTAACTGACACATGCCAATCTGTTCTTAGTCCTGAAGCCTTTAATACTGTCCGGTGCTCATAATTCCAAGACTTCTGCTGTCACCCTGTGCTTCTATTCCTCTACATTGTATCATTATTTTAGAATAAGATTCTTTACAGAATATCCTTTATCAATACCTGTTAACATAAATGAACCAAAGTTTTCTTCAAAGCTAAGCAAAACTGAACCAAAATATATAATAGTCACCTGGGTACTGGACAGCCATTCTGTTACAAGCTGAAAAGGCTGCAGAAAAGCCCAGATTAAATCCAGACAAAGCAAATATGAAGAAATTCAGTCATGAGGACTCAGAGAGTTACAAAATCCATGGTCTGTTAAAGCAACAACAGCTCCATATCTGCAGACCTACATAAGTACAGTCCTCTCTGTGACAACAGTCTTCAAAGCTCATAGAATCATAGAATCATAGAATCATAGGATCAGTCAGGGTTGGAAGGGGTCACGAGGATCATCTAGTTCCAACCTTCCTACCATGGGCAGGGACACCCCACACTAGATCAGGCTGGACAGAGCCTCATCCAGCCTGCTCTTAAACACCTCCAGGGATGGGGCCTCGACCACCTCCCTGGACAACCCATTCCAGGACTTCACCTCTCTCATGGGGAAGAACCTCCTCCTCACATCCAGTATGAATCTCCCCACCTCCAGCTTCATTCCATTCCTCCTAGTCCTATCACTACCTGATATCCTGAGAAGTCCCTCCCCAGCCTTCCTGTAGGCCCCCTTCAGATACTGGAAGGCCACAATTAGGTCACCTCAGAGCCTTCTCTTCTCCAGACTGAACAGCCCCAACTCTTTCAGTCTGTCCTCATAGGAGAGGTGCTCCAGCCCTCTGATCATCTTTGTGGCCCTTCTCTGGACACGTTCCAGCACGTCCATATCCCTCTTGTAATAGGGGCTCCAGAACTGGATGCAGTACTCCAGGTGGGGTCTCACCAGGGCTGAGTAGAGGAGGAGAATCACCTCCCTTGACCTGCTGGCCACACTTCTCTTGATGCAGCCCAGGATCTGATTGGCTTTGCGGGCTGCAAGTGTACATTGAGACCTCACGTTGAGCTTCTTGTCCACCAGCACCCCCAAGTCTTTCTCCTCAGGGCTGCTTTCCAGCCAGTCACTGCCCAGCCTGGATTTGTGCCTGGGATTGCCTCGACCCAGATGCAGGAACCTGCACTTGGTCTTGTTGAACCTCATGAGGTTGGCTTGTGCCCACCTCTCCTGTCAAGGTCCCTCTGGATGGCCTCCCTTCCCTCCAGCACGTCTGCTGCACCACACAGCTTGGCGTCATCAACAAACTTGCTGAGGGTGCACACAATGCCACTGTCCATGTCACCAACAAAGATGAGAAATAAATTAATCATTCGAGAGGAATGTTGAAGGCAACTGTTCCATACATCCTGCCAGCAACAGAGAGATGAGGATGACATCTGAGCAGAAATCAGCTTAAGTGTAGGGTTAATTTTTTTTCACTTGAAAAGATTCTGCACAAAAATGTCATATTAAAAGAAAGTCTGGATGCAAAGACAGCTCTGAAAAATTGCAAAAAAACCCCAGTAGATCTATCCTGTGAATTGCATCTTTGATATCTATGAAAAAAGATGATAAAAAAATTAATAATTCCTATCACACAAATAAATATATATCTGCTGTAGCCTACCAATCAAGTATTCAATTTTCACAATGATTTTGTGACATTTTCTGTATTTTTCCTTTGGGATGACTTGTAAATTCCTCCTTGACAAATTGCAGTAGCTCTTTAAGTGGCAGAAAATATTTAATAAATGTCTGGCAACCTCAGTTTCTTCAGAAATGTTGAAAGTTTATTTCATTTATTGATTTATTTACATAAGTAGATTAGCATAGAACAAGAAAAGGCAATCTAATTCCACTCTGAAAGAAGAAAATAGAAAACCAATGTAAAAGAAAACCACCAATACAACTACGTCATTATCAGAAGTGGTGCTTAGGTGCTTGAGAGTACTTAGAATAGAATAGAATAGAATAGAATAGAATAGAATAGAATAGAATAGAATAGAATAGAATAGAATAGACCAGGTTGGAAGAGACCTTCAAGATCATTGCGTCCAACCTATCATCCAACACCACCTAATCAACTAACCCATGTAACCAAGCACCCTGTCAAGTCTCCTCCTGAACACCTCCAGTGACGGCGACTCCACCACCTCCCCGGGCAGCCCATTCCAATGGGCAATCACTCTCTCTGTGTAAAACTTCCTCCTGACCTCCAGCCTGAACTTCCCCTGGCGCAGCCTGAGACTGTGTCCTCTTGTTCTGGTGCTGGCTGCCTGGGAGAAGAGACCAACCTCTGCCTGTTTACAAACCCCCTTCAGGTAGTTGTAGAGAGCAATAAGGTCACCCCTGAGTCTCCTCCTCTCCAGGCTAAGCAGCCCCAGCTCCCTCAGTCTCTCCTCATAGGGCTTGTGTTCCAAGCCCCTCACTTGTTCATTTCTTCATTTCTTTTACATATTGAATGGATCTGAATCCCTATTTAATGCTTCATGGACTTGTGTGGGGCATATGAGACCTTGAATATCTGGCTTCCACAGACATTTCTTCAATTCCAACAAATATTTTTAATACAACTCTTACATAACCTTGCATATCATTTAAAATTACATGAATTTATAAAGCTGATGAAGAACATCCTCAATTACATTAAATTTAACAGACTGCAGCCATAATTATGACTTTCAAGCAATAGTTTTGCATATCTAATTTGTGATTATTTGGCAGGCTCCTCACCAAAGTATGATCCTATTTTATTTCCTTCCTCTCATATTCTAAGGCTGTGATTAATGAAAGCAATGTATAAAACTGAAGAAAGGAAACAATATTAACTATGTTCAGACAAGGTGCTACTGCTCAGGGTGGATAAGGTTGTTTTCATAAAAGTTTCACCCAGTATCAGTGGTTCCATTAGCTTCTGCACTTGTTCCATGGCATGGCTGAACAGTTAGGTAGGTCATTTGCTACACAACATAAAAGAATTCAGCCTTTTTGAAGTGGGGAATCAAAGCCTATAAGCGTATCAGTAATTCATACTATAATTCCATCTTTGCATAATCAGAGAGATTAGCTGCCAGCACTCTGTTTACATGCAAGTGCACAGAAATGTATTTGAGTTAGTTTTCCATGTTAAGCCTATAATATTTTATAGTTTTTACACATTTTTATCAGTAAACCACATTTTGAAGAGGAATAAATACAGTTCTTAAACTAAATATATTTTGCTTTTTAGTGATGCATGGATACCAATTTGGCATTTTCTTATGAGAGGTAGCCAAAAGCAAATTGAACTCTCTTAATGTGATTAGTAAACAAGGTAAAAAGATGGAATTTGGTACTGTGTTAATGGAGATGATGGATGAATGTATTTGGCCTCTTTAGCACTTGAATCAGTTCAGCTAGAAAACTGGATATTAGCAGGACATGACTGAAAAGCAGATGTTGTAGCAAAATAGATACAGTTTCTATAAACAAATCACAGCCAAAATCCATGTGAAATTGCATGTAATTGTTGTAAAAGAGTAGGAGGAGAAATGGATTTGCGATATTTTTCTTTTATTAGACAACCAGGCAAAGGTTCAAAGAGATATGTTGCTATGGTTCCAATACAACTCTGACCTGAGAAGTTAAGTAGCATGACATAACATATTCCTGAGGGGAAAAAAACACCAAACTGAAATATGTAAGACATAATCTAATAAAAAATAATCGAGTAAAGAACTAGTCAAAATGACAAGGTGAAATATTGGATACCTTAGGTATTGAAATTTCAAATAATTATAGAAATCCTTTATAAAACAAAAGAAAACAAAACAAATCCCTTATAAAACGTCATTCTCACACTCTTCATGTTATTGACTCTTTGCTAGATTTTATCATAGAATCATAGAAGGGTTTGGGCTGGAAGGGACCTGGAAAAGTCATCTAGTCTGACCCCTCCACTGTCAGCAAGGACATCCCCAACTAGAACAGATTGCCCAGGGCCTCATCAAGCCTCACCTTGAATATCTCCAGGGAAGAGGCCTCAACCACCTCCCTGGGCAACCTGTTCCAGTGTTCCACCACCCTCATAGTAAAGAACCTGTTCCTAACATCCAATCTAATCTGTCCTTCTCTAGTTTGAAGCCATTGCCCTTTGTCCTGTCACTGCAGGCCACTGTTAACAGTCTCTCCCCATCCTTCATGTAGGCCCCCTTACAGTACTGGAAGACTGCTATTAGGTCTCCCTGGAGCCTCCTCTTCTCCAGGCCGAACAATCCCAGCTCTCTCAGCCTGGCCTTGTAGCAGAGGTCCTCCAACCCCATATCATTTTTGTGGCACTCCCCTGGACCCACTCCATCAGGTCCATGTCCTTCCTATACTGAGGGCTCCAGACCTGTACATAATACTCCAGGTGAAGTCCCACCAGAGCAGAGTAAAGTGGCAGAATCACCTCTCTGGATCTGCTGGCAACACATCTTTTGATGTGATTTGCCTTCTGGGCTGCAAGAGCACACTGCTTGCTCATGTTCGGCTTCTCGTCCATCAGTATCCCCAAGTCCCTTTCTATACGGCTGCTCTCCAACACCTCCTCCCCCAGCCTGTAGTGATAGTGAGGATTATTTTGTCCCACATGCAGAACCCTGAACCTGGGCCCACCTATCAAGCTTGTCCAGGTCCCTCTAGATGATATCCTGTCCCTCAGCAAAATTGCTATTGGCACACTCGATCACACTGTCTATATAACTGATAAAAATATTAAACAGCACAGGTCCCAGTACAGACCTCTGAGGGACAGCACTTGCCACTGCTCTCCATCTGGACTTCATGTCATTGAGCACCATCCTGTGGATGCGACCATTCAGCCAATTCCTTCTACAATGAACATTCCACCCATCAAATCTGTATCACTCCAATTTGGCAAGCAGGATATTGTAGAAGACTGTGTCAAAAGCCATACAGCTAGTTCCCTTGGGACTCTGGGAAGCATTTCATCAGGTCCTATAGAATTATAGAATCATAGAAGTGTTGAGGTTGGAAGAGACCTTTGACATCATCGAATCCAACCACTTGCCTAAAGCTCACAATCCCACAACTACTCTTAAGCCACTATGACAAAACCACATCACTCAGCACCACATCCACACATCTTTTAAACACCTGCAGGGGTGGTTACTCCACCTCCACCCCAGTAGCCTGCTCCAATGCCTGAGAACACATTCTGTGAGGAAATCTTTCCTATTATCCAACCTGTACCTCCCCCACAAACAACTTGAAGCCATCTTCTCTTGTCCTGTCACTTAATGCATGTCAGAAGAGGCCATCTCCCACCCCACTCCAATCTCTCCCCCAGGGAGCTGCAGGCAGCAACAAGGTCTCCCCTCGAACTCCTCATTTGAAGACTAAACAACCCCAGTTCCCTCAGCCATTCCTCATAAGATTTGTAGAATAGAATAGAATAGAATAGAATAGAATAGACCAGACCAGACCAGACCAGACAAGACCAGGTTGGAAGAGACCTTCAAGATCATTGCATCCAACCTATCATCCAACACCACCCAACCAACTAAACCACGCAACCAAGCACCCTGTCAAGTCTCCTCCTAAACACCTTCAGCAATGGCGACTCCACCACCTCCCCGGGCAGTCCATTCCAATGGGCAATCACTCTCTCTGTGTAAAACTTCCTCCTGACCTTCAGCCGGAACCTCCCCTGGCGCAGCTTGAGACTGTGTCCTCTTGTTCTGGTGCTGGCTGCCTGGGAGAAGAGACCAACCTCTGCCTGTCTACAACTCCCCGTCAGGTAGTTGTAGAGAGCAATAAGGTCACCCCTGAGTCTCCTCTTTTCCAGGCTAAGCAACTCCAGCTCCCTCAGTCTCTCCTCATAGGGCTTGTGTTCCAAGCCCCTCAACAACTTTGTTGCCCTTCTCTGGACTCATTGCAGCAAGTCAACATCCTTCCTAAAGTGAGGGGCCCAGAACTGGACACAGTACTCGAGGTGTGGCCTAACCAGTGCAGTTTACAGGGGCAGAATGACCTCCCTGCTCCTGCTGGCCACACTGTTCCTGATGCAGGCCAGGATGCACACTGCTGGCTCATGTTCAGCCTACCATCAACCAGCACCCCCAGGTCCCTCTCTGCCTGGCCGCTCTCCAGCCACTCTGACCCCAGCCTGTAGCACTGCATGGGGTTGTTGTGGCCAATGTGCAGAACCCGGCACTTGGATGTGTTCAATCTCAGGTGGTTGGATTCTGCCCATCTGTCCAGACTGTCGAGGTCCCTCTGCAGAGCCTCTCTACCCTCCAGCAGATCAACTCCTGCCCCAAGCTTGGTGTTGTCTGCAAATCTACTGCCCTCATCCCTTCACCAGCTCGGTTATTCTTTGGACACACTCAAGCACTTCAAGTCCAACTGTTAGATCAGTGAGTCCAGACATTGGCACTAAGGAGATGTCTAACAACTGCTCTGTCCTTGGATGTGATGCCTTGTGCAAGGCTGTTGGATCTTAAGCTCTGTAGCTTCTGGCTTATAAAGTTTTTTGTCTTTTTTTTTTTTGGTCTACAACTTGCAGTAGCCTGAGAACCACTGCTAGTGGATTCTGTTCCAGCTGCTGGAGGCATGCCTAGTGTTCATTTCGATGCAGAAGCAATTTTCACTGTGTAGATTGGTTGTTGTCTCTTAATAATGTACTTTTCTGTCATTAACAACTACTTTTGTGTTCCTCGCATGTCCACATTGGCTTAGCAGCTCTTTCCAGATTCTGTTTGAGACTTTCCTGGTTTGAGAGAGACTAAGACTGGAGGTGATTTAAAAGCATGATGGGCAGGCAAGAGAGTGGTGGCTTTTCTTTTCCTCTTCTTCATAAGTAATGGTTTCCCCTGACAGCTGGTTTAGAGAAACAGTTTTGCCTGCTTTAAGGGGATCTGTGTGACTCTACTCACTAACACAAGCTGTTACGGGAGAGATTTCCTAACTGCTTCTTTTTACATCCCATTAGGATTGGTGGTGCTTTATCTGAGATACTTCACTAGTACCTCAGTTCCTTGCTGCCAAGAGACTGGGCAGATTTTGGATGAGTGACAACAATGCTTTCATGGCCCATGCTGGATGAACCTTAATTCCCTGCATGCTTGACTGAGATGTGTTACTATCTCCAGTGAGATAAATGCTGCTTGCAATAGTCCCATTAAGAACTTTGCCCTAAGAACTCTTTATCAGGTTGCAGTCTAGGAGACGTGAAGATCTGAGCCTGCCCACTGCTGCTATGACACAAGCTGACGGGGAGACTTCCCCTCTGTGGTGGTTTGAGCCTTAACTGGGATTTAAGAGATCAGATGGGGGGGGCAAGATTGAGAATCCCTCCCCTGCTTCCCCCTCCCCTGAAAAAAAAAAAAAAACAAAAAAAGGAAAGAAAGGGGGATAAGAAAATAACAGGAGGAGGTAAATCTACTGAGAAATAATTTGGAGTCAGTTTGGAAGCGGAGGTAAAAATTTTCTTTAAGCAATATGTATATGTGTGTGTGTGGGTATATATATATATATATATATATATATATATATATATATATAAAACATTAACAGGAAGGGTTCACAAGGGTAAGGAACAAGGATAGGTAGGGAGAATATACATAAAACCAACAGTCCTTTGAAGATGCAGCAGGGAGAAAAGACCAGGCCTGACCACATGGCAGAGAAGCAGGAAGCCAGCAGTGACTCAGTCAGAAGCAGAAGAGAGAGCAAATGGCTGCAGTGTCTTCCTTATGGATAATTCATTGGAATTAAGGATGTAGATCCAAGTGGCTTTAATGGTGTGAATGCAGGTGAGCATCACAATTTATGTACTGAGATAAATTTTTCTTTAAATCCCAATCACACTGTTGAAAGACCTTCAATGTGCTGTGAAGAGATCAGATATTCCTGCAGTGTTGTTCCTTTACAAGAAAAATTTCTGCAGTGAGAAAGATCAGTTTGAGTTTGGGGTAGGGAGAGAAATAAAAACATGTATGAAAATCATGAGAATTAGCTATGTAAGCTACCAGCATAAAATAAAGAAGCAAACCTCTCATTCTCTTTCAGAAATTTAGAATTTAAGCTAAACTAGTAGCAGTTAGTGTACTTTCCCCCCTGAATTTACACTTATGTAGTAAACTTTATTTCTGTAACAAATAATAAGAAGTGACATCTGTCAGTCAAAGACTGATTTCTTCACATGGTCTAGATACTGTAACTTCTGTTACTCTCAAAATCCTACTAATGGGCAAAGAAGAAATGTTTCTTATACTTACAGCTAAATAAACTTAATGCTTGTGGAATTAAAACCAAAGATAGAAACTTACTTTTTGTAGAATTCAAATCTTAAGTGTCCAGTAATAATTTTAAATTCACAAGTAATTATTACAGAATGAGAATGAATAATTATATGCAGCAAAGAGTCAGTCATATAGTTAGTATACACATACTCTTCAGTTTCTAGTAGTTTTCCTGGCATTACACTCATTCTCCCCTTGTTCTTCAAGGACCTAAAATCAATGATTTCATTCTGCTCATAATGTGAGTTTTCAGCCCCTACAATCCTTCACTGGAAAGAATGTGGTGGGATTTATCTGGGACCTTTTCCATGTCTTTTCTAATATCCTTTTTATTTATTAGTCTGCAGCACCAAATATACTGCATATGGTGTCTTTTGGGTATGTTAGCTACTCTTCTCCTTTTCATTACCCATGGGTTTGTCCAGTTCCAGGTCTGCATCACTGTGACTGACTGTAGGTGAGTTGTGTACAGCTGTGGGGTCACTTCTGCCAGTCTGTGCCTATGTCACATCCCTCACCAAAAAAACTTCAAAAAATTTCATGTACTTGTATTGACTGCTTTGGTGTGTCTGTATATATATATACTATATACTACCTGTCAAGAACACTGTGAAGAATTCGATCTTGTGATTCAGGCCAAGGATAGAGTAGTTGCATTTTTACGTGTGTAGAAAACTCCTTTAATAGTAGTCTTCCTTATGAGGTTAAAAAAAAATAGAGAGAGAGAACATTTTTTTATATCCATCTTTTTCTCAGATATTTTTCTTCTTGGACCTTTGTCCTGAGTTTGCTGGGACAGAATCACAGGCCAGCCTTGGACTGCAGACCACTAGCAGTTATGAGTCAGCCAGGGCTGACTTCAGTTGGATTACAGGGGTAGCCCATACTTTGAGCATCACACAGTATAAAGGAGGAAGTTCATTAAGTTTCTTGTTAGAGCTTCATGCTTGGGCTCCTCCATGTTCTCCTGTTCTTGAGGACTGCTTTCCTGGATGCTGTGACTGCTGCAGTGTAAGTTTACATACTTCGTATACTTTGTTCTCCAATAGGGAAGGGCTGGTGGGAGACGTGATCGTGGGAGGCTGCCTAGGGTGCAGTGACCACGAGATAGTGAAGTTTTCAATATGCAGGGAGATAGGGAGGACTACCAAGAGAACCTTCACCTTGGACTTCCAGAGGGCAAACTTCAGCCTGTTTAAGAAACTTATTTGTAAAGTTCCCTGGGTACCAGCCCTCATGAACCAAGGGGTCCAGGAGGGTTGGACCTACTTCAAACAGGAGCTCTTGAAGGCACAGGAATGGGCGGTTCCCACGTGCCAAAAGATGAGCCAGCAGGGAAGGTGACCAGCTTGGATGAGCAAGCAGCTCCTGGAGCATTTAAGGGGAAAAAAGAGGCTGTATCACCTTTGGAAGGAGGGGAAGGCTTCTCGAGGTATGTTCAAGGAAGTTGTTAGACTATGTAGGAATAAAATTAGGGAGGCAAAGGCCCAGTTGGAAGTGAAGCTGGCCACCACTGTCAAAGACAATAAAAAGTATTTTTACAAATATATTAACAATAAGAAGGGCAGGAAGAAGCTCCACTCCTTATTGAACCTGGAGCGGAACACGGTGACTGAAGATGAGGAAAAGGCTAAGGTCCTGAACACCTTCTTTGCCTCAATTTTTAACAGCAAGGCAGGAGGATTTCAGGACGAGTGGCCTCCTGACCTGGGAGATGGGGTCGGGGAGCAGTGTAATGCCCCGGAAATCCATGAGGAATTAGTTTGGGACCTGCTGAGCCACTTGGACACTCACAAGTCCATGGGACCAGATGGGATCCATCCTAGGGTGCTGAGAGAGCTGGCAGATGAGCTGGCCAAGCAGCTTTCCATCATTTTCCTCCAGTCCTGGCTCACTGGAGAGGTCCCAGGTGACTGGAAACTGGCCAATGTGGTCCCCATCCACAAGAAGGGTCGGATGGAGGAACCTGGAAACTCCAGGCCAGTCAGCCTGACCTCAGTGCCAGGGAAAGTGATGGAGCAGATTATCCTGGCGGCAATAACTGTGCACCTGAAGGATGGCCAAGGGCTCAGGTCCAGCCAACATGGATTTAGGAAGGGCAGGTCCTGCCTCTCCAACCTGATCTCCTTCTATGATCAGGTGACCCGTCTGGTGGACGTGGGGAGGACTGTGGATGTGGCCTACCTGGACTTCAGCAAGGCCTTTGACACCATCCCCCACAGTAAACTGCTGTCTAAGCTGTCAGCTCAAAGCTAGGACTGCAATACTCTGTGCTGGGTTAGGAACTGGCTGGAGGGCCGAGCCCAGAGAGTGGTGGTGAACGGTGCCACATCCAGCTGGTGGCCAGTCACCAGTGGTGTCCCCAAGGATCAGTGCTGGGCCCCGTCCTCTTTAACATCTTCATTGATGATCTGGATGAGGGGGTTGAAACAGTCAACAGCAGGTTTGCAGATGACACCAAGTTAGGAGCAGATGTTAGTCAGTTAGAGGGTAGAAGGGCTCTCCAGAGGGACCTCGACCGACTGGACAGATGGGCAGAATCCAATGGGATGTCATTCAACAAGTCCAAGTGCCGAGTGCTGCACTTTGGCTACGGCAATCCCATGCAGAGCTATAGGCTGGGGTCAGAGTGGCTGGAGAGCTCCCAAACAGAGAGGGACCTGGGGGTACTGATTGACAGCTGTCTGAACATGAGCCAGCAGTGTGCCCAGGTGGCCAAGAGGGCCAAGGGCATCCTGGCCTGCATTAGGAATAGTGTGGCCAGCTGGAACAGGGAAGTCATTGTGCCCCTGTACTCTGCATTGGTTAGGCCGCACCTTGAGTACTGTGTCCAGTTCTGGGCCCCTCAGTTTAAGAAGGACATTGAAACACTTGAATGTGTCCAGAGAAGGGCAACAAGGCTGGGGAGAGGCCTTGAACACAAGCCCTGTGAGGAGAGGCTGAGGGAGCTGGGATTGTTTAGCCTGGAGAAGAGGAGGCTCAGGGGTGACCTCATTGCCCTCTACAACTACCTGAAAGGTGGTTGTAGCCAGGAAGGGGTTGGTCTCTTCTCCCAGGCAACCAGCACCAGAACAAGGGGACACAGTCTCAAGCTGTGCCAGGGGAGGTTTGGACTCGAGGTGAGGAGAAAGTTCTTCACCGAGCGAGTTGTTCGTCATTGGAATGGGCTGCCCAGGGAGGTGGTGGAGTCATCGTCCCTGGAGGCATTCAAGAGGAGATTGGACGTGGCACTTGGTGCCATGGTTTAGTCCTGAGGTCTGTGTTGATTGGTTGGACTCGATGATCCTCGAGGTCTCTTCCAACCTTAGTTATACTGTGATACTGTGATACTGTATTGACATTTAGCTATTTCATTTAATATCTTTTCTTTTCAACCTATGGGTCTTCTCTCCTTTTTCCTGATTCTCCCTCTCTGGTGGGGCGGGATCCTTGGGTGGTAGAGTAACTGCTATAGTTCAACCCTAAATATGGGCTAGGTGGAGACAGACAACATGGTACAGATATCATTCAAATTTTCTGTCATATTTGTTTGTATAGTTTTAGTCAACATATACTCAAATTAAAAGCTGTTTTTTTATCTATAGGCTCTACACAGGTTAGATATTGGTATGTAGGTGATTCAGCTGTTGATTTGAGATGGGGAGAAATTATGTTTTTGCAAAAACCTTGAAAAGAATACAATTTAATTTATCCTGGCATTATGGCACCCTCCATATGTAACTTGAAAACTAGATACCTCAAATTTATTCGAGCTTCCTTGTCCAAAGCTTAGCAGATCACGACATCAGAGTGTGATCTCAGTGACACATGCATAGTGAGATTTTTGAGAGCTCCGCTTTGTTTCCAGATGCATTTATAATAATTGCTTTTGACTAGAGATTATAGGTCTCAGTGGGTTGTTCTTCTGAAGCATTTCTAGGCAGTAATAGGCATAAAGCAAAAGGCACTTGAGATTGTGTTTATGTGCAACCTTATGGGTACTTTGAGAAGAATGGGTGTTTTTTTGGTACTTGTTTGTTTGTGTTTTGTTGTTGTTTTAACAGATGGTGTAATTTAGCTCCTGTGGCTTTTAAGGGTTGTCTTCCTCATCCTGAGGCATTACAGTATACTCTTGTGCAAATTCTGTTTGCCCATTAAAATTGTATTATTTTTTTTCTTTATTTCACTTATGTTCTGACTTACCTTTCACTCCTATTGTGTGGTAATTTTTCAGAGGATTATTGGCCTAATAAGCTTCATAAGGCCATGACATGCATGGCTTTGGATAGTTGTAATAAGGCTCCTGCCTCCCTTTTATCAACCTGAAATAATACATTTAAAAACTGTTTCTCTGAAACTACAAAAACAATTGTTAATATAGTGTAATGGTTAGTTTGTTACACCATATTACCAGACCCTTCCTTTGCAAAGATAATGTGACATCAGCCCAAAACATAGGCTAATCTAGAAATTACGTTTAATGTAGGTATTTTATTGTGTAAGACATGGGGTTTGTGCTCAGGAAAGCAGTTCATTGACATCCCTGAAGAATAGAACCCTTTCCTCTAAAATCCCAAGATGTGGAGGTAGAGGTAATTTAAATCCTTTATTTCACAGCTGTGCTGCTTTTCTGATAAAGAACAGCACTGAGAAGAGACTTATTTTAAATGTGGCCCAATGGGTGGTGATTTTGTGCTGGAGACAAATCCAGTCAGGGATACCACTTGTCAAACCTTCATATTGTCTCATGATGACACCAGTGGTGGATTTCAGAAGAGGATAGTAAGAAAGATGGTTAGGGAACTGCATGAGATGAAGGAGTTCTCTCATGCAAATATCTTTATTCTTCAGAGCGATTACTGAACCACTATTTCTGAAATGAAAAAATAAGGTTAGAAGTAACAATACATAACTTTGTCAGTACAAAGGTAAAAAAAGTATGAAGTTTGTTATGTGTTAGAAGATGCTGGCTTCTCATGATATCTCTGTTTCCTATTTCTTCCACATCCTTGCATAACAAAAGTGTAACTTGGTCAACTCTGTGTGTCTTTGGGGATGTTTGCCAAAGGGCAAATTTGAAACATGTCTATATAGACAGATACAGGCAGGCTCTTCCAACAATGACCTGCCTAGCTATAAGTCAGCTCTACCCCAGGAGCTATCAAACTTCATTTGTGTGATGCTGTGCAATCCAGAGTATTCCACTTCTACAAGTCTAGAAGATGTACCAATAATTCCTGGTATTCTTCTAAGGTAACAAAATCTTACTAATCCTGCATTATGGATGGCAGTCTGAAGAGCAGACATGACTTGTTTGGAGGCCATATGGAAAATCTATAAGGTATGATATATAAACACCTAATTTCCAAGCTTACACAATGGCCATTAAACAACTATGCATTTTCATTACTTGAAGTTGCCTACCCTAATACTCATGTCCCATTAAACTACGCTTTTCTCTTCAATCACTGAAACAGTGGTGAATCTGACCTTTCCATCAAGAAGGTAAAGGAGTTAATCTAATTTAAGACTTTTAAAGATGTGAAAATACAGAAAATAGAGTAAAATTCCTCTAGACTTCTAAAGGTGTGCTTAGGCTCCTTTTTTAATCTTGATAGTGAGAGATGTAAATAGAATTAGGGTCATGAGCACTTGTGATCATTAAAAACTATTCATCATGTTATACTGATAAGTCTAATTAGGATAACAACCTCAACCTCAAATGCTTTTGCAATATATAAGACAATATAGTATTTGTTTCGTGCTATATTGCTGTTCTGCTAGATAAAGCAGTTTCAAAGTTTTACCTCAGATGAGTTTGTATTTAAGGAAATATTTCAGTATGGACAATATAGAGTTATTTATAGATATCCTTTGTGATGAAAGATATATTAGTGTTATTCATTCCACATGTTGTTAAGCTGCAGACAGTTGTTATTGAAATTGTAGTCTTCAATAACTTACATTGGAAGCTGCTGTCACCCACAATGAAACACTCAGAACCTCCTCATTTTAGTTTCAGTATGGCTTTCCCATAAATATTTTTTTTTATTTGCTCCTAATCCATCAAGGTTATTTCTAAAACAGTAGAATTTTTTGTTCAGAAATGTAGTTGTGGAGTGAGCTGCAAGGGTTTTTTTTCCATATGTGGCAAGCAGAACAAATCTACAGCTTTGTTATAAAAACTTGGCACTTCAAATGATGAAACAAGAAAGGGAGAAGCAGCTGAAATTATTTCACATCATAGTACAAATATTGATAAAAAGGAGTAAATGTCAAACCAATTTAAATAGAGTCGAATCTAGCTAGTGCAACTCGATACTTGACAAGGGCATACTGTATTTATTATTGCTACTTAAGGTCCAAGATCTGCAAGTGGTTTCACTAGTTCACCAAACAAAATTAAAAGAAAAAATAAATTGCTGTAATATCAAAGTTCTCAGGAAGACCAAAGCAAGATGTAAATGGTACTGAAGAGATAGAATGGAATTAACCAGGTTGGAAAAGACCTTTGAGATCATCAAGTCCAACCCATCACCCAACACCATCTAATCAGCTAAACCATGGTACCAAGTGCCTCGTCCAGTCTCTTCTTAAACACCTCCAAATGTGTACCAGTTCAAACACTATAGATTATTTTAATGAAAAACACTTATAAATTAAACTTTAGTTAATAAAACCACTTATTTAATTCTTGTACTTCAAAGGTTTGCAAAATGTAACGTTGCCCTACTTGAAGTTTGGGGTTTTTTTGAGCATATTCTACTAAACATAGCACCCAACTGGGAAGAATTTGGAACAAAAATAAACTCATCTCAAAAACAGTGAAATGCATTTTTCTGAAGTTTAATATGGAACTTTTTACAAACCAAAATCAAACCTGAGTTAGATATTTTTCCTTTCATACCTGCATGCTAATTTCTGTGGTACAAATACTGAAGAAAATGCATGGAAAATTATGAACACTCTTACTAAATATTCCTAGAAAATAAAGATTCTGAAGATGCTATGGATCTTTGTTTTTTTTTCTTCTTGCTCTTCACATGTGAGACAATCTCCTATACAAAGGAGCCCTGGTGCAGCTGGGAGAGAGGGAGTTTCATTTAAATGGGTGCTCTGAATTGCTCTGCAAAGGTCTCCACTGGTGACTTTGTCAACAAAGGGTGATTTACATCACTCCTTGAAAATATCTATTTCTCTCTGATAGTAAGAACTGCTCAGACTTAAAAATGTAATTTTTTTATGTCTAAGATGGGGTAGCTACATCCCTCAGTGTATAGATTCATGATGCATTGCATATTAGACATGTATGATTGAAATGGCTATCATCCTGCCCTCTTTCCTGATTTTGTTCCCCCAGAAATATGGATGGATTATCATGCAGAGGCTTCTCAATGATCACTCTGCCCTGGCTTGGCATATCAGAAAGAGCAGCAGCTGAGTCCTCTTTACTTAATTGAACTAGGTAATAAACCACAGCTGTTCTGGAGCTTGGAGAAGATCAATGTGAACAAGTCAGGGTGATACATGCTTTAGTAATCCCAGTTTCAGATGCTGCCTTATGTCAGTCAACATGGAAAGTTACAGGCTTGTAATAGCTGACAATGCCAACTGTCCATATCATCCTTCAAATCTATGTGGATTAGCTCTGCATAAACTACAGAGTTATCTATTAAACTATATTTTTCACTCTTCTATTGTAAACAAAGGCATTCTTAAGCATCCAGCTGAATCCTGACAATGTGTTAATAGTGATTGATGAGTTACCTAAGATCACATCAAGTAATCCTTCAGAGTAGGTACAGCAGCCTTGACCGCAGTTACCCGGAATATCCTTGTACAAATTCTGTCAGTCACTACACTGCCCCATGGATTACTTGCAAACCTGGTGGGTTGAAATTACCTCCCAACACAAAATTGCCAGACCAGCTCAGTTGAAAGCAAATTGAGCTATATTTACAAGCAAAACTACAATCTAGAACTATGGAATGTAATGAATATGTACAAAATATACAATATTTACATGAATTTATAAACAACACAAGAACCTGTCTGGACAAAACCAGGGGGATACTAATAGTTTCTCCCTTCCCCTCTGTACAAGGTAAAAGAGAGAAAAGAGCAGAGAGTAGCTGTTAGTACTTAACCACAACAAAGGAATGCAGCTAAGGTCAGCAAGATAGCAGAAGCACCAGTTAGTATCTGCCAGAGCAAAGCAATTGCAAAGACTTAGTGTACACAATTAACTTTGTTAGATATCAGAACAATGGGATTATTTAGACCTTATCATTATTTTCCTTTTCACATCTAGTGGGAGTTTATTTACATTCTACTACTTTCTACTCAAGAATTGTGGAAAATTTTCCTAGGCACAGCCTAAAACTGCCACATATTTTTAAGTGAAGAAGAGAAAAAAACAGAATAGAATAGAATAGAATAGAATAGAATAGAATAGAATAGAATAGAATAGAATAGAATAGAATAGAATAGAATAGAATAGAATAGAATTAACCAGGTTGGAAGAGACCTTTGAGATCAAGTCCAACCTATCATGCAACACTATCTAATCAACTAAACAATGGCACCAAGCACCCTCCAGTGATGGTGACTCCATCACCTTCCTGGGCACCACATTCCAATGGCAAATCACTCTTTCTAGGAAGAGCTTCTTCCTAACATCCAGCCTAAACCTCCCCTGGTGCAGCTTGAGACTGTGTCCTCTTGTTCTGGTGCTGACTGCCTGGGAGAAGAGACAAACATCCACCTGTCTACAGCCTCCCTTCAGGTAGTTGTAGACAGCAATAAAGTCTCCCCTGAGCCTCCTCCTCTCTAGGCTAAGCAACCCCAGCTCCCTCAGCCTCTCCTCATAGGGCTTGTGCTCCAAACCCCTCACCAGCTTTCTTGCCCTTCTCCGGACACATTCCAGCAACTCAACATCTTTCCTAAACTGAGGGGCCCAGAACTGGACACAGGACTCAAAGTGTGGCCTAACCAGTGCTGAGTAGAGGGGCAGAATGACCTCCTTGCTCCTGCTGGCCACACTATTCTTGATCCAGGCCAGGATGGTGTTGGCCTTCTTGGCCTCCTGGGCACACTGCTGGCTCATGTTCATTTTACTATTGACCAGTACCCCCAGCTCCCTTTCTGCCTGGCTACTCTCCAGCCACTCTGACCCCAGCCTGTAGCGCTGCATGGGGTTAGTGTGGCCAATGTGTAGAAGCCAGCACTTAGATGTGTTCAATCTCATGCTGTTGGACTCTGCCCATCTGTCCAGCCTATCAAGGTCCCTCTGCAGATCTCTCCTACCCTATAACAGATCTTCTGTTAGGCTTGGAAAGCTAGTCCCTTCAAGCAGTTATGGATCAAGAGATGAAACAGAACATTCAGAACTGCACAAGTGGGCAGACTGTGCGCTTTAGAAAATCAAGTTATTTAAAGAAAGATACATTTGTGAGTCAAACAAGAGACAGACTGTACCACAAGTGGACAGGCTGTTACCAGAGGAGCTTTGCTACAGCCTCAGTGTACCTCAGAGGGAAAGACAAGAGGAGAAAGACTTGCTGTGGTAACATTAATAAAGGGGTACTATATATTGCAAGTTCACTATTCCTTTTGCTCTGCATGATACTGCTCTCATATATACTTTTTTGTGTGTGTTAGAGTTAACCTTATTTTCTTGTAATAGTGTTTTAATTGTTAATATTTCATGCCTTCTTATTTGGACACACTTGACACCCCACTTCTCTCTTCACTTGTTGAAGTTCAGGTATCCCATGTTATTGAGTCTTGCATCAGTATTAAAAATATAAAAAGCCATCTCCTGAATAGATCTTAATATAGTTTATCTTGACTTTGCTGATTTTAAAATAGCAAGCATATACTGTTGGAGTGAATTTCCATTCATATTTTAGAGCTCAAGGGGCACACGGCATGAGGTAAATCTGTATGTATGAGCTTGGTCCTACCAGCCCTCCTGGCCACTGTGGAATGGGCTGCCCCGGGGAGGTGGTGCAGTCACCATCACTGGAGGTGTTTAAGAAGAGACTGGATGAGGCGCTTGGTGCCATGGTTTAGTTGATTAGATTGTGTTGGGTGACAGGTTGGATTCAACGGCCTTAAAGGTCTTTTCCAACCTGGTTAATTCTATTCTATTCTATTCTATTCTATTCTATTCTATTCTATTCTATTCTATTCTATTCTATTCTATTCTATTCAGTGGGGATACATGGCTTAAGTTTCCCAGAGAGAAGGATAGAGGGAGAAGAAAGGAAATTCCTTCCTTGATTGCTTTTTTCTTTATCCGTGGTAAAAGCCTTCCATTATAGAAAATAATGTGGAGAAGAATGAGGAGAAAAGTGAAATAGATGTATACTTTCCTATCTTTTTCCCCCCCCTTCCTTTCCTTTTTTTACTGCTCTCTTGTCCAAAAATTGAAATACTCCACAACATCTTAGTGGAGAAGTAGATAGGTGGCCTGAGAGAACAGGTGAAGGTGAGGCACCTCTGCTTCTGTGCTTCTCTTTGGGCAGCTGTCAAAGGTTCTGCCTCAGGATCTGCATTTCTAAGAGAGACAGAGAATGTGTGCTGTCAAAACAATGTTGAAGACAAGGGACGGAGTGAATAAGAAGTTTTGAGATGCCGTTCATCTTGCCTAACATGAGCTACCTAAAAGCAGGTATCTAGTTTAACTAGAGCTAACAGGGTGAGACAAGGGTACATGCCAAAGGCGAAGTCATCCTATCCAAGGACATTAACACACAGTAATAAATTGTTATCTGGAATTTCCTGTTTGTACTAACTGAAGAAAGAACCTAATGACAGCATACAAAATGCCTACTTTTTAGATAGTTATTTTTAAGTGATGTTAATGTCTTTTTCAGTATTCCTTCATCTTCTTTAATTTACCCATCTTAATTAGATATTAATATTAAATTAATCTCTAAAAAACCCCTTAATTAGCATTACAAACTCAGATCCATGTTATAATCTTGATCCAGGTGACAATTTTGGCAAAATAATTCTAACTCAGACTACAAATGTAATAGAATTCCTCTGTGGATATATTCAGTTGAATATTCATTGGCATGTGTTTATGGGGATAAAAACATTTATTTTGACATGGTTTCAAATGCAATGCTTTGAAAAGTAGGGAGGCTCTGAGATGTAATAGCTCTGGTTATGAAAGACAGCACCAAAGTAAAAAGTCTTTTAAATAAATACAACCTTCTGCGAAGTAGGGAAGCCTGTTCAGATGAATTGCCCATCACTTTCAAGACACTCACAGAACTCACCAGGAGATTTATTTAGAGAGGTGTTTAAAGATAAGCCTCAGAACTGACCACTAAATTATCCAACCCAATCTTAATATGCCAAATGTCCTGCAAGTATCTTCTTCCTAGATGTTTTTCATTAAAGCATAAACTCCCAAAAGGCACTTTTTGAAGATTTCATGTCAAGAGAGGACAAGTTCAGTACTTCAGTTTCTTCCATTTGTTAGTTACTCTTAATGTTCAAAAACCTGACTTAAACTGTGTTTTCTCTGTGTATAGCTTCAATATCTAGCTCTTGGATATTTTGTGATTATTTTTTAAAATAGTTTAAAAAGCCCACCCATATTTACTATTTCACCTCTTCAGAGATACTCTGTTTACTGTAATCAAGACACTTCTCTTTAATCAGCTAAAAATAATGAGTTCTTTAACTTTTTCACTGTACAGAATAGTTCTCCAACTCATGAATTATTTTAATGCTCAATTCTTTTTTCTCTGCAGCCTTTGACATGTTTCTGTTTTTTCCCAGATGCACTTTTTCCCTAGCTTATCAGCTGAGAGCAGAGTATTTGATTCATCCTGTCAAATGAATGAATCTCCTCAAGCATTTTCTGATGATTATTTATAAGTATTGCTATGTGAACTGCAAATCACTAAAGCACGCATGAGTAATTAATGCCCATTTCATCTGAAATGTGCAGAGTAAACATCATTAATTTGCTCTCCATAAAAATCTTTAAAAAGCAGGATATGTATTTAATACTTTTTCAGGGAGTGTGGTGGGTTGAAGTTCCCCATTCACATTAATTAAGCATGACTAACTCAGTTGGAAGCAAATGGAAGCTGTATTTACAAAGCAAAAACTACACTCTACAATGGAATGCAAAGAATATGTACAAAATGTACAGTATTTACAATATTATAGGGATATTTACAATTAGACAATAGTATGGAAGACCCCTTGTACCCCTTCTGGCTTTCTCAGAGAGCAAGGAAGCTGCTCCACTCCTCCTGCAAAATTCCTCCCCCCTCCTGCAACAGAAGAAAAGAGGAGCCGAGAGGAAAGAATGTTAGTTCCTATCTCCAAGGCCAGCCAGAAGCGGTATCTCTCTCAAGCAAAGCAGAAGGCAGCTAAAGCCACAGAAGAAAAGAAAAGGAATGGGAATGGAAGTGAAAAAAGAAAGATTGTTAGGGTACATCTGTGTCCATCCCACACATTTTATCCAATGAATTTGTTTAGAATAATATTTGTTTTCCTTTTTACACCCAATAGTGAATTATTTATATTTTTTCTATTTTTCTGCTTGAAATCTGCAGCTAAATTTTAAAGGCATAGCCTAAAACTGCCACAGAGAGATACTATTTCTCTAAGCTTCTCAGGTCTACGTATATTCCTTCTATTATCTTAAGGAATGTGTCACACTTATCATATATAAGGCGGCTGTCAAATAATATACCAGTGACCAATGGTTTTTGTTTGGTTGGTTTTTGTTTTGTTTTCTCTTGTAGCAATGGATTATTCCTCTGTAACCCTAACCTGAGACTTGATAGGGTGCTTGGTTGCATGCTTTAGTTGATTAGGTGGGTTGGATAATAGGCTGGACGCGATGATCTCAAAGGTCTCTTCCAACCTGGTTAATTCTATTCTATTCTATTCTATTCTATTCTATTCTATTCTATTCTATTCTATTCTATTCTATTCTATTCTATTCTATTCTATTCTATTCTATTCTATTCTGCAGCTTTTCATAGGAGATGTAAATATTAAGCATATTCCATTTCAGAAACAGTCAGCATACCCTTATAAAAGGTGCAGTTTGAGGCTGTGTCTTCTTGTTCTGGTGCTGGTTGCCTAGGAGAAGAGACCAACTCCCTCCTGGCTACAAACCCCCTTCAGGTAGTTGTAGAGAGCAATAAGGTCTCTCCTGGGCCTCTGCTTCTGCAGGCTAAACAATCCCAGCTCTCTCAGCCTCTCCTTGTAGGGCTTGTGCTCGAGGCCTCTCACCAGCCTTGTTGCCCATGTCTGGATATGTTCAAGAGTCTCAATGTCCTCCTTAAATTGAGAGGCCCAGAACTGGACACAGTCTCAAGGTGTGGCCTAACCAGTGCTGAGTCCAGGGGCACAATGACTTCCCTGCTCCTGCTGGACACACTATTCTTGATGCATGCCTGTAGTGCTGCATGGGGTTGTTGTGACCAAAGTGCAGCACCCGGCACTTAGACTTGTTGAATGCCATCATGTTGGACTCTGCCCATCTGTCCAGCCAGTCAAGATCCCTATGCAGAGCCCTTCTTTCCTCTAACAGATCGACACCTGCTCCCAACTTGGTGTCATCCATAAATTTACTGATGACTGACTCAATCCCCTCATCCAGATTGTCAATAAAGATATTAAACAGGATGGCACCCAGCACTGATCCGTGGGGGACACCACTAGTGACTGGCTGCCAGCTGGATGTGGCACCATTCACCACCACTCTCTGGGCTTGGCCCTCCAGCCAGTTCCTAACCCAGCACAGAGTGCTGCTGTCCAAGATAGAGGCTGACAGAAGTCAGTGTCATTGCTTGCTATGGTATATTGTTCTGGTTGGCAAAAGTGTGACATGAGGAAGTCTATATTTGGAAAAAGCCTTACAGGATCAGGGAAATATTTTCATTATATTATAAAGAGCAAGGAAAGGCTTTCCAGTAGATGTCCAGCTATATTTAATCTCTTATTTCTGCCATGTTTCATAAACTATTCAACCTCTTACTTCTACTTTATGAAATCTGCTGCATTCCTTCAGTGAATTACAGCCTTGTATTCATATGGTAGTTATTTCTTATTTCAAATATTTAATATCTTTCTTGCAGGACACTAATAAAACTTCCAAAGAAATAAGCTATTTTAGTCTAAAATGTAAGAAAGCTGCAAGTATTGGCTAACATATATACATATTTCTAATTGTGTCATATGCATAAAAATTCTTTAAACATTTATTTCATTGCTCATAGAGGTCATCAATCTATCGTGGTCAGTATATAATAGAAACCATCCTAAGCTTACAGAGAGTACTCTCTAGTCACGCAGAATAGAGTAGAATAGAGTAGAGTAGAGTAGAGTAGAGTAGAGTAGAATAGAATAGAATAGAATAGAATAGAATAGAATAGAATAGACCAGACCAGACCAGACCAGACCAGGTCGGAAGAGACCTTCAAGATCATTGCATCCAACCCATCATCCAACACCACCTAATCAACTAAACCATGCAACCAAGCACCCTATCAAGTCTTCTCCAGAACACCTCCAATGATGGCGACTCCACCACCTCCCTGGGCAGCCCATTCCAATGGGCAATCACTCTCTCTGTGTAGAACTTCCTCTGACCTCCAGCCTAAACCTCCCCTGGTGCAGCTTGAGACTGTGTCCCTTTTGTTCTGGTGCTGGTTGCCTGGGAGAAGAGACCAGCCCCCGCTTGTCTACAACCTCCCTTCAGGTAGTTGTAGAGAGCAATACTTCACTTCTTCAACTCTAATTTCACAGAGTTTGCTTGCGAGTTATGTTTTTCAGTCCTTTGAAACATCTGGTGTAAGAAGTTGCTGGAGAAAGTATCCTGTTTTGATAGAACTTTCAGCTGTTCTGTTATGACTCATTTTATGCTCCACCTGTTCTGTCATACTGAATCACATTTAGAATCTCTTTGAAATGTTGCTTTAACAAACATCCAAATGTTAATCAAAATGTGTACAATAAAGGTCTTCACATAAAAGCAAACCTTCAAAAATGTTTTTATGCAAGATCTGGATGCTGTTTTATTGGAACTAAAGATGGTATTTTTCTTTATTGCTACCATAGAGACTGTGTTTTTTAAAGAAGATGTAGCCAGTCTAATTGGTGTGTGGGGACATATGCAGTGCTTTTATTCTGGAATAGGTAGAAATAAGTAAAAAGCAGAAATAATAAAAAAGTCAGAATTATGTTTCTGTGTAATTAACTGATAGAATGCTGTTCCAACTTATTCTGAAGAGTTACTAGCTCCTCAAGTTGTTCTAAGTCAATGGATTTCTTTTCAAAGTAGACTTCTACTGAGTTGGAATAAGCATATAGGAATTCAGCTCTCAATATTTTGAAATGGAAGGACATTTACTGTTGCAGGGTTATTCTGTGTCGTACACTGGAATAAAATGTCAGATCTGTACATGTGTATTTACAGACAATTTTATCCAGGTTGACAGTATTTTTCATGTATTCTGTCTTCTTGTAAATTCTTTCTGGTACTATTAATGTAAGTGCCTGGTATTTATTTTTGTCTCCTGCCATATACAGCATTACTTGTCTACATTGTTCATGTTCTGAACACAGAAAGGAAGGAAAGTAAAGAATCTAAATTGAAACTGAAGCAACAGACACAGAGGAGCAAAGTTGAGGAAGAATCCTTTATTGTTTCTTACTGTCAAATAACAAACCATCACTTTGATTTGTTCCCCTCTCATTAGCTGGGCTAAATGGGAGAACTTTGCCAATGGGTAAGTAAAAATTTAATCTCACTTTTCCATGACCATTTTGCCATGACCCAGGTGCTGCACAAACTTGCATGAAGGATGAGATAAATAATGCAAGACGCATAAACTAGGACTTTTATATTAAACACATTGACATGTTCTTTGATCTTGCCCTCTGACTTGTCTTTGTAGAATATAAAAGCCTGTCTAGGAGCAAGGCTAAAGATGTCCCCCTGAACAAATAGATTGTCATCTATGATCATGGAATACATTAGAAAACATTCTACTAATGTGAAAGCTTTCATGTCCTTTAGTTTCCGAAAGACCACTGGTTTATGTGAAGAGCAGAGTGAACAAAACCAGTTATGGTATAAATATTGGATAGAAGAAAAACAAAGGAGATGCAAATTGTTTTGGGAAATTTTGTATTTCCTTAATCTAACTAGTCATTAAATTCTCTTTGAGATGGTTGAATATTTTCCTGGTTTACTCATTAGTATGTCTTGACAACAGCTCAGTTCCTCACCTGTTTCTTGCTCACAGGTTGAGCAGTTTCTTTCTTATATCGCTAGGAACAGTAGCATCGTAAGATATATCCCTTCCAAGCTCTAGATAGCTTCATGTTCTGTTTTCCTATGGAGGATGAATATTCATTAAAAGTTATTTCTCATTTTTCTTGATGATCTGGAGAATCTAGGTCTAATATAGCTGAATGATGCTGTGGTAGCTTCTTGACTAGGGCAAGATGTCTGTTGTAGCAACACTGAGGCTGGTTTCTTACGTTTTCTGCTTCTGAGTGAGTGATGAGTGACTGACCTGATTTTTTTTGGGCAATCCTCAATACTCAGAAAGGAGGTCAAAGGGCAAGTCCCATTACTCTGTCTGAAATACCAAATATAAATTTGTGAATTTGTGAATTTGTGGAACAGGAAGGTTCTCTCTCATTATGAGAATTCTCCTAAGTATATGGAGATGTTTGTCTCAAGGAATATTCTTACAGGGTGAAATTTCACACACTTTTCTCATGTTACTTCCTATTTTGAAGATAGGATTTATAACTAAAGTGGTAGACTGGTTTAGAGATCGTGTTGAAGTGGTATAACAGCAATGACTTGTACGAAACATTGAAATAAATGAAGCTGTCATTGTTTAAGATGGTATATATTACTTAAAAGATAAGGAAGAGCATAAGGAAAACCAAAGAAGGAACCACTCAAATATTTTTTTTTCTAGTCCTATTAATTCTCTTCACGAATGACCTAGAAAAGGAGATAAATCATAATGTGGTAAGAATTAACAACAACATCTAATTTTTTAGGATATATTTATTTTGTACTAGCTGTAAATTGTCTCTGCGGCATCTACAATATTTAATGACTGGAAGATAAAATTTCCTATGAAATTCAGTGTTTATAACTACAAACCAAAAAATATTTGGGGTAAAAATATAATTGTCCTGGGTTTGGCTATGGTAGGGTTAGTTTCCTTCACAGGAAGTTGTGAGAGACCACAACCAGGATAGACAGCTGAGCCAGCCAATGGGGTATTTGACCAGGAGCAGGGAAGTCATTGTGCCCCTGTACTCTGCATTGGTTAGGCCACACCTTGAGTACTGTGTCCAGTTCTGGGCCCCTCAGTTTAGGAAGGACATCAAGACACTTGGATGTGTCCAGAGAAGGGCAACAAGGCTGGTGAGAGGCCTTGAGCACAAGCCCTGTGAGGAGAGGCTGGGGGAGCTGTGATTGTTTAACCTGGAGAAGAGGAGGCTCAGGGGAGACCTCATTGCTCTCTACAACTACCTGAAAGGTGGTTGTAGCCGGGAAGGGGTTGGTCTCTTCTCTCTAGTAACCAGCACCAGAACAAGGGGACACAGTCTCAAGCTGCACCAGGGGAGGTTTAGGCTCAAGGTGAGGAGAAAGTTCTTCACTGAGAGAGTCATTTGGCATTGGAATGGGCTGCCCGGGGAGGTGGTGGAGTCACCATCCCTGGAGGTGTTCAAGAGGGGATTGGACATGGCACTTGGTGCCATGGTCTAGTCATGAGGTCTGTGGTGACAGGTTAGACTCAATGATCCTTGAGCTCTCTTCCAACCTTGGTGATACTGTGATACCAAAAATGTCATACCTGTATTATAAAGTTGGGGCTGGCTCAGGAAGATGCACAGTTCTGTAGCACAGCAGGTTTTTGGCATGTGGGCCTCAGGTGAGTGTGTCACATTTTATAGTATTCACTTTTATATATACTATTTTACTGTTATTGTTATTTATGTTGTCAATTAGTTTATTGAATTCTGTTAAACTCTCCTTATTTCCTGTGGTGTTTTGCATTTTGCTCCCCATTTCTTCTTCCCATGTGGTGCTCTGCTTAGGCTGAGCTTAAACCCACAACAATATACACAAAGGTGAGACCTGAGTTATTACTGTTCAGAAAAGAATTCTTGCTGTCACGGTGAATAGTCCTTTGTAAATGTTCTGTGTTCAGTGCTATTCAGAAAGGCATGGGAAGAAGTATTATGAAAAGATTAAAGAATGCAAGAGAAAAACAACGTATCAGTGCATAATCCAATGATGAATCCACATCCAAAACTGTTTGTGAAAGTCTGTTCAGGCTTCCTCTTCCTCAACTTCAAAATACACACAACCTGAAAAGGTACTTTGGCAACTACAATAGGAGATACAGAAAGCTTCTTCATGACAATGAATGGAGTGTGGAAAAGAGAAGAATGAACAGATTTTCATGATGAAGACTTGACATGAATAATATGAAAGTGGTAAATAGCACAAGACTTGGGGGCAATTATTTAATTAAATAAGCTGACAGATTGTAATGAAGATCAGGTATTATTTTTCAATAAATACACTGTAGAAGTCATGGTCACAAGATGTAGATGTCAAAATCCTCAATGGAGTTCAAAAGAAATACTGGATAAATTAAGAGTAAAAACATTATTACACCCAAAGAGACACATCCATCACAGAAATCTTCTCTTTGCTGAAATGCACATTGTTAACAAAGGTGGTATACCAGACCAAAAATATAAAAATAACAGTCTATATTTGTCCCATTCTCATGCTTCTTACCATGGGTATAAAATAGAATAGAATAGGGGAGGTTTAGGCTGGATGTTAGGAAGAAGTTCTTCATAGAAAGAGTGATTGGCCATTGGAATGGGCTGCCCAGGGAGGTGCTGGAGTCACCATTACTGAAGGTGTTTTGGAAGAGACTGGATGGGGTGTTTGGTGCCATTGTTTAGTTGATTAGATAGTGTTGGATGATAGGTTGGACTCGATGATCTCAAAGTCCTCTTCCAACCTGGTCTAGTCTAGTCTAGTCTAGTCTATTCTAACCATGTTGGAAAAGACCTTCAAGATCATCAAGTCCAACTTATCACCCAACACCATTTTATCAACTAAACCATGGCACCAAGTGCCTAATCCAGCCTTCTCCTCCTCTTTTATGTTGCCACTGTGAGATAAAAGAGTAGATTACAAGGATGTTTGGTTGAATCAGTACATGTGTTCTCACATTGCATGGTCTTGTATTCCCTCTTAATCCTTTCTGACACTGCCTGTATGACTAATTTGTCTCTTGGTGACTCAGTGTCTTTGGAATGGAATTTGCATATTGTTATTCTTTTCACAGATTAAATTTATAGATACATGGAACGCAAAGGGTCTGTGAGGCATACAGTGTTTCCAGCAAGAGGTCAATACATCTCTTGGCCTAGGAGTGAGCATTTGTTTCCTTATCTCCTCACTCCCATTTCTCCTTAGTATTCTGACAAGCCTTTGCAATAGTTTGGAATAAATCTCTAGCCCCCTGTTTATTTTGGTTTTAGGAATATCATTAAGTAATTCTTCCTTGTTAGTTTCTTCCCTTCTCTAAATTAAGGACAGACTTGTTATTTTGCTATTCAGAAGGACATTATGTCCTTCAAAGACAGCATTAAGAGCCATCTCTTCTCCTACAGGCTGGATATGCTGAAATTATTATTACTTTGGTGGTTTTGTTGTTGTTGGTGGTGGTGGTTGGTTGGTTGTTTTTTCAGAGGGACAGAGCAATGAGAAAGGCCTTTTGGGTCTTTGAGATGAATCCTCTACAGTTTCAGCAAAGGGAGGTAATTTAGGCCAGAAGGAACCACAAATTAAATGCTGGTAGCATCACTTAGAGCACAAATGCTCAAAAATCTTCAGATCAGATTTACATCACCTAAGTCAGCACTGAAGTCATATCAAGTTGCTGACAGCCAGAAGGGAGTAGTAAACAACTCCAAAGTTTGACTGAATCCACCAAAGATGTGGACTCTTCCTGGAAATACTTTTTTTCCACACCACTAATTATGATGATGCCTGTGAGTGAAGTTCCTGTTTGACTGTCAGAGCTCTTAACAGCCCTGAACAGTCTTACACTGTTCTCCGCATTTCCTGCCTACAGGCTCAGTATTCTACTTCAGTTCAGGTCAAAGACCCTCTTCCTTGGCTGAGGCATATTGTGATTGTATCTATCTTCTGTCCTGTGTCCTGTTGCTGATTGATCTTCCTGGACATACCTTATGGATAACTTTGCATCGAGATCCAGTCCTATCTCTGCCTCTGTTTCATGGATGGACCTCAGATTTTACTGCAGGTATCTTTGTCTCTAGGCTCTATATCCAGCTGTTCCAGACTAGTCATGCTGGTGGGACCTGGACATGACTGGCTACCGTGGTGGTCTGGCACTGTGGACAGGCCCTGCCACTGTTGCCAGGGCTGCTCTGCTCAGAACCTGCAGTTCTATAGCTGTCAGTGAGGGCACTTCACAGCCTGTGTTGGGATCACCTTGGAGAGCAGCTCCACTCTTGCTGCTCCCTGAAACTTAAATTGATTGAATCTTGTCAAAACCCTGTATGTAGAAAAAATAATAACAATCCAGCCAAACCAAACATTTTATTATAAAGAGTATTTCTCTTGGTGTTTGTAATTGAAGTTAAATTCTTTTAACATTCAGTAGTTCAACAGAACTCTGGATTTCAGGCAGTCTTTTGCCTGTCCAAGGTTCTACTTGGAATAATCACAGTTGAATCATGACACTTGTTTATGTACCAATATTTAGATCTCATAATTATTTTCATAAGCTTACTCTCTAGAAATAACTGTCATCCACCCCAGCATGCTAAGAGAGCTGGCTGATGTTGGGAAGCAGCTCTCTTCTCTATGAGAAGTCATGGAGATCAGGAGGCATCTGAAGACTGGAGGAAGGATAATATCACCCTCATCTACAACAAGGATTCCAAAGAGCACCCAGGTGATTATAGACCCATTAGCCTCACTCCAATCATAGAATCATAGAATTGTTAGGGCTGGAAGGGACTTCAAGGATTATCTAATTCCAGCCCTCCTGCCATGGGCAGGGACATCTGTATCATACTACATCAGGTTGCTCAGAGCCCCATCCAGCCTGGCCTTAAAAACCTCCAGGGATGGGGCTTCTACCACCCCCCTGGGCAACCTGTTCCAGTGTCTCACCACCCTCAAGGTGAAGAACTTCTTCCTAACATCCAATCTGAATCTACCCATTTCTAGGTTTTTTTCCCGTTCCCCCTAGTCTTATCATTAGCTGACACCCTAAAAGGTCCCTCATCACTTTCTTGTAGACCCTCTTAACATACTGGAAGGCCACAATAAGGTCTCCTTGGAACCTTCTCTTCTCCAGACTGAATAGCCCCAACTCTCTCAGTCTGTCCTCATAGAAGAGGTGCTCCAGCACTCTAATCATCCTTGTGGCCCTCCTCTGGACATGCTCCAGCACCTCCAGAACTTTCCTGTAATAGGGGCTTTAGCTTTCCTAACCATGCCTCTTGCTGCTCAGGCAGCTTCCTTTTATGTCCCCCATTCCAGCTGTTCTCTCTTCCACTCTGTGTAGAGTATCTTTTTGTGGGCCAGCATGTCCAGGAGCTCCTTGCTCATCCAGGCAGGTCTCCTAACATTCGTTCCTGCTTTCCTCTTTGTGAGTATATTTTGCTCCTGGGCATGGAGAAGGTGATCCTTGAATACTGACTAGCTGTTATGGGCCCTCCTTCGCTCTTGGGCTTTGTCCCACGATAGTTTGGCCAGCAGATCCCTGAAGTGATCAAAGTCTGCATGCCTAAAATTCAGGGTTGCAAGCCTGGGATATGTCCTCCTAGTTGCCCTGAGGATCTTAATTTCTATTGCTTCATGATCACTGCAGCCAGTGTTATCCCTGAGCCTCACATTGGTGACCAGCCCTTCCCTATTGGTGAGAACAAGGTCCAGCATAGTACCTTTTCTTGTTGGTTCCTCTACCATTTGGAGGAGGAAGTTGTCACGTATGCATTCCAGGAACATTCTGGAATGCTGGTACCTAGCTGTGTTGTCCCTCCAGCAAATGTCAGGGTGGTTGAAATCACCCCTGAGGACCAGGGCCTGTGAACGTCAAGCCACTTCTATTTGCCTGTGGAGTGCCTCATCTGTGTGGTTCTGCTGGTCAGGTGGTCTGTAGCAGATCCCTACAGTAACTTCACCTTCCCCTGTCTTCCCCTTAATCTTCACCCATATGCTCTCAAGCAGCTCATCATCCTTGCCCAGGTGGAGCTCCACTGATTCCAGCTGGTCACTGATATAGAGAACGAGACCTTCTCCCCTCCTACCCTGCCTGTCCTTCCTAAAGAGCTTGTACCCATCTATCCATACATTCCAGTTTTGGAAATCATCCCATCGAGTTTCAGTAATAGCCATTACGTCACAGCATCCTAGCAGTGCAGTGGCCCTTAATTCATCCTGTTTGTTGCCCAAGCTGTGTGCATTTGCATAGCGGCACTTCAGCTGGGCTGTTGTGCCACCCTCTCAGGTGAATCCCCCTTGATTCCCTTGGGGTGCCCCAATGCTTTGTCCTTCTCTTGCCTCAGGGCAACATGTGGAGAGCCCTTGCTAGCACTCCATCCCTCTGCCTCTGGTGAACTGCCCTGATGTTTGTCAGAGGCAAACATGAAATTAACTACCCCTTGTCCCTTAAACAGAGTACATTTGTTTGCAAGCTGTTTTTAATAGAGCTGTTTAAAAATGTCAGACTATAATACAATAGTACTAAATCAAGACTATAGAGACTGCAAGTCAGAACATACGCAAGCAAATTCAGAGAATGGATGCCTGAATTATTCAAAAGAAGAGAAAATAAGAGGGAGGTTAATTTGCATCATAACCAGGTCACTGTGCTAATCATGATTTCCATCCCATGTAATGCTACCTCTTGCTTTATTGGGCTGGCAATTGTCTCCGTTCATGCTATAGCTAGAACAATAATGCCTATCTAGAAATGTGATCAGTCTAGAAGTGATACTAACTACGTGCTGTCCACACAATTAAATAATTCAATGTAATTTCAGATACTCCAGTTTCCAGAATGGTTTGGTTAGATGTAAGACAATATTTAATGCCCTGAAAAATCAGAGGAAAGAAAGGAAATGTTCCACTTCAGAGCAATACTAGCCAAAGATGCTTTAATTCTCCTCTTCACTTGCTGTATCCTCACCAAAAAAAAAACCAACAACCCACTGCTCAATTGTCAAATACACTGTTTGGTCTAAAAATAATGGTGGCATTTCTTAATAAAGTTTCTCTGGCTTTTGACATGTCCCACAAGCGTGCAGCAAATTAGACATGTGTACTGTTTCTTCCTGGCATAATTTGCAAGTCTTAACAGAAAAGCTGAAAGCACTTGTGTGCTAGAATTACATAGTAGGATACAGCAGGGAACATTTATCAGTCTCAAAGTGCGTGCTTTATTTTCTGTTAGTGGTAAGGAATGAAATGATTTTTGTCATTGCGTAAGTTTTTGATGGGAAAAGTCACAAAAGCATTGTATTTAATTCACTGATGGCTATGCATAGCATGATTACTGGAAGCACACTGATGTAAATATAATGATCATTCCATTTGGAAATCACCCTTCTCACCATGCTCTTCAGACCTAGTTAATTATACAATGCATTAACTATGACTTTACTGTCTTTTTGTGGTAATAGACAAGATGACAGTTTGTGCATGGTGTAATCATTATTTTTTATAATTACAGCGGCTCCCATCTAAATCTAAGGTCTAGTTTCTCCCAAAAAATGAGATTTTGGAGGTCAGTGATGCATGCATTCAATGTGTTCCTAAATATTCTTTTGAAGGCAGAAGAAATGTCGTATTAGCACTAGTTGGTAATTTGAACAATTATTTAGAATAACACTACATTTGTGCAGAGCTGTAGAGGGGACTATTTTACTGCTCCAAGACTGATCAGTAAATGAATGATAGCACTGCCTTTTTGTGTTTCATATTACTGCCTCCTTCCCTCAGATGAGAAAGGTGAGACATTGGTAATTTATCCAGGACACTACAACAAAAAATGTGCAGAACTAGGACGGTAATTTCCTCATCATGCAATTTTCCTCACCCTCTGCTTTAAATACTAAGCTATGTTCTCTTAAAAAATATCATTCTTTGGAAGATCTAGTTAGAAATATAATCTTAGAATGAATTTATGTGCATATCATTCCCAGTGTATAAGTCAATGTCAAGTTTAATGTTTTTAAAGTCATAAAATGCCTGAGCCATGTGAACCCCCAGGCTGGGGTCAGAGTGGCTGGAGAGTGGCCAGGTGGAGAGGGACTTGGGGGATGCTGGTTGATGGTAGGCTAAACATGAGCCTGCAGTGTGCCCAGGCAGCCAAGAGTGCCAATGGCATCCTGGCCTGTATCAGGAACAGTGTGGCCAGCAGGAGCAGGGAAATCATTCTGCCCCTGGACTCAGCACACCTGGCCACACCTTGAGTCCTGTGTCCAATTCTGGGCCCCACAGTTTAGGAAAGTTGTTGACTTGCTGGAACGTGTCCAGAGAAGGGCAACAAAGCTGGTGAGGGGTTTGGAGCACGAGCCCTATGAGGAGAGGCTGAGAGAGCTGGGGTTGCTTAGCCTGGAGAAGAGGAGGCTCAAGGGAGACCTTATTGCTGTCTACAACTACCTGAAGGGAGGTTGTAGCCAGGTGGGGATTGGTCTCTTCTCCCAGGCAACCAGCACCAGAACAAGAGGACACAGTCTCAAGTTGCACCAGGGGAGGTTTAGACTGGATGTTAGGAAGAAATTTTTCCTAGAAAGAGTGATTGCCCATTGGAATGGGCTGCCTGGGGAGGTGATGGAGTCGCCATCTTTGGAGGTGTTTAGGAGGAGACTTGATGGGGTGCTTGGTGCCATGGTTTAGTTGATTAGATGGTGTTGGATGATGGGTTGGATGCGATGATCTTGAAGGTCTCTTCCAACCTGGTCTGGTCTATCCTATCCTATCCTATCCTATCCTATCCTATCCTATCCTATCCTATCCTATCCTATCCTATCCTATCCTATCCTATCCTATCCTATCCTAACCAGAAGAAACAATTACTCCAGCATGCTCTTTGAGTGAAGTATTGCTAACACCAGTATTTTTTTCTTTTCCTGTTTGTGTATATGCATGCTAAGCTAATAAAAAAAAACACCTTGTATATTAGTACAAATAAGGTGCAGAGGCAGTGATGAACAGCCACCAGGAATGTGTTAATAAAGTGATTTTGACCTCAGAAAATCTTGTTTTCCCTAAAGCAAGCCTTTTTGGTGTGATGAATTGGTTTCAATGACATATTCCTGGAAAGTTTTCCCAGGTCTTGGATAGAATATCTGCCAAGGAAGAGAGAAAAGTGAGAAAAAGAGAATAAGAAGTCACTAGATACTTGACTGAGATGTAAAATGCCTTCTGTGAGGGATTTAACACTGTCATCCTTTTGTGTCCTATCAATTTACTTACTCAGAGACCAGAGTTACAGTGCCACCTAGGAATTTTCCTAAAATTCCAAAGGCTCTAGTGAATTGGAAAAGTTATTTTCTGCTTAGTTCTCCCCATGAGAAATAAAGGTGTATTTAAAAGTGACTGGACACTGTATTCTGATGTTTTTAATGCATATTTTAAAACATCTGTGAACTTCAAAATTAAGTCTGATTAAATTAAACTTCTGCCAAGGAACTGATGATGCAGTGGGGTTTTTTATAAATCATAGAATCATAGAATCAGTCAGGGTTGGAAGGGACCACAAGGATCAGCTAGTCCCAACACCCCTGCCATGGGCAGGGACACCCCACACTAGATCAGGCTGGACAGAGCTGCATCCAGCCTAGTCTCAAACACTTCCAGAGATGGGGCCTCAACCACCTCCCTGGACAACCCATTCCAGGGCTTCACCACTGTCACAGTGAAGAACTTCTTCCTCACGTCCAGTCTGAATCTCCCCACCTCCAGCTTCATTCCATTCCCCCTAGTCCTATCACTACCTGAGATCCTGAGAAGTCCCTCCCCAGCCTTCTTGTAGGCCACCTTCAGATCCTGGAAGGCCACAATAAGGTCACCTCAGAGTCTTCTTTTCTCCAGACTGAACAGCCTCAACTCGTTCAGCCTCAAGTACTTGTGTCATGGGCTCTAGAAAAGGACAAGAGCACAAAAGAAACTCCATTGTAGCCTGTTGCAAATACTAGATGGACTTCAGAATGAAAGCTGCATGTTCCTGAATTTTGATGACTTGGGTGGGATATGTTATTTTTATAAATCAAATTATATTTAATCAAAATAAATTTGTTTTGGTTTCAGGTAGCTGCACTATACTCTATCAATGTAATGAGGTCACGGTTGAACTTAATTAATTTTACATGAATATCCTATTTCCTTTTTAGCTTCTGGTTGTACTAGTGAGTGAAAATAACTTTGATGGATGATAGATGCAAACTTTCCAAGCAGGCCATGCAGTAAAGTTCAGTTATAAATTGATCCTTTAAAGAGCAATTACATTTTTAATTCTCAGACTAGGAGCAAGATTTAGCAAAAAACCCTCCCCAAATGAAAAAAAAAACAGTCACCTTGAAAAACAGGCCCAGGGTGAAACCTCTAAAGGTGAAGAACTTACAGAATTTCTGAGAAGTCTTGGTCCACGGCTTAGAGGATAGAGTTTGCCCTATTTGAAACCAGTGTAGAATCATAGAATCAATAAGGTTAGAAAAGACCTCAAAGATCATCAAGTCCAACCTGTCACCCAACACCTCATGACTACTGAACCATGGCACCAAGTGCCACGTCCAATCCCCTCTTGAACATCTCCATGGATGGTAACTCCACCACCTACCTGGACAGCCCATTCCTATGTCTAACAACTCTCTCTGTGAAGAACTTTCTCCTCACCTCTTCCCTGGCACAGCTTGAAACTGTGTCCTCTTGGTGCTGGTTGCCTGTGAGAAGGGGCCAAGCCCCTCCTGGCTACAACTTCCCTTCAGGTAGTTGTAGACAGCAATAAGGTCTCCCCTGAGACTCCTCTTCTCCAGGATAAACAATCCCAGCTCCCTCAGCCTCTCCTCAGAGGGCCTCAGCCTCTCACCAGCCTTGTTGCCCTTCTCTGGACACATTCAAGAGTCTCAATGTCCTTCTTAAATTGAGTGGCCCACAACTGCACACAGTACTCAAGGTGTGGCCTAACCAGTGCTGAGTCCAGGGGCAGAATGACTTTCATGCTCCTGCTAGCCACACTATTCTTGATGCATGCCAGGATGCCATTGGCCTTCTTGGCCACCTGGGCACACTGCTGGCTCGTGTTCAGCCAGCTGTCAATCAGTACCCCCCCGGTCCCTTTCTGTTTGGCTGCTCTCCAGCCACTCCGACCCCAGCCTGTATCACTGCATGGGGTTGTTGTGACCAAAGTGAAGCACCTGGCACTTGGACTTGTTAAATGCCATCTTGTTGGAATCTGCTCATCTATCCAGCCTGTCAAAGCCCTTCTGCAGAGCTCTTCTACCTTCTAACAGATCAAGACATGCTCCCAGCTTGGTGTCACCTGCAAACTTACTGATGATGGACTCAATCCCCTCATCCAGATCATCAATAAAGATGTTGAACAGAACGGGGCCCAGAACTGATTCCGGGGGAACACCTCTAGTTACTGTCTGCCAGCTGGATGTGGCACCATTCGCCACCACTCTCTGGCTCAGCCCTCCAGCCAGATGACTTACAGAATAAAAGTACAATTAAGAGTAAACATCAAAAATAAATTTTCTCTGGGCCAGACTTTTCTCATGCCTACCTCTGCATAGTAATAGCTTATCTTGCACCTTCACTTTTCTCCATTGGATATTTGCCTCTGCTGTTTTAGTAATTGAAGAACATTATGCTAACAATATACTGAGACAAAGGATTATTACTACAGAGAAAAAAATTACCAAGTAAATGTGATTTTTGAATTATTTTTGCACTCTTTTCAAGGCTGTAAATTGGCATACTTGGGAATTATTTTTTTTTCCATTTATTGATAATTTCTTTTTAGAAATGAATATAGTACTCATGAAAAACCTCAAGACTAAGAGGACTAGTGATTTTTGTCTATCCCAAATTGTCTCAGAATTTACAGCTTTTCCTTTCCTAAAAAAAATTATGTTGTGCTCTAATGCATTTTAAGATCATTAACCTTTAACATATAAACCATGTAAAATTATAAATACAGAACTATCTTACACTGTAGCAGCTAAGAATTGTACTGCAAATATCAATTTGAATTATGATTAGGTGAAATATTGCAGTTTATTAAGTAAACCAGTCTATTTTTAAGCCCAGTGAAAGGATGTATGAAAACATTGATATAGCTTGGGAATGCCACAGGACAGAGCTTAATTAAGGTCACTTTTATGAGTAATAAATACAAGAAAGGCAAAAAAAAGATGCTTTAAACAGGAAGTCTCACTGTTCTTTTCCTTCTCATGCAAGTAACTGAAAACTGTATTTGTATCTGCAATCTCTGTCTTTGATTAACCATAATGCTGCTTTGATTCATGTTAACTGCAGAAAAGGAAGGATGAATTCATAAAACAAGATTACCTCTTACATTAAGACTACATAATTACAGAAGAAAAAGAAAAACTATTTTTTCTTCTATGTATCATCTGTCTTACCGTCTGTCAGGTTTGAAGAGATGTTGCCCAGATGCCACAATAGGCCATAGAGCTCCCTGTGAGGAAATCCACAGGACACATAATTCCATATTTTTCTCGTGGGACAACTCATTCCCTTTGATCTAGGATTGTACAATGCACTGGAAAACTGAGTTGGATCCACCAAAAGCTAAAGAAAACATACTGTGCAAATCACTGTTTGCACCATCTGATCAGAATGGTGTCTTTAAAAAAAATAATCTTTGTCCTTGGTTATCTAATAGTTTCATAGTTTCATAGTTTCATTGAGGGTTGGAAGGGACCACAAGGATCATCTAGTTCCAACCCCCCTGCCATGGGCAGGGACACCCCACACTACATCAGGCTGGCCACAGCCTCATCCAGCCTGGGCTTAAACACTCCCAGGGATATGACCTCGACCACCTCCCTGGACAACCCATTCCAGGGTCTCACCACTCTCATGGTGAAGAACCTCCTCCTCACCTCCAGCCTGAATCTCCCCACCTCCAGCTTCATTCCATTCCCCCTAGTCCTATCACTACCTGAGATCCTGAGAAGTCCTTCCCCAGCCTTCCTGTAGGCCCCCTTCAGATACTGGAAGGCCACAATGAGGTCACCTCGGAGCCTTCTCTTCTCCAGACTGAACAGCCCCAACTCCTTCAGTCTGTCCTCACAGGAGAGGTGCTCCGGCCCTCTGATCATCCTTGTGGCCCTGGTCTACAAGGAGTTTTTACTTGATGAGCATAGTGAGATACACTGAAGATTGGCTGAACATCTGGGCTTAGGGGGTCATGATCAGTAGCATAAAGCCTACCTGGAGGCCAGTAACTAGCAGCATGTTTTGAGGGTCCATACTAGGTCTACTGTTTAACATCTTTAATGATCTGGATGATGAGGCAGAGTGTACCCTCCAGCAAATTTGCTGATGATGTGAAACTGGGAGGAGTGGCTGATATTCCAGAAGACTGTGCTGCCTCCCCGAGGGCCCTTGACAGCAACATTACGAGGACCAGCTGAAGGAAATGCAAATCCTGGCACCTGAGGAGGAACAGCCTCAGTCACTAACATACACTGGGGGCCATCCAGATGGAGAGCATCCTTGCAAGAAAGAACTTGGATTGAGTTGAACCTGTTGCTGTTATTCACACCATACTGCAGTCATGCCAGCTTCAAAAATGAAAGTGCTAACTGGAGCAAATTATTATGGAACTTGAATTTCAGATTGCAACATGGGAGGCTTCCTGTTCTGCTTGCTGGTTCTGGGTTCTGTATTCTTGGGCACTGTCTGTCTTTTGCAGGTGTGGTGGCAGAATGAGTGGGAGTTGGGTAGCTGCTGGTTTTGGTTTTCTAGTTTATGTTGTTGGGTTTTTTTTCTCCTGTGTATTTCACTGTGCTGCTTCTGCAAATAGGCTAAGATAAGGTAATCATGCATTGTATTATTAGATTATTAGCTAAGGTAATTACACATTGTGCTTGTGATATATTGTGTTATATTAAACTCTTATCTCTTTATCTCAACCCTGAGTTTTGTGTGTTACTTTTTCACCTACCTTTTGTGTTGGGGGAGCAGGGAGTTTAGACCTTGTGCTAAGCCATTACAGGGCTCTTGGTGGAAATTAAATTTCATATGAACCAGCAATGTGCCTTTGCAGCAAAGAATGCTAATGGTATCCTGGGTTACTGTAGGAGTGTTGCCAGCAGGTCAAAGGGGGTGATCCTTCCCTTCTGTGCATCACTGATGAGGCCACACTTGGAGTGAAGGATCCAGCTCTGGGCTCCTCAGTACAAGACAGAGATGGAAAAGATAGAAGAGCACAGCAAAAAGCCATGAAGATGACTAAGAAGCATCTCTCCTATGAGGAAAGGCTAAGAGTGTTGGAAGCGTTGATCTTGGAGGCTAAGTGAGAAACTTCTCAATATGCATAAATATCTGCAGGGAGGGTGCAAAAAGGACAGAGACATGCTCTTTTCAGTTCAGACAGTCTTGAACTCCAGGCACAAAGAATAAACCTTTATTTAGAATAAACCAAACCAGGTTGGAAGAGACCTTCAAGATCATCGTGTCCAACCCATCAACCAATCCAACCCACCCAAACAGCTAACCCATAGCACCAAGTACCCCATCAAGTCTCCTCCTGAACACCTCCAATGACAGCGACTCCACCACCTCCCTGGGCAGCCCATTCCAATGGGCAATCAATCTTTCTGTATAGAACTTCTTCCTAACTTCTGTCCAGTGACAGGATCAGAGGCAATAGGAACAAAGTAAAACACAGGAGGCTCCCTCTGAACATCAAGAAATAATTTTTTTTTTTTACTGTGAGAATGACTGAGCACTGGCACAGGTGGAAGTGGTGTCTCCATCCTTGGAGATACTGAAATGCTGTCTGGACATAGTCCCGGGTAACAGGATCTCAGGTAGTGATGGGACTAGGGGGAATGGAATGAAGCTGGAGGTGGGGAGATTCAGGCTAGATGTGAGGAGGAGGTTCTTCACCATGAGAGTGGTGAAACCCTGGAATGTGTTGTCCAGGGAGGTGGTCGAGGCCCCGTCCCTGGGGGTGTTTAAGAGCAGGCTGGATGAGGCTCTGTCCAGCCTGATCTAGTGTGGGGTGTCCCTGCCCATGGCAGGGGGTTGGAACTAGATGATCCGTGTGGTCCCTTCCAACCCTGAATGAAACTATGAAACTATGAAACTATAAGCTGAAGGTGGCTTTCTTTGAGCAGAGGTGTTAGGCCAGGTGGCCTTCCAGCTTCTGTGATTCTGCGCTCAGATCTGGATCTGGCCAATCTATTTTTCCTCAAAGCAGAGAGACTGTGGCTATGCCTTTTTATTCTATTACTCCATGTCTGTGTAAGTTACTTGAGATGTAAGAGACTTGTTACTGGCACAAACTACTGAGATCAATGTTTTTTAAGTAGAATTCTACAAGGTATTTTGGGATAGAACTCTAGCAAACTCACATGAAGCTGTTAACTTCATATAAAATACCACTGAGTCAAAGAAAGCAAGTGCGAGATAATTTTTTTAGTTAATTGGTCAGATTATTCACTTTGAGATCATTGAAGTTCTACTTTCTAAACCTACTTTTTTTTTTTAACTAATGGAAAGATTCAAGGTATCAAGAAATTTTGGTCTGTCAACTGAAGAACAAGTACCAAGTATACTTCATCTGGTTAACTATTTTGAAAGGAAATAAATGTAGAACCAAGGTACAGCCCATCCAACACTGAAGATGATGACAGGGATCACAAACTATGGTCAGACCTTCAGTGCTTCTCTACTTATTTTCCTCTGCACACATATGATTATACAGTCTCTTACAAAGATTTCTTACATACAGAATAATAGATAAAATGCTTCACAGTATTTGCAGATAGAGGAGTGATTGCTTATTCCTGCCTCTCCACTGTGTGGGGGATTTACTTCATCACACAAGATATTTTTACATGAGGTAAGAGCTGTTTATTATTGTGGAGGTCATTTAGGCTGTAATTACTCATTTCCTTTTATTCCTACTAATATTTTCTTTATTCCTTCATTTAGAAGAAACACTTTGTAATCCAGTCTGTAATATAGCAACTATGAATGTATTCCTGTCTTTATCCATCCACAAAGGAAGAACCTAATGTGATAAAAAAAACAGCAGCAAATTAGGAAATTTCACTGTCATCAAACAGAGGAATGAAGACAGACAAGCAAAGAAAGAGCCTTGTCATTACTATTCTTTCTCAGTAGATAAGACACCTGAACTCTATTTAATATTTAATAGTTTATTCAAAGTACAACAGCAGTAAAAGAGATCAAGAATATCTACACTGTACTAAATACGGTAATAGTATTAGGATACATATTTTCTTTAGATGTGGACTTAAATATCTTCATGAACAGAAGAAATGTGAATACAAGTCCCTCACACAGAGGAAGAAAAGTAAGTAAATAGGATAAATAATTAAATGGTAACATCTTCAATTCCATCAGTGCTCCCTTGCTACCTCACTTTTTTTCAAAAGTAATCAAAACTTAAATTTTTCATGTGCTCTGAAATAATTCTTATTGTGTTGGGGGGGGTGTGTGTGTGTATGTGTGTGTGTGTGTGTAAGTGTGTAAAGCTGCCATATAATTACAGATCAATCCAAACCAATTTTGTTTACAATTTTTTTCTTAGTTTGCCTTTCAAGACTTCAAATCAGTCAGATGCATAGCAGCTGTCACTTAAGGTGTGATTGTCCTTTGGCTCCTTTCTCTAAATGTATCCTTTCTGATATAGAATAGAATAGAATAGAATAGAATAGAATAGAATAGAATAGAATAGAATAGAATAGAATAGAATAGAATAGAATAGAATAGAATAGAATAGAATAGAATAGAATTAACAAGGTTGGAAGAGACCTTTGAGATCCTCGAGTCCAACTTATCATCCAACACTATCTAATCAACTAAACAATGGCACCAAGTGCCACATCCAGTCTCTTCCTAAACACCTCCAGTGATGGTGACTCCACCACCTCCCTGGGCAGCCCATTCCAATGGCCAATCACGCTTTCTATGAAGAACTTCTTCCTAACATCCAGCCTAAACCTCCCCTGGTGCAGCTTGAGACTGTGTCCTCTTGTTCTGGTGCTGGTTGCCTGGGAGAAGAGACCAACCCCCACCTGGCTACAACCTCCCTTCAGGTAGTTGTAGACAGCAATAATGTCTCCTCTGAGCCTCCTCCTCTCCAGGCTAAGCAACCCCAGCTCCCTCAGCCTCTCCTCATAGGGCTTGTGCTCCAAACCCCTCATCAGCATTGTTGCCCTTCCCTGGACACCTTCCAGCAAGTCAACGTCTCTCCTAAACTGAGGGGCCCAAGGAATAAATTCAGGTTTGCTGTACAAGATGAGATTTACACCTCTAGAAGCTTTGTTTATCTGTGCTTTAAAATATATTTTTCAGACTAATGTGTCTAACAAATTTGAGCTAAGTTTGAACTAATAGCTGAGTGTCCAAACTCTCCAGATTCCCAAATGGAAATGCATCTTACTGAAAACAGAAAATAATTGTAACTTTGTTGTTTTGTTTTTATTTCATGGTCTACTGCAGTTTGATACACTGTTCAACATTAATGGTTTAATTCAGCATTGTCTTTTTAATCCCAGTTACATTTCTCACCTTTTGTCTGCGTTAAATCTCCTATATCTTAATTTGTTTTCTCCTGGGAGTTTCAGTTCCTAAGAATATGTCAGATATTTCACTACAGCACATACTTACGACCTTCAGCTATATTTATTACCTGGAAGAGGTCACAAACATCTGACTAACAAATTGTGAGAGACCACAACACAACAAACACAACATATCAATCAAAAAAAAAAGTCAAAGGATGGTGAATGCATCAGCAAGCTGATATATCGAACATGTGGAATATGGTTGACATTAACTCAGTTATAGGTAGCAGTCTTTTTTTCATAAAACAATTTTTTTTTTAGTTTTCTGCACCATTTTCATTTTACCAGCACTTTTTCAAAAGGTAGGTTTTGGCACATTCTTTAATTTCTCCTTGTCTCGGTCCGGAGAGGGAAAGAGACTGAAATTCTTTTGAATATTCCCATGTTGTGAAATTAGAGGCACAAACAAGGCCAAAATATCAACAGCAAGGCTATTTATTACATAAATAAAGTGGATGGATCAGAAGGGGAGAGAGAGAGAATAGAGAGAAGAGAGAGAGAGAGAAGAGGAAAGAAATTATATTACCACACCCCTCACCCCCACCAAGACAGTTTGAGTCTGTGGAGGAAAGGTGCTGCAGGAGATATTGGGTCTGTAGAGAAAGGGTGCTGAGGCTTTGGCTGGAGAAGAGATGTGGTCCTCTGGGCAGCCTCTTCAGCTCCATGAGTTGCAGCAGGCGGAACTTAGGACACAGAGAGAAGGTTCATTCTGCTTCTTCCAGGCTCCACGGCCTCTTTCTCCAGAGCAGCATTGTCCTGGGCTTTTCCTTCTCTCGTGCTTTCCTTCTCAGAGGCATGGTCCTTCTGTGTTTTCCTTCATCTCCGTTTTTCTTCTGTGTTTTTCTTCTTCTGAGCCAGTAGTTGCCCAAGTCTTTTATACAGGCTTTTAGTCCTTAGGTATGCATCCAAGTATTGTCCCTCAGGAAATCAGGGGCCAGGAAATCATCCCTAGGTAAGTATCCAGGGTATCGTTCCCCAGGAAATCTTTCTGTGCGTTCCTGTGTGTTTGGGCAGTGGTCTGGATGGGGGGGGGGGTGGGGTGGTACACCTCTACCTCCTCCTTCTTCATCTACCTGCCTACACATCAGGAAACAGGTGGTGAATCTATTGTCACACCATCCTCCCTTCCTGGGGTATCTGATGGCTGGAAATGATCTTGTCCTGAAGGCGTAATGGCTGGGTCCTTGGGCCATTGTTGTCAGGCGAGCTGTGGTCCACCTTTCAAGAGTCGTTCCAGTGGCTCTGCCCAACACACATCAGCTATTGTCTGGGGAAGCAGCAAGTGATTTTATCTTTGTTGAGTCACACCAGAAGAGACAAGCCTTTAGTCTCTCACACTCCCAATAGTCTTTACTTAGAGCAATCTGCTTCATTGCATCTACCTACATAAAATTTCTTGTCAGTCTTTCAGATATTTATTTTCTTTCCAGTTTCTGTTGCATTTGGTTGTTGTTGTTCTTTTTTTAAGGGGGGTATCTAGTTCAACAAAAATTATTAGTTTAAAAAAATAATAATCTTCTAAAGTAATCACAAAATATAGCCTAATGCATTGGCACTTCTAACAGGTGATTTGAATGTGACCCCTTGAGTATGTGCTTAGAAGGGTCTTACACTTCCTTTTATTCTCTTTAACACAGAATCACACAGAATCACCAAGGTTGGAAGAGACCTCAAAGATCATCAAGTCCAACCTGTCACCCAACACCTCATGACTAAACCATGGCACCAAGTGCCACATCCAATCCTCTCTTGAACACCTCCAGGCATGGTGACTCCACTACCTCCCTGGGCAGCCCATTCCAATGGTGAACGACTCCCTCAGTGAAGAACTAAACCATTCCAGATAGTTCAAATTGTTTACTACTCCAGTAGTTTTATGTTTTATTTCCTTAAATTTAATAGAAAGTGGCTAAAATCCCATGACACTGTATAAAAATTTTATAGTAACATATTGCCCATAGTTATCTGAAAACAGTTTCTAAAAACTGCATGCCTTATGAAGACAGATTCCACATATTCAATTGTTTTTTTTAAGCCAGGTCATCATATAGAACAATCAATTCAAAAGTACCCTGAGTTCAATTAAACTATTTCAACATAGTCTTTACTTTCAAAGTGAAAGGGATCACCTAATTTTGCCTATGACTTTATGATATTTGCTGAAGATGTAATAATGCTAAAAGCTCTTGTGCTCTATTTGACTTGTGCAGCCTCAAAAATCTTACCAGGAATCTGAGCATTTTTATTATGGTAGAAGGATTTTTTTTTCACTCCCCTCTACATATTTTCACATACTGGTTTTGTTATCCCCATACAGCATTTCTTATCACATTTACAACTTCCACTGAAGAACTGCATACTCAGCACACTGCAATATATCACCTGCAGACCTGGGAAGATAGAACAGGAATGAGTCCATTGTCTGCTGTATTTCATTCTTTTAAGATATATGGGTTTTCATTTTTACAAAGAGCAAATGACATGGCAAAAAATGTATCAGTTCTGTCAAATAGAGTTGGGCGTATCAGTGAAATTTGTATCAGGAACAGTGTGGCCAGCAGGATCAGGGAGGTCATTCTGCCCCTGGACTCAGCACTGCTTAGGCCACACCTTAAGTCCTGTGTCCAGTTCTGGGCCCCTCACTTTAGGAAAGATGTTGACTTACTGGAAGGTGACCAGAGAAGGGCAACAAAGCTGGTGAGGGGTTTGGAACACAAGCCCTATGAGGAGAGGCTGAGGGAACTGGGGTTGCTTAGCCTGGAGAGGAGGGGGCTCAGAGGAGACCTTATTTCTGTCTACAACTACCTGAAAGGAGATTGTAGCCAGGTGGGGGCTAATCTCTTCTTCTGGGCAGCCAGCACCGGAACAAGAGGACACAGTCTCAAGCTGCACCAGGGGAGGTTTAGGCTCGATGTTAGGAAGAATTTCTTCCCAGAAAGAGTGATTGGCCATTGGAATGGGCTGCCCAGGGAGGTGGTGGAGTCACTATCACTGGAGGTGTTTAGGAAAAGACTGGATGGAGTGCTTGGTGCCATTGTTTAGTTGATTAGATAGTGTTGGATGATAGGTTGGACTCGATGATCTCAAAGGTCTTTTCCAACCTGTTTAATTCTATTCTATTCTATTCTATTCTATTCTATTCTATTCTATTCTATTCTATTCTATTCTATTCTATTCTATTCTATTCTATTCTATTTAAAATAAACACCAAACACATAAATTTCCATACTTGGAAAAGAAAGTTGTCACAAAGTGTATGGAGTTTTTTATACGCTGGACACTTTAGGCCTGCTTCTCATCCACTGTAACTGGGAAAAGGAAATACAACACCTAGCTGTCTTTTCTTCTAGTACCTAGTCTAAATTAACTCTGATTAATTTACTCAACTGAGACACCTTTTCTCTAAAGTATTTCTCTTGTGTATTGGTAACAATGCAGGCATTATCATAAGCCATCCACATTCCCAATAAACAGCTTCCAGAGATGCCTTGTCTAAAGAAACAATCTCAGGTATGTGTATTCCTAAATTGTTTATACAGATGCCTGAAATTTAGGTTGCATGAATTTGAGCTGGGAATCACTCATGACTTAATATTTCCAGATGCTACTAAAACTTAACTCTTAAGTTTTTAATTGAATTAAATGTCAAGCCAAAATTTAAAAATGTATTTGAAAAAAAACACCATATTACTAACAACCAGTGTGAAAAATATATTAAGAGAAAAATATTTGGATGCTCCATGTCCTTATTATGCTGTATCATAGCTGATAAAAGCAGTAACTTATTTATTTAATAAAGTAACTTATTTATGTGGTTACTTAAAAGGCTAGCATTGTGCAAAAAACCCCCCACATGTTGAGGACTTTGTTCCACCATTTTGTAGATGTTGTTGTTTAAGCTATTTGTCCAGTGCATTCTGTCAAATAAAATTGCTGTTGGATAGATATTGGAAGGCTCATGTTCCATATCAAGGACAATAGAAAGCATGATTTACAAATCATAAAAATAATATGACTATTTAGCATTTCATTTTTTATGTCTTCAGACCACCTGTTGTGGGGATGGACAGTGTTTGCTAGTTTGTTTTTTGCATGTTAAACTATAGTTTAACTGAACACTTTTAAACTGAATTTCCATCAATGAGTGATGAGTCTACTTATTTTCTGGAAGAACTGCAGCAAATACTGAGGTTGTGTCCTAAGTACATACACTTGAAGGTACTGAATTGTTTTCATTCTGTCTGAGCTTACTGAACAGATCTTTGAGGAGCTTAATACATTAATTACATTATGTCAGACTTTCAGGATGGAACCATAGCCCCAAACATTTCTTTGTCCTGCACGCTTGCTTCGATAATTGCTTTTAAAGACATTCACATATCTACACTTTACGTGCATAGCCTTATATATGATGTTTCTGAAAATTAAATTTAAATGGGGGTGTGGTGGTTTAAGCCTTAACTGGGAGTTAAGAGCTCAGATGGGGGCAAGACTGAGAATCTCTCCCCTGTTCCCCCCTACCTCCCTCCCAACAGAGGGAAGAAGGAAACAAAGGAAAGGGAAGGAGCAAATCCACCAAGCAATAATTTAGAGTCAGCCTGGAAGTAGAGAGGTGAAGAGTTTTCTTTAAGCAATATATATATATATAACAATAACAGATAAGGTCCACAAGGGCAAGAAACAAGGATGGATAGGAGGGGGACAAAGAAGAATACAAAACCTGTCTCTCTCTGAAGAGGCGCAGAAGCAGCAGGGAGAAGGATCAGGCCTGACCACGTGGCAGAGGAGCAGAAAGGCAGCTGCAGTAGCCCTCATCGAGGAAAGGCAGGAGCCAAAAGGAGAGCTAACAGCTGCAATGCCCTGCTTTTTATACACTAACTGGGCAGAGAGGGGGTAGTGGAACAGACTCAGTTTCCCAGGGGGAAAATGTCCTGCAGGGAGGGCAAACCACCCGCAAGCCCTCCACCCTGTTTTGTTTTTGTTTTCAGAATGGGCGTTAACCCACCACAGGGGGAAAGAGTTAAAGATTAGTATACTTGTGTTTTCAGTTCAGCTAAACTTAACTTGGTAAACAGAAATAAATAAGAGCACCAATATAACTGTGTGGCCTTTGCTTTTCTTTTATGACCTTGAGTACTGTGTCCAGTTCTGGGCCAGTCAGTTTAAGAAGAACATTGAGACGCTTGAACGTGTCCAGAGAAGGGTAATGAGGCTGGGAAGAGGCCTTGAGCACAAGCCCTATGAGGAGAGGCTAAGGGAGTTGGGTTTGTTTAGCCTGGAGGAGGCTCAGGGGAGACCTTATTGCTGTCTACAACTACCTGAAGGGTGGTTGTAGCCAGGAGGGGGTTGGTCTCTTCTCCCAGGCAACCAGCACCAGAACAAGAGGACACAGTCTCAAGCTGCACCAGGGGAAGTTTCGGCTGGAGGTGAGGAGAGAGTTCTTCACTGAGAGAGTCGTTAGCCATTGGAATGGGCTGCCCAGGGAGGTGGTGGAGTCACCATCCCTGGAGGTGCTCAAGAGGGGATTGGACGTGGCACTTGGTGCCATGGTCTAGTCATGAGGTCTGTGGTGAAGGGTTGGACATGATGATTTTTCAGGTCTCTTCCAACCTTGGTGATTCTGTGATTCTGTAATCAAAAAAACAGTCTCAAAACATGTAGATAACTTCTAGATATGCAAAGCATCCATTTCATACATTTCAGCAGAAAACACTGTCTTAACACAGTGATATATGAGAACCATCTTCTTCCTACGGTAATGAAATGCTTATTCGATTTATAAAGATGAAGTTTCTAATCATTACCCATTTTAAGAAAGCGGGCTTGAAAGCACGTCTGCTATTTGTGTACTGCTAAGAAGAAAAAAAAAATTCATTTCATTAAAAGTATTCAGTGGAATCATTATGCCACAGTATAATATTTTACTTTGGTGGGTGAGATGTAAATGTTTCTAAAAAGATCTTTTTGCCCCGAGTTAGAAAAAGTGAATACAACCTGTGTAAATAACACTATAGAAAATCACCATGAAAATAGGATACTGTTATCACAATGTGGCACTTTAAAGATATTCTATTTAAAGCCTTTATTTCTCTGTACAACTTTGATCTACTGAAAATGAGGATCAGTTTTTAATATATTTTGTTTGTTCATTGTGTCAGGAAATCTCAGTGCTCTGCAACAGACTTTCATCCTTACTTGATAAGAAAAAGGATGAGATATTGCTGAATGAATACTATTAACTGATTACACACAGTGAATCAAATAGATTCAGAACATGTCTATACATTGTTTCCGACCACTTTGTTTCCCACATGAAGACGTGAGAAGCTTTGGACAGTGAAACTTAAAAAGATGGAGACTTGCAGCCTGTAACAAAATGTTGGAAAGACAGATTTGAAGTCATGTGAACTCCAAGTACCTGCACTGATGACAAGTGGTTATTTCCCCAGTGCACTGGCTCTTCTGGTGCCATCTGAGACACCAGTTTTACTCCATGAATCATAATGCTTGTGGAAGTGCCTAGCACTGTGATCTGCAGTTTGCTTCATGGCCTAAATTTCTTTTCTTCGATTGAAATACAAAGTGAAATCTTAGTTACTCTGACTTATCTGTACACCTAGTGGAGAGAAGTAAGCAACTCCAATGCTTACCAAAGACCTGAATTGCCTGCAAAAGAAGATTCTTTATCTCTCTGATCCCAGCAGAGGGCACAGATGGCTCCAGTAAATCACTAAAATAAGATAGGATTTAGGCTTCAGAGCTTATCAGTTAGGTATAATAGCATCTACACTTTAGACTTGCAAATCTTTTTTTGGCTCTAATGCTTGAGATCAGATGCTTCTCTATGATCTATGTTTTATGTTTCCATTATAGTCTGTCAAGCTCTACTTAGTGGAGCTGAGAGGTTGATGTGTTACTACTGGTGGGATATACAGGCCTACCCATAGTTTTCTCATGCTAGTTTAGATACCATTTTGCACTCTTGGCATCTAGAAAGGCACAAATCTTCCTGATGGCTCTGCAATGAAGTTTGAGATGCTCAAGGGCATTGTAGGTAGAACTTTATAAAAGTTTTTAGAGCAGCTATATTTTGCTAAGGTATCACTAAAGTATCTCAAGTAGCACTAGATGCTGACACATAGGCAGAAGAATCAAGCTGTCATTCCTGTTCTGTATAAAGATCTAAGAGTTCTCACCTTGTTGACGTGTTCTGAAGAGGAATAATAATTAGGAAAGAAGACTGAATCAGTACTGCCAGGGCTGCTAGGAGTAGAGCAAATCCAACTTAGTGCTTAAAATGCAAGTCCTCTCAATCCGAACACAGTTTAAATTATCCCATATAATGTATTTCAGTTAAATGCTTACTATTTACCAGCAGCATTAGCTAGCAACATGAAAACCTGCAATTTCAACATTTAAGCATATATTTGTTTTTACAGGCAGTGGAATCAATGGCTGAGTGACTCATAAATGTTTCAATATTTCCATCATAAATGATTCAATATTTCTTCATTCAGAATGATGTTTTCTTAGCACCTGTTTAAAGTACTCTGTCATCAGAAATATTTAGGAGTTGAAAAAAACTCCTGGCCTTTAAATCCATTCCCTGGTGAAATTAGAAAGAAAATATGGCAGAAATCACTGAAACATCCACATGCAGCGTGTTGTAAAAAGTATGCAATCTATCAGACTGTGGTGCTAAGAATGAAAGTATTTTTCTTGTCCATAATGTGAAAAACAGAGATGTTTACAACTGTTTATGAGCCAAAATTTTTTAATCCTTTCTTCTCAGAATGCAGATGTCAGTTTTATCTTCTTTTCTGTTGGTTTAGTCTGAAAAAAGATAGCAATACTGCCTGCACAGGTATTTTTGCATATGCTTGACTCAGAAAGCTGTAAATTATGATATGTTCCTTATAATTTGAAATTCTGTAACTGAGCAACATTAGGAACCTGTAATTTAGAAGCTTTCAAATAGTTTCCTCATAACATCTCCTACACTGTTAAAATAGAACATAAAACAAATTCCTGCAACTTTTATCTGAACTACTACGCATATAAAAAGTATAGGACCCTAGTGTATAGGAAGTGAGGGTGTTGAATATCTTTGTTTCAACTTAAAATTTCACTGGCCATCTCCTTTAAAATCAAATTATCTTGGTAAGGAAGATGGATGTGCTTAGCTCCTCAAACCCCAGCTCCAAATGAGTGGTATAAAGCAAAGGTCTTCATTTCAGGGGGCTAGTAGTTCATAATTGTTTTGCTGTGTTTTTCCCTGTAAGTTACATGAGTGAGAAGGAATGCACATAGAAACTAATGGCTGTGAAAAGCCAGTGACAAGTCATGGTGAAGGTAGCAGTCATCTTCCTGCATGGTTCTCATAGTACATCTAAATCATCAGAACACTGCATATTCAGCTGATTAATTCTTCATCATGGAGATGTTGTATGTCTCTACTTATGCTGAAACACAAGATGTTTTTGCCATGCAGGCCACTGCACCTTGAGTTCATTGCTTTGAAACAGGAGGCGAAATGATAGTCATGGATTACTCATCCTTTTCAAATGTTTAAGAATTTCAATGAAACCTTCCCAAAGTAACAGCTGAGAGCTGAAAACTTACAATGAAACCCGGTCAGTAATTCAGGATTTGCCACTGCTTTCAAGGAGAACAAGTTTTGCTCCAATACTGGTACCTCTCATTGGATGTCCTATTAATATAGTGGGAGCTTTTAACATTGTGCTCAGTGGACTCTGGCATAGCTGCATATTTGAACCTTGGTACTGAAAAGTGGACTTAAAAGGCTCTGAGTGTTGACATTAAAAAAAAAAAAATAGAAGCAATGTGCTCTGATTCTCCTTACACATTTTCAGATCTTGGCCTTTATTGGTATTCAGCCAGGAGTTAGGTTAATTTTGCATCAGAACAGTAACTTAAAAGAGTTCTTTTAAAAAGAACAAAACTAAACAGAAAGAGAAGACTGAGCTGATTTTCTCCATCCAGTGCCACTGGGCTCACTGCCCATTTCTTGTCTTTCATTTTCTAATTTGTTAATTCTAATGAAAAAGTGTTTACACGACAAGTTTAGGAGGCTTTGGCAATACAAAGCTTAGGACAATCTCATTTTTTATACAAATGAACAAAGAGCACCCCCTCACTCTAAGATTGTTCAATGGATACTGTAAATGAATGAGGCATTCATTTTTGTGCCAGCTCAACTACCAGTGTCGACAAGATTTGCATATATTTTGGCAAGTACACTGCACAAGGTGGAAATAAAATAGGCCTTTTATATCTGAGTCTAATTTACTTTAGTTGTACTCATTAAAAATGTGTTTTCATGTGAAAGGGATTTCACTAAAGGATGTTTTGGAAACAGCAACATCACAGAAACGTCTACTAGATAGCCAGTATCAAATATTTTTCCACAGAGAAAGAACTTTTTTTCTTTTAGAATGCATTCCCAGGTTCTACAAATTTAAGATCCTTGTGGTTGTTTGGGGGTTTTTTGGTTGGTTGGTTTGGTTGTTGGTTTTGGGGTTGTCTGCTTGTTTGTTTATTAGAAGCACTGCTAGGCTTAATATTGCAGGCCTAATTGACATGCTTTGCACTTGCTGCTACACCAGTATGCTTGCACCAGTATGCTGTATGCTTGTTAAAGTAACACAAAATATGACATTTTAAAAACCACAACTCACTCTGCATGTTTTGCCATTTGCATTGTCATTACCCACCCAAAGGGCAAAAACATGCTCTATGAACTCTTATTCAGAGTAAAGTCTTTTGCACCAATGCTGGCATGGCTGAAGGTGCGATTTCAAAACAATTGTCTTTAAATGTGTAGAAAATTGTGAATTTGTATGATTTGGTTTTAATAGGCTCATACCATTAGATGTTATTATGCATTTGGGATGTGCTTGAACTAAACAATCAACCAGCCAAACCAAAACCCAAAAAAACAAGAACAGCATATTTAAACTCAGTAAGCCTGAGGGCTTAATCAAACATATTCAGAATGATGCATTTGTCAAACCTGAATAAAAATATCTGTCCAATGTTACAGGAACACACACTAAAGGATCAGGTTTGTGGTTTTAATGCATTTCTTAAGTCTTGGGTTTGCTCCTTTTTAAATTGTTTTGAGAAGATATTGGACTGCTAATTCAAATGAGAGCAATGAAAAGAATCCTGTCTTTCAGTTACCTGCTTCCTTACTGAAGAAAAAATGCAGAGGATCTGGCTTCCTCACCACAGCAATACAAAGCATCTGTAACACTGAAGTAATTTTCAAGAATTAATGCATTTTCAAGAATTAATGTTTCAGGCATACATACAATTTTTATATTTTAGTAATATGATCATGAATGGGGGGAAAACAGTGATTAACTACAAATCTCTGACAGGCTGAATTAATTTTTCATGAAACACAGCTAACAAATCGTGCATAAACAGAAAATACTCTAACCTGAAAAAAATGGCTATTTCTTATAGGCAGAATGCCAAAATATGTGCATTATGTTAATACCTTTACTTACACTAAGCAGAACCACTATGTATAAAAAGCTCAAACATTTTGATAGGCTCAGGGTGAAGTAATTTGCCAAACACAGAAGGAAAAACAAAACACTGCCTCAGAAATGGCATTCCTTGCTTTTGAAACAGGTATCAGCTGCTGCTTCACATCAGCTGAAATACAACTGGCTTTGCTAGCAATTTCAAGAAGTACATAATAAAGTCTCATTAAGGATTCTGAAGTGTACTAATTTGGGGAAGTAGTGACACAAGACAGCATCCAAGCATTTGTGAAATACACATTTCTTATAACTAAAATAATATTTAGCTTTATGATTAAAATTCTAGGAAAGAGACAAATGATAAGTTATTATGAAAATATATAGCTTTAATTTGCAGACATATAAACACTTTTGGTACATTACAGACATATGATGCCAGAAATCAAAATAATCAGTTTTAAGCATAACACTAATTTATCTTGTTCACACAGATAAAATTGATGTAATCATCATACAAAATATAGTTCTCAGCTCTTAAAATGAAGTGAAAGTGATACATCACCAATTAATCTGCTGTTCTGTTGCAGAGAATGCAGCAAAGAATAAATTATCAAGAAAATATACCACCAGTCTTACAAGTTAGATTTTGGATCTAATCCAAAATCAAAGCCAGGAATGGTCGCCAGGAATGTTTGCCAGAAGTCAGAAACAAGATCTTTCACGTGAAATACCAACCCAGAAAGGAGCAACAGTCAGAATAAACCAAGTCCTACAATTCCTTAGAACATGAAGTGATATTTGTTTTCATCTGGCAGATCAGATCCAGAAGTATGACATGATAAGAACTATTACACAACCAAACTGATGGAATACTACCGACAGATTGCTCAAAGTACAGAAAAAAAATCACAATTTCTGTGACAACTAAAGATTTAGCCATTCCCTTGCTTCCTTGCACCTGGTATGTTTATGAGGATGGGTATGGGGTTCTGTCATTGTTTCCTGTAGGAAATATTAAATATAATTTTTCCATTAAAATGATCAGCAGACTGCTGGAGCAATGATAATGTGGGTGAAATCGGGAGTAAATGGAAGATGATGCGTCACAGCAGTTCAGATTCTCATTACAATATCTTGCATTCTTGCTCAACAGGAATTGCACTTCTTGTTAATGCCTTTTCTAGCCTACTGTATAAGCTTTACTTGTGAGGTAATAAACATTCTGGTTTTTCTTTTCTTTTTAATTACTAGTGCATTTTAATGTCTTTATTCCTTTAATTATACATACATCGGGACAGACATTTTTTTTCCTCTGTGTGTGTGTTTAAATGTCTGTTTGCCAATGTGTGGTCTGTATTAAAACCAACGTATTTAAAATATACTCCGTTTATCTCATGGACAGTACCTCGAACAGTTCCCTGCTCAGGAGCATCTGATGCCCTCTTGTGGTTAGAAACACTTTTCAAACTTAAAGAGTTTAAAGAATTGTCTTACCTTCCCCTTTTTTATCATCACTGGTCTTACTGATTTATGAAAGCTGTAAATGATGTCCACGTTTTTATAGACAGGGTGATAGCTGTTAGTTACTAAGGTTTCATAAAAAAGCTGTACATTGAATTCGAATTTAAAAAACTGTAAACAGCTATTTACACTCATAATATTATTGTTATAAATTATCGGCCCGTCATTGCAACCTCTGTCAATACAACCCAAGGCCAGGTGTTTCGGAGTTGTCCAAGGTTTTTCAGGTGCAGGTTTTACCCATAAAGACACATCAAATGTTAGAAATCTCCACTGGTTTTTTTTCCAACATGTGCAGATTAATTCTTCCATTTAATGGGATTTGTACTTCCAAGTTTTCTTCAGCTCCATGATGCTTTTTCCCTTTTCTTAGACAGATGTAAATGCCCATCCCTGTAACTAAAGCAATTGAACCCAAGCTTATTACTGAGAGAGCTATCAAGGTAGGCATGCAGGATGCTGGCTCCATTTTCTTATGCGTAGGCTCTATGGATATTTGTGGCTGTTTTTCTTCTATGCTGATATCAGGCTCTCTTCTTAACAAACTTTCAATGTAGCTCTCATTACTAACAGTGTCATTGACAAAAAGGTTTACCATGACAGTGGAATGGAGAGGTTCTGGATAGCCGTGATCACTAACTTTTACCAGCAGCCGATAGAGGCCATAGTCATTCTGCATCAGTGACTCTTCCAAAGTGATATTACCGGTTTTAGGGTCAATGCTAAATGACTCTGGTCGAGGGCCTCTTCTTCCTATAATGCTGTAAGCTATGACTGCATTCATGCCAGTGTCCTTATCGACAGCATAGACCTCAGTGATAGGAGAGCCAGGAAGGGTGGATGGAAGGACCAATAAATAAGACATATTAGACTGAGGAAACAAGACCAAGGGGGGGTTGTCATTTATGTCCAGAAGAAGGATAGTTATTTTTGCTGTAGAAGACAGGGCAGGATCACCACCATCAACTGCTTCAATCCACAGAACGTAAGAACTTTGTTGCTCCCTGTCCAGAGAGACTTTAGCTCTCAAAACTCCTTTCCCAGTATCTATGACAAAAATATCACTTCCATTCAGAACCGAAAGGGCAACCCATCCATTTTGTCCTGCATCAGCATCTGTGACGCTTATAACTCCAATTTCCCCAAAACCTGGGAAGTTTTCTGGCACAAAAAAGCTGAAATCCTTATTGATAAATCTTGGACTATTATCATTTTTATCCAATACAGTGATGGTGACAGTTGCTATTGATTCCCTTGGAGGGAACCCAGAATCGACTGCTTTGACAGTATATCTATATTTCTCTTTTTCTTCTCTGTCCAGTTGCGTGGAAACTGTAAGAACTCCTGTGCTTTTATCTAAAGCAAAATAGGAAGGGGCATCAGGACCTAAGAAATAGGACACCTGTCCTCTTTCTCCACTGTCAGCATCAGTAGCATGCAGTTTGGTCAGGAAAGCATTTGGAACATTGTTCTCCTCGATGGATAATTCTATCAGCTGTTGAGAGAAAACTGGTGAGTTGTCATTGTCATCCAGAATCTGCACTTTGATTATTTTGTTGACATGAAATCCTTCTGAGTTCCACGCAACTACGGAGATCTCATACAGCTGCTGTGTCTCATAGTCCAAAGGCTTTGTAGTCTCTAACAGGTATTCATTATTGTATGGCTTGTATGGTGAAAGCCTGAAAGGCCCATCACCATCCAAATAGCAATTAACTTTGTATTTTTCATCAGGGTCTTTGATGGTAAAAAATGCTATTGGTGTGTTGATGGGCTCCAGTTCCTTTAAGTACACCACCCCTTCCACTTCATTAGCTATGAAACGAGGGACAACTTCAGGTGGCCTCATCATAACTTTGATGATGGTCACTAGCACTGTGATCACAGCAGGGATACAACCTGGACCATTGCCCAATATGATCAGCCTGTGGTACCTTGGAGTGTCTCCATCAATTTTACTGGAGAGTGTGATAGCTCCTGTGCTTTCATCCAGATGGAACAAGTCTCTGGATGCCTGGGAGACCTTCTGGCTGTAGGAGTAGGTGATCTGGGCATTGGATCCAAGGTCCATGTCTACCGCACAGACAGTGGCCACATGTGATCCTAGGCTGGAATTTCCATAAAGGGTGATGTTGAGCTGCGAGTCATTGAACTGGGGGCAGTTGTCATTGATGTCACTGATACCAATAGTGAGGGTGGCACTGCCCATGAGTGGAGGAGTCCCCCCATCCTCAGCAACAATGACTGTGACATACTCCTCCTGTGTCTCTCTGTCCAGAGCTCCCATGACAATCAGGTAGGGAGTCCTTTCCCCACTCTCATTCTCCTCCACGTCCAGGGTGAAGACACCATAGTTCTCTTGCAGGCGGTAGGTCTGGACACTGTTGGTTCCCACATCAGGGTCAAGGGCAGGGTGCTCAATAGCCAGGCGGGTGTTCACGGGCGAATTCTCAGGCACCGAGAGGTGGATGTGGGGCACAGGGAAGTGGGGTGCGTTGTCATTGACATCCTGGATAGCAATTTTTACCTTCACCAGGCGGAAGTACTCCTGTGGTAGCACCAGCACATCCAGCAGCAGCAGGCATGACTCAGATGAGGATGAGGAAGAGAAGATTGCAGCTTCTCCCCCGATGATGGTGGCCTCACTGCTCTCCATGCACAGAGCTTCCCGGTCAATCTCCACAGCTGAGGTGTGCAGCTCCCCAGAGCGATTGTCCAGCTGCACATACTGTCCCCCCAAGCCACGGGATGCCAGGGTGAAGGAAAGTGGGGGCTGGGAGGCTGCAGGATGTTGCCCACCAGCTGTTGGCAACCGCAGGTCACGGGCCAAGCTGCCGATGAGAACTCCAGCTGGCAGCCCCTCGTTGAGGCTGTAGAAGAGCTCGGTGGCACGGCTGTAACTGGCAAAGCAGTTGAATGGTCCAAGGAAGAGCAGAAAAAGAAGCAAGTGCTGAGGAGAGAGAGGCATAGGGGTGTGGGAAAGGGGGTGGTGTTAGAGGTGGGGAGGCAGAAAGCAGGCCCCCTCCACCCACTGTCTCCCTCACTGCTACTTGGAGGAGGCAGTGCAGCATTTGCAATATGAAGCTGCCCTACCTCGCCTTCCATCTTTCTCCCCCACCTCAGTACAAGCGGCTGCTTCCAGGGCATCACCATCTGTACCCTCCAGGCAACACCAGCTGCATTGCCCACAGCAAACACGCACTGCCAGCAGTGCCAGTGGGCGTCCCTGCCTCCCTTCTCACCAGAAGCACTTCTCCCCTCCCGTATCTTCTCAAGCTTGCCTCCTCTCACCAGAGGCACATACACTCCCAACCGCAAGCACAGCCCCAAACATTTGCTGGTCCCCTTCCCCTTCCACAGCATCAATGTGAAACGTTGTCTGTCACTCCCACCACCCCTCGCCCCTTACAAAGCCTGTTCTTCCTGCACGCCCATGGGCCCTGGGTGCAGCGGGGACCCACTCATGTCCCAGAGGAGCCGCGCTCCGGCCTCGCACCTCCGCACTCCGGCCACCGCAGCCCGCGCTAGTCCCTGCCCCAGCGACCGCGGAGCCGGTGTCCCCAAACCCGCCCGCGGCGGCTCCAGCCCCGCCAACTAGGGGCCCGCGGCGCCTCAGGCCGCCCCGACGGGGCTCCCTTCTGGCAGCCGGCTGAAAATACGACTCGAACAGAGGAACCGTGGAGAGGCTACACGGAGGAAGTTGCCCGCGTTGACAAGCGGGTCCCCGGCCCTCCGCGTATGGAAAAGGGCTTCCCGAAATTAACGCCAAGCATTTCCAAGGGGGATTTTTTTCTCGTTCTTCCCCTTTTAACCACTCATTTCCCTCTTCCTCAGCTCTCTGCTACAACCCGCTTCGGCAGCAGCCGCAAACTTTTCCCAGCTGCTCTGATCGGTGAAGATAGGAGTCAAGAAAAAGCAATCAAACAACAAACATATATATATACACACACACACCTATATATATATATAGGTATATGTGGTTTGGGATGCTCCGGTTGGTTTGGGTTTTTTGCCAATTTCGCTACTGCGTGCGAAGTCGGGCTCGGAGGCCGGGACGCGGCGTTCCCCTCCCGCCTCCCAGCCCTCACCTGCAGGTTGCCACGGGCGGTGGTGCTGCCGCGACCGCCCGGAGGCCCCATGCCCGGCCGCCGCTGCCGCCGCCGGCTGCGCCCGAGCAGCCCGCCCGCTCCGCCGCCCGCCCGCCGCCGCCTCTCCTCCCCGCAGCTGCCCATTCCCTCGGCGCCACAGCCGTCGCCGCCGCGCTGGGCTGGGCTGAGTTGCGCGCACCGCCCAGGACACTCCCCCTCCGCTCGGGAGGGCTCTAACGCTGCCGCTGCCGCCCGGCTGTCACCGCTGCTGCCGTGGGGAGGGTAGGAATGGGAAGCGGGGGGCTCGGCCAGTAGGCACGGTCAGGGCGAGCGGGGCGGCTGGGGCTGCCGCAGCGCCGCGGGCAGGCGGGCGGGCAGGAGTGCGGGCAGGCGGGCGGGCAGGAAGGAAGGCGGGAGGTAGGTGAGCACGGCGACGGAGTGCGGGTCTGTGTATTTCTGTGGGCAAGGGAAGTGATAGGACCAGGGGAAGAATGGAAACACAAAACAACAAACAAAACCACTCCCCACCCCCAAATTCCCTTGTCCTTTTGTGGAAAGTTGTTGTGATGTGTCAGCGGGCAAAGAGAGGATTAAAAGCTGCCTCACTTTAAGAAGCGTTGCCGATCCCCGATGAGTAATGAGCAGTTTGCACGAAATACAAGTAATGTTTTGAGGAGTTTGCAAGTGTTTAAAGGGTTTGTGGAAGATGCCTGTCCTGCCAAATTAGAGCAGCAACTGCAATTTCCTGCGGCAGAAATTTGTGTGCTCTCATTTTACACTCTTCTGTCACCGTTCGCTAGACTGTAAGGCTACCGTAGGACTCGGCATGAAAATATCACCATTTGGGAGACATTCTGGACTTTCAAAAGGATAGCTAACCTAAACTGTGTTCCTTACATTGGCTTTCTGCAAGATCTCAAATGGAACTTGATATGTCCCTCTTAAAGTGTGTGGTGGGCTGAATCCAGGCTATTGCTGCGAGTTCAATTATAGGAACTCTGGTAGACAGTTGCATTTGTCAAGCACAGTGGAGCTGCTCTTCACAAGCATAAACTTTGTACAGGAGACTGAACTGTTTGAATCACATGGTCTGAAGACTACCTTGAATGTCTTCATGCTCCATGGCAAACACAGTGTACAGGCATGTGATCTCAGCTTAGGTATTGAAAACATAGAGGACAGCAAAAAGATTTGCCTTAGGTCAAAAAATGCTCTTCCTTCTATAGCTGCTTGAGACAAACTCCTATGTCCAGTCCAAGATGAAGAAACAAGCAAACAGAATTATTGGAATCCCAATGCAAAACCAGCCTTATGCCTAAGTCTTCTGTAACATTGCATCTTTCAAAAGTAAACCATGAGTGGAAAATACAGAACATATTGTTAATATAACTTTTGGGATATTCTTTGACAGTGTGAGGATGAGGGAAATGGCACAAGCCAAGTAGAATAGAACTAGAATTCAAAATAGAACAGAATAGAATAGAACAGAATTGAATAGAAAGACTGACTTCCTCCAAAATCATACAATAAATAAATAATATTAATTCCTTTGTATCATATTCTCCATCCTTGAAGTATAAATGGTGCAATACTATTTGTCTGCATTATAGCTTTATCGCATTCTTGCTGTAGTCAGTAGCAGTGGAATCAGGCTCTGTTTTATTCAGCAGATCTGTTTGACACATAGTATGATTTTAATATCCATTTCATCCCCAAAATGATATTAGCACAGTAATCATATGTGACTTAAACAGTAGAGCATTAGGGTACTAACAAAAAGCACAGCTCTATTTATTATTCACTAATCTCTAGAGTTTTGAAACCACTCAGTATTGTACTGATGTACTGCTCTTATAAATTGTTTATATCTTTACCATTCAACTCTAGCACAAATAGAACCAGCAGTACAGTATATGCAGTTCAGGGCAAACATGTATAATTTAAGAGAGAAATCAAACTAGCCAAGTCCTTTACTAAATTCTTATCCGTGTACACTGTTCTGCAGATTACTCAGTTTGAAAGGTGCCCAGAAACTCAATCCTGTTTAAGTTAGTTTCACTGGTCATGACAGATGTTTTTAGTTGACTCACATCTGCTCTAATTTTATTCATTTCAACAGAGAAATATTGACTCATTTGGATTGCAGTCAGATTTTGACACTGATTTATATGGAGCTTTAATTTCATAGACTGATTATAATCTTAGTGAATCAGTAGTCTTCTTGCAAATGAATCTGAAGTCCCTATAAAATTCCATCTTTCACATACCGCAGAACCACAGAATCACAGAGTCACAGGATCACCAAGGTTGGAAGAGACCTCAAAGACCATCAAGTCCAACCTGTCACCACAGACCTCATGACTAAAGCATGGCACCAAGTGCCATGTCCAGTCCCCTCTTGAACACCTCCAGGGATGGTGACTCCACCACCTCCCTGGGCAGCCCATTCCAATGGCTAACGACTCTCTCAGTGAAGAACTTTCTCCTCACCTCAAGCCTAAATTTCCCCTGGCACAGCTTGAGACTGTGTCCCCTTGTTCTGGTGCTGGTTGTCTGGGAGAAGAGACCAACACTCCCCACCCCCCACCCCCCACCCCCAGCTTCCTGCCCTGCTATCTCAGTTTATCTCCCTTTCCTGGTATACTTTTGAAATTACTGGCCTGTTACTGTAACAGGCTTTTAAAACAGCGCAGTCACTGCATTTCCCTGAGGCTTGTAACAGGGTGGGCAATGCCTCTACTATTACAGTATTCATGTTTTCCCTACACCTAATGCATTTCATTTTACTAAACAATGGATGTAGAAGTTGAATCAAAAGTTTTCTAGAGCAGCTGGTACCTCTATAATATTTCATTTTGTTAGACATCAGCAACATCTAAGAAGTCACAAAGGCACCTTAAAGACAAATCTGTCCAGTAACTCCCCAGTTTAAGGGGAAGTACTAGTGATGTGTATGTGATATGAGGGGCTGGAGAGAAGAAGCAATGCAGAGAAGGTACAAAATTGACACATTTTTTTAGGGGAGTGTCATTTCCAAAGTCCCAGGAAAAGATTGACTATTTCATTATATTTCTGTATTCAGTTATGTTTTCTGGGGATAATATGTTAGTACTTTACAAACCCAGACCCACTGAATTGCACCTACCTAAACATATCTTACTAGCTTGCATTTTACCACATAAGATCTTATTTTTACTGAATAGATCCGTATACTGGTGCTTCACCTAATACCCGTGTTGCAGTTAGTGAATGAGAAGGAAAAACCAGGAGTGTTTCTGTGGGATTGCTGATTGCCTCAGGTAAGTTACAAAGCACAAGACTGATATCAAGTGACAAGCCATCCTAGAAGTGTTGTAGCTACTTATAAATACATTAGAAGTAGTATATTACTTCTATGGCAAAATAGAGTATTTATCTGACTTTATTAAGATGGACATAGCAAGTATTGATGGTCAATTGAAATGCCTTGAGTTTGTGGGCAGCGTTCCAGTGGCAGATGGAAGTGTTTCCAGATAAATTATTCAGGACTATCACTTCTGAAAGGGAATCTCAAATAGTATTTCTTTGGCATGGCTGGCAACCCTGAACAACTTTTTTAAGAGATGGGGATGCAGCTGTATGTTGTCCCCTCAACCCAGCAAAAAGCTATCTGTTATAGCCTGTGGTTCTGCTCAGGAGGATCATGGTGTGGAATTCCTCATCAGTGAGATTCTACTGACTCAGCTGACAAACTTTGTGTACTTTAGTCAGTGTGACCCTTTGAGGTAGGTGCTTTTCAATGGGGAAACAGTCAAAGTGAGTGAAAGCATTGGTGTTAGTATTGATTCCTAGTCACAGAAAAAATGAGAAAGGCACAAGACTAACAGACTGCCGCTTCTTTGAAGAGTTTAAACTGCAAGAGATACAAAGCAAGTAAAAGAGATTCTGTTAACAGTAAACTTTTTGTTTCTTTCATTTTCAGTAAGGAAAACACCTTACATCCCAAGCTTCCTGTGCAGGATAGTGGATTACAGTGTGAAAGGCTCTGTAAATATTAGATAGTGACCTTGCCCACAAAAGTGCCAAGCATCTGGTTGCTTGCATTGGTTCTGAAAGCTATGATCATTTCATGTCACTGTAGATCAGACCTAGCATGATCATCTTGTTCTCAGCACAGAGTGGGACCAGGGTCTTGGCACTTTTTTTTCCTGGTGTCACTGAAAGACAGTAAAAAACTCTGGGTCTGGTTTGAACAAAGCAACAGTGTAGCTGGAAAACAGATGACTCCGGAGTTTATATTGTTCAGGTCTCTAGTTACTCTTTCAGTGGGCTGGTTCTTGCAAGCTGAACCTGCAAGGTTCTGCTCAGAAGAATTTCATGAGCAAACCCCTGCTGCTGTCATAACAACTTTACAAGAAAGTATCTGTTTTCTAAACTTAAGAAGAAATACCCCATGAGACAAAGTGATGTTTGATAGGAAGGCTGACAAAGGGGGATGAGATTTTCCTGTTTAGTTAGCTTAGCATCTGTTGGGGACTACTGTGTTTAAGTATCACAAAGCTGAACTCTTAAAACACTGGCAGAGAAAAGAAACTTGGGGAAAAAGCTTACTGCAGTCTCTGAACCAACTGCATTTGATATATTTGACAAACATCTTCAAATTCTTCTGAGTGTTCATAAAAATAAAAGTTCTTTGGTTATATGCCTCCCTATGCTTTATGCACATTTCTTTTTACCTGGAAAAATGCCAAAATATTCCAGCAGTAAATATACAGTGACTGTCTTCAATACCTTTCTAGTCTGATCACAACTTTATTTTCAAGAGACAGTTTAAGGTTTATTACCAAAGACTAATTTTCTAGGAGTAACTAGGAAGAATTTAAGTCAGTCCGTATTCCAGCACATCTTTTTTACTGCTATTTTTTACACCATGTAGTAACATTTGCTTTCACTAACTTCTTGTGTAAGACTTAAAATAATAATGATAGGACTTTGGTTTTGTAGAAGGAAAAGCACAGGCTGGGTTATAGTACTGATATGATACTGCTAAAATTATTAGCACCATAAGTCTTCCATTACAGTCATTATCACATCACTTCAGGGACAGCATTCCAGCTTCTGCCAGCCTGCTTGTTAAATAATGCCTGCAAGTTGAGAGAGTGTTATGCATATGTAGATATTTTTTAATTGACTTCTCATTGACATTATGCCATGGCTTTTGAGCTGAAATGGCAACCTCCTGATGCTAGAAATCAGATCTGTAAGGACCGCACTGCTCCCAGCAATGGAGCACAATTCATTGAAGAAGCCTTGTGATATGCTGAGTAGCTATCAGATTTGGAGGCGAGTGCCAGATAGGGTCCATGTGCACTACTGTGTCAGGTAGTCCCTCTATGCCAACTAGCCATAGTCTACAATCCCATTTCGTTTTCTGAGATGGAAATGGTTGACGAGTGTATGTACTGCAGTAATACAGACCATTTTTCTCATGACTGCTGCACCTTTGATAGTATTCCAGCTTCTCCTCTCTTAGTTAGAATAAGAATAAGCAAACCTTTATTAGAATAGACAGTTGTATATGTTTTGCCTTGCCAGTTGAACTGCCTCACTTTACTCTGCAAATACATACAAGATGTTGTAGTTCCACCTGAGACCTTTGGCCACACAGGACAAACATTTGCTTCTTGACAGTATATTATGTTGAATTTTCCAGGGACCAGATTCTGTCATCTTCCCTCAGTCTAAATTCAGGTAAAAATTCTTAATGAAGTTATTAGCTCTAATTCCCTAGTATTATTTTATTCCTTGCTCACCAAAATTCTCAACTCAAAAAGCTTTTTACTGAAATTGGAATAATTACTATGTGATATGGGATTTGGGACAAATTGCTTCTTTTATTTAGAAAAGTGAATTGAACAACTCTCAGTGGTATTTAGTGCATTTTTATATCTGTGATAAATGTAGATAGTGAAACTGAACAACTGGATGCATAGTCAGCTTTTTTTTAACATAACAAGAAAACATGTTGGCCGAATGTTTGAGAAATCTTGTACCTGAGATTTGGAAATCTTGTACCTGATAGTGGCTTTATTGTTCCTGTTTTCACTCTGATCACTCATCTCCCTACTGAGATAAGAGACAATAGTGTTTTCCCTGCATTGGCCCTAGGTTCATTCGGTAGGGCAGAACAAACAATGGCAACAAAATGTACTCTGAAGTTCTTCCAGATAGAGATTTTCTTGAGTTTGTAAAAATACTTGGTCACATCAAAATTATACATGTCTTCTTCAACTTCCATATGTAGTAGAAAAAGGCAATTACTCACTAGACAGGGTAGGATTTGCCTGCTCTAAATTTGATATCTGAAAAAAAGGCATCCACTCTAGGCTCTTTTTGTTGTGTGGTTGGTTTTTTTCTTTTCCTTCCCAAGATACTTTCTGCCTGAGATTTCCAAGGTATGTAAATGAAAGAGAGAGGTTTCTAAAACAAATGAGGCAAACTACTCTCTGAATCGGTCTCTTTCCCAGCTAAAAATCTGTGCTAGAGTGAGTAGCTCAGGTACAGATGTTCAAATTTTATCTGCCTAAAGGTAGATTACAGAGAGAGTGCTGAATGTGCAGCCACAATAGTTACATTGCAGATGTGAATGTAAACCATACTCCTAAGACTGTTGTGATTTCTACTCTGAGAATTTTGTGATATATTTTGAGACCACTGTTGAATCCAAACTGCCTAAATATTGGACACAGTGAGCACACTTCTCACAAATTACCAATCCAGAAATATTTACAGATGTTACTGCACATTAATTGTAGAAAATAATTGCGTGTGACAGACAGGGAAAACATAAAGAAAACAAAAAGTCATCTATCCATAACATAGTTTCAGGAAGTCCAAATTAATTCAATATATTATTTTTTATTTATTTAATATTTTTAATGTAATTTAATATATTATTTATTATTTATTAACTTTATTCAATGGACACCACTTTTTCTTCACATGTATACAATCTAACTCGACTAAGTGAAGAAAACAACCTAACCTGTAAGAAGAGAACGTTTGAAATTTCTACCTGTATTAAGATAACACTTTCATTTGACAAATCTGAGATGTTTTTTAAGCAGCACTGAAAAGTCAAGTTTGGAGTTTAACTTCTTCCCTCTTCCTAGTGCTGCACATCTCTAGGGCTCCACATAATAACCATTTAATTCAAGAAATCAGAAACTCAGCAAGCAGTTTAATAAAAGTCAAATGGCATTTCCTACAGCATAGGATAAAATTATGTAGTGTTTTACTTCTTCATATAGTGAATTTCTTCAGGGGAAAAAACAATTTTCTTCCTTTTTTGTGTTTTTTTTTTGCTAAAAAATGGAAATGCATAATTCATGGAAAAATGAGCAACCTCTATACAAGGGTAAAACCCTTTTCTCCTTATTTAGGGTAATATGGGATTGTGAATGAAATAGAAATTAGTGTAAGCATCTATTTCAAACTTTATTTTGGTAATGTGGCATCTAATGTGACAGTTTTAACAGCATAGCCAAGATGTTTGTTAGTGTTTTCCTATTCCTTAGGGGTATAAAAAGCTCAATTTGAATTGTCTAGTCAATGAACAAGAGCACAGAACTACTAGCTGGAATTGCTTTTACATGGTTGATTGTCCTTCTGGTACATCTCTTCAAAAATTGATACATGCATAAATAGTACCTCTATGTATAGAATTTGTATTGTAAGTAAATTGACTGAGAAGATTTTGCAGCAGAGTGAAAAGTAAAAATTCAAGGAACCATAAAACAACAGCAACTGAATACATTCTCATTTGAATTGTGTACATGATGTTACAAAGGTTCAAAAAATAAAATGCCCTTCTTGTATTTTCAGGCTATTATTCAAGGCAGTTTTCTACATACGGTCATTGACATTAAAATACCTTTCTTGAATGAATCTTTCACTTGATAAAAAGCAATTTGTTTAAGTTCTAAAAATATTAATGGATGGGAAGATATGCTTACTAAGGTAAGGATGGAAAAGGAACTTTTTTTTTTTTGTATTTTCTATCCCATAGGGACCTTGACTGACTGGACAGATGGGCAGAATCCAACATGATGGCATTCAACAAATCCAAGTGCCGCGTGCTGCACTTTGGCCACACTAACCCCATGAAGTGCTACAGGCTTGGGTCAGAGTGACTGGAGAGATGCCAAACAGAAAGGGACCTGGGGGTGCTGATTGACAGCCACCTAAACATGAGCCAGCAATGTGCCCAGGTGGCTAAGAAGGCCAATGGCATCCTGGCCTGCATCAAGAATAGTGTGGCCAGCAGGAACAGGGAAGTCATTGTGCCCCTGAGTACACACCTTGAGTACTGTGTCCAGTTCTGGGCCACTCAGTTTAAGAAGGACATTGAGACACTTGAATGTGTCCAGAGAAGGGTAATGAGGCTGGTGGGAGGCCTCGAGCACAGCCCTATGAGGAGAGGCTGAGGGAGCTGGGATTGTTTAGCCTGGAGAAGAGGAGGCTCAGGGGAGACCTTATTGCTGTCTACAACTACCTGAAGGGTGGTTGTAGCCAGGAGGGGGTTGGTCTCTTCTCCCAGGCAACCAGCACCAGAACAAGAGAACACAGTCTCAAGCTGTGCCAGGGGAAGAGTCATTCGTTTTTGGAATGGCCTACCCAGGGAGGTGGTGAAGTCACCATTGCAGGAGATGTTCAAGAGGGGATTGGACGTGGTACTTGGTGCCATGGTCTAGTCATGAGGCCTGTGTTGACGGGTTGGACTTGATGGTCTTTGAGGTCTCTTCCAACCTTGGTGATTCTGTGATTCTGAGATTTCTTTCTGACCAGTCTGGACACTTGATGATTATCTCTACTCTTTTTTTTTTTTTTTCATGGTAGCATGTCCTCAAAAAATCTATCTCATGCTGTATCTCGAAAAAATTGTTACATTCATAAATAGTACCTTTATGTATAGCATATGTATGTATATGTAAATTAACTATAATAAGTAAGTGAAAGCAGAAACCTCAGCCTCTGAAAGAAATGCCTGGAGCCTGGAGGAGACTCAGGGGTGACCTTATTGCTCTCTACAGCTACCAGAAGGGAGGTTTTAGACAGGTGGAGTTTGGTCTCTTCTCCCAGGCAACCAGCACCAGAACAAGAGGACACAGTCTCAAGCTGCACCAGGGGAAGTTTAGGCTGGAGATTAGGAGGAAGTTCTACACAGAGAGAGTGATTGCCCATTGGAATGGGCTGCCCAGGGAGGTGGTGGAGTCACAATCATTGGAGGTGTTCCGGAGAAGACTTGGTAGGGTGCTTGGTTGCATGGTTTAGTTGATTAGGTGGTGTTGGATGATAGGTTGGACGCGATGATCTTGAAGGTCTCTTCCAACCTGGTCCGGTCTATTCTATTCTATTCTATTCTATTCTATTCTATTCTATTCTATTCTATTCTATTCTATTCTATTCTATTCCATTCCATTCCATTCCATTCCATTCCACTCCATTCCACTCCATTCCATTCCATTCCATTCCATTCCATTCCATTCCATTCCATTCCATTCCATTCCATTCCATTCCACTCCATTCCACTCCATTCCATTCCACTCCATTCCATTCTATTCCATTCCATTCCATTCCATTCCATTCCATTCCATTCCATTCCATTCCATTCCATTCCATTCCATTCCATTCCATTCCAAATGTCTGGTATTGTGTTAACTACAAATCTTCTTGATACTGAAATCATGTTTTTGACTTACAAAGATTCTCAAATATAAATATGTGGTGTGATATCTATGCCATAGATATGCCCGTCAGAGATGTCACTAATTGTTAGTGAGTTAACTTCCTCCTTATATTTGAATTGCTATGCTTGACCTACTGAAGCAGGAGCATCTGTCTCTTGCCTTTCAGCTTTACACAACCCAATACTAGCTTTTGTAAACATAAACACAGTTATTTCCATATATCATAGTGTAATGAATATTGATCTTTCTTTTTTTCTTCAAAGACATAAAATTAACTTTGATTTTCTGCATGATTGTTTATTGATTTCTATTTAGCTACTTGATATTCCATTCATTGCCTCTTAGTTTTGTAATTACACCTTTACTGTCATCAAAAACATAACCAAATTAAAAGTTGAAGACTGATATAGACCGATACTTTCAGATTGTGTGCATGTCTTGAAAAATCACAGAATCACAGAATCACCTCAAAGATCATGAAGTCCAACCTGTCACCACAAACCTCATGACTAAACCATGGCATCAAATGCCACGTCCAATCCCCTCTTGAACACCTCCAGGGATGGTGACTCCACCACCTCCCTGGGCAACCTGGGACATTAAAAAAAATTGCAAAATGTGCTGTTCAGTGCACCTATTTTCAGTCCAGGTCAGTTATTCCTAAGGGTCCTTGGAAATAGTAATCATTGTTATAGGTCACTGAACTTTATAACATCAGTGGCTTTGCACTCTCCAAAGGCTATTTTTAGAATTTATAAAAGGAGTTCAAGTTCATAAATATTTTTCTTCATTAATTTGTACCCATAAATATTTGGGGTATTTTTAAAAAAGAAAGCTAAAGAGAATGTCTTTTTGTTTTTGTTTTTGTTTTTGTTTTGTTTTTTTCAGAGAGAGAAAATTACACACCATTAAGAGCTATCACAAACCTACAATGGATACTTGTTCTTCCTTGTCCTGGCTTAGCACAGCCCATTCTCACAAGCCTCCACTCACACAGACGGGAGGGAGAGTAACAAAAATACCCCTCTGTGTTGAGATAAAGGAAATTTAATGAGATGCGCAATTACCTTAGCCTGTTTGCAGAAAAAGCGCATCAAAATGCAGAAGTAGCAGTAGAAGCCAGCAACTAGCCCACCCCCACCCCAACCAAAAGCCAACCTAGCAGAAAAGACCAACACCCCAAACCCGGGAACAGAAAGCAGCAACTGGAACAGAAAGCAGCAACTGGAACAGGAAGCCTCTGATGAAGTCTGAGCTTCATGTCCCATACTATTTTGCTCCAGCCAGCACCTTGGTTTCGAAGCTGGCATGAACAGCAGGATACTATTAAGTATTGTCAGATTCAACTAAACTCATGACATTCCTTTGCAGTACTTGAGAAGTTTATGCCACAGAATGGAATTCAAAACATCTTCTTGGTTGTTCAGAGAGCCATTTAAAATTGTCATAGTCACTGTGTCCAAACCTTCACTTGAGAGAAATAGCATACAGTTTTACCCACCAAATATATTGCATATCTGGTCTGGTTTGTGTAAAGCTATGGATTGCCATGGCTGTCTGCTGGACAATGCTTACGAGCCTTTGACTCAGCAAACAGGACTCAATTTTCCCTGTGGGATCAAGGGATCCCCCCAGGACTCAGGAAGTGGTGGATGAGCTGCCACTCCATATTTTTCAAATGGGCTGGTGTTAGAGGCTTTGCAAAGGAAGATACTCTCAGGAGTTCCTTCTGAGACATCTATTCAAACTGAGAGATCATTTTCTTGTAGGAAGCAGACAAGGCTGCCTTAAGAGGGGTGCTTAGGAGTTAGCAAGGTATTTTACATTATTTTTTAGTTGGATTTTTCTGTTTCCACATTATATGCAGAATTTAGGTGATTCTCTTCTTAGCGTACTTTCCAGGTTGGATTCCATTCTGAGTTTTCTGACTTTCTATCAGTAACACATGTATTCCTCACATGGGGTACTGCCAGGCACCTGATCATCACAAATCTTGATCAAGACCTAAGTACCTCACATGGCTGTGTATATTATCTGAAAGCTGGGTCTTGCTGGATTCCTGGGAGAGCCCAGCAAGCAATCTTGATGCTGCACTTTCTAATCATACGTACAGCTAAATTTTGGACACATCTTGTCTCTGCTTTGGACTGATGGAACTCAAAAGATAAATCTGATGTTGCTTGGACTAATTAATAGAATATATGCTCATACGTACTCCATGACAGGGTATGGGACATGTATTGCTCCCTGGTCTTGCTATATTTATCAGTATAGGCACTCAGTTCACTGCATGTTATGAAGTCTGTGAGGATGTGGAAGGTGGAATGGTTCCAACTTGACTCATGACACTGTACATGTTATTCAAGAGGCCATTGTACTTAGAAATGGAAATTCTGTATGTCGGGGAACAGGCAGAGAAACTTCATTAGAAGTAAAACCAGGTCGGTTAACTTCTCTTGCTACAGACGACTAAGAATACAGCCACCTTTGCAAATACTTTATGCTGTTGTACAAAGTGGTTGTGGCCTGAAAACATTTTCAGAATTCTTGAGAAAGAATAGCTTTTGATATCAGGAAAGCCAAACCTTTCACTGCAGTGTTAAGTTACCTGAGGCAAATTAGTAAATTGCTGTAGTCCTGAGTTGGCTGAAGCAGACAAGCTTCAATAGTATGTCATCCATAAAGAGAATTATCAGTTAGAAATAAACATTATAAATAGCACAGGGGTCAAACAGAGAGACAGAGAGGCATGAAACAACGTTTTTGTATTGATAACTTCTAGCCTTTAGTGCTCCTACTTATAAAAAACCCCAAGCCCAAATGATAAATCCAAACCCTGCAAAACCTTCAGTTTTTCCAAGCTGTTATCTTGTTTTCTGAAGAGATAGCATCTTTCCTTGGCTTCCTGGTGCTCTGGGTAATCTTTGGTGATTTAAATACTTCATTGTGCTTGCAAATACTATTTGTTAGGGAGAAAGTTAAAGTAATTCCTTCCCATTGATAATAGGAAAAACCCAAGAACAAAGCAACTTCAGAAAAACAAGAGTATTTTTTGATCACAGCATGTGATGGCAGAAGAGGCAGAGTAGAGACTAGAAATAGGCTGACTAGAGGATATGCCATATTGTCACATGCATAATTAATTTTCCAGATAATGTAAAGCCTTATATATAATGTTTCTTGAAGATAAATATGAAGATAAGAGGCATGCTTAGGTAATTTACTCATACTGTACACCAGGAGGAGGAGAGAAAACTATTCTTCTTTGCATGAAGGAAAAGGGCTCTGGTGCATAAACTTGTACTACTTGTATACACTGGTAAATTAAACATTTTTTATAAGCTTGAACATGCAGGAAAATATTATGACCTTCATAGGAAGATTGTGACTTCTCACAACACTGCTATGTTTATTTATATACATACAAGGCAAAAGTGACTGTTATGGGGTGCTTCAAAACCCCCCTTCCCCCACCTCCATCAGTGGAGGTTTGAATGGGGAAAGACAAAGGCATGAAATTGCCTTCCAAGGTGAGAATTTGCCATCTCCTTAACCTGGGGACGGGTAAACTGTGCCCATTTTTCCTGCCGGGGCAGAGGTCCTTCACAGGTATTTACCGGTAGGGGAAGTCCTCTGGGTTTGGGAACTATGATCAGCGGGGTATACAGGGCCAGTATACGTTGGCCCTGGACACATTGTCTAGAAACACCTTAAACAGAGTGACCAGAAAGCAGTTGGTGCTCTTGCTCTCATTTTCTGCGGGCTCTCGTTTTGGCTCATCTTGGCCTTGCTCTGCATTTGTGGCGATGTTGGAGAATCCAGCGCTTGGACCTGGCTTCTCCCCGGATCCGCCTGCCCTGGGGTCCTGCTACCTGCATGCAGCTGGAGTGACCCTGCCTGCCATGAAACTGTGGCTTCTCTTGCGCTGCTCAGACAGTGCTGCTGCTCACGAGTTTCCCCTCGGACGCTTTGATTCTGGCTGGTCCCTTTTCCTCGGATTTGTGCCACGTTATCCACAAATCAGATTATAAAACCTGCAGTTCTGGAGCCTGCCACCGAAGAAAGACCTAGGGACCATCTCCAAATTCCTGCTCTGTACTCTTGAGTACAACCTGGTGTTCTCAGACTTTCCCTAAGATCCTGGCTTGCCTCTGATTTTATAAGTGGGGTACAGCTATTTTGTGGCTTAGCCTTTTCCATTTTCTGAATTCTCTAAACTGTACTAAAGTTGCCCATAAGCACCCTGGTAGAATTCACAACCAAATAGAACCTTTAAATAATGTAATAAATTTTATATATAATTTTGGGGTGGGGTTTTCAGGAAAAATAAAGATAATTTTTCCTGCCTCCTTAATTTAACCCAAATCAAATCAGTGACTTTGGAGATTGCCATTCAGAAATGGCTTGACTGCTAGCACTTGGCTCAGACAGCTTGAAGCAGTGGGTCTGTCCATCTTAAAACACAATCAGTAAGTTAAAGTGATCATAATGCAATCATACCTGGTTTCAGTCATGAATAAAGTAACAGTGCTTTTTACATTTCTTGTGTGTCTCTAGGGTTCATCATATAGTTTGCTTTAAAAGCTTAGAAAAATAGATCACATAACTCCTTCACTGTGTTGCACTTCTGTTTTCTCACAGTATTTATAAAGTGGGTGTAATGCAGTTAAAGGCTGCCTGATAGGTTAAAGACAAATATGCATTTTCCAAATCTTTATAAAGACAATAATGCATGGAGTCTCAGCTTGTCTATTTGTCCTTTAAACAGCATTGCCACCTCTTAATAATTTTCAAACTCTGCAAGATGTTTGAAAAACCATGGAATAAGATAGAATTAACAAGGTTATAAGTGACCTTTGAGATCATCGAGTCCAACTTACCATCCAACACTATCTAATGAACTGAACCATAGCACCAAGCACCCCATCAAATCTCCTCCTAAACACCTTCCGTGATGGCGACTACACCGCATCTCTGCCCAGCTCATTCCCATGGCCGATCACTCTTTCTGTGAAGAACTTCTTTCTAACATCCAGCCTAAAGCTCCCCTGGTGCAGCTTGAGATTGTGTCATCTTGTTCTGCCACAGGTTGTCTGGGAGAAGAGAGCAACCCTCACCTGGCTACAACCTCCCTTCAGGTAGCTGTAGACTGCAATAAGGTCTCCCCTGAGCCTCCTCTTCTCCAGGCTAAGCAACTCCAGCTCCTTCAGCCTCTCCTCAGAGGGCTTGTGCTCCAAACCCCTCACCAGCTTTGTTGCCCTTCTCTGGACACATTCCAGCAACTCAACATTTTTCCTAAACTGAGGGACCCAGAACTGGACACAGTACTCAAGGTGTGGCCCAACCAGTGCTGAGTACAGAGGCACAATGACTTCCCTGCTCGTGCTGGCCACAGTATTCCTAATGCAGGCCAGGATGCCATTGGCCTTCTTGGCCACCTGGGCACACTGCTGGCTCAAGATTAACACTCCTTTCTTTGCTTTAGATGCCTCTGAATATAGTCAAGTTCACAATTTCATAGTGGTGAAAACAAGTCATAAAAGAATTAACACTAGTACCATCCATTTGAACATTGAAGAGTTAATGTGCTGTTAAGTCAGAACATATACATGCATAAAGTTATTGGTTTATTTTCAGCATTAAAGCTGAATTTAAATAATGTTCTGCTATCCCATGATGCCACTTCATTAAAGTTATTTTCATTAAATACATATATCTATATGTACTTCAGAGTCTATTGTAAGAATACTATGAAAACTTCATAATTATCTTGGTGGAAATAGTTATACCTCCCTCCAGTACTTACATAAAGTAGTTCATTTTAACACAGTTGAAAGTACTGAAATGAAATTTGCCCATGTGTAGGCGAACACACAATTTCTGAGAGCTTCTTTTACGATTTGAACTAGGCTAAGGGATAAACCTGTCAAATAGGAAACCAATTATGACAGATACTTTACATGTTTAAAGGTACAGAAGAAGGATTTTGTACTTTGCTTGCTATCAAAATCCAGTACATGTCATTCCTTCCACCAGTCCCCTCACACAAGGGAAAAGCAAGATGATGATCTCTTTCCAGCTGCTACACTTAACAATGATAGGTTATAATAGGATGGTTTTGATTTAGATTATTCTTATGCTTCCTCTTATTTTCTCAAATATCTAGTCATATTTCAATATAGAAAATTAAATCCACACCTTTCACTTTTTACATTCCTAGCTTGCTTTTATGATGTTTTTAAAATGGTCCAGAAATAGATTGCATAATTTTTTTTCCTTATAAATCTTCAATATAATGCCTCAGGTTTATACTGCTGGCTGATCCCAGCCTGTGGCAAAGTAGTCTGGATTATACAGCTTTTCCTTCCTGTGGTATTGGCTATTTTGATGAATACAATGATAAACACTGGTCTTGTTGAACTGTTTTGAATGTTTTCATGAACCTATATAGAAGCACAAGGCATTTTTTTTCTTTTCTTCCCCGAGCACACCCTGTGCATACCCACTGATACCAAATTACACCATAGGTATAGATAGATACAGGATGCAAATATTCTGCTTCAGTAAGACAAACTGATACCATGCTTATTTTTCAGGACTTGTTGTATGGGTGGCATGCAATAATGGTACAGAGATAAAATTTTCTTTTAATTCCATTTATTTTTGCCCTTTTTATTTCCTCTTTTGCACGACAATGCTGTTTATCTAGCGGCTTCTAAGGTGAATTTTGTTTGGATTTTTTGTTTGTTTTGTGGGATTTTTTTTTCTTCATTAATATACTTTGATATTTCAATTGGATACCTAGATATTTCTGATTTTGGAATAGAATAGAATAGAATAGAATAGAATAGAATAGAATAGAATAGAATAGAATAGAATAGAATAGAATAGAATAGATGTAGGAATCCTGTCTACCAATCCTGGATGCAAATCACCTTGTGATTACATCATGAATCAAGATGCGCCCCAACAAAGGATAACTGGACTGCAGCTGGCCTACAACAATGGCCCAAGGACCCAGCCATCACGCCTTCAGGACAAGATCATTTCCAGCTATCAGATACCCCCAGGAAGGGAGGATGGTGAGACAATGGACTCACCACCTGTTTCCTGATGTGTAATGAGTGTGTGGACAGGTAGATGGAGAAGAAGGAGGTGGAGGCCCCCCACCTCCATCCAGACTGCTGCTCAAACTCACATGAATACACAGAAAGATTTCCTGGGGAACAATACCTGGATACTTACCTAAGGATGATTTCCCAGAATGATGTCCTGGTGACCAACACCTGGACACCTGTCTAAGGACTAAAAACTGTATAAAAAGACCTGAGTGACACTGTCAAGGCAGAAGAAAGAAGACGGCACCACACGCTGGAAACATCACGGGGCAACACAATGGATCTTGGACTCTGAAAACCCTCTCTCCACCTCTGATCGTTGGTAATATAATCCCTTTCCTACTTTCTCCTTCTTCTCCCTATTCCTTCTCTCTCTTCTTTCTCTCTATTTTCTCTCTCTCCCCTTCTGATCCATCCACTTTATTTATGTAATAAATAGTCTAGCTGTTGATATTTTGGCTTCATTTGTGCTTCTAATTTCACAACACGGGAATATTCAAAAGAACTGAGTCTCTTTCCCTCTCCAGACTGAGAGAATAGAATAGAGTAGAGTAGAGTAGAATAGAATAGAATAGAATAGAATAGAATAGAATAGAATAGAATAGAATAGAATAGAATAGAATTAACCTGGTTGGAAGAGATCTTTGAAATCATTGAGACCAACCTGACATCCAACACTATCTTTTATGAATGTAGTATCTTTTGAGTTTCATCTTAAGATTATTTGACATTTTTATTCTTCTCTTTATAGTCTTCCATTCTTAAAGTGTCTTTTATCTAGTCATTCTAGTTTGTGTTCTTTTCCTGCCCTGAATAGTTTTATTAATAAATGCTTCCTAGGATTCATTATTTCTTCATGTCAAAATCAGTTTAATTAAAGCAGTGGTAAAACATCTTAATATTTGTGTATATTTTGGGAATAAGCTAAAGGCCTGTGCCTTTTGTCTACTTTGATATTATTATTTTGCAAAATATTTGTTACCTATGAATTTTTTTATCCCATTTGTTTTATGAACTGTTTTTTTTTGTGCTTTGGGAATTTTATGTATCCATTCATAGCATCACCGTGATGTCTGGCAAAGGCATGTTCAATAGTAAATGGTATAATACACAATTTAGTGGATCATGCAGGACTGAAGGTACTTTTAACTGGGTCACTGCATAGCAAATACCACAACATAGAATACTTCAGTGGTTATATGAGCTCTGATGATCCAACTGGACAAAGACCTGTGATTTAGAAGAAATGAGTGCCAGGTGTATGTGTGGGTAAAATTTCATTGTATTTATACATTTCGTTAAGGGGAATGTTTTCTCCTAATTGATTCAGTACACAATAACTGGTGCTGTGCTGAGAGTTTTGTGCTGGTCTACACTTAAAATTTTCCAATCTCTTGCTTGCAGAACTCAATGTTTGTTTTGCTTTCAAAGTGATTTAATAACTGCCTTTGGCTTTTGTCATTCAGTGACAAGGGGCTTGTCTTTATGCATCCTTTCCATTTCAATGTACTGCAATGTAGACTATCTCCTGAAGTTCACATCAAATAGCTCTTGAGCACAGGCAATCAAAAGCAGCTCCTCCTTTTGCCCTGGAAACCCCATGATTTGTTGGCTGAGAATTCTTTTCTCAGGCAAATGCTGAATTTCAATGAATCTACATGATTTTCCATTAACTTTAAATAGATAATATATTCTCTGTATTCTATGGTTTTAGTGTCTGATTTTTCTACTCAAAACCACAACTCTGACAATATAGGACTGGCTCTCAGCTCAATGACAAATGTTATAGTATGCTCTGAAAAATAAGACTCATGCATTTCACTAACAGGTGGGTTCTAGTGGGTGAGCTCTGAACTCTATAGGCATCACAAGTAAGACAGTGGATCTTTTGGGGTACTGCTTGTGTTATACATTGAAAAGTGCTAGGAAAATATTTAAACTTACCCCTAGTGAAATCTCACATTTAAGTATCTACTTAAAAAGCACCATTTTTTTAATGCACTCACAACAAATTTTGCCACTCTTACTTGGTGTCCATTTTGTCCTTTTCTTTCAGAACATGTCACAGAATCACAGAATCAGCCAGGTTGGAAAGGACCTCAGAGATCATCAAGTCCAACTGATCACCCAACCCTGACTAATCAACTAGACCAAGACACTAAGTGCCTCAGTCATTGTCTTTTTAAACACCTCCAGTAATGGTGACTCTACCACTTCTCTGCCCTGCCCATTCCAATGGCCAATCACTCTTTCTGTGAAGAACTTCTTCCTAACATCCAGCCTAAACCTCCCCCAGGTTGAGACTGTGCTGATTGCCTGGGAGAGGAGACCAACCCCCACCTGTCTACAACCTCCCTTCAGGTAGTTTTAGACAGCAATAAGGTCTCCCCTGAGCCTCCTCTTCTCCAAGCTAAGCAACCCCAGCTTCCTCAGCCTCTCCTCATAGGGCCTCAGCCTCTCACCAGCCTCGTTGCCCTTCACTGGACATGGTCCAGCAACTCAACATCTTTCTTGAATTGAGGGGCCCAGAACTGGACACAGTCCATAAGGTGTGACTTAACCAGTACTGAGTACAGGGGCACAATGACTTCCCTGCTTGTGCTGGCCACACTATTCCTGATGCACACTGCTGGCTCATGTTCAGCCTACTGTCAACCAGTACCCCTAGGTCCCTTTCTGTCTGGCTGCTCCCCAGCCACTCTGACCCCAGCCTGTAGCACTGCATGGTGTTGTTGTGGCCAATGCCATTTGACTCTGCCCATCTGTCCAGCCTGTCAAGGTCCCTCTGAAGATCCCTTTAGACTCTAACAGATAACACCTGCTCCCAGCTTTTACTGGTGATGGACTCAATCCCCTTATCCAGATCATCAGTAAAGATATCAAGCAGGATGAGGCCCAGCACTGATCCCTGGGGGACACCACTAGTGACTGGCTGCCAGCTGGATGTGGCACCATTCACCACCACTCTCTGGGCTTGGCCCTCCAGCCAGTTCCTAACCCAGCACAGAGTGCTGCTGTTCAAGCCATGGGCTGAGAGCTTGGCCAGGAGTTTGCTATGGGGGACGGTGTCAAAGGCCTTGCTGAAGTCCACATAGACTACATCCACAGAGATGTGGTGCTTGGAGGCTGTCTGGGGTCCAGCGACCATGAAATAATTGAATTTTCAATTTGCTGTCAAGCTAAGAGGGGCATCAACAAAACCTCCATTCTGGACTTCTGGAGGACAGACTCCAGGTTACTTTAGGAACTATCTCAGAAAGTACCTTGGGAAACAGCCCTTAAAAACAAAGGGGTCCAGGAGAGCTGGACCTACTTCAAGAAAGAAATCTTGAAGGCACAGGTACAGGCTGTGCCAATGTGCCCGAAGATGAGCCACTGGGGTAGGCAGCCAGGCAATGTGTAGAACACAGCACTTAGACTTGTTAAATCTCATTCCCTTAGATTCTGCCCATCTACCCTTGCTGTCAAGGTCCATCTGCAGAGCCTTCCTACTCTCTAACAGATCAGCCCCTGCTCCTAGCTTGGTGTCATCTGCAACTTTACTGATAATGTACTCAATCCCCTGGTCTGGATCATCAGTAAAGATACTGAACAAGATGGGGCCCACACTATTCCCTGGGGGACTCCACTAGTGACTGTCAGGGGAGTAATCTGTTTATTTCAAAGATGGTTTCTTCTCTGTAGACCTAGTTTAACAATCTAGTAATGAGACATAAATTTGAGAAAGATGATCCTCATTTCACCCTTTCCCAGGTTTTCTGCTTCACACAATTGAGATAATGGCTTAAAATGTTGTTTGACATCAATATCCTTATGATATTTTCATTTTTTCCTCTTCAAACTGACCTTCATTGGATGGCATAGTGAGGAAAAGAAATTAAAAAAAGGGGGAGAAGTTTATTCTGAAATGGAAAAAATAGTATGAGATAGAAAAGGTAATGAAATAAACTTTCTGTATACTCAGCTCAGTGCCTAGGCCACAAGACTGTAGATTGCTTTCTGTCTGATTCCATGATCACTTTATTAGACCATAAAAAGCTCAGCCTTACTCCAAATACCTATTTCCTTCTGTTTATAGCAGTACTAAAATTTCTAGCAACAGGTGGAAACATTTAATGCATGTATTCTCCATTGCAGGCAGGTACTCAAACCAGTAATCCTTGGATATAAGGATGTTTTTCTTCCATCTGTTTTTCATCCATAGGTACTGATCTTGTAGAATACCCAACCATGTGCATTAGCAACAGAGAGCTAGGCACTTCTAGCTTGCAAATTCCAACAGAGCCAAGACATGCGACTTCAATCAGCAGGCACAAGTTGCTTGCCTTTGTGGTCATTTGAGACCTTACTATTGTCCACCACCTAATCAACTAAACCATGGCACCAAGCACCCCATCCAGTCTCCTACTAAACACCTCCAAGGATAGTGACTCCACCACCCCCCTGGACAGCCCATTCCAATGGGCAATCACTCTCTCTGTGTAGAATTTCCTCCTAACCTCCAGTCTGAACCTTCTCTGGCACAGCTTGAGACTGTGTCCTCTTGTTCTGGTGCTGGTTGCCTGGGAGAAGAGACCAGCCCCCGCCTGTCTACAACCTCCCTTCAGATAGTTGTAGAGAGCAACAAGGTCTCCCCTGAGCCTCCTCTTCTCCAGGCTAAGCAACCCCAGCTCTCTCAGCCTCTCTTCATAGGGCTTGTGTTCCAAACCCCTCACCCACTTTGTTGCCCTTCTCTGGACACGCTCCAGCAAGTCAACATCCTTCCTAAACTGAGGAGCCCAGAACAGAACAGAGTACTCGAGGTGTGGCCTAACCAGTGCAGTGTACAGGGGCAGAATGACCTCCCTGCTCCTGCTGGCCACACTGTTCCTGATGCAGGCCAGGATGCCATTGGCCTTTTTGGCCCCCTGGGCACACTGCAGGCTCATGTTCAGCCTACCATCGACCAGTACCCCCAGGTCCCTTTCTGCCTGGCCGCTCTCCAGCCACTCTGACCCCAGCCTGCAACACTGCATGGGGTTGCTGTGGCCAATGTGCAGAACCCGGCACTTGGATGTGTTAAATCTCATGCCGTTGGATTCTGGCCATCTGTCCAGCCTGTCGCAGTCCCTCTGCAGAGCCTCTCTACCCTCCAGCAGATCAACACTTGCCCCCCCAGCTTGGTGCTTTAAAAGATTAGTAAATGCTGCAGGGAACTGCATAAAGGAGAATGATGAGCAATCCACAGTTCGGATATAGACAGCTAATATGGTGTTGAATCTTTGCACTCGTAGCATTTTCTCTGATTTCTTTATCAGAATCCTGTGATTTTTCTGTAGCCATACTAAATTTTTCTTTTCCCATGAGGTTGTGGGACACAGTCAAGTGAGCATATCTTCACTTAATATTTATCTACAGAGTTTCAAAAGCAAGTATTTAAATTTTTTTCTTGATTCATAAGCCTGTCCTCTGGTGGGGTTTGTTTGTTTGGGTTTTTTCATTTGTTTGTCTTTCAGAAATTAGTATCATACTCAAAACAATGTGTGTAGTTAGATAAATGAAAAATAAAGGTAAGATCCAATGTACCTGTAAGCTGTGAGGAAAGTGACTCTTTAATGCACATCTGCTCTTGCTATTTCTATGTAGTATGTTTCATAACTTACATTAAGACCGTAGATAATTCATGTGGAAAGCAGTGCAAAAATATGTAAAAACTAATCTGTCAGGCTTTGATCCAAGAGTGGTTTACATTTTGTTTGGTATGACTAATTACTTCTTGTTCTGTTCTCACATAGGTGCTTCCTTCATCAAGCTATCTACACTCCTGAATCTTCATTCTCAACAGAAATCTTTTTCACCTCACATGTTTTCCATCAAGATCAGTACCTACAGATGAAAAAAAGTAACAAGAAGACTTGAATTGCATGTGTATTTACAACAAAATTAAACACAAGATACAGTGCTGAGTTAAATGCTTCAAGACAATGCGGGTAACATACTGCAAATAGCAATCATATCTTTGTGCAATGGAAAAAAAAATTAATACAATTTTCCAAACTCATGATGGAGTGGTTACAAAGTAGGAAACTATTATTTTAGGAGATTTCCAGAAAGAATCATCTGGAGCTGTCTGCGATTGCACGTTGCAAGATTCTTCAGCTGTAGATAACATGTGGACATTGTAAACACCACACCGTGATTTTGAACCCATTTTCTATGCCCAGCACTTCCTCTGTGCTGTGTAATCATGAACAAGTTATGTGGCCTCTCAGTAGATGGGCTTCCTTTTCTGTGCTTTGAAATGATAAACACTTTAAGGCAAATAAGGTGGCAATCAGTTGCCTTAACCTTAGGTCGCTCACAATGTTCTCTGTCTTCTGCTGCTGCATCCTGTCTCGTGTCTTCCTCACCAGTGTCTTAGATAGCCCAGAATACCTAGGTTTAAGTACTTGATTACTAGTCCCATTGCCACTACATTACTAGTCCCATTTACATTATGTTGCCATTAAGAGTGGCAGTAGCTCCCAAACACATGTGCAGGCAAAAACTTCTACTCCCAGACATACTTGCACATTAGAATAATTAGAATAGAATAAACCAAACCAGGTTGGAAGAGACCTTCAAGATCATCGTGTCCAACCCATCAACCAATCCAACCCACCCAAACAGCTAACCCATGGCACCAAGCACCCCATCAAGTCACCTTCTGAACACCTTCAATGACGGCGACTCCACCACCTCCCCGGGCAGCCCATTCCATAGCGCAATCACTCTTTCTGTATAGAACTTCTTCCTAATATCCAACCTGAACCTCCCCTGGTGCAGCCTGAGACTGTGTCCTCTTGTTCTGGTACTGGGTGCCTGGGAGAAGTGACATGAAGCAAGCCTTCCTCTATCCCCTTGCTGTGGTATGAGTATGGCTAGTGGTATGGTTACCCCAGACTTAGTAAAGCAAAGGAATGCAATCTGAGCTGACCAATCCACAGTGCCATTATTAGTTATAAAAACACAGCCTTATCTTTCCCTTGTTTTCTGGCCTAGCTGCCTCTGTTGCTTCGGCTTTGCTCTCTAGCTCAGTGATCAAGGAAATGTTAATCTGTATTCAAGTGGACTTCTGCTAGAAGAGTCATGATGAATTCTCCCTTTCACTGTTCCCTATAGCACATCTCTGATGAAGTGATTGCAATACAAGTCTCAATGGTTGAAAGTGTAATAAACATTAAAGATTCAATCATTTGCAGAAGTGAAAAAACAGGTGTTGTCTTGTCATGAAATGACATAAATTCTGTGGGGATCAAAACACTCATTTTCTGGTCTGTATCGGCTTAAATAAAATGGTCTATTTAGTTTTGTCCTTGACTTCACTGTGGAATATATACCTTTTACTGCAGGCAGTAATTGAGTGAGTTTGGAGCATGATGTCACACGTAGCTTCCATCTGAAAGGTTGTCTGAACACAACAGAGAAAATCTATGTGAGGCCCACTACAGACCTTGTAAACACAAGTAGCTCCCAGAATGAGTAATGATGATGATGATCATCAACAACATCATCATCACATGTAATTCTGTAGTCCCTTTTACCTGAGGTCTCAAATGACTTCAGAACTGCAATTAAGCATGACCAGCTCCCTGTAGAGTGGTGTGCATTTTATGAGTTTAATACATTCTTCTTTAAAAATGGTGAGCATCACTTTTGGAATTGGAAAGCATTTTTATATCTCAAGAAAAAAAATATAAATAGAGTATATAGGTATAAAGGGTAATGAATCAATATTTTAAAACTACAGAGAATAGGTATTTTTTGCTCAAGAACATAACTTATGACTAGATTGTTAATTATGTTTTAAAAAGTGTTGATTAATATGGGCGTTTCAGCAGAGAAAACTAAATTAATCTCAAGAGTGGATTCTTATTCTCTTACACTGCTTATTCCCCTAGATATATCACTAATCAATCAGTCAAAATTCAAGATATTTCAGTATCTTGAAGTAGCCCTTTGGAACCTCACATTAATTGCAATTCAATTCAATGTGGGCTTCTAATTACTGAAGTTACTTTTGGAAATTGAATCTCTAAGTCATTAATGCCCAGATGCTTGCAATTATAAAGGCCCTCAACTCCCTTTGCAGTGTCATTTAGGAGCCTAGATGTATTTCAGGCGGTGATGTTAAGTATTTTTGGCTAGTTTCACCTTGGACATACTAGTATATAACTTGGTAACTGGACAGTTTGACAATATATGACTCTGACAGTGACATTTTATTCCTTATTACTGAACTGTGTGAAAATGTACTCCACATCAAAATGTGTCCCTAAGATATTTTCCAGAACAATAGTGAAAGGTAGACTCTACATGATATTTTTTTCCCCATTTCTAAAAGCATCTAACCATGATTCAGACCTCTGTGTTGCTTGGGAAGCCATTATGTCTTCCAGATAGAGAAAAATGTTAGATGAAGAGCGCTGGTATATTTAATCATACCTGTAAAGAGTTAACTGGAGCCATCTGTTTCTTTAGGATGGAGTTGAGTCGTGGGAATCAGCAGGTAGGACTTTCTTTTTTTCCTGTTGACTTTTCTAAAGCAACTCTTAATATAATATCCTACACAGGGAGGGAGTCCTATTTCATATTTGTGTCAGATGCTCTGAAACATTCAAATGATAATACAATTTCATTGACATTGCATGACAAAAATATGACAAAAAAAAAGAGCAGAGTATATATGGGATTTTTCTTGCAAGTCGTTTAGAGGAGATGCTTGATTCTGCATGATATTCAGCATCATTGTTTTATGAAAAGGTGGTTAATTCTGCATGAATTCCAACACTACTTTTCAATGCACCAGTGAAAATAGAATAGAATAGAATAGAATAGAATAGAATAGAATAGAATAGAATAGAATAGAATAGAATAGAATAGAATAGAATAGACCAGGTTGGAAGAGACCTTCAAGATCATCACATCCAACCTATCATGCAACACCACCTAATCAACTAAACCATGCAACCAAACACCCTGTCAAGTCTCCTCCTGAACACCTCCAGTGACGGCAACTCCACCACCTCCCCGGGCAGTCCATTCCAATGGGCAATCACTCTCTCTGTATAGAACTTCCTCCTAACCTCCAGCCTAAACTTCCCCTGGCACAGCTTGAGACTGTGTCCCTCTTGTTCTGATGCTGGTTGCCTGGGAGAAGAGACCAACCCCCACCTGGCTACAACCTCCCTTCAGGTAGTTGTAGGCAGCAATAAGGTCTCCCCTGAGGCTCCTCTTCTCCAGGCTAAGCAAACCCAGCTCCCTCAGCCTCTCCTCATAGGGCTTGTGCTCCAAACCCCTCACCAGGTTTGTTGCCCTTCTCTGGACACATTCCAGCAAGTCAACAGCTTTCCTAAACTGAGAGGCCCAGAAGTGGACACAGTACTCAAGGTGTGGCCTAACCAGTGCTGAGTACAGGGGCAGAATGGGGGATATATTGCTATTGCATTTTAGCAACTTTGTATGGAATCTGTAATGGCTGATTGTGTTTTTATATTCTTGTACTCAGGATTTTGGTGAGTACCTAGTCCTGGCTTGTTTTGTAATGCTTATTCTTGATAATATATATATATATATATATATATATTTTTAATGAATAGGAGGTTAATTTCTATTAAAATAGAAGGTATCTGTGCTCTGGAATTATTGTTATATTTCCTGAAATAAACACTTTCTTCCTCCTCAGGTGAAAGCTCATTAACAGTCTAAGGAGACATTTTACTTTATTGGTATATAGCCAGCTATGTGTCGCATTATCCAGGAAATGTAATCATTAAATTGCATATTCTAAGCTAAACGGTATATGTCAATGTTAAATGGCAGTACTGCCTGAAGATAAGAGCTCTATACCTGACTTCAAAGCTCATATTGCTCATGTGGACCTTAAATCCAAAACGTTAATGTACTGTCTATGGAAGGACTGAAGTGATTTACAAGGCATCAAGAGCAAGAGATATTAATGACATTTTCCATAAGTGACATCAACATTTCAGGAAACAGAAGATAATTGACACTTCATGATTTCAACTATTTGTGACAAAACTGAGTCTTTTAAACCTGCAATTTCATTCTTCCACGCTGAAGAATTCTCTCAATTGAGGTTGTAGCCATGTGGGTGTTGGTCTCATCTCCCAGGCAACCAGTGCCAGAACAAGAGGACACAGTCTCAAGCTGTACCAGGGGAGGTTTAGGCTGGATGTTAGGAAGAAGTTCTTCCCAGAAAGAGTGATTGCCCATTGGAATGGGCTGCCCAGGGAGGTGGTGGAATCACCATCATTGGAGGTGTGTAGGAAGAGACTGGATGGGGTGCTTGGTGTCATGGTTTAGTTGATTAGATAGTGTTGGGTAATAGGTTGGACTCGAAGGTCTCTTCCAACCTGGTCTGGTCTGGTCTGGTCTATTCTATTCTATTCTATTCTATTCTATTCTATTCTATTCTATTCTATTCTATTCTATTCTATTCTATTCTATTTGACTTATTTTTAAAGAAACAAATAATTTTTTTCATCCAGTTACTTGTTTTGGTTATTTGTTAAATAGAGGTGTAGCTTTTGACACCCAGAGGGTAAATAATTAATGAATGCGATGCAAAAGGAAATTTTTCTATTGGTTTCACAGGCTTAATTAAGGTAATCACAAAAAACTTACAAAGCTCCCTGATCTTGTTTACACCAATGCAAATAAAAGTCACTGGCAAAGACATTTTTTTTCAGTAGTGACACTAAACATCCCATCTGTTTTTATACAATCTGAAGTGAAACCAGAGTATATTTTCACTCATACAGCAAAACAAACTTGGAAAGTATTTGTGAAGAGAAAAAAAAATATAGAAAAAGAAAATGTTTGTTTCCGAATTTATTTCATGTTAAATAAATTTCTTTTCAAGCATGTTGGTTTTATTAGCTCCATGTTCCCTGGAGACTGGAGAATATATACCATAGTGTTATCTGAGTATGTAACTGTGATTTTCTTGTATTTGAGTATTTTTTTTTTCCACAAAAGAAGAAGCAACAAAAATTTTATTTATTAAAACAAAAGTATGCAATATAAAGTCCTGTTCTGAATAGCAGACATGATTCTGGCTTATAATGGTTTTTTGCCAGTAATGTAGCAGAAAGGGAAACTAGGGCATGGCTAGGGAAAGGAAATGTAACAGGTCCTTTTTAGTTTTGGGACCTTTCTGTGCTACCAGATTTCCCAAGAACAGCAGACTGAAAAGGACCTAAGGGCCTCTTGACTCAAATTCCTAGGTACCCCAGGCAATTGCAGTTAATAAACATTCTCATAAAGATCTATACCACTCACATTAAACATTTTCTTCCAAAAAAACACTCAATGATCAATAAATCTTGCAGGTTTTTGCTTACATATACAAGTGACTAGCAGAGTTGCATTTAGTCTTGAGATGTGACTATCTTTCACTTTGTTTTTTCCTCTTTGTTTCTTTTGGGCTGTTTTGTGGTAGGCAAAGGTATTTCCCTTCAGCATTTTATATATATATATATATATATATATATATATATATAATTTTTTAATAGGCTAAACATGTTTGTGTTTGTTTGTTTTTGTAAATGATAACACAATGTTGTCAAGAAGTCTGCACCAAACATTAGAATAGAATAGAATAGAATAGAATAAAATAGAATAGAATAGAATAGAATAGAATAGAATAGAATAGACCAGGTTGGAAGAGACTTTTGAGAGCATTGAGTCCAACCTATCATCCAACACTATCTAAACAACTAAACACCAAATGGTGTGGAGAATGTTTCACTGAGGGCTAAAAAATGTTTATTATAAAATTTACTTAAATGGTCAGATGACATTGGGCTAATATTTGTGATGCTACTTGAAAAAAAGTACCCAAATCACCAGTTTCTTTAGTGACAAGAAGGCAGACAAATGTATGATTGGCTTTGTTCTAAAGCAGCATTTAATTGGAAAAAATAATGTTAGAAATATAGTTCAACTAATAGATCAACACTTTCTATAAATGCCTGCAGATAATTTTCAAACCAGGACTCCTCTTTCCCAAGTTAGTTACCTAAGATGCATTTACATAGATCTCCAAAAGAACTGCTTGCTCTTTAGCTACAGCTCACTTCCCACACGCAAACAGAAAATTATTCTTTACGCTTGACTGAGTGCATTTGGATGAGTTGATGGTCTACCTGAATGTTGCCTTTCAACTTGACTAGCCTGGGTGAATAGCTGAAGGCTGATAAAACGCTCTCATTTCGTTCCTGCTGTTGACTCCTCTTCTTTGCATCTCCTTTACCCGCTCTGTGCATGATGTTCCATCTATTCCTGTCCGTACTTGAGTAGTCTCCCCTTTCTGGCTTTTAATTTAAGGCACAAAAACAATAGGTTCAAACATCAGTCACCACAAAGAGAACATCAGGCAACAGATAATTGTTTCCTGAAAAAACAGATGAAGAACATGGTTTCAGAAAGGTTTCAGATTAAATTGTGAACATCGTGCTCTGACAATGTCACTGGTATGCAGGCATGCCCTGTTGTTGGAATTACTTCCTAGCATGTTGTAAAGACTAAAGAAGCCAGCTTTTATTGTTATGGTCAACATTTCATGTACAGATCCTTAAGCTGTCCACTCTTTACACAGAAACAGAGGGAGGGTACAAGGCCTGAGGAACCCACCAGAAATCTCAAAAACCCTAACCCAATTTACTTAATTTATGAAAACATACTCCTTTAAACCACTTTCTTCCAGATAGCCTGTTAGTAAACTAAACCAGAAGCAATCATGTCCACACAATCCATTAAAAAAATCCACTACCACTGAAAGTAGTTTTCTTGCTTGAAGAAGTCTCCATGCAACAGGAATGGAGTTAAATCCAGTTGGCAAACAGTCACTAGTGGTGTTCCCCAGGGCTCAGTTTGGGGACCAGTTCTCTAGTATCTGGAGGAGGGGGTTGAGTTTTTGCTCAGTGAGGTTGTGAATGACACTAACCTGTGTGAGATCATTGATCTGTTTGAAGGTAGGAAGGCTTTGCAAAGGCACCTGGACAGGCTAGTTTGATGGCCCAGGTTCAACAGTATGTAGTTTATCAAACCCAAGAGTCAGGTCCTGCATCTGGGTCACAACAACCCCATGCAATGGTATAGATTTGAGGCAGAGTGGCTGGAAAACTGCTTAGCAGAAAAGGACCTGGAGATGCTGGTTGGCATGTCTGAACATGAGCCAGCAATGTGCTCAGGTGGCCAAGAGGGCCAACAGCATTCTGGCCTGTATCAGAAATAGAGTGGCCAGCAGAAGAAGGGAAGTGACTGTGCCCCTGTACTTGACACTGGTGAGGCCACTGTGTTCAGTCTTGTGCCACTCACTACAAGAAAGACATTGAGTTGCTGGAGTGTGTCCAGAGAAGGGCAACAAAGATGGTGAAGAGTCTAGAGAATAAGTCCTATGGGGAGCATCTGAGGGAACTGGGATTGTTTAGTCTGGAGAAATGGAGGCTTCTACAGCTACCTGAAAGGGGGTTGTAATAAAGTGGGAGTCACTTTCTTCTCTGTATTTTCAGGTGATAGAACAAGATAAAATGGCCTAAAGCGGTGCCAAGAGAGGATTAGATTGGATATTGGGAAAAAAGTAATTACTGGAAGGGTGGTCATTCATTGCAGTAAGTTGTCCAGGGAGGTGGTGGAGTCACTGTCCCTGGAGGTGTTCAAGAAACACATAGACATGGCACTTTGGATCATGGTTTAATGGTCACAGTGGTCTTAGGTTGATGGTTAGACTCAATGATCTTTCCTAACTTGATGCCTTTTCCAACTTAAACAATTCTGTGATTTTATGAAATGTTATTAAAGGTCTTGTAAGACTAGCTGTGGAATATGTATCTGTTAATGGAGATGATAAAATTTCCACTGCTGTTAGGAGAGTTGCATTGAAAACAGACATTTAATTCATGAGAGGCTTGAGATACCTTTCTAGAGACAAGATATCCATGGACACATTGCAACTTAATTCAATTGCATGATGCTAGGAGGAAATACTGGTATTCATTGAGACAATTAATTGAGACAATACTTGCTGCATAATTACCAGTTGCCACTTATTTTTAAATATTGGCTAAAGTTTAAGAATGATGTGGGTAAAAGTTTATGGGCATCACAAAGCACAAGCACTTTCCACTGTCTTAATACATGCCTTTGCATGTTTATTTTCCCTGAGATACTAACCAAACAATTATATGAAAGTATAAAAAGAACAAAACAGGGTTTTTTGTTTGTTTGTTTGTTTTTTGTTAGGAAGAAAATATGTCTTTCAGTGCTGCCACATAAAGAATTATTACTAAGATACTGGAATTTTGGTCTCAGGGGAGACCTTATTTCTGTCTACAACTACCTGAAGGGAGGTTGTAGCCAGGTGGGGGTTGGTCTCTTCTCCCAGGCAACCTGAGACAGAACAAGAGGACACAGTCTCAAGCTGTATCAGGGGAGGTTTAGGCTGGATGTTAGGAAGAAGTTCTTCATAGAAAGAGTGATTGACCATTGGAATGGGCTGGGCAGGGAGGTGGTGGAGTCATCATCACTGGAGGTGTTTAGGGGGAGAATTGATTGGGTGCTTGGTGCCATGGTTTAGTTGATGAGATGGTGTTGGATCATGGGTTGGAGTCGATGATCTCAAAGGTCTCTTCCAACCTGGTTTATCTATTCTATTCTATTCTATTCTATTCTATTCTATTCTATTCTATTCTATTCTATTCTATTCTATTCTATTCTATTCTATGCTATTCTATGCTATTCTATGCTATTCTATGCTATTCTATGCTATTCTATAATTAGAACATGTGCATAGCTATAATGTAACACCTGATTTTTATTTGGCTAAGCACAGATGTGGGTGTGATACTTGACTTCTTGAGCTGTGCATGTGGAAACAGAGATTTTCTTTGGTCTGTAAAATATACTCACCTGCTGGAATAAGATGTGTTGTTTATTTAACTGATTTTCACCCATGTTAGTATCTTTGAAAAACATGAGAGAGAAAGGACATTTTAGACTTCAGATCCAATAAAGTAGAAGGTAATTTCTGAATAAGTAACTGGTCACTTCAAGTAACTGACAATCTTGAAATTTAAAATGCCTCATAGGTGTCACTATATTCACAGAAATTGGAAAAAGATGAAGAGGAATTTCATAGAACTTCTGTTACTGTTGGACATTGCAGAATCTTTCTGACATCATCCACTGACAGTGAAGATAGACACCAGAAAATGGCACTTCCTGCCTAAGCTTTGCTATTATAAATGAAACAGAGATACAGCAAAAAAATTATAACTGTCTATAAATTAAATAGAATCTCACACACAAATTGTCTCAGAAAGAAATATTTTAAAATCCAAAGTATTAAAAGTCTGAAGTGTACATTTAACATTTCTTCAAAGCATAATTATTACTTTAAATAAAATATAGAATTTATTTGATGAAAACTTTTTCATATGCTCAAAGTATGACAATGTCATTTTTAAGATGAATAAGCACTTTTGTTTTCAAAACTATAAAAAGTTTAACATTAGCATGATTGATCACCAGGGAGTCTGCTTAGTTAAAAGATACCAGAGTTTATAGATTAACGAAGCTACTGGCATTACTATGCCAGGATTTAAATACCCATGTATGCCCTACATGGATCCCTTATCATTGCAATAGCATAATTGTCTATATCCTTAATAGTAAATTTATGTCATCACAGTAACTATCATTCAATTGGTTCAGACTTCTTCTTTGAAATCAAAGACAAAGCTAGCATTGAATTAGCTGTCACAATCAAATGTTTGTGAAATGATAAAAGCACATGTTTTTAATTGCATGTAACGAATACTGATTAGCATAAAGCAAAAGGCTTCACTGTGAAGCATTACAGACTCATCGAATAGTCACAGTGAGGTAACCTCAGTCTCAATAGTCTCATCATCTTGTAGCAAGACTGAAAAATAAACTTGATTATTCTTTAAGATAGCTTTCTTATAGTCTGCATTAAAATCAAAAGAGCCAGTCAAACCCAAATATTTCTTGGACTCTGTTGTAATGATAGAAAATAGAAACTTGATGAGGAACAAATTTAACATGGTCAATTTTCAGAACTATTTTGTAATGTGAATATTTAACATCCAAGCAATTACTTTTTCTATTAAAAGGCACATTTGAACATATTAAATTATAATATTTAATGTTTTCTGTCTTCCCCATTTGGTTATCAATGAATTAACTAAGCTGTTCCATTACTGAGGCACTTACATCCGGGTTCTTCTGAAATAAATTATTTAATGGACTAAACATAGTAGGAACAAATACATCATGTGCTGCAGAAAGGGAAAAAAAAAATCTCATTGCTTTATGCTAAATGTATGACACTTGAGACAGCTGCATCTAAGGAGCTTTTTAATTTTAGGGATAAAGATGATCAAATATTAATGAATGTCTCTTTTAGTCTTGTTTCTTTTTCATATCTGATTATTTTGATTTGATATTTCTATAGGTTTTCCTTAGTTGCCTCTACTAAAATCAATGTAATTTACAAGATCAGCATTAAAAAACCCCCAAAGTCCTAGTATTCTTGTGGTACACTGTACAGTTATGAACAACAACACTGATTTAATTATTTTTTTTTTTTGTGAAACCATTATGATTTAATGAAATATATTCTTTGTTCAGAGTGATGTTAACAATTAATGTGAATAATGGCTAGCCTGCCTCTCATTCACAAGCAGTGATTTGTAGCTATCTCACATAAAGGAATGCATCTACTTTCATTACCTGGAAATGTCATGCAGTATATTCCTTTGACAGTTCAACAAAATAAAACTTTCAATCTTTGTTTAATGGCAAAGAAACAAACTTCAATAGAAAACTCACCAACCTGCAAACCACTGTGAAAAGAAAAAAGAGATGTTTCAGTTGTAAAGCTTTTCCATTAATGCTTATTTTCCTGTGCTATAGACTTTAAGCTCTTCCAGAATTTGCTCTTTGGTTCTGTTGATTTTGATAGAATGGAATGGAATGGAATGGAATGGAATGGAATGGAATAGAATAGAATAGAATAGAATAGAATAGGATTGACCAGGTTGGAAAAGACCTTTGAGATCATTGAGTCCAACCTATCATCCAGCACTATCTAATCAACTAAACCATGGCACCAAGCACCCCATTCTGTCTCTTCCTAAACACCTTCAGTGATGGCAACTCCACCACCTCCCTTGGGCAGCCCATTCCAATGGCCAATCACTATTTCTCTGAAGAACTTCTTCCTAACATCCAGCCTAAACCTCCCCTGGCACATCTTGTTGACACTTTTCAAAGGCCTTTTCCACACTCTGTCTTATTTTCAGAATTGCAAAACAATTTAGTTGTGTTGATGGTATTTATAAACCATTAAGAGATTTGATATATGCACAGTATATTCATAATGTGTCCTCACATAACTATTCAATTCTGAGTGAAAAATGTTCTTGTCTTGTGTATCAAATATGCTTTTTCCCCCCTCCCAATAGCTTAAACAATGTTTAGGATTAATTTTTCCTTATTTCCTAAAAAGTGAAATTTTTTGTTCTGTTGGGAAGACAGCTACAAATAACATAGAATCATAGAATCACCAAGGTTGGAAAAGACCTCAAAGATCATCAAGTCCAACCTATCACCAAAGACCTCATGCCTACTAGACCATGGCACCAAGTGCCATGTCCATTCCCCTCTTGAACACCTCCCTGGAAAGTGACTCCACCACCTCCCTGGGCAGCCCATTCCAGTGGCAAATGACTCTCTTAGTGAAGAACTTTCTCCTCACCTCAAGCCTAAACTTCCCTTGGCACAGCTTGAGACTGTGTCTTGTTCTGGTGATGGTTTCCTGGGAGAAGAGACCTACCCCCACCTGGCTACAACCTCCCTTCAGGTAGTTGTAGACAGCAAGAAGGTCTCCCCTGAGCCTCCTCTTCTGCAGGCTAAACAATCCCAGCTCCCTCAGCCTCTCCTCATAGGGCTTGTGCTCGAGGCCTCTCACCAGCCTCGTTGCCCTTCTCTGGACATGTTCAAGAGTCTCAATATCCTTCTTAAATAGAGGAGCCCAGAACTGGACACAGGACTCAAGGTGTGGCCAAATCAGTGTGGATTCATGGATATACATGCCTATGAAGATGACTAGTTTTGAAGAAATACTGAGTTACTGTTAACAGCAAGATTGAGTGGAAGTTCCAAGGTGATCATCAGTGGTAATGAAAACATTACTTAATTATTTACATTTATGAAATAACTCTTAAACCAGCTGTTGTTTTTGTAATCGAAGAACATTTGCTAACCAGCCAATGTTTTTTCATACAAAGACCATGCAGACTTCCATCTCTTTAAGGAGGCAACTGCTTGCTCTTTTAAATGCGACAGTTCTTATTATGGAGTCACTCTACATTGACTTTGAAGCAATCTGATTCCTGAAAAAATGAAAAGTCACTCACTATGAGTGAGGATTTCTACTAATCCACTTATGTATTCATACTCTGAGTATTTGAGGTCTTTAAATACCTGGACTAGTACATTACTTGGATGCCTGAGGTCAGGTTGATTGTACCCAGCTTAGATATTGAAAATATAAATACCTATTTTTAAGCCACTTTTTGTAGTCATGTAATTGATGGAAAGAAATAAGGACTTTAATGATAGAAACTGTTTAAAGCAGATGCCTATATATATTAGGCCAGGGGAAGCTTATTCTGGTTTTCTTTCTCCCCTGAACTTCCTTGCAGTAGATCATCTCAATTCTCTAAGTTTAGGCAGTGATCAAAGACTTCATATTCAAGTAAGCTATCATAACTTCATATTTTGTATGCCCATATGTTCTTGATGTTTGCCATCTTTGGAATTTCTCTGATTAATTATATCATTACATATTTATTCAGGAATTATTCTATCCATCACTGTCACAATTCTGAAACCAACTTTAACACAGTTACACTATCTCTTACTTACCTTAAAATTATCATAAAGATGGACAAATTTTGGAAGATGTCTGATATAAACTTCACTCTTTAATGTTTCCTGTAAAAATGAAAGGGTAAGATGCCTTCTGAAGGTGTCATTTCAGATTTATTGCATTACTACTGTGAGGATGTTAACGCATTCAATAGTGTATCAAAGCCACTAGGAATTGCTAACTACATAGAATTTATTGTATATGTCATTATGTATTGAGGTATAGAAATGACAAATGAAGCCGCCCACAATTTCAAAAGTCACAGAAAAACAATCAAATACATATATAAAAAAAATATTGCAGTGTCTCCTATTACAATTCAAATCAGCAAAAGACCTCTCTTACGGAAAACTGAGCTGTTTCTGGATTTATTTTTTATAAAACACTGATAAAAAAGTGTATAACAAATATATGAACAAAACTGCCATTTATGTCATGTACCACAAAAATTTACTAGGTACTGGTTAGAGAGCACTTTTATTTCAACTGAAAATAAGAATAATAGTATTATATATAGGTTCTTGAATCACTGGCATTTGCATCTTACTGTCAAATTCTCCCTACGGTGTAGATAAATGTAAACAAATTCTCTTCAGACACGAATATTCAAGAAAAAAAAAAAAAGGAAGTTCAGTTGCTTTTCTTTTTGGTGGATGTCTCCAGATTGATCAGGGTCAGTGCATTGCTTTGATTCTTCATAATGACCAAGGGATGTCAGGTGCAAGGTACAACCATGGGATCCAGTCAAGAGCAGAAGGAGCTGGTGCCACTGTCAGGGCTGAAGAAAGCTGTACCTACACTGTAGTTCAGGCTACTTTTTCATGCCCAAGCAAGTGACTGCAATCACCCCTAAATCCGTTGGCAAAGAGGAGGGACCCTAGGGAAGCTGGGGCAGCATCGCAAAGGCTTGGTAGTGCCCTGACTGAATCTGTGATGACTTTCTTCAGTTACTCAGTTTTCATAGTGGGAAGGGACAATGTTATGATCTCAACATAGATGAAGGTCTGATAAATAAAGCAATATTTTATTAAGCAGGCCACACATCTTGAATTTATTCATAACAAGAGAATTAACATGTTTCAAATTCTTAGGCCATACTTTTTTCCTGTAGTTTTTTTGGGGGTCTTGGGATTTGGTATGTAGCCTAATTTGTCTACTATCTTTTTGGGATTGTGTAAGGAGATAAATTTGTTTTCCTCCTGTTTGCCTCAACATTGTTTGTTCCAAGATGGTTTTATACCATTGTCCCAGGAAGATACCTGCTTATCTACAAGACCACAGCTGATAATAGCAGTTGATAAGCAGATAAAACCAGAAGTTCAATGTTCAAAAGTGTTGTGATGGAAGCTGGGGCTCGCTGTGGCAGTTTTATGGGTCTTTTGATGGCAAGGACCCTCACAGATGAATGATGCAGCAGTTTAGAGCCAAAAGTGCACACACCTTACCGTGGGACCAGGGCTGACATATGTAACGAACTGTGGGACCAGTGCTGACACCAGCTGCATATGCTGTAACTATGGCAGCTAAATGAGGAACTGTGAACATATATGAGATTGAAAAAGGTCTAAAACCTTTAAGGTAACAGGGAAGCTTGAAGATTCCCAGATGATCAAGGCCTTCAGGACCGTCAAGACATCACCTGGATCTGCAATGCTCTCTCTTGTTTAGTTATGTCTTGCTTTTATTCTCCTTTTCTATATTTCTAACTTTTCCCCCTGCACATGTAGATGAAATAAAAGTCAAGTGCTTTTTCCAGACAACTAATCAGTTCCTTCTTGATTTCATTCAGAGGAACCATAAAAGAGCCATCTCTTCTACAGAAGTGGCTTGAGACATTGTTAGAAAACCCTTCAGTTTTTTTACCTGTGCTTGGCCTTTGTGACACTGTTTTCCTACTACAGTGGATTGGAAAAAGTAGGTGCCTCTAAAGAGGATTCAGGCTTGTAAACATATTCTCCATTGTTCATCAAAGCATCTTAGATTTTCTTCACTAGAGCTAGCTAATAGCCTGTTGTGTCTTGTGACACGTTGAATGGTCAGAATTGGTTCCAAATTCTACAACTTGCTTCAGTTTCTTAGAACTGTTCAATAATGTATATAATGTATATACAGATAACATACTGTTCTTTCTCTACTTTCTCCTCTTCTTCAGAAGAATGAGCTGCTAACAAGGGATCTGATCAAAATCAAACATAAGATGGGGACACAGAAAGGGAGGAAGCAAGGACAGATAACCTGGGACAAGACCAAGGACATTGTTTGGAAAACCAGAAGCCAGGTTAGGAAAGATAAAGGCCTGGCAGAATTAAATCTGTCTGGGAACATGGAAGACAGTAGAAAAGGATTTTACAGGTATGTCAGGGAGGAAGGAAAGGCAAGAGAGAGTGTAGGGCTCCTCCAGAGGGAATCAGGTGACCTGGTTACTGATGATATAGAAAAGGCTTAAGTACTTAATGACTTCTTTGCTTCAGTCTTCACTGGAAACCACTTAAGTCACACCACACAAATCACAGAGGTCAATGGCTGGGTCAGGAAAAATGGGGAACCACCCATTGTAAGTGCAGATCAGGTACAGGAATACTTTGCAATGTTAAACCTCGTGGCCTGGTCCAAAGAGAACAAGGGTGGAGACGATAATGGATGCACTTTTAAGTTGTTGCAACCCATGATTTCTACTGCATGTTATAAGGAGTAGTATAGTAGGACTCCCTTACTGCTAGTCAAAAGCCACAAGGAGATGAGTTTATTACAATCTTAAACCCAGAAGGACCAGGTGCCAATGTTGTAATGGATATGCCTTTAAATTTTTGTAATACATGTTTTAAGTTGCATGTTATAGAAAGTACAATAGCAGGAACCACCTGAACCAGTGGAGGATGAGCATCACAAGAAGCAGTACAAGTGCAGTACTGACTTTACCTGAGATAGTATATAGTTAAGAAGGATGTATTGGATATTGTTTTACTTATTAAGCTATTTTTATCTCAACTCATATGCTTTCACACTTTTACCCATCTGATTCTCTCCTTCATTCCACTGGCAGGAAGTGACTGAGCAGCTATGAGGGACTGAAATCCCTACCAGGATTAAACCTCAAGAACAGAGAAGAGATGAATTTTTCTATACCTATCCTGCACTGATGAAGAGTCTAAAGTGATGTAGTCAAAACCTATCCAAGAGAAGTCAGTTAGATCATTTATGCAGCTGGCCAACACCCAATTTCTGTGATCCACGGTATTCTGATATGGGAGATAATCTTGCCAACAAATTCCCTAGCAAATACATTGGCAGCTGAACAATAAACATTTCCAGTCTTGCTGAACTCCCAGTTTGTAACTCTAACTAGTAAAATAAGAAACATGCAGCCAAAGATTCAACTGTTTTCCTGCGCAACTGTGTTAAACTACTGTTTTCACATGGGGCTTTGTAGTTGTGTGGTGGGTTGAAGGGCAGATCCTGCCTTCCCTCCCATCACAGGCAGAAAAAAAATGAGACTCAGACAAACAGATTGTAAAAGTGGTGGAAAGTTTAAATGCAAAAGCAATGAATATTTTACAGAGAACCACAAGCACAGTGACAAAAGAGATCCCAAAGCATACCCAAAAACATCTCAACACTTCCCTCTCCCCACCTGAGGGTCCACCCAAAACCCCCAGGGCTCTTTCTTCCCCCCCTCTACTGTTAGGCTAATCTCAGCTGGCCAGATCTGAGACTGCCCTTCCCCCTTCTCCTCCAGGCCTTGGGCCTAGCCAGGCCCCCCATTACCAGACCAGGGACCATTTCCATAGGAGTGATGAGGGAAGAAAAAGGAAGTGCAGGGCCCTGCAGGTGGTTTTTTTGTAGGGAGCAGGACATTATGGGATGAAATACACGGCTTCCTGCATTCACCCACTGGGCTGGACCCTCAGGACACCGGGGCTGTGTCTTATGTGGCCACAGCAGGGGGGTACCCAGCCTGAACCACCACAAGTTGGTACTCCACAGTACTTACCAATACAATAATAAATGAATATGCAAAGAAAGATTAATTTGATATAAGCTATGTATGCATTCCCAACCTTTTAAATGTGCTATCAGTACACATTTTAATCACATTCATCTCTTCGAAGAAAAGAGCCTGGAGAAATTTCTGCTAATTTGTAAAGACTTATACTCACTTAGTCAAGTATTGTGGCTTCTTTTGAAGTAATGGTACTGTTTCATTAGCAGCTAATTTCTTTAGATCTAGAATTACTCAAGGAATTATTATATAATCATCAGACTCCCTCAAGGACTTGATGAAAGACAGTTGATTGCTATTGAACCCACTACTCTAAGGCCTTCTTTTTTATCTTGAAATGAAAATAAGAAATTCCTGGTACCTCTATGAGCCAGTAACAGGTGGCAATGTAAAACAAAAAAATTAATCTCACCTCACTAAATGTATGTGATGTAAATACCCGTTTCTGGATAACTGTGTCCTTTTGCAGTAGTCACTTGTGGTGGGTTGAAATTTCCCCCTCAGCATTAACTTTGCCAGACCAACCCAGTATGGAAGCAAATGAAAGCTGTATTTACAAGCAAAACTACACTCTACAGTGGAATGCAATGAATATGTACAAAATATGCAGTATTTATAATATTATACAGATATTTACCATTAACAACACGAAAACCTTCCTGGTCAAAGAGACCAGGTCAAAGAGACCCTGGTTAAAGAGACCAGCAAAGCTGTTCCACTACCCCCTGCGCCTCCCCCTCAAAGAGAGAAAGGAGCAGAGAGAAAGCAGGGGTTAGACTTATCCAAAACAATTCAGCCAAGGTCAGCCAAAAAGATTAAACTCTCACAAGCAAAGTGAGCAGAGAAGACATCAGAAAAGAGAGAAGATTGTTTTGGTACAGCCAATCTTATAGCACATATTTCTCCAATGAATTTGTTTAGAATAATCTTAAGTATTCCTCTTTACACCCAATACTGGCTTATTTATATTTTTCTGTATATTATAATTATGATTATAGTATATATTATATAATGTGTATATGATTATATTATATAATGCTACTATATTAATCTATTTTTATTATATTATTCTATATATTGTATGTATTATTATATATGTATATATTGTATATTCTATTATGTATATTATATATCATGTATATTATATTATCTGTAACTAAATTTTAAAGGCATAGCCTAAACCCACTGCATCAGTGGAGAGAAATGGTCACCTTTTTAATACACATTTTTATGCAGCTGAATTAAAGAATTTAAAAGAGAAAGTCTGAGTACAAATAGCCCCTAAAATTTTAATTTGTTCTCTCTCTTTGCTTTGAATCCTTTCCTCTGTTCTGCACTAAATCCTGTGTAAGAAAAGAACTCCAAAGAAGTATTTGTGTGGATTGCTTGATGTCACTTAGGTTCAGTACTCAGCTATTTATTCAACAGTAAAAGCATAGCCATAGACTGGAATTAATCTTATCCTAGAGCAGATGCTTAAAGAGTAGCTAGAAGAGTTTGGCATAAAGGTGTTTCTTGTCTTTTCTCTCCTGTGTGATCATACAGGATCATAGGGTGATGTGATACATTTTCAGATGTAAGAAAGTCACATAAGGACTTCAAAGCTTGCAGTTAGGAACAGGTCTCTTTTTCTTAGGCTTCTCCACTTAAACTCTATTTTGTTTCTTCTTTTAGTATCAAACTTTATTTCTTAAGTAAATTAATATTATCATGCTCTTAATCAAGCTGTATTGAAACATCTTTATTTAGGATAAGAAAAATCTAGACTAAAGTTAACTTTTTGCTGCTATTTTATTTTATTAAAGTTTTCTATCATTTAGGCAAGTTTTTGTGAGCAGTGTCCAACTGTCTTTTCACAGGATCACAGGATGTTAGGGGTTGGAAAGGACCTCTGGAGATCTTTGTATCCAATTCCACTGTCAGAGCAGGACCATAGAATCCAGTACAGGTCACACAGGAATGCATCCAGACAGGTCTTGAAAGTCTCCAGAGAAGGAGACTCCACAATCTCTCTGGGGAGCCTGTTCCAGTGACAAAAGGTCAAGTATAATTTACAAAATTTTAAAGCTAATAACTATCTTTCATCACTTTTATACTGTATATGCTCAATATTAACTGAAATAAATCCCACACACTGTCTTCAGCACCAAAGGAAGCACTGTTTTAAATAAGCACTCAGTTAATACCAGTCTTTAATTAATTCAGAATTATGCAGCTCAACTTGTGTAGTCTTGTCTGAAAAAGATAATTACAAGGGGGGGAATCACTATGCTTTCAGCTGAGGCAACTACCCAAACTAGTAAGATTTTTAAGACATTCTCATGATATTTTTAATATATGAAGACACTGAAGAGATGTGTAGCCTTTCAGTCAGATAAGCAAGGCTTTAGCAATTTTGCACATTTGTTTCATGGGATTTTTCCCACCCTCCCCACCAATATTAAGAAGACAACTTTGATCATCTGTTCCAGATATTCTAAGACCAGGAAATGGGAAGAACAGTATAGACTAATGAGACATTGAAATCCTGTCCTGTTTTTCTACTCATGTAAATACCCAAGTCAGATATAACCTATCATGAATTGAATTAACCTTAGGTTTATCAGATAAATGCTCTCCACTTTGTCTGTTCCTACAGTCTTGTGCTAAACACTGGGAGCTGTGACATAAGAGCTTCTAAGCAGAGAGAAAATGTCTCTGATTTTGGGCTGCTTCGTAATGACAGAGTAGCAAGAAGCAGAACTCTAGATATGACCTATTAAAGCCTCACAATACAGACATTCACATTAGATAATCTGTTCCAGTACAAATAACTAATGTCATTGTCAAAAATATTCTAAACAGATTTCAGGAAACTTACCTCTTTTTACACTCTGCAAAAGTGATTTCCTCACTTGAGTGGTAAAGACTTTGGTGCATAGTGCTTGTGTTATCCTTTTTCTTTTTGTTTATTTGTTTGTGAGTTTGTCTCAAGTACACCTCTAAGCTGCAGGAGCACTCTCACTACTGAAGTTAGGAAAGACTTACTTTAATTTGTCTTTATAGCTGTCTTGGTCCAGAGGGGGAAAGAGTCTCTGTTCTTTTTGAACATTCCTGTGTTATGAAATTAGAGGATAAATAAGGCCAAAATATCAACAGTGAGGCTATTTATGAACAAAATAGTGTGGACAGAGCAGAAGAAGGGAGAGAGGGGAAAAAATAGAGGGAGAGGAAAAGGAATGATATTACCACCCTCCCCCTCAGCCCCAAGATGATTCGGGTGTGTGGAGGAAGGATGCTGCTGCATCCTTGTTGGCTTGTGCTGTCCTCCCTGGAGGAGGGAAGGGAGACATCCCAAAGTCCAAGTCCAAGTCCAAATCCTGCTCTGAGCAGCCTCCAACATGTAGTGTCTTCAGATCCATGAGTTGCAGCAGGCAGAACTTAGGACACGGAGAGAGGGTTCCTCCTGGTCTGCATTCCTTAACACATGGTGGTGTCTTTACTCCTGTGGCTGTCCTTTTCTCTCCTTTTATTTTCTTCTCCTGAGCAGGCATTGCTCAGGTCTTTCAAACAGTTTTTTAGTCACAGGTTTTTTAAGTATGTGTCCAGGTGGTGAATCCATTGTTCTTTTCACCATCCTCCCTTTCCCGGGTAGCTGATGGGTAGAGATGATCTTGTCTATGCACATTTCAGAGAGTTGTTATCCAGTGGTGTCTGTCCACTACACATCAGCTATTGTCTGGGAGCAAAGGTTATTTTGTCTTTGCTGATTCACATCAAGAGAGACAAGATTTAGTCTCTTACAATAGCATAAAGGTTAATAAGATAAACCTGACTGATTCTAAACAATGGTTTGCTAGATAAGTGTCAGAAATATGTCATAGCTGCCACTGTAAGACCTGGTCTAATTGCAAACCTACAGTTTTGTGGAGGGAAAAAAAGCACCAAGCTAGGATTTATTCCCTATAATAGCACAAATGGTATGGTCAGAAAAACATCCATGAAAAAGTGATCCACCAGTCCCGATGAAGCCAGCTGGGCCAGGTGGTAAAGCGCTTGCTATGGACAGACATAATCCTATTTCAGGTTGTTACACTGACTAATCCAGACAGGGAATTTGAAACCTTTGGGTATGCACAACTCAGAACAAGGTTCTGCTCCGTTTCTTCTGGAAGAGCTCCTCGGCATTGTATATATAAATAAATAATCACAGAACTGGAAAGAAGTAGATGTGGGAGATTAAAAACTTGATAGTTTGCACATACAGTCAGAGTATGAACAAACTAGAGCAGACTTTTTCTGAGCTCACTTCTGTTTCCAGAGAAAAAAGCTGAACCGGCATCTACTAGGTTCTAGCTCATGTTTGTACTGTCAGGAAGTTATTGCTTTTGCGTTTCATTATGCTTCATCAAACTGAGACTTTCTGACAAAGTATTTCTTAAATAAATTCCTGACTGGTTTGACTCTCAAGCAACCTTAAGCACTCAAATGTATTAAAGCATGCTTTTACCCAGGGCTTGGATTTCTTCCAAGGAGGTTGGGGTTCCAAAGATATGCGCTACTTTTATTTATTGCTGTATAATGTGTGCTTTATGAATTTGCACTGAACATATCATATCTAGAGCACTTCCCTCCTCATCTTTTAATATTTAATCATCTCTATTAGCATATGTTTTCATTGCTTCTCATGAAGGTTTTATTTAGAGACTTTACAAGTTCTATTTAAAGATCTTACATGCTTTAGTTTGATAGTTCATTTTTCAATCAGTCTTTCTATTTTTCTTTTGAGGGGATTACCTAATTATAGAATAGGTCCTTGAGTACTTTTGAACTTTGTGAGTATGGTGAGGCTATTGCTTGAATCAATTTTAGAGTTCTCTTGATCATATTAAAAGACTTCATTTAAATTATTGGTCAATGTTAGGATGGATTGAGTTCTAAATTCTCAATGATATGTATTCAGAAGCACTTACATATCTTAGCATGTTGTCTGTCAGCAAGGCCCCTATCTTTCTGAACATGAATAAAATAATTTCAAAAATTAAAGCAAAGTACATAGGTAACTATCAAGTCATATTGTTTTACACCCCCAACCAGATGTTAGTGAGACCAAACACATTCTTTCTGAAGGGTCTTTACTTGAATAGAAGTAAACAGTTTCACACTGGAGAGTTCTTAGAGCTGGGTAATTTACTATCTGCATCAATAAGAGGTTGAATCATAGAATCAGAATCAGTCAGGGTTGGAAGGGAACACAAGGATCATCTAGTTCCAACCCCCCTGCCATGGGCAGGGACACCTCACACTACATCAGGCTGGCCAGAGCCTCATCCAGCCTGGGCTTAAACACCCCCAGGGATGGGGCCTCAACCACCTCCCTGGACAACCCATTCCAGGGCTTCACCACTCTCATGAAGAACTTCCTCCTCACGTCCACTCTGAATCTCCCCACCTCCAGCTTCACTCCATTCCCCCTAGTCCTATTACTACCTGATATCCTAAGAAGTCCCTCCCCAGCCTTCTTGTAGGCCCCCTTCACATACTGTAAGGCCACAATAAGAGTTCAAACTATTTGTACTTGTTCTCTATGAAAAATTTAACAGAAAGCCAAGATTGCTAGTGGAAGGCCTATTTTCCCCAGGCTCAGAAACCAAGTGTAGTTATTTTTGCTTGATCTTTCTCTAATATACTTGTAAATGTTTTAATTTGAGTCTGATATGAGACACAGGACATCACAGCCCTTACTTCATCTCTGACTTTGGGCAAAACCCCAAGCTATTTGAAAATATTTAACATACACCCTTCACATGTTTAAGAAAAGACTTGACGAGGCACTTAGTGCCATGGTCTAGTTGATTAGTTAGGGTTAGGTGATTGGTTGGGTTTGATGATCTTGGAGGTCTCTTCCAACCTGGTTGATTCTGTGATTCTGTGATTTCCCTAGCGAATACACATCAGGGACCTGGCAGGTTTTGCTGTGCCTTTGCACTGCTGCAATAGTTCCTTACCTAGTTATCTCAGAATTTCCCCTTTGTAAAAATGTTACCAATGTAAATTCAAAATACTTTTTCCTGTGTATTTTAGCTTCCTTTTGTCAGGAATATCATATCCATAAAATGGGAACAATTGGTGGTGGGACGGATGGGTGGCTTACTCATGGTTTAGTTGACTAGATAGTGTTGGGTGAAAGGTTGGACTTGATGATGTCAAAGGTCTTTTCCAACCTGGTCTATTCTATTCTATTCTATTCTATTCTATTCTATTCTATTCTATTCTATTCTATTCTATTCTATTCTATTCTATTCTATTCTACTCTATTCTATTCTATTCTATTCTTAATGCAAATTAAATAACCCTGAAGCTGCTCTAGTTTGCATCAAAAGTCAAATCAGTTCAAGACATAATCAGCTCTGATTTATCATCAGCTTTTCTTTGCAGACCCAGAAAATAATTTGAGAAAGAAGAGCATTGGGATGGCCTTTGTTCTCTAATTTCCCAGATTTTATGATACAGGAGTGCCCTTCCACAGAGGTAAAATAATAGAGTAAGGAAGTATTTCAAAGCACTGCATACTCATTAAAATACGAAGGAAGGTTCACTTACTCTGCAATCACACATTTTCAGCATTAGCAGAAGTGTGACATAATTTCAGCAGAATGAAGCAGTCTGACACAGGAGACCTCTCTTTTTTTCTTTTTTTTTGCATTGAGGGGTTTTGATTTTTTTTCTTTTCTTTTGCTGGAGGCTAAAACTGTGTTCTGGGAAGAAAAAGTTTTACAGACAGGTTCTGTTAGGCCTAAAATTATGAATAAAAGTTCTAATTAGAGCTTTCTTCTGTAGATGATGGGTACCTCAGATAGTTTGGAGCTAGTGTCATGTTGTAGGGACATTCTCCATGTACATAGCCAGTTGAGTAATTTATGGTGTCTAGCCATATGGATACCCTTTCCTTCTGGATCCCAAAGGGCTCTGGTAAGATGAATGTGTCTTGACACTCAGCTCAGATAAACTGACAGTGCTTCCAAAGATGTGCAGTATCAGTACTTCATACCCTTAAGGAAGCTTGTGCCAGTAGCTTTATGAAACTCAAGTGCAAGATCAGAATTATTTTCTGGCACACTGCTATGCTCAGGCTTCCAAGCTGAGTTTAAGGTGCATACTAAGCACTTGTCTTCTCTCTTTTGAAATATGGATATTTCTACATCATTAAATGAAAAAATGTCAGAAGAGAATTCAAGGACTAGATGCAAAAAAGTTCAGGGAAGGGCTGCAAACTCATCTCTTACATGTTGTCTTGGGAGATTGGTTCTCAGTTAAGTACATTCTGGTGTGAAGCCAAAAATAGGGATTTATCCCTTCAATTTTTTCCCCATCTGAATCTTGAATTACCACCATAATGACAACTACCTCATTGCTCTAAGATTCTGTTGGCTTGGAGTTTGTCTAATATGCTGTAAATCTATATTAGTATTTATTTGTATACCTTGGTGAATTATTAGACTTTTTCAAATTCTTAATGTATCACAAGTAACATTACTTCAATTGTAGGTTCAGGAAAATTATTACAGCATAACACTAAAATACGCTCCAAGCCATTTTTCAAAGCAAAAAAATTTCCTCAACAATTAGACTTTTCATGGCTTGCTTCAGATTTTATGAGTAATACTTTAGAAGAAGTGGGGGGTTTATTCAATGATTTTATAACTTCAGTAAAGTTAAATCTATATGTATATGTAACACAATTATTTACTGATACTCCTGCCAAGGTAACAGCCATGACAATCAATCATTTTATCTCTTCAAACTTATTTGTGCTGCAACTGAAAGTAACTTGAGATGATAATATTCATAGAACTCAAATAGTACCAAACAGCAACATTTGCTTTTCATGTGAAACATGCAGCCAAAAATTCATGACATTCTAGTATGTCGAAAAAATCATTGCCTTGAGGTATTCAAGTTGAAAATTGACAAGTTTTTGGAGGAGCATCTGAGAATGAACTGTTCCCTGGAACCTGGAAACTAATTGAGAAAAAGTGATTACAAATTTTTGGTTTGTACATGAAATATAATTATGTCAAAAGGCACAGTAAAAGCAGATCATACAGACTTGTATTCATTACTTAACACTAGGATTTTCTGTACTTGAATGCGTGCATCACGAATAGTGTGGCCAGCAGGAGCAGGGAAATCATTGTATTCCTGTACTCAGCACTGGTTAGGCTGCACCTTGAGTACTGTGTCCAGTTCTGGGCTCCTCAATTTAAGAAGGACATTGAGACTCTCGAACATATCCAGAGAAGGGCAACAAGGCTGGTGAGAGGCCTCGAACACAAGCCCTGTGAGGAGAGGCTGAGGGAGCTGGGATTGTTTAGCCTGAAGAAGAGGAGACTCAGGGGAGACCTTATTGCTGTCTACAACTACCTGAAGGGTGGTTGTAGCCAGGAGGGGGTTGGTCTCTTCTCCCAGGCAACCATCACCAGAACAAGGGGACACAGTCTCAAGCTGTGCCAGGGGAAGTTTAGGCTTGAGGTGAGGAGAAAGTTCTTCACTAAGAGAGTCATAAGCCACTGGAATGTGCTGCCCAGGGAGGTGGTGGATTCACCATCCCTGGAGGTGTTCAAGAGGGGATTGGACATGGCACTTGGTGCCATGGCTTAGTCATGAGGTCTGTGTTGACGGGCTGGACTTGATGACCTTTGAGGTCCCTTCCAACCTTGGTGATTCTGTGATTCTTCTATGATTTTGAATGTATGGCTCCTTGTATCCAAGAACAAATATTTATGGTGGAAATGTGTATGCAACATCCACAGAAGTATATAAATCGGGAATATGTGTAAATTATGATGAGAGATAGCTGATGACAGGTGGCCTATTCTAGGGTTTGTATGGCTACCACATAATATTGCTCTCGTGGTAGGATCACCGTATATGTGTGTAAGATTGAAAATAAAGGCTCTGATCCTACAAGAAACTGCATTTACTTTCCCCAAGAGATAAATATCAGGACTTGAAAGGATAAACACAATGCCATGGCAATGCTAGAACAAAGACACATGTTTTACAACTGTCCTTTGTCCTTGAAAGTTATAACTCCCATATTATTTTAGACCTGAAATTGGAACAATACAGAATTAATGGTAAAACACAAAAATAATCTGCCAATATATGACAGATTTTTAAATGACAATCGTTGTAATCTGTCCCCTGACTCAGCTGTTGCAAGAGCCTAGATGAGTTTTCAATTGAAATTACACTCAGAACTCATCATGGTATTCAAATGCCTATTTGCCCCATTAAAATATTGGCAGTTAGACTCTGCTAAAAAATTAAAATGCCCTCTGGTGTTCCAACAGATGCCTAAATAATAGGCAATTTGACTTTATTAAGAATGCTTCTTTCAAGACAGAATGTCTTGCTATATTCTGTTTCATGTAAGTTTTCAGTGCTATTTCAAGAAGTGATGATGTTGGTGCATGAACAATATTCAATCACAAAGAAACTCACTTAACATACTAATTACAAGAATAAAGGACATTCATGAAAGGAGAGGAGTAGGTAAAGACAACCTTTGTTATTCATAATGTTAACTCAGAGTTTTGTGTATATTGAGAGCTAGCCCCAAACTAGAATTGAACCAAAGTACTAAAGGGTGATGCTTTCAGATGGGTACAATGGTATCATAGTATCATAGTATCATTCAGGGTTGGAAGGGAACACAAGGATCATCTAGTTCCAACCCCCCTGCCATGGGCAGGGACACCCCACACCAGATCAGGAAGCCAGAGCCTCATCCAGCCTGGGCCCCGTCCCTGGGGGTGTTTAAGAGCAGGCTGGATGAGGCTCTGTCCAGCCTGATCTAGTGTGGGGTGTCCCTGCACATGGCAGGGGGGTTGGAACTAGATGATCCTTGTGGTCCCTTCCAACCCTGAATGAAACTATGAAACTATGAAACTATGAAACCTACAGGGACAGGGCCTCGACCACCTCCCTGGACAACCCATTCCAGGGTCTCACCACTCTCATGGGGAAGAACCTCCTCCTCACATCCAGCCTGAATCTCCCCACCTCCAGCTTCATTCCATTCCCCCTAGTCCTATCACTCCCTGAGATCCTGAGAAGTCTTTCCCCAGCCTTCCTGTAGGCCCCCTTCAGATACTGGAAGGCCACAATGAGGTCACCTCGGAGCCTTCTCTTCTGCAGACTGAACAGCCCCAACTCCTTCAGTCTGTCCTCATAGGAGAGGTGCTCCAGCCCTCTGATCATCCCTGTGGCCCTTCTCTGGACACGTTCCAGCACCTCCACATCCCTCTTGTAATAGGGGCTCCAGAACTGGACACAGTACTCCAGGTGGGGTCTCACCAGGGCTGAGTAGAGGGGGAGGATCACCTCCCTCGACCTGCTAGCCACACTTGTCCTGATACAGCCCAGGATCTGATTGGCTTTGCGAGCTGCAAGTGCACATTGAGAGCTCATGTTGAGCTTCTTATCCACCAGCACCCCCAAGTCTCTCTCCTCAGGGCTGTTTTCCAGCCAGTCACTGCCCAGCCTGTATTTGTGCCTGGGATTGCCTCGACCCAGATGCAGGACCCTGCACTTGCTCTTATTGAACTTCATGAGGTTGGCTTGTGCCCACCTCTCCAGCCTGTCAGGGTCCCTCTGGATGGCCTCCCTTCCCTCCAGCATGTCTGCTGCACCACACAGCTTGGTGTCATCAGCAAACTTGCTGAGGGTGCACTCAATGCCACTGTCCATGTCACCCACAAAGATGGTGAATAAGACAGGTTCCAGGACTGATCCCTGAGGGACTCTGCTTGTCACTGGCCTCCACTGGGATGTGGAGCCATTGACAGCCACTCTTTGGGTGCGGCCATCAAGCCAGTACAGAAGAAGAGTTATTAAAAATCCTATAATATATCCAGCATTTAATGTCTTTGTGGGTGCTCTGAAAAGACACTAAACGTTATGTCATCCAAACTGCAGATGTTAAAACTTTCTAAACTTTGTTGAAAATGGCAAAGTACCCATGGACAGAAGTTGAAAATACAAACTATGGGGAAAAAAAAATGAATCTGAAATAATTCTTTAGCTATTCAGTGTGTGTTTGAAACTTTGGGATTGGGTTGACTAGCAATGACCTTTGAATGGCACCTGTCTCAGCTCTTTGATAATACAAATTATAAGAAATAACACCACAGAATTACAGAATGTTAGGGGCTGGAAGGGACCTCTAAAGATCATCTAGTCCAACTCCCTTGCCAGACCTGGATCAGCTATACCAGATCACACAGGAACTCATCCAGGTAAGTTTTAAATATTTCCAGAGAGGGAGACTCCACAACCCCCCTGGGCAGACTGTTCCAGTATTCCATCACCATAACAGTGAAAAAATTGTTCCTCATGTTTACATGGAACTTCCTATGCCTCAGCTACCACCCATTTCCCCTTATCCTGTCATTAGACGTCACCGAGAAGAGCCTGGCTCCATCATCTTGGCATTCACCCTTTACTTATTTATAAACATTAATGAGGTCATCCCTCAGTCTTCTCCTCTCCCTCAGTTTCTCCTTGTAAGGAAGATGTTCCGCTCCCTTAATAATTTTTGTGGCTCTGCACTGGACTCTTTCAAGCAGTTCCCTATCCTTCCTGATCTGGAGGACCCAGGACTGGACACAATATTCTGGATGCAGCCTCACCAGGGCAGAGTAGAAGGGAAGGAGAACCTCTCTCCACCTACTAATCACACCCTTTCTAATACACTCCAGAATGGCATTGGCCTTCTTGACCACAAGAACACACTGTTGGTTCATGGTCAACCTTCGATCCACTAGGACCCCCAGGTTCTTTTCCCCTTCACTGCTCTCCAACAGGTCAATCTCCAACCTATACTGATACCTGGGGTTGTTCTTTCCCAGGTACAAGACTCTACACTTGCTCTTGCTGAATTTCATTCAATTTCTCCTTGCCCAACTCTCCAGCCTAAGGCTCTCAATGGCAGCACAACCTCCCAGTGTGTCAGCCACTCCACCCAGTTTGGTGGCATCAGCAAACTTGCTGGTAATGCACTTGATGCCCTCATCCAGGTTGTTGATGAATATATTGAACAGTACTGGTCCCAACACTGACCACTGAGGGACTCCACTAGATACAGGCCTCCAACTAGACACTGTCCCATTGACCACAACTCTGACTTCTTTCCTTTAACCAGTTCTCAGTCCCCCTCACTGCCTGATCATCCAGACCACAATGCCTCAGTTCTGCCACAATGATGCTGTGGGAGACAGTGCCAAACGCTTTACTGTAATCAAAATAATGCTCAGTTAAAATAATGCTCAGTTAAGACATGAACCCTTAAGATGCAATGGACATTATGCTTAAATTGGTACAGACTCTTTGAAAATGGGTGGATATAAACAAAAGAAGTGGAAAATTAGTAGGAAGCAATTAAATGAAAATGTGTGAAAATTAGCCTTTACCAGCAGGTAGGTAAATTGACTTCTGAGGCAATAGAAAGCTGGAAGCTAACTTACGATAATAATTAATAAAGCACTAGAATTTCTTCATAAATTGCTAATCTTTAAAGAGTAATAATAATTTAAAATCTAACAGTGCATAATAATTACAATTAATTACAACCATAGCAAGCTAAGCAGGTTCATAAACCAGTTATTTCTTAAATGCTTGTGATTGTTTTTATAACATACTTACCACAGAATGTTGTGCTCAGTGCATCATATGGTTGATAATTTGAGCCTACTCTGGAATCAATAGGGTTCCTTAAAAGATGCCAACACCCACTTGTAAAGAACTGATTAGAAGGGCAGGCCCTAGCTAACAGGTAATAGGGCATATATGCCAATTTCTGATTTTTATTTCCATTTAAGTCAGTGCAGGACCTTTTGTTGGATTTGCAGAGTAATTATTTTAAACAAATTAAAGCATTCTCCCTTCTGGTTTAAATTGAATCTGGATATTAAAATAATTTCACTGCAGACTCTATGCAAATGAATACTAACTCCAGGGTTGGGTCTAAATTAATATATAGTTGTAATGAACTGAAATGCAAATAACTGGACTTCAGATGCTATTTGAACAACGTTTTGTAGATGGATAATAAAAGAATTGCAGCTGAGATTTTCACTAGTTACCTACCTCAATGTTCACCAAATTAACATATGGAATAAGTGTTACTGAAAACCTCAAGCCTACCAAGAAAACTGAATCAATTAAGTCTTGGTCAAGGACCAGCAGTTTTAGTTAGTTTTGTCTGGGGTTCTGTTTGGCAAACTGGAGCTATTAGGTTTAATTTTTGCCAGTACAGTTACTACATGCAGTCCCTGCCAGTCTGTACACTAAACCTCTCTGTAAAAGTTTTGTGGAAATAGAATAAATTAGAGTTAGAATTTGGAATAAATTAGAATAAACCAGGTTAGAAGAGACCTTCAAGATCATTGCATCCAACCTATTATCCAACCCACCTAATGGACTAAACTATGCAACCAAGCACCCTATCAGGTCTCCTCCTGAACACCTCCAATGATGGTGATTCCACCACCTCCCCAGGCAGCCCATTCCAATGGGCAATCACTCTCTCTGTGTAGAATTTCTTTCTAACCTCCAGCCTAAACCTCCCCTGGTGCAGCTTGAGACTGTGTCCTCTTGTTCTGGTGCTTGTTGCCTGGGAGAAGAGACCTGGGAAAAGAGACCAACCTCCGCCTGTATTTACAAAGAAAATACATATGCAGACAATAAAACTAATAAAACTTCTGTCTTAATAGCTTTCTCTTCTGCCCTTCTCACAGCTGCCCAAAGGCATTGAAAATTTCACCTAAAGGAAGAAGGCTTTGCTTTAGGTATCCTAAGGTGCAAATGTGCATGCAGAAACAGTAGACATGACAGTAAATAGACTACAGTTGGTGTCATAGTTTCTTTTCATTCTCAGTGATCAACTACTTTATTTTTTTCTTTCTTTCTTGACACATACAATCAAAAAATGGACAAAATATTTCCATTGTATTTTTCCTCCAAACATGCTTTTGTACTGAAATTTTATGACAGCCTCGAGTAAGTTTCAAAAAGTGTTACAAACTATCAAAAATCTGATTTATGATGAAAGGTGATATATATTTTTACCATAGCAACATGCTATCCTGGTTCCTTTTAAATCTCTTAAAAGAAGCTTTTGAATCATTTCATTGCTTTATAAAAATATCTAATCCTTTGATTATCACCCAAATAAAACCATTTCAAGATGTTGATTCTTCACTGTTAGCATCTTACTTCATCAGGTTATGATGTGAAGAAGAAGATAAGAAATATAATCTTTCTGATCATCCCTTTAAAAAGTGTCATAACCAAGTCCCAGAAGCTGTTCAACTAGAAAGGTTTTTTCATACTCAAGATTTAATGGAAGCTTGCACCTCAGTCTTCAGCCTGTGAGGCTGCTATTTAGTGCTTTTACATTTGTCTAAGGGCTTGCTTCAACCAGTGACTCAACTGTTTTGTGATGGTATAAGCTGTTATCTTTCAGCTGAGACAGCTATATAATTCAGCAAAAATTACCCGTTTCTGGTTCACTGCAAAGGCAGAGGTTATCTTGGTTCACCATATATTTAACAAGGCAGTTAAGCTTTCCATAGGAATGGGAGAAAAGCACTCATGCAGGCAATATCAGGCTTGGCTGAGTAGTCATTAACAGATGTGTTTCTGTTGATACCATGACAGATGAAGAGAGTAGATTGGGCACCTCAAGTCCTGTCATGAAAGTAGCTCATAATCCCTTCATTATCTCTGTTCTATTGACATTATAATATTTAAGAGATGTTTTTAGAACAAATCGACCAGTTGAAATTAAAGTGGCATATCAGTCATATTTTTCACAAGTAGGTGTGAAAGGTTTTGGCTCAAAGGAGGCATGTTCTCATGCCTGTTCTAAAATGGCTTGAAGGGAATAAGATAAAGAATTGGAAATATCATAAACCTGTTCCTTTACATGAGCACTTTCTGTCTTCAGTTCCTTTATCTATAACCCGTTTCCTTTGCAAAATACTCACCCTCTGCAATGCGACACTGCTGTATCCTTATCAGCTTCACAAGACTTGTCCCAGATTGCTCTATGGTAAAAGTCTGTGCACTTTTTCCCCTTTCCTTATTTCTACTATCCTACCAGGTACTCTGAACAAGCATCAATGTCTATATTGCAAGAGTATCACAGTTACTTCCATTATGAGCCCTACCAAGAACTAAATCTAATTATTTTCACTATGTATGAGTGTGCGCATACTTCGTAAAGATGATAGTGGCACATGCTGACACTTACACTAGTACAGAACATGAAAAGAGGATTATCTGAATCAAAGAAACATCAGCTACAAAAGGATGTATGCATTTTGCTCATATTTTTGTTTTGATAATTGAGGTTTGTGTCATGGCTTTTTATAGGCTTTAGCATAGGGAATTATGGAGTCTGAGAAGCCAGTGAAGATATTTAAAGGTGCTAAGTTTATATGCCTTTCCAAAGCCACAGCAGAGGGATGACTATCAGAGAACCTCCTTTTCACAAACCCAGGATCACAGAATCACAGTCACAGAATCACAGAATGGTAGGTGTTGGAAAGGACCTCCAGAGATCATCTAGTCCAATCCCCCATGCCAAAGCAGGTTCACCTAGGATAGGCTGCACAGGAATGCATCTAGCCAGGTTTTGAAAGTCTTCAGCGAAGATGACTCCACAATGTCTCTGGGCAGCCTGCTACAGTCCTCAGTTTAGTTATCTAAACAAAGATTCCTACTATTATCTCACACAGTAATGCATCCAGGATATGCACATGGGAGGGTAGATAGGATACAGGGTATCCTGTACAAGATTTGTGCCTGTACAAGATTTGTGCCCTTCTGAGTTGTGTCTGAAGACTATGTGAGAAGAGAATTATGTGGGTTGGCATGCAATGCAGAGAATCACAGACCTCTAAGATCATTGAGTCCACTCACTAACCTAACACTACCATGTCCTGAAGTGCCATGTTTGCAATCTTCTTGAATGCCTCCAGGAATGGTGACTCCATCACCTCTCTGGGTAACTTATTCCAGTGCCTGACCACCCCTTTAGTAAATAAATCTTTCCTAATGTACAATCTAAGCCTCCCCTGGCACAATTTTGGGCCATTTCCTCTTGTCCTATCACTTGATAGGAGAAGAGACTGACCCCCACCTTACTACAGTCTCCTTTCAGGTAGTTGTAGAAGGCAATGTGGACTCCCCTCAGCCTCCTTTTCTCCAGACTAAACAATCTCAGTTCCCTCAGGAGATCCTCACAGGACTTGTTCTCTAGACCCTTCACCAGCTTTGTTGCCCTTCTCTGGAAACACTCCAACAATTCTAGCAGTCTGGGGCCCAAAACTTAACAAAGTATTCAAGGTGCAGCCTCACCAGTGCCAAGTACAGGAGCACAATCACTTTCCTACTCCTGCTGACCACACTATTGCTGATACAGGCCAGGATGCTGTTGGCCTTCCTGTCCACCTGAGCACACTGCTGGCTCAGACTGCTGTCAAAAAAACCCCCAAGGTTCTTTTCTGCCAGGTAACTTACCAATCACCCTGCCTGAAGCCTGTAGCATTGCATGGGGTTGTTGTGACACAACTTGACCTTGTTAAAACTTGTACAACTGACCTTGGCCCATCAATCTGGCCTGCCAGATCCCATTGCAGAGCTTTTCTATCCTCAACAAATCAACACTCCCACCCAATGTAGTGTCATCTGCAACCTTACTGAGCATACATTCAATCCCCTTTAGAATGGCCAGAAAACTGAGCCCTGGAGACCACCACTAGTGACTGGATCCCAACTGGATTTAACTCCATTCACCATCACTCTTAGACAGTTTTTAACCCAGTGAAGCTTTTACATATCCAAGCCACCTACAGACATTTTCTCTAGGAGGATGCTGTGGAAGACAATGCCAAAAGCTTTACTAAAGTCCAGAAAAACAATATCCACAACCTTTCCCTCATCCACTAAGTAGGTCACCTTGTCATGGAAGAAGATCAGATTTGACACACAGAACCTGCCCCTCACAGAATCATATAATCAATAAGGTTGGAAGAGACCTCAAAGATCATCAAGCCCAACCTGTCACCTAAGACCTCATGACTACTAAACCATGGCACCAAGTGCCACGTCCAATCCCCTTTTGAACACCTCCAGGGATGGTGACTCCACCACCTCCCTGGGCAGCACATTCCAATGCCTAACAACTCTCTTAGTGAAGAACTTTCTCTTCACCTCGAGCCTAAACTTCCCCTGGTGCAGCTTGAGACTGTGTCCTCTTGTTCTGGTGCTGGTTACCTCATGAACACATGATGACTGGGCGTGATCACATGGTTGCCCTATGTATGTTAGCATGTTTGCAATCCTTTTTTTTTTTTCCTTTTTTCTGAAATTGTGATCTTGAGTACTTCTAATTTAAAGAAAATGGGGGGGGGGGGGGGAAAAGTCAAACAAGAAAATATATATGATTTAAGCTTTATTGACTGAAGGAGGAAGAAAAGATATTAGATCTATCCAATCTATCTCTTTGTAATATCACCCTCTGCCCAGCAATGTTATTTAGTGTAATGAGAAGGATGTGTGTAGCAACAGACATTAAGAAGGGGATCGTGATGGAGACACAGCAATATGTTTTGTGGAAATGTGAGCCAGAATTGAGAGGTGGCTAGAAGAGGGATGGGCAGTTAGAGGTAAGCGTGCCCTCATGAGTGGTGTTTGTTGACAGAATGACCAATAATGTGAATGGATGTGGTTTTATTTATTTCAAAAAGATGTGCTTGGACTTAAAGACCTTTTTCCAGCGTTCTAGTAGTAGAGGCATTTTTAATACATACAGGAGATTTTTTTTATCTCCTCTATCTGTATAGTTACCTTGATACATTCTCCATCATGAATACCTAGATACATTGCCTTCTCTTAGAATTCTATTCTGAGTTTGGATTTTTAGGGATGGGTATATTCATAATGGTTTGACAGAGAGAATACATTATAATATTAGTTTAAACAATCATGAAGAATAGTTTTCCATCTGAAGTTAAATAAAGGAGTCTTCAGTATTTCTTTTTTTATTGATTTAGTAAATTAATAAGATTATTTAAGTTGTTTTTTGACAAAAAACAAAACAAAACAAAACAAAACCAGCAACCAAACCCCTAAACCTTTGAGGCTTCAGGCAATTCTACCAGGAACTTGTGAATATTGCACAGAAATATTTCAGGTTATTATAGAGGGAGTTTTTCCTTCATGTCAAGTCAGCCCTGAAAATGACAAATTAGACAGTCATTGATATATCTGGTTGGATTCCTAGTTTTCCTAGGGCTGATTTTGTGAGAATATTTTGCAATGACACTGTGTTTTCCCTTTAACCAATATTACAGAGCCTTTTTATATATATATATATATATATGTATATATATATATATAAATTAATATGCATTAATTATGCTTCACAGTACTTTTGAAGTTGCAGTCTGGGATGTTATATTATACCACGCACATGGTTCTTCTCACGTCCCAAATTACAATATTTTTGTCAGGTGTGATGGGTTATGTCCATCCTGGAAGAAGTGGAAGGGAGGGCTTGTGAGAGCATTGCCCTCCCTGCAGGGGGTATTCCCCCTGGGAAAATGAGTTAGTCTGTTCCATTTCCCCTCCATGTCCAGCAAGCCTGTAAAAAGGAGGACACTGCAGCCATTAGCTCTCTTGGACCCTGCCTTTGCCTGGACGAGGACTGCTGCTGGCTCCCTGCTTCTCTGCCACGTGGTCAGGCCTGATTCTTCTCCCTGCTACATCCATGCCTCTTCAAAGGGACTGGTTTTGTATTCTTATTTTTTTTCCCATCCATCCTTGTTCCTTACCCTTGTGAATACTTTCTGTTATTTTAAAGAAAATTCTTTACTTCTCTACTTCCAAGCCCACTCCAAATTATTTCTTGGTGGATTTGCTCCTTCCCTTTCTTTTCCTCTCTATTGGGAAAGAGGTGAGGAGAACGGGGGAGGGATTCTCAGCCTTACCTTGATCTGAGCCCTTAAATCCTGGTTAAGGCTCAAACCATCACATCAGGCCACAGAATAATGAAGTTGCAACACTAGGATATAAACAGAAGAGGCAAGTACATTTCTGTCATCTGTTTGTAAGGCCAATAGGAAAAAAAGCTTGAAGGAAATTCATGCTGATTACCCTACTGACACAAGATTTTAAAGAAATAATTTATCCTTTGAAAAATTCTAGAATTTTAGAGCACAGAGATTACAATTCTTCATTTTGCTACTGAAGACTCAGAGGAAAGTCTGTAAAAGTCACAAACATCTGAAGATGTCAGACTGATCTCAGAGAGGCTTATTTTCAGGAGTACTTGTACACTGAGAAGCAATTTCATTAACAACAAATGTACCTGAGCGATTCAGGTAGCTACAATATGTTGATGATTTAATTTATAAAGGAAAGCAGCTACATTTTTCCTCTTGTGTAAGATTATTTTGATTTTACTCAAAGCACATCTTTTGCTGGCTAGTGAAGACCAAATATGCAAATACAGTAAAATATTTCTCTTTCAACTTAGATATTCTGCTGTTATATTAAATGTAAAAATTACACTTCTCTTAATAACTTATGGATTTGTCTTCTATTTTTTAATATGCCTGTGTTCATGCAACTAAAAGATGTAAAATGTTGACAGTTGATAGCTTCACATTACAAGACTTTTAAGCTCTGTACATCTTCAGCTGCCATTCAGCTAATAAAATACATGAAAAAAAGTGAAAGTGCATAAGTGCATTCATCTTCCTTAGGAAAAAAAAATCAATGTATATCTTCCAACAGTTTCACTAAGTTAATTGAAGCAGCACAGTGACTAACAACTTGATTCAATTTCTCATACGTAGGCTTACAGTGCTTATAGGTCTGACGTCATATTTCCAGCATCATGTGCCTCCATAACAGGCATTTCAAGTGGATTTAGTCATCTTTGGATAGCTGAACCAATGCCTGTCTCTATGAAAATGAGCCTGCTTTTCTGACATACAGAGGTATCTAGTGCTATTTAGAATGTCTGACAGTGTACTGTTCCATATCCTGCTGCCACTCTAGAAGATCACAGGTTTACCGTTGGTTCTGTCTTGTCAGCCTCCTGTGGATATCATAAATGGTGTATCCATGTCACTATATGACTGTGTTGACTTAACTGAATTCTAATCTAATGTAGAGTAATTATCTTTACTTCCAGTGAAGAGACAGACAGGTAATTCCAGCTGCCTATTCATCCCATGCTTAGATACATTGTGAATAATGGCTGAATAAATTTCTGATTTTTTTTTTCAGTAGAGTTTGTTGAAACCATCTAATTAAAACAGTTGAATATTTTGCTTTTTTGAGGTGTGTGTATGAAAGTCTGTGTATCAAAGTCTGTTCAGCCACAACAGATGTTTTTGTAAGCTATGCAGGAAAATTCCATATTAACTAATAGACCTTAGAAGTCCCATTGAAGTCAATAGGAAATCGGCATTTCACGCCTGCTGGAGGATTTCCTCTATAAACTTACTAAATCTCCCTATATTTGAGCATTTATAAGTTGTTTATAATTTCTTCAAGCATTCTATTCAATCTTTTTATTCCTTCCTGTTATGTTTTTATACATGTATGAAGTCAATATTATTTAGGATAAACCATTTATTTAGAATAAACCAAACCAGGTTGGAAGAGACCTTCAATATCATTGCGTCCAACCCATCAACCAATCCAACCCACCTAAACAACTAAACCAAGGCACCAAGCACCCCATCAAGTCTCCTCCTGAAAACCTCCAATGATGGCGACTCCACCACCTCCCCAGGCAGCCCATTCCAATGGGCAATCACTCTTTCGGTATAGAACTTCTTCCTCACATCCAACCTAAACCTCCCCTGGCACAGCCTGAGACTGTGTCCTCTTGTTCTGGTGCTGGATACCTGGGAGAAGAGACCAACATCTGCCTGTCTACAACCTTCCTTCAGGTAGTTGTAGAGAGTAATAAGGTCACCCCTGAGTCTCCTCTTCTCCAGGCTGAGCAACCCCAGCTCCCTCAGTCTTTCCTCATAGGGCTTGTGTTCCAAACCCCTCACCTACTTCGTTGCCCTTCTGTGGACTCGTTCCAGCAAGTCAACATCCTTCCTAAACTGAGGAGCGCAGAACTGGACACAGGACTCAAGGTGTGGCCTAACCAGTGCAGTGTACAGGGGCAGAATGACCTCCCTGCTCCTGCTGGCCACACTGTTCTTGATGCAGGCCAGGATGCCATTGGCCCTCCTGTCCGCCTGGGCACACTGCAGCCTACCATCAACCAGCACCCCCAGGTCCCTCTCTGCCTGGCTGCTCTCCAGCCACTCTGACCCCAGCCTGTAGCTCTGCATGGGGTTGTTGTGGCCAATGTGCAGCACCCGGCACTTGGATGTGTTCAATCTCATGCCGTTGGATTCGGCCCATCTGTCCAGCCTGTCGAGGTCCCTCTGCAGAGCCTCTCTACCCTTCAGCAGATCAACTCCTGCCCCCAGCTTGGTGTCATCAGCAAATTTACTGATGATGGACTCAATGCCGTCATCCAGATCATCAGTAAAGATGTTAAAGAGCACAGGGCCCAGCACTGATCCTTGGGGCACACCACTAGTGACTGGCCGCCAGCTGGATGTGGCACCATTCACCACCATTCTCTGGGCTCGGCCCTCCAGCCAGTTCCTAACCCACTGCAGTGTGCTCCCGTCCAAGCCATGCCATCCTTAAAGAGGAGTATCTGTCTTCTTTCATCAGAAATATTAAATGGATAATGGAACATGCATTCATAGATAATACTATGGTCATAGATAATACTTTCGTCATATTTTAATATTTTCTGAGTCTTTATCTTGTATTGACCCTAATAATTCTTTCTATTCTTTTGTAGAAATATAGAAAAGACTCGGGCTTCTCTAAATATTTGTAGAATAAGAAATGTTAAATGTCTACAGTATAACATATGTGCAGTTGCTCCATTGCCATATGGATCACATACATTTCCCTCTTAGTCTGGTCTGCCAACTTTTTCCATCCTGTCTTAATACATTGATCCTGTATTTGTTTTTCAATACTCTCAAAGGTCTCTAGGCATTGGTTTTGTCATTGAGCAGCAATTTACCTGCTAGTATTTTTTTGTGTTTATTTGGGTTTTGGATTTTTTTTTCCATCCTCATCTGAATTAAATGCTTATATTTTCTTATCCATTATAGGCTGAAATAAACTTCCTATTTATTATGATTGGAATTCATTCAGGTAAAGACTTCACAGTTTCTTAATGATGACTGCTATGAGCTGGAGTTGTGCTATTAAATAGGCTGTGACTGAAGTATTCAAAGATGTTTGGGTGTTAATCTGCTTCTAAAACCCATGAGAACTTGGTGCCAAAATGCCTTTGCAGGTTGCATTATTTCTTTGTGCTCTGAGTATTTTCAAAGTTGAGTAATCAAAATGGTTTTATTGCTGTATTGGATATTCTATTTACACCTGCAATCTGCAGTCTAAGCCATTAGACATAGTATCATAGTATCATAGTATCATTCAGGGTTGGAAGGGACCACAAGGATCATCTAGTTCCAACCCCCCTGCCATGGGCAGGGACACCCCACACTACATCAGGCTGGACAGAGCCTCATCCAACCTGCTCTTAAACACCTCCAGGGACAGGGCCTTGACCACCTCCCTGGACAACCCATTCCAGGGCTTCACCACTCTCATGGTGAAGAACCTCCTCCTCACATCTAGCCTGAATCTCCCCACCTCCAGCTTCATTCTATTCCTCCTAGTCCTATCACTACCTGAGATCCTGAGAAGTCCTTCCCCAGCCTTCCTGTAGGTCCTCTTCAGATACTGGAGGGCCATAATTAGGTCACCTGGGAGCCTTCTCTTCTGCAGACTGAACAGCCCCAACTCCCTCAGTCTGTCCTCATAGGAGAGGTGCTCTAGCCCTCTGATCATCCTTGTGGCCCTTCTCTGGACACGTTCCAGCACCTCCACATCCCTCTTGTAATAGGGGCTCCAGAACTGGACACAGTACTCCAGGTGGGGTCTCACCAGGGCTGAGTAGAGGGGGAGGATCACCTCCCTCGACCTGCTGGCCATACTTCTCCTGATGCAGCCCAGGATCTGATTGGCTTTGCGGGCTGCAAGTGCACACTGAGAGCTCATGTTGAGCTTCTTGTCCACCAGCACCCCCAAGTCTCTCTCCTCAGGGCTGCTTTCCAGCCAGTCACTGCCCAGCCTGTATTTGTGCCTGGGATTGCCTCATGATTTCATAGAAAAATGATCTCATAGAAAACCATTCATCATGTGGCTGCTGAATTATTTTTTTCAATCAAGTCTCAGTCTAATATTTTATCTTTTATTAATGGTTTTTGAAAGTGTGCAGGTGGTTTCATGTAATGGTGGTCTTACAAGAACAGCAATGACACATTCATGTGCTAACTGGTTAGTGTCCTCAAACAAAGAAACAGCAACAATAAGAAGTTTTTCTAAAGAACTTTCTTAACAACTAATAAACTTTCTGAGCAAGTAACAGGATCATTCTCTAGGTCATGACCTGAAGTCATGAGAATACTTACTCACCTACATCTCAGCTCTAAACTGAGACACTTAAAAAAATGTAGTCACCATAGATTCCCTATATAATAAATGAAGGGATGCATAGACATTGAGAAGATACCAGAGGAGAACTATCAGATCTACAAGAGATTTCTCTTAGAGGGTTTATTTGTGACTTCATTAAAAAGATAAGAAATAACCAGTATGACACCTGAACACATAACAATAACTGGGCTATATCATCACACTATTATTTGTCTCTGTATTTGGGAATCCAGTTGCTAAATATTCTCTCTTTGAAACAGGACTATATACAAAAAGATATATAAAATTCCTTGCTATTTTTTTAAATGCCAACATCTACCAATTTCATAATGAGTAACACATCTGAATGGCTTGAGGTTTCTGTTTGTTTGTTGTTAGCACTGTCTATCTTTATGAGTGTCATATCAAAGAATGAGAATCAAGGAGACTTTCAAAAAGAGGTTGAAAATGCAACGTATATTTAAAGCCATGATATGAAATGTTTCGTTTCATACAGACTTCATAACAGTATCTGTTTCCTGAACCAGTGTCATAGGGCATAGAATTTATTATTGATTGATATGATGGTTTAAATCAGATGTTTCATTTTTTTCTTAAACAAAAGAATGACAAACTACACATGTTAAATACTGGAAACTCAAAAGACATTTGACTTTCAAGAATACTAGTATTAATATGTTCAATAGCAGGTAAATACTTAAACCTGGGTTATTAACATCTAAGTATTATTTTAAAAGCATTTTGCAAAAATCCCATTCCTTTAAAAATTTCTAGAAAGGGAACCCATTAATAAATAGAGAAAATAAGTCTGCACATACATGCACGTCAATTCAGAAGGTACCAGAAACTTTCAAATGTTGCAATAACTGTTAAATTTTGTCTAACACTATTTCCATGTGAAAATAACGATGTTGACTTGCTGGAGCATGTCCAGAGAAGGGCAACAAAGTTGGTGAGGGTCTTGGAATACAAGCCCTATGAGGAGAGACTGAGGGAGCTGGGGCTGCTTAGCCTGGAGAAGAGGAGACTCAGAGGTGACCTTATTGCTCTCTACAACTACCTGAAGGGGGGGTGTAGACAGTCAGAGGTAAGTCTCTTCTCCCAGGCAACCAGTACCAACACAAGAGGACACAGTCTCACGCTGCGCCAGGGGAGGTTTAGGCTGGAGGTTAGGAGGAAGTTTTACAGAGAGAGTGATTGCCCATTGGAATGGGCTGCCTGAGGGGGTGGCGGAGTCACCATCACTGGAGGTGTTCAGGAGGAGACTCAATAGGTTGCTTTGTTGCATGGTTTAGTTGATTAGGTGGTGTTGGATGATAGGTTGGACACAATGATCTTGAAGGTCCCTTCCAACCTGGTCTGGTCTGGTCTATTCTAGTCTAGTCTAGTCTAGTCTAGTCTATTCGTTTCCCTTTTTCTTCCTGATCCACACTTGTCTCCTTTTTGTTTCTTTCCTGACTTTCATAGAGAGAAAAAAAAAATGCATAAGATGTGCCCTATCTTTGTGTCCTGGAAGAGGCATTAACAAGACATTTTGCCTTCCATGTGAGCTTCATAGAGAGCAGTGGGCAGAGCTCTCATCCCACCACCAATAGGATAGCGTATTGCAGCAAGTACAGGTCCCTGAAGGTTTCTGTATTTATTCTAATAAAGAGAGGAGATGACAGAGCAAAGGCAAACAAAAGAGAGACTGATGTATGGTTAGGCATTAGCATCTAGTTCTGTCACTTCCAGAATGAATGTTTTGTCACATTTCTTTTGGAGCAAACAGACTGCAGCAGTTTCAGAACTTAAAATCACAGTGTTCCTTCATAAGGTGTATCTTCGGATCTCTGCAGAAATCCTAATTTCCTCTAAACTTAGAACTAAAGTTTGGTGAAGCATTATGCAGTAAAAATACCCAGTGAGAAAATGAGCAATACAAATTATCTCATGAATACATGCTTGAATGATATTTTGAGTTCAAAATAACAAAAAAAAGTACAGAGTTTATTTTTTTAATAGAATAGAATAGACCAGGTTGGAAAAGACCTTTGAGATCATCGAGTCCAACCTATCATCCAACACTATCTAATCAACTAAACCATGGCACCAAGCACCCCATCCAGCCTCTTTCTAAACATGTCCAGTGATGGTGATTCCATCACTTCCCTTGCCAGCCCATTCCAATGGCCAATCACTCTTTCTATGAAGAACTTCTTCCTAACATCCAGCCTAAACCTCCCCTGGTGCAGCTTGAGACTGTGTCCTCTTGTTCTGATTTCTTAAAAAAAATTAGGAAAAAATGAATAATTTCACAACATCCAAACTCACTTTAATCAAAACTACCAAAATTTATGTCTCAACATTCCTATTTAAAAATTTCTGCAATTCTTCATTTCATAAAACAAATTATATACAGACTTGCTGTAATGGGTTGGGGCAGACCCCCTCCCCCACCACGCACAGAAATAATAACTCAGACAAACGGATTGCAAAAGTGATGGAAAGTTTAAACAGAGAACAGTGAGTATGTACAAAAAACCAGAAGCATAGTGACAAGAGAGAGACCAAAATAGACCCAGAAAGATCCCATCCCCACCTGAGGGTGCACCCAAGACCCCAGGGCTCCTTCTTCCCCCACCCCCCCTCCCCCTACTGCTAGGCTAGTCTCAGCTCATCCTTGGAGATATTCAAGGTCAGGCTTGACAAGGCTCTGGGAAACCTGCTCTAATGGAGGATGCGCCTGCTCACTGCAGGGGAGTTGGACTAGATGACCTTTGGAGGTCCCTTCCAACCCAAATAATGTTATGATTCTAAACCATGATTTTCAGATTTTCACTGACTTAATAGCACTAGGAAAAGCAATCATGTATGTGACAGAGGAATAAATAAAATATGCTCTGGGTGATCCTGCTTCAGCAGGACAGTGGTTGGACCAGAAGGTCTCCCTTCCAATCTCTACCATTTTGTGATTCTGTCCTTCTGTGATATTTACATGTGGACAATTTTGTGTCAATTTAAAAACTGCAATTTTTCAGTTAAGATAATCAGGGCTCAGCTTTCTACAGTTACATTTAACAACCAGTCAACACCACTTAAGGAATGAGAGAGTGGATAAATGAAGTTTTTCTTATACCACAGAATGTTGCCTTCTTAGAATAGCAGCTCTGATTTTCCCATCAAATTTTGTTTAAGTAAAGACATCTCACATTCAGTATGAGCATGACACTCTGAATCCAATTTCACCATTTAACACATAAGTTTAAGTTATGTCCACAGCTTTGTCTTTTACATAAGTACATTTTTCAAATATTGAGGGATTTCTGTTGAGTTTAAAACAGCAGTGACCAGCCCTACCAATCCTGCCAGGGCGACTCTGCAGGACCTCTCCCTGCCGTCCGGAGGGAGCAGCCTGAGTCCTGCAAAGGGAGCAGCCTGAGTCCTGCAAAGGGAGCCTGCCTACCAGCTAGCCTACATCCTGCCCACTCTCTGCTGCTGCAGGAGGGACAAGGTTGCCCACCAGCCTCTCTGCCACAGCCTAGCAACTAACCTTGCTACAAAGAATAGAATAGAATAGAATAGAATAGAATAGAATAGAATAGAATAGGACACAGTGTACCTTCTACAAGCTTTCCACTCACTAACATTCAGTTCAAAGTACCCGTTCCTAGCAGTATAACGTTTCCAGTTGAAGCCTCTGACACATTTTAATACTCTCTGTATATAGTTAAGCAGCTGCCAGTGTCGTCGAGTCGCCGCCTGGTGGAAAGCAGCAGAATTGCACCCTTTCTTCCTTTAATTGAAATTAATTCAGTAAATATTCTGATTCCAAATTGCAAATACTAAACCACTTATGGGATGTATTTCATGATCATGCACTAGACTCTGTATATAAAATAGTGATTCATTGGTAATTTTAATAATTAATAAAACTAATATTTATATATTTCAGATTTCATATTAATAAATTAATAAACTCTTCATCACAGGCCAGCTGAAGAATTCTCCTGTCAGCACACCTCACCACTGCATTTCAACAGTGAACCAAATCAAGGTAAAAAGCTTCACTGTGGTAGGAAGAAAACAGACATGGAACAGAAAGTGTACTTTTTTTTCCAGAAATACAAACAGTCCGGCCTTTGACAAGGCTGAACAACTAGGTGAGCCAGGTGGAGTGAGTTGGAGAGAGGGAGACATAAAAGCTGGAGTAAAACAGAAAAGTTATTGTACGCTAAGCAGATTTCTAGCACAGTTCTGTGTAGACACTGCCAACATGCTTTACAGCATGGCAGAATTCCAAGCTCTTGGACAAAATCTCTTTCTTGACTTTATGGGTGATTTGAGAGACAGTATGAGAGTATTTAAGAGGAATTCTGGTTGGTGAGTGGTGAAGATAATTAGTGCTATGAAAAATTAGGAAAATGTAGGCAAAGTTTCAGTTTGCATAAATACTACTGCTAAAACAAGGCCCGGAGACTAAGAATGCAGTAGACATGCTTTAGAAAGAACAGTTTTAAAGTAACAAAACCAAAAGAAATAGAGTGTCTTAAAGTCACATTTCAGTATGCTTAAGGATAGCTTACTACTAAGAAGGTAAAGAAATACCCAAAGCAATTTCAGCATTGAAGACAGATGGGAAAGGCTGGACTGCATTGAAAGACAAAACAAGTCTCTAGGGCATGTGTCTGTGAGAAAAAAACCTCAATGTGACCTTTGTATCACAATTTTGTATAGACATAAGTAACAAGATCCTTCACTGTGGGCAGAGCATTGAGGTAGATTTGATTATGCCTTTTCCTCTAAGAGTGCACCCTGTGCAGCAGCAGAGCTCCTAAGCTGAAATGCAGTTTTGTTAGGACACAGATTATAACAATGACCTTCTAACTAAGGAGTTTGGATGTGTAGACAGAATAAAAGTAAAGGAAACTAAAAACAAAGACCACCATCTGTGCACTGTGCATTTTTCTTCTTGCTCACATCATCAGCTTTCAGTTATTCCTGGGTTGCCATTAACTCTCGGTTTTTTTTGACACATGTGCTGTGACATTCACTCTCCTAGTGTAATACTGTTAATGCCTGTGGATAATGTCAGGAACACATTTTTATTTGCATTCATGGTCATCTCCCACAAAAGATCATATTTAGAATTGTTTCAGCTGGAGAAGACCTTTAAGATCGTCAAGTCCAGCCATTCTCTAATTCTAACTCTGCTGCTAAACCATGTCCCTCAGTACCACAATTCTGCCTCTGAAACACCTCCAGGGATGGGGAGTCAACCACCTCCCCGGGCAGACTGTGCCAGTCTTTAAGAACCTTTTCAGTGTACAAGTTTCTTCTAACCACCAACCTAAACCACCTCTGGTGTGACTTGAGGCCATTTCGTCTCATCCCCTCACTTGTTAGTAGGGAGAAGAGATCAACACCCACCTCACTACATCCTCCTTTCAGGGAGTTGTAGAGAACCAGGAGGTCTCCCTGCACTCTCCTTTTCTCTCAACTAAACAACCCCAGTTCCCTCAGCCACTCCTCACCAGACCTGTCCTCCATACCCTTCACCAGCTTTATTGCCATTCTCTGGACATGCTCCAGCACCTCAATGTTTTTCTTGCAGTGAGGACCCCAAAACTGAACCCATACTCAAGGTGTGGCTTTGACAGTACTAAGGACAGGGGAACAATCCCTTCCTCCTTGGTCCTTCTGGTCACACCATTACTGATCCAGGGCATGATACTTGTTTGTTTAGAATTTTTTTCCCAAGGATTCTTCAAACCATTTGAAATATCTATCATAGCTGTATGCTTAGATACACTTTTTCAAATGAACAAATAGGGAAACACATGTCTCATCACATTCTGATGCTCTGATGAAGAACATTATCAATTTCCTGCCTTTTTTTTTAATTCAGCTGCTTAAAGAGAGTTCTTGCTCTCAGAAGTTCAAAAGCTCTGTGGATCAGAAATATCAGGGAAATGTCAGGGAACCACTAGTAGCTGGCAGCTCTTTTTGGAGCTACAGATGAAGCCTGGGTATTGCCAGAGCACCTGCAACCATCTTCACACCTATAAAAAGAGCTCTTGGGGGTGTCTGCCCAGGAGCATGAGTGGAGTGGGCAAAGAGAATGTAGCACTTCAGCCACTTTGCTTGACAGTTCACATGAAAAGTTATGCAAAAGAGTGCTGAAGCTCTGCCAGCTCGAGTTGAGCTCCATGAGTTGTCATCAGAAGGATCTTAGCTATGGTACCTAGCAGGCAGAAAGCTCTGTCCTCTGTGCTCACCAGAATGGATGTGGCAACCCAGACAGGGTTTCTGTAAAAACATGCAGCCATCCAGATCTCAGGCTGCAGGGAATGCCAAAGCCTTTCAATGATTAGGAGCAGCAGTAGTGAGAAGAGTTGTGTGTGCTGTGAACAAGTAGAAAATCTGCTCTAAGAGGAATTAGAAAGGGAGGCTGAGAAAGAAATGGACTGGTGGAGCCAAGCTCTACTCTCCCTTCAACAAAGAGGACCACCCACCAGAAAAACTAAACAAAAACAACAACAACAACAAAACTGATCAAGGGGCCCCTATATCCTCACCCTTGCCAGGCTGAGAACAGTCTAAAGGAAGGAAGTGAAAGGAGGCAAGTCTATGCTTGGGGTGGCAAGTGAACTCCCTCCTGCCCATCTTCTCCCCCCCCCCTCAGGTTCCTCTGTACAACAGGTATGAGGCTCTGGACATAGAAAGCCAGTCAATGGAGGATGTGGGTGACAATCTATTGACACAAGAGATGTCTCTAAGGTCAGAAAGGACTACCTTCTGTATCACAGCCACCTCCGTGAGGAAGAAACAAAGGGTTGTGTTTTCAGGCAACTCCCTTCTGAAGGTAACAGAGGGTCCAGTATGATGGACAGACCCTCTTCCTAGGGAAGTCTGCTGCATCCCTGGTGCCTGTGTTAAGGACATCCTTAGGAAACTTCATAGCCTGGTGGGAGCCTCAAACTCTCACCTATAACTGATCTTCCATGGGAGTGGAGATGAAGCTGTAACCTATACTCCAAGTGCAATCAAAAGACTTCAGGACCTTGGGACACTTAGTGAAGCAATATAGGACACAGGTTATTTCTCCTTCCAGTTGCAGACAGTGATATTAGAAGAAAGAGATGGACACAGTCCATTAATGCCTGGTGCTGTGGCTGGTGTCACTGCTACAGTTTGTTGGTTGGGGTTTCTTTGTATAATGGGATAGCCTATGTGACACCAGGCTTGCTGGCATCAGATGGGATTCACTTTTCTCAAAGAGGGAAAAGGGTCTTTGCTCAGAAGCTTGTGAAGCTCATTGACAGGGCTTTACACTAGATGAGGTGGGAGGAGGAGTAGTATCAGGCTTGCTGGTGACAAACTGTGGTGTGACAAGCTGTGGAGTGACAAGCTGTAGCATGACATGCCAGGTTTAGAGGGACAGGTTGTTGGTGAGGGTTCTCAGCCTGTTGTGTTGAGACATCATGTGACATTGCAAGTCCTAAGGAGATAAGCCAGGGGCTTCTAATAGGAACCAACAAGGAAACACTACAGAAAAATCTTCAAAGTAATTAAGGATAGCTCCTCTAAGAAGCTGACATGACCAACAGCACAGATGAAGTGCCTCTACACTAATGTATGCAGCATGGGCAACAAATAGAATCTGAGAGCCATTGTGATGCCAGAAAACTATGATCTGGTTCCACTACTGAAACTTGGTGGAACAAAGCCCATGACTGAAGTGAGGCTATCAATGGTTACAGTCTGTTCAGAAGGGGTAGAAGAGGAAGGAGAAGTGGAGATATTGCCCACTATGTCAAGTGGAAAGAGTGTGAAGAACTGTATCTGAAGAATAACTATGGGCAGGATAAAATTTTAAGGGTAAGAATTCGAGACTGAGGTGACAACAGATCTTGTGGTTAGTTTCTACTACAGGCCACCTGATCAAGGACAGCCTGTTGAAGCCTTCTTACCCCAGCTACAGGAGACTGTGCACTTACAATGGCTCATCCTGCTGGGGAACTTCAGCCACTACAACATCTGCCAGAAATGTAGCACAGCAAGCTGAAGGCAATCCTTGAATGCATGGTGAATAACTTGTTAAAGGTAGGTAATAGATAGTCCTACCAGAAGTGATGTGATTCTGCACCTGATAGTCATCAGTGCATGTGAGCTAATAGATGACATGAAGATTGGAGGCATCCTGGCCTGCAGTGATCAAGGCAGAGTTCACAATCTTGAGGCATATGGGTCAGTCAATTAATTAAGTCAGGACCCTGAATTTTAGGGAAGCAAAATTTCATCTCTCCAAGAAGTTAGTCAGTAAGACTTCCTGGAAAACTGCCCTCAGTGGCAAAGAAGCAGAACAGAGCTGGGAGATGTTTACAGGCACTTTCCACACAAAGTAAAAGCTCTTGATCCTCAGGTGTAAGAAATCAGGCAAACAAGGTATGAGACCCACATGGCTGAGTTGAGACCTGCTGATCAAACTAAAGGGCAAGAAGAAAATGTACAGGCAATGGAAGCATGGTATCATGGATATAGTGTACAGACTTTGCCCAGCTGTGTTAGGGATGGAGTCAGAAAGGCAAAAGCACAACTGTAGATGGCGCTTAGCAAGGGATGTAAAAAATAAGAATAAGGGCTTCTGTAGATATGTCAGCCAGAAAAGGAATGTCAAAGAAAATTTATACTCTCTGATGAGCAAGGCTGGCAAGATCGTAACAGCAGATGAGGAGCACTACAGCCTGGGGTCAGAGTGGCTGGAGAGCAGCCAGACAGAAAGGGACCTAGGGGTACTGGTTGACAGTATACTGAACATGAGCCAGCAGTGTGCCCAAGGTGGCCAAGAAGGCCAATGGCATCCTGGCCTGTATCGGGAATGGTGTGGCCAGCAGGGAAGTCATTCTGCCCCTGGACTCAGCACTGGTTATGCCACACTTTGAGCACTGTGTCCAGTTCTGGGCCCCTCAATCGAAGAAAGATACTGTGACAGATGAGATACTCAAGATCTTTCTTTGCCTCAACCTTCACTGGTAACCTGTCTTCCCACACCTCCCTAGTTGATGAACCACAAGACAGGGACCAGAGAGACAAAGTCCCTCCTGCTCTAAGAGAAGATCATGTTTGTGACCACCTGAGGAACCTGAACATATATAAGTCTATGGGACCTGATGAGATATATCCCAGAGCCCCAAGTAAATTGGCTGATGTAGTTTCCAGGCCACTCTCACACTGGTATTTGAAAAGTTGTGGCAGTCAAGTGAACTTCCTGGTGACTGGAAAAAAGGAAGCATAACACCCATTTTAAAAAAGGGTAGAAAGGAGGACTGTGGGAACTACCAATCTTTCAGTTTCACCTCTGTGCCTGGAAAGATCATAGAACAGATCCTCCTAGAAGGTGTGTTAAGGCACATGGAAGACAGGGAAGTGATTTGAGGCAGACAGTATGAGTTCACTATGGGCAAATCCTGCCTGACCCAACTATTAGCATTCTATGATGGAGAGACTATATCAGTGTGCAAGAGAAAAATCTATGGATGTCATCTGTCTGGACTTCTGTAAAGCCTTGGACACGGTCTCCCACAACATCCTTCTCTCTAAGCTAGAGAGATATGGATTTGATAGGTACACTGTTGGGTGGATAAGAAATTGGTTGGATGGTCATATCCAAAGGGTAGTAGTCAGCAACTAAGTGTTTGGCTGGGGATTGGTGAAAACTGGTGTCCCTCAGGGGTCTGTACTGGGATAGAGCTCTTTAATATCTTCAACAAAACATAATGAGATTGAGTGCACTATTATCAAGTTCTTGATGACACCAAACTGATTGGTGTATCTTAGACACCTGAAGGACAGGATGTCATCCAGAGGGACCTGGACAAGCTTGAGAAGTGCTCTGATGTGAGCCTCTTGAGGTTCAACAAAGTCATGTGCAGGGTCCTGCACCTGAGACAGGGCAGCTTCTGGTGTCAATACAGGCTGGAGGAAGAAGGGATTGAGAGAAGCCCTGCAGAGAAGAACATGGGAATATTAGTAGATGAAAAACTGGATGTGAGCCAGCAGTGTGCGCTCACAGCCCAGATGGCCAACTGTGTCCTGGGTTACATCAAAAGAACTGTGAAATATTATAGGAAGTGCTTCTACACTTCATTATAGCTTTTCATCAACTGGATGACTTTAATAGTTGTCTAGAGATGATGGATGATATTTTCTGATCTAAAATATGCACTTCCTGAAAATTTAACTTTCTAACACTATACAGTACCTTTTCTGACTGAAGATTTCACAGTAAAATAATGAGAATATTTTTAGGGACTACAACACTTTTCCTAAGAATTCAGCTCTGGAAAAACTGTCAGAAAAAGGATGAGTGTTTTGCACAGGGATGGAAATGGCATTAAAGAGGTTTGAGAGTTAAATAAGCTTCTTGGGGTTTTTTTCTGCATATTCTTTTCTGTATACATACAGAAAGGACAGTCTCTTAACCTAGCATTACTTTTGGATGTAATGGAAAAGTGATTTTACTTGTGTGTAATCATGACTATTTTCTAACCGAGTTCAAAAGGAAATTTTTACCCTTGATGCATGAAGTGAACCTATTTCAATGTTTTTCTCAACATAGTTGATGGATATTTTAGGGTGAGGCCATGCAGTGTTTCAAGGTTTAGATGTCGTATTTTTTTCAGCCGAGATAGTCAGGTCTTACAAAAGATGAACTCCTTAATATACTGCAGTCTGTTTTAACTGGCGCTGGTTTTAAAACACATTGTTAACCTACTGAAATGAAAAGAAGAAGGCTTACTCTAATGTTTGTTAGTCTTTAAAGTTCCTAACTTCAAAGAAACATTCTACTCCACTGATTATAGTTACATTAAGATACATGTTTTTCCATTGCTTTTCTGCCCTCCAGTAACAAGAAGGTTGAATTTTACTGTGATAAAGCTTGCACTGGCTTTCTACTCATCAATCAAAAGGAGAACATTTCAGGTTTACAGCTTTAGCTATAATTTCATAATCTTCCTATAGCTTTCTTGTGAAATACACAGTACAAACTCTGACCTATGAAAAACATTACTTTCCTTCATAGTCTTGTAATGTTTTGAGGTGTTTTTTTCCAGATTATTTTATTTTTCCCATGTTATTTGCTGCTTGAAAGAAAAAGAATTCTTCCTATAAACAGGCTTAGAAAATATATATTAAAAAGTATTTCCATTTTGCATACACATTAAAAAAATGCAAGAATTTTCCTTCAGGGATAATACATGCAATTTGCATACATACAGATTCATAGATAGCATTGGATTGGAAGGAACCCTCAAAGGTCACCTTGTCCAACCCCTCTGCAGTCATCAGGGACACTTCCAATTAGATCAGGCTGCCCAGGACCACATCAAGTCTGGTCTTGGATGTCTCCAGGATGGGGCCTCAGCAACTTGTACCAGTATTTTACCACTCTCATTGAAAATAACTTCTTTCTTATGTCTAACCTGAATCTTCACTGCTCCAGTTTGAAACCATTGCCCCTCATCCAGTCCTCATGGCTGGAGAGTGGCCAGGCAGAGAGGGACCTGGGGGTGCTGGTTGATGGTAGGCTGAACATGAGCCTGCAGTGTGCCCAGGCAGCCAAGAGGGCCAATGGCATCCTGGTCTGCATCAGGAATAGTGTGGCCAGCAGGAGCAGGGAGGTCATTCTGCCCCTGTACACTGCACTGGTTAGGCCGCACCTCGAGTCCTGTGTCCAGTTCTGGGCCCCTCAGTTTAGGAAGGAGGTTGACTTGCTGGAACAAGTCCAGAGAAGGGCAACAAAGCTGGTGAGGGGTTTGGAACACAAGCCCTATGGGGAGAGACTGAGGGAGTTGGGGTTGCTTAGCCAGGAGAAGAGGAGACTCAGGGGTGACCTTATTGCTCTCTACAACTACCTGAAGGGACATTGTAGAAAGGTGGACATTGGTCTCTTCTCCCAGGCAACCAGTACCAGCACAAGAGGACACAGTCTCAGGCTGCGCCAGGGGAGGTTTAGGTTGGATGTTAGGAAGAAGTTCTATACAGAGAGAGTGATTGCCCATTGGAATGGGCTGCTTGGGAAGGTGGTGGAGTCGCCGTCACTGGTGGTGTTCAGAAGGAGACTTGATGGGGTGCTTGGTGCCATGGTTTAGTTGTTTAGGTGGGTTGGATTGGTTGATGGGTTGGACGTGATGATCTTGAAGGTCTCTTCCAACCTGGTTTATTCTATGTAATTCTATGTAATCCAATTGCTACAAGCCTTTTAAACAGGCCTTCCTCAGCCTTCCTGTAGATCATGTTCAGATACTGAAATGTAGTTATAAGATCTCCCTGAAGCCTCCTCTTTTCCAGGCTGAGCAGCCCCAATTCTTTCAGGCTATCTTCATAGGAGAGGTGTTCCAGCTCTTTGATCATCTGTGGCTATCTTCTGGACCCACTTAAGCAGGTTCTTGTCTCTCTTGGGTTGAGGGCCCCAGGGCTGGACACAGTACTCCAGGTGAGGTCTCACCAGGGCAGAGCAGTATCAGAATCACCTGTCTCAACCTGCTGGCTATGCTTCTTTTGATGTAGCCCAGGATTCGATTTGCCTTCTGGACTACAAGTGCATATAGACTCTAATACACCTCTCTAGATAATCTTTTTCAGAAAATCATAACTTTAAATTCAACTTAGGTTTAACTGTGACTGAAAACATTTGCAGAGGACAAACTCTGTAGAAATGTTTCGTGCTCTTAACAGAGGTAGGTCCTTAATAACTAAGTAGGCTACATGTGCCACCAATGCTATATCTGCAATGCAATGCTGTCCTTGCTCTTTAATATAACTCACACCTCACTTAGTAGTTGGACCCCTTTTAATACTAATAGTTCATTGAAAAAGGAGCCTAAACAGCCTAATCTTAGTCTTTGCTTTCAGTAGAGGGTAGGGACAAATGGTCTTATTGGCCATTGGAATGGGCTGCCCAGGGAGGTGGTGGAGTCACCATCACTGGAGGTGTTTAGGAAGAGACTTGATGGGGTGCTTGGTGCCATGGTTTAGTTGATTAGATAGTGCTGGATGATAGGTTGGACTCGATGATGTCCAAGGTCTCTTCCAACCTGGTCTGGTCTGGTCTGGTCTGGTCTGGTCTATTCTATTCTATTCTATTCTATTCTATTCTATTCTATTCTATTCTATTCTATTCTATTCCATTCCATTCCATTCCATTCCATTCCATTCCATTCCATCCTATCCTATCCTATCCTATCCTATCCTATCCTATCCTATCCTATCCTATCCTATCCTATCCTACCCTACCCTACCCTATCCCATGCCATGCCATGCCATTCCATTCCATTCCATTCCATTCCATTCCATTCCATTCCATTCCATTCCATTCTTCAAATGCCACGTCCCGCTCAGATATTACTATGATTCTATACTGTCCTTTAGAGAATTTCAAGCAATCAAAATGCAGCAATGCAATACATTTTTCTGCTAGAAGCTATTTGCAAGTGACCAGATGAGTCTTTGGTAGAAGATACAGATCACAACTGACAAAAATTTACATCTTCACACAGAGCAATTTTTTCAAAGTCAAACTGCACAAAGTTTGTTGGCTTGTATGTGTGTGTGTGTGTGTGTGTGGTGGGGGTTGTTTAATTTTGTGCTTGGTTGTTTGGTTTTTTTTTTCTTTTGTTTGTTTTCCTTCCATTGCTTCTTTATTTTTTATCCAAACTGATCTCTAACTTCTGTACCTTTATTTCCCCACCACTAGACCAATTTGAGAACATTTTCTAAAATACAGAGGGAAATCAAACTTCACTGGATGAAAATTGGTTTCTGAGGTTTTCAAAGTCTGTCAATTTATCATTAATTCAAACAGAATAAATCCATATAATTTATTTGAAAGCTATTCCATTATCCAGTATATCACTTACATCTAAAGTTAATAAGAATCAGGCATCCAAAGGATAATTGAGACAATACTAGAGCTAGCAAGGCTTGTCATCTGAAATAAACAAATAGCAAAATCCTTCATTTGCTGCTGCTGATTTTACATGAACAATCTCTAGGAGTATTGTGTTCTGCAAGCAAAAATTCTCCATTCTAAGTATCCTTCAACCTCTTTTTCATCTGCCTGATTTGCACCAAGAAACTAGGAGTTCTTCTGTGTAAATCCCCATGCCGAATTGGAAGATACAACCTAAGCCAAGTGCAAGCATTGGGTATGTAGGGTGAATACTGGTCTGAGAAGAGACAAGATATGTTTAATGTTCCTTTAAGATTTTGATAACCAACTCTTTGATTTTAGGTGCCCTTTGTATCTCAAATCTTCCTCATATAGCTGTGCTACATTTCCAGACTCTGCTCCTAGGACTGCTTACATATTTGTCCATTAAGATTTAAATTCAATATTTACAAATACTTTTTGGAGCAGTGCTTGCAAACTAGATTTTGCCTAGCTAGTGTGCTAATCACTAGAAGATATAAACTCACTCTGTTCCTCAAGTTATTTTTCTCTGTTCCCTTTTGAAGTGTGAACTTCAGGATTACGTTTATGTAACTGTTTCCAGTTAAGGACTCTCCATCACTAGCTGTTTCCCTGAATTACATTCTGTAGCAGTGAATGATAATGGTTTATACATACTTGCACATGGAAAAGACACCATGCTTATTTCAGTATTATTAGATCATGAAAATCTAGTCCCACAGTTTATAGTCAAACCGTTGAAGAATTATTACCTTTGATAAATGTAAGAACATGATATGACTTTATTCTGTGTTAGAAAATGATATCTATTTCTCTATGTGGTGGGTTGAAATTACCCTCCAACTAATTTGAGAGAATTACCCCCAAAATGAAATTGCCAGACCAGCTCAGTTTGAGATGGAAGCAAATGAAGCTATATTTACAAGCAAACTACAGTAGAAATATGAAATGGATATGTACTAAATATACAATATACGTACAATATAAATGCATTTACCATTTATAAACAACACAGAAACTCCTCAGACACCCCTGGACAGCTCCAGGGGACCCATTCACTTCCTCCCCCACTCCCTCTTTCCTCCCTGTTACCTAACACAGTAGTCAAAAGAGAGAGATACGCTGGCAAGGCCACAGAACAGAGAGAGAGGAAAGTTGCAAGCATAAGCAACAGAAGAAAAGAAAGAACTGTTTGTGCCTCTTCTCTATATTCCCACTAGCAATCCAGTTAATTATACAGACCTTATCATTATTTTCCTCTTACATCAAATCGTCGTTTATTATACTTTCAGTCATTTTAGTCAGGGACTAGCCTGAAGTTCCCCCTTCAAACTGTAACACTATTTCTTGCTGCTTATAATTTCTAAGATAGAAAATCAAAATTAATTTCTTCTGTGTACAAAGATTTTGAAATGCAGCTATCAGGCTTAATGAGATCTCTTGCTATGAAGAAGATACAGATCAGTCTAAGGAAAAGACAAGAAAAGCCTTCAGAGACTAGTGACTTGCATGAATTTGTACATGAAGCATGTGAGCCCTTGAGTATATATGCAGAGTGACACCCTTCCAGGACTCCTGTTTCAGGAAAAAGATCATCATTAGGTCCTAGTAGCCTTGCACCCAACCAGAGAAAATGAATGCATCATGTGATCCCTGATAGATGTCACAGAATACAGAGAATGTTTCAGGCAGCACTGTTTTACTTCAGAGTTTTAACAACTTTTAGACTAGTTGTGTTTGATGAAGACTAGGATATTTGTTCCCTGGCTTCCTCCATGTCCTGTTCCAGTTACATATCTTCTGACACAGTGTTGTTTTGCAGAATGGCAGTATGCAGAAGGCTGGGATGAACAACTGTCACAAATACCGCTTCCCACCAAGATGTCCTCACACAGCTTGTAATACAACTGTCTCCCACTCTTCTACACAGCCGTGTGATAGTAGAAGGAAAAACTTGGTATAGATGCCTGGCCATTTGTTTTAGGGCACTTCTTTATGTCATTACTTACAAAGCACATAGGAATAGAGAGGGTAGCATTTTACAGTATCACAGTATCGCCAAGGTTGGAAGAGACCTCGAGGATCATCGAGTCCAACCTGTAACCACAGACCTCATGACTAGACCATGGCACCAAATGCCATGTCCAATCTCCTCTTGAACGCCTCCAGGGATGGTGACCCCACCACCTCCCTGGGCAGCCCATTCCAATGGCTAACGACTCTCTCTGTGAAGAACTTTCTCCTCACCTCGAGCCTAAACTTCCCCTGGTGCAGCTTGAGACTGTGTCCTCTTGATCTGGTGCTAGTTGCCTGGGAGAAGAGACCAACCCCCTCCAGGCTACAACCACCTTTCAGGTAGTTGTAGAGGGCAATGAGGTCACCCCTGAGCCTCCTCTTCCTCAGGCTAAACAATCCCAGCTCCCTCAGCCTCTCCTCACAAGGCTGTGCTCAAGGCCTCTCACCAGCTTTGTTGCCCTAACCAATGCAGAATCCAGGGGCACAATGACCTCCCTGCTCCTTCTGGCCACACTATTCCTAATGCAGGCCAAGATGCCATTTGCCCTCTTGGCCACCTGGGCACACTGATGGCTCAAATCACATACATTATTTGTAACCAACTGAACAGAGTTGCACTCATGAAAACATCAGCTCCATTTACTTCAGAGTTCTAGCACCATTTTGAAGGATTTCATAGTGTAGATAGCTTCATTTTGTGGCCAAAGCTATCAGACACATTTGGAAAAGATGCATATTTTGCCAGTGTATCATTAGAGTATAGATAAATAATAAAACACTTCTGTGAGAACATAACTGTAGTTTTGGGCTCCATAATAAATATTTTTGAAAGCCAACTTCACAACTTTGGAATTAATAGGAATCCTTTCTCCTCCGATGTAACAAATTATCTTTTCAGATTAAATTATATAGTTCACACACTGCACAGTTTAATCATAGATAAATGTAAGTTTCTATATATAGCTAGATTATTTTCTGCCAGTTTCTTCTTTTCAAGATTTCATAGCAAACCACAAATAAAAATACAAATCCATCATAGTAATTATTACTTCTGATTCCCACAGTGCCAATTAATGTCAAGTCACTCAATAAAATCAGAGATTGAGAGAAGTCTTCAGCATTAGTAGAAGTTCAACACTTGTTATTTGCTTCATATACCCCAAAGTAATCTTGATTATTGCTTAGGGAGCAATGTGCATCTGCTCTCAGATGAATGCTGATGTAGTTTTAAAAAGAAAATAAACATGGGTGGCTGTTATCTTATATGAAGATATTAAAGGGTGCATATCCCCCCAGGGATCAGTGTTGGGCACAATCCTGTTCAATATCTTTATTGACAATCTGGAAGAGGGGATTGAGTCCATCATCAGTAAATTTGCAGATGACACCAAGCTGGGGGCAGGTGTTGATCTGTTAGAGGGTAGGAGAACTCTGCAGAGGGACCTGGACAGGCTGGACAGGTGGGCAGAGTCCAATGGCATGAGATTTAACGCATCCAAGTGCCGGGTCTTACACACTAACCACAACAACCCCATGCAATGCTGCAGGCCAGGGTCAGAGTGGCTGGAGAGCAGCCAGGCAGAAAGGGACATGGGGGTACTGGTTGATAGTAGGCTGAACATGAGCCAGCAGTGTGCCCAGGTGGCCAGGAGGGCCAATGGCATCCTGGCCTGTATCAGGCATAGTGTGGCCAGCAGGAGCAGGGAAGTCATTGTACCCCTGGACTCAGCAGTGGTTAGGCCACACCTTGAGTCCTGTGTCCAGTTCTGGGCCCCTCAGTTTAGGACGGATGTTGACTTGCTGGAAGGTGTCCAGAGAAGGGCAACAAAGTGGGTGAGGGGTTTGGAGCACAATCCCTATGAAGAGAGGCTGAGGGAGCTGGGGTTGCTTAGCTTGGAGAAGAGGAGGCTCAGGGGAGACCTTATTGTTATCTGCATCTACCTGAAGGATGGTTGTAGCCAGGTGAGGGTTGCTCTCTTCTCCCAGGTATCCAGCAGCCGAACAAGAGGACACAGTCTCAAGCTGCACCAGGGGAGGTTTAGGCTGGATGTTAGGAAGAAATTCTTCAGAGAACGAGTGATTGCCCATTGGAATGGGCTGCCCAGGGAGGTGGTGGAGTCACCATCACTGGAGGTGTTTAGGAAGAGACTGGATGAGGCACTTAGTGCTATGGTTTAGTCCATAAGATGGTGTTGGGTGATAAGTTGGACTCAATGATCTTGAAGGTCTTTTCCAACCTGGTTAATTTTGTATTCTGTATTTTTGTAATTCTGATTTTGGTTAAAATTTGTGTATTTTTTCATGTAATGAAAACTATGTAACTATATAAGATGCCCAGATATGACACAACATCCTTTAGTGCTTTGCTTATAAAAGAACATATTAAAAAAGTATGTTATATATGCTTTCAATAATTTATTGCAGGTTATGGCACAAAATGAGAAAGAAATAACCTTATCACACTTTTTACAAGAAATTAAAAGGTTAAACTGTCAGATATTGATTGCAGAAGAACTGAGCTGGATCAGCAGCTTTACAATTAAATGCAATTTTTTTTTTTTATTTGTATGGGACCTTACTGGCATGGGAAAGGTGGGAAGAGAGGGAGGATTAATTCTTCTGTTCAGTTGTGCTGCATCTATTCTTCATGAGTTTGGTGAGGAATTTCCTGCTTTCCTCTTGGCATGTGTATAACTACTTATTTCACTGGGAAATTCTTTCTAACTGCTGAACAAAACAGCAATTTCAGAATGTGAAAGAGATAAGCATTTGAGTCCCTCAAAAGTAGTGTGTACTTGTAGGTTGTAGTGCAGATACACAGCTGTTGATAAACAGAGTAGCTCTTGAAGGCTCTGTAACAGATTTTTGATCCTCAGCAACACAACTAGAGGGATTTCCTAAAGCCTGCCAGATACAAAAATACACACTTACAGCTGTGTAGTTCCTGGAGAAAAGGGTAACCCCTAGCCTTGCTCCTGGATAGGTACCTGTCTTGTAGAAGATATCTAGTAGATTCTCTCTACATTAATTAACTCCTCTAATGGACATTGACAAGGAATGAACAGTTTTTCTAATCAGGGTTAGCCTGTGATTTGTCTTCTCGTGAAGCCTGTTTGCTTTATCCTCCATACTGCTATCATTGGTTCACCTCTGCAGTACCTGTGTGTGATCCGTACTATTGCAATGGTGACAGTCCTCTTGTGCTCCTTGCTTCTAAAGTTACTTCCAAGTTCAGCTCTCCACTAGACTTTTCACTTCATTCACCTACTACCTGGCATATGAACATCCTAGACTGTCAATTAGGCAGTCATAAGTCTGCAAGATTGTAACCAGTCAGTTTCTGGTCACTGAAATGATTGAAAGAAGAGAAGGTCTTACCTTGTATTTTTTACTTGTATCATAGTGCTGTTCACCTTTGCTGGGGGAAAAAAAAAAATCTGTGTTCTATGTTTTTATCTCTTTAATTCTACAAATTAGAAACTATGTATTCTCTTTACTGACTTATCTGAAAAACACATTCTTCCTACTCCAGCTTAACGCTGCAATGTCCTATATATATTTATCAAGTCACAGTGGATCTGTCTTTATATTTTCAGTTTGCAGTCGTTCTGTATTGCCCTTGGTGAAGCTTTGTGGTAATGTTTAAAATGAGATATGGTCTATTGTGGGCAATTTCCTTCATCTGAGTTAGCAAAATATCATGCGATAGTTTTTATGTTTATAAGAAAATTGCCTAATATTCTTGTTAGTCACTGTTTGTAAAGCAGAACATGAAGTCTTATTTTCTCTTCATTTTCCTGTGAATTGCAAAAGCTATTTCACTCATCAGATCACTTTCATTCTTTCCCAGAAAGCTTCTAAAGTGATATGGAGGACTATATTCCATCTACATTCTTTATTTTCCCTCTAGCTATTATTGTAGTCAGAAGAATTTAATCTGGTATCTTGTGGCAAAAACATTCTAAAGAATGTGCTTCTGTTACTATATCTCTTATTTATTTTCATATCTCATTGTGTGCAGGTCATATCACCTCTGTGCTGTGATATCTAACAGAAATGTCATTAGTTTAAACAAAGGAATAATGTAGAGAAACCTAAAATTCAAGATCCAATATGAAATACCGTTCTTCCTCTGATGCAGAGACATCTTTTTATAGGAATCCATTTTCCTGTGACACGTGTCTTTGCTCTGGAATTTTTAATTACAAAGTTATTTTAATTATTATCATTATTTTAAACAAACTAATAAAAAAATCACACCCAGAAAAGACAGTTCTTTAGTGTTTCATTTAGGATAATCAACGTGCTGTGTGAGTTCTAGTTCAGAACAAACGAACTACAAACTGTACTTAAAAACAAAGGAAAAAACCCCAAATGTTAAATATAAATCTGTAGCTGCATAGTTTGAATTTCTAGGAATTTCATAGGGTCCCAGTAACCATTTGTTGTGGTTTAAGCTTTTCTGCTAGCCCAAAATTGGAACAGATTTAGGTTGCCTCCCTTCTCCCCTTTTTTGCCCAGTAGAGAAAGCAAATTAGGCAGGAGGGAAAAAGAGAGACAAAAAATTATGAAATTATGAAATTATGCCTGGAGAAGAGGAGACTCAGGGGTGACCTTATCACTCTCTACAACTACCTGAAGGGAGGTTGTAGACAGGCGGATGATGGTCTCTTCTCCCAGGCAGCCAGTACCAGCACAAGAGGACACAGACTCAGGCTGCGCCAGGGGAGGTTCAGGTTGGATATTAGGAAGAAGTTCTATACAGAAAGAGTGATTGCCCATTGGAATGGGCTGCCTGGGGAGGTGGTGGAGTCACCGTCATTGGAGGTGTTTAGGAGGAGACTTGATGGGGTACTTGGTGCCATGGGTTAGCTGTTTGGGTGGGTTGGATTGGTTGATGGGTTGGACGCGATGATCTTGAAGGTCTCTTCCAACCTGGTTTGGTTTATTCTATTCTAAACAGCCTTGAATCAATTTGGAAGTAGAAAGGTAAGTTTAGCAAAATATAAAATGTAGTTGAATAAAAGGAAGGTTAAAAAGCTATAAGGAAAAAGAATAAATAAAATATATACAAAACCAAATGCAGTTAGCAAAGGATTATCCGGATGTAAGATGGATTCTCTTTAGATGCAGTTTCCTCAGGAGTCTGAAACAGCCTGGAACAGGCCCAACCACATGGTTAAACATCTAACACCAACAACAGGCCAACACAGAGGCAAGAGCAGGAGAAGAAAATAAGAGTGGCCATGGCTTCCTCTTAAACAGGGTTATGGAAAAGAAGTGGGAGTGGAATAGACTTGGACCCAGGGACCATACCCCTGGGAGGGAGCCAAGTCTCTTTGCCAACCTGGGTCAGGCTTTGTTGTCCACCTGGGGCTAGGTTCTTTTCAGCCCACCCACCTCCTGGGCTGGGAGATTTAACACATCCAAGTGCCAAGTTCTGCACATTGGCCACAGTAAGCCCATGCAGTGCTACAGGCTGGGGTCAGAGTGGCTGGAGAGCAGCCAGGCAGAGAGGGACCTGGGAGTACTGGTTGATGGTAGGCTGAACATGAGCCTGCAGTTTGCCTAGGCAGCCAGGAGGGCCAATGGCATCCTGGCCTGCATCAGGAACAGTGTGGCCAGCAGGAGCAGGGAGGTCATTCTGCCCCTGTACACTGCACTGGTTAGGCCACACCTCGAGTACTGTGTCCAGTTCTGGGCCCCTCAGTTTAGGAAGAATGTTGACTTGCTGGAACATGTCCAGAGAAGGGCAACAAAGTTAGAGAAGGGTTTGGAACACAAGCCCTGTGGGGACAGACTGCTACCCTCGCTGCTCCAGCGTGGTTGTTGTAGTGTATTTAAAACTTTTAAAGAAGCTGTTCCCTGATCAGAAATAACATTGTCCTCATTAATGTCCTTAAATCACTCTAAGGCTTCATATGTACCACACTCACAAAGACACAGCTGTAGCACCTGCAGTCATAGTACAGCTGTCTTTATCTCTGTGGCAACATTAAGTTGCCAGACCATCTCAGTTTTAAGCAAATGAATCTGTATTTACAAGCAAAACTACAATCTAGAATGAAATGTAATGAATGTATACAAAATATACAATATTTACATATATGTACAGGTATTGACAATTTATAGACAGCACAAGAATCCCCCCTGGACAAAACCAGGAGAGGCAGCAACAGCTTCCCCCTCCCTGCTCCCTACCTACTTGTTCACAATAGAGGAGAGAAAGAGCAGAGAGTTGTTTGTCAAGATACTCAGCCACAACAAAGAACACAGCCAAGGTCAGCAAAGCTAAGCTGAAGCACAAGTTAGCATCTCCCAGAGCAAGGAAACAGAAAAGAGAGCAAGTTAGTCTGTACAGACCACCTTTGTTGATAGCTTGTCCAATGGGATTGTTTAGAACTTATCATTATTTTCCCTTTTGCATCCAATGCTGATTTCTTTACATTCTATCACTTTCTGTTCAAGATCTGTGGAAAATTTTCTAGGCACAGCTTGAAACTACCACAATCTTGCAGCTTAAATGCTGAGGAAACATATATGCCTCAGAACCTCATACATGCACACTTGCTTAAATCAGGACAGCTTCATTCCTGTCAGGACTCAAGAGGGGTTGATTACTAATCACTTCTGTGATGACAGATGTGGTGCACCTTTAAAATACAAAAGAGTAAAATTGATGCAAAATTAATAAATCAAATTATTCTTAAATTTCACTTGAAAAGTGTTTGGTGTCTGAAGACATACCACGGAGCATCATTTAAAGATGCCTCAGTACAGAGCGGTAAATTGATGTGAACTGTCTATCCTTAGCTCAGCTACAAATTTCCTTTGGTGCTGCTTTATTCACTCACCCTAGCTGACTTTCACTAGCATGGAAATATTATTAAGATACTGAAAACAGGGTTTATTGCAATAGTGCCACAAAAATTTATGGAAAACAATTTTCCATGTCTTTTCCTTTCCCAAGTGGTTTACACACATCTTTACTGCAGCTGTCAGAAATTACATCAGTTTGCCCTGTAATATTTGCACTTTCTTGTCTCCACATTTTCTCTATAGCATGAAATACCTAAAAATTTGTTTGAGGAAATAAATCAAAACTGAACCTTATATATTTAAGCAATCACACAAAACCATATTTTGCATGCCAGTTATGCTTAATAGCAAGTTTAATAGTAGAATAGAATAGAATTAGAATAGAATATAATTAGAATAGAATAGAATTAGAATAGAATAGAATAGAATAGAATAGAATAGAATAGAATAGAATAGAATAGAATAGAATAGAACTAGGACTAGACCAGACCAGGTTGGAAGAGATCTTCAAGATCATCGAGTCCAACCTATCATCCAACACTGTCTAATCAGCTAAACCATGGCACCAAGCACCCCATCAAGTCTCCTCCTAAACACCTCCAGTGATGGCGACTCCACCACCTCTCTGGGCAGCCCATTCCAATGGCCAATCACTCTCTCTATGAAGAATTTCTTCCTAACATCCAGCCTAAACCTCCCCTAAAACCCAACTACAATAAATAATTAAAACCCACTTTTCCTATATTTTAGGGAAGAGACTTGTGGGTCTCTAAAACATTAGAAGCAAAACTCCAGTAATATAAACTAAATGTTGAGAATTCTCCTCAGTTAAACTGCATCAGTCACAGACAAACTGCTACAGGTACTATAAATAATTGCTTGTGATATACATCAGATTATTAGTATTTCCACAATTTATTTTCTATTTTGTAATTGTAATGTCTTATCTGACATTTTCCTCTGTTCTCATGCTATAAAGATGATGGTCCACCTTTGAGTTTACAGATTTAAAATGATTAAAGAGTCTTTCACTGGTCTAAATTGCTATAACTAGGGGTTAAATTTTGATTCAGTTTTACCTTCAGTTTGTGTCAGAGTGAATTAGCTCTGAAAGCAAATGCTGTCTGCAACAAATGGTGAGTCTCAAGGCTAAGGGAACAAACTCTGCTATGGAGCAGGCAAGGTCAGCTTCAGGTTTGTCTTTTTGCAGTTAAATTGCATGGACTGGTTTTGGGACTGGACTTTTATTTCTGCAGCTGATCAGCTCAGAGGGATTAATATCATCAGTCAGTAGAAATAGATAGAAAGTGGGCATGTGAGCTTCCTTGCAGTGCCTGGATACTGCTTGTGAACACTTTGACTGGGGATCTGTCACATTTCCTGCTCCTTCTCTCTAACCTCCAACACTGAATATAAATCTGTCTTCATGAGTAATGTGTCTGGACAAATCATCCTTCACCGACCTTATAGTTCAACTTTTATTCTTTTGCTTTCTGTTTTTTCACTCCTTCAGAAATAGTCACTTTTGACTTGAGTTAACATGAGGCACAGTTGGCGCTACTTGAACCCACTGTTCTTAAATCAAATTACAGAGAAATGTAACAGTTGTGACTATGTAAAACAAATCATTAAAAAAAAAACAGGTACGGATAATATGCATTAGCTCAAATAACAATTGTGAGGAGCTAGAAAGAGCAGAAAGTGAAGCTCTGTGGTCACAGTATCACAGTATCACAGTATCACTTAGGTTGGAAAGGACCTCGAGGATCATCGAGTCCAACCTATCAACACAGACCCCATGACTAGACCATGGCACCAAGTGCCATGTCCAATCTCCCCTTGAACGCCTCCAGGGTCAATGACTCAACCACCTCCCTGGGCAACCCGTTCCAATGACGAATTACTCGCTCTGTGAAGAACTTCCTCCTCACCTCGAGTCTAATCCTCCCCTGGCACAGCTCGAGACTGTGTCCCCTTGTTCTGGTGCTGGTTGCCTGGGAGAAGAGGCCAACCCCTTCCTGGCTAGGTAGTTGTAGAGGGCAATGAGGTCACCCCTGAGCCTCCTCTTCTCCAGGCTAAACAATCCCAGGTCCCTCAGCCTCTCCTCATAGGGCTTGTTTTCAAGGCCTCTCACCAGCCTTGTTGCCCTTCTCTGGACAGGAAGAGCAGTCTCTTTTAAAGTGTTAATTGTCCACTCTGTATTCTTATATAAAGAAAATTTGGCAGGATATTTTATTGCTAATTTATATCAATAAAAAATAAGTCTCATTACTAAATTTCCTTACTAATGTATATAAATTAAAAAGATAAGACTCTAGAGCTACTCTCATTCATTCATATGCTTCGTTCTAGGAATGTATGTCAGTATGTCAGTGATTTTGCCTTTATAATCTTGTGACCATGAAACTGTGGGTGCAAAAGTTATTTTGCTTGCAAATTGAGTTGTAGTTTCTAAGCCTTCTCAGAATCTGTCTCCTACGACCCAGGAATTATTTTCCATTAACCACCTTCTCAGACACAGAATTTTTTTTTGCATTTATCTTTCCTTTAATCATATTATTTTGGATCTTAAGTCTCCTCTGTTTTTACTTATGCTTTATAATCAGCCATTTGCTTCATGCATACACCTGGGACCTAGGAATTAAAAGTGACTGGTGAAACTGTTTCTCTTCAGAAGGATGAATCTTGACACATGTCAAATCACTGAAAATACTGAGTTTTTCCTCCTCATTACTTCTCCTTCCTTCACTTCTTCCCAAAATTCACCCTTACAAAAATACATTCTGCTGCTGTTTCCAACCTTATTTTGTAAAATCCTCACTGATTTAAAGCAGAACATTGACATAAAATGTTTTGTAGTATCTAGTCTGTACCTCCCCTAACACAGGTTTGAGTGCTTCCCACCTGTCTTGTGAGTATCAGAAGAGCTCACCCCCTTCCTCTTTACTTCCCCTCCATAGGAAGATGTAGAAAGGAATGGGGTCATCTCTCCTCCTCCTCCTTGAAAGGTTGGACAGAACACTGAGCCCTGAGAAACACCACTGGTGAGTGGGCAACAGCCAGATGTGGTTCAATCCACTACAACAGTTTGAGCCCTGCCCTCTAATGTCACAGCTGGACAATTTGTCCGGAAGGATGCTGCCAGGAACAGTATCATAAGCTTTACTAAAGTACAGAATGATTGCATCCACTGCCTTCCCATCATCCAATATGTGGATGACCTTATCATAGAAGGGTGTCAAATTAGTTAAACAAGACTTTCTCTTTGTGAACCCTGTTGTCTGTGCCTGATGATTGCATTGTCTTCCAAAAATAAGCAGATTGATCACCTTCATGACTTTTGTGAGTTCTCAAGTTGGACTAAGAGATCTGTTAGGGTTTTTTGGAACATAAATAAAATGTGATGTCACTGTGGAGTAAGACTGTGGTACTACTAGTGCTCTTTATGTGCATTTGAGGCAACAATATGAAAAGCTGAGGGACTTGAGGCTTTTTATCATAGAAGAGACAAGACTGAGGGGGAATGTTGTCAAGGCTTATATATACTTAAAGAGTGGATGTCAGGAAGATGGGACCAGTCTTTTTTTTAGTGGTGCCCAGTGACAGGACAGGATCCAACAGACACAAAATTGAATATTGGAAGTTCCACCTAAACAGAAGGTGGGAGAGCACTGATACAGGCTGCCCAGAGATCTCCACCTCTGAAGTCAGTCAAAACTCTCTTGGGTGCCATCCTGTGCAACCTGCACAGGTGAATCTGCTCTGGCAGGGTCTTGGACTACATGGTCTCCAGAGCTCCCTTCCAACCCACACCATTCTCTGATTCTGTGGGCTTTGGATCAAGCCATCAGTGTTGACAGAGCTGGTGGGATTTGCCAGTTCAGTAACACTGAGGCCCCCTTCAAGGAGTGATCGATGCTGTTCCTGTACCACCTGACTCATGTCTATGAGGGCATCATAGAGTCTTTGGGTGCCTTAAGACATTTGGTGAACAAAATAATACTTACTCTAATAGATCACTAAATCTTAGCTATGTTTTTTTATGTACCGAACAAATAAACCATTGCATTTTGCTTTCCCAGTTGTGCATCACCTGCAGAGTCTGTTTGCACCATATGAAAGATGCCTTAATAAGCTGATGCTGAGAAGGAGAGGAAGAGTTCAGTGGAATACAATCCCATATCCTGTCTTCCTCATTTAGCACTGCATAAGCAGATCATCAAATGAAAATAGGTATGACCTGTACCCAAAGTGTGAGAGTCAACTGGCCTAAGTAAGGTTGCAAAGGGACATCCCAGTGCCTGGCCCTGCTGCTTGGGAAGAGCTTGACTATTTTGAGTGCCAGGTCAACACTGCATCCCATTCTGAGCTCAATAATCACACTGGGTATGTGTTGTATGGAAGAGGGGCACTAGTGACTCTCATATCCATGGCAGTTTCTTACTTTTTTTTTTAATAGGGACCCCAGACCTGGACGCACTACTGAGCAGAGAGAAATGGTCACCTCTCTCTTGCTGCTGGCAATTATTTGCTTGGTGCAGCCCACAGGACAACTTGCCACCTTGCTGGCAACTGTACCTTGCTGGCTTTTGGTCAACTTTGTGTCTATCAAAAAACCCAGGTCCTTTTCTGCCAAGCTGCTTTGCAACAGCTTTACTAAGCTAGTTTTGGTCATGAGTTCTTAGGGATATTTCTCTGGATGCTTTGTGCCCATTCCAGTGCCATCCACAGTCAGTGCCACTTTCTCTGCAGGTCTTCCTGTGCCATTGCTATAAAGACTGGTAGGTCATGTTTTCTGAAACCAAAGCAGCAGTGCAAGTGGAAAGACTCTCTTGTTAAGGAACAGGGTGAAAGAGGATGTACCTTGGCAGCAGAGCCCACAGATGAAGCTTCTGCAGAACACCATCTTGGTCTTTTTTCCTTACCTCCAAATTCTTCACACCAACTTTATTCTTCTTTACAGAGTAGTGCCCGGGTAGAAAGTCATGGATGGCACTGTTGTGGAAAACTAGAGAGCAGTTTCCCTTTGCTGGCTGCAATAGAAACAGCAGATGCATATCTGCCTTCCTGAGTGAGCAGCTGTCTGCAGAACACCAGTGCCTCAAAAATGGGAGGAGGGGACCATACAAAAAGCAGAGCAGATGTGAATAGTGCAGCATAGGCAGTTGAAGACACGTTATCTACTTCCCACCCTTTCTGTGATGTCTTAGACAATGGTTGGAGAGAATAAAATAATCCTTCTGCTTGAGCCATGTCTCTTTAAATATAGGAAGCAGAATAATAGGAGTCTGAAAAATGAAACCCAAGCTATTGTTTGAGCTTGCCTTGACATTTTATATAAGGAAAGGAAGGGAAGGAAGGGAAGCAAAGACTGGAAAGGAAGGAAATGAAGGAGAGGAAGGAAAAGAAGGAACAAGGAAGGTGGGAGGGAGTGAGGAAAGAAAGAATTTGGAAGGAAGGAATTTAAAAGGAATTCTTAAGGAAGGAAGGAATTCAGAATGAAGGAAAATATTTGGCAGGAAGGAATTTGGCAGGAAAGGAGGAATTTGGAAGGAGAGAAGGAATTTGGAAGGAAGAAATTTGGAATGAAGGAAGGAACTGAAAGAAAGAGATTGAAAGAGATTGGAAGAAAACTATTGAAAGATATTGAAACAGATTGGAAGAAAGAGATTTTAAGAAAGACAGAAAGGCAAAAATTGTGTGAGCAATTGTCTCTGAAAGCCTGCTAGGAATAGGGATAGGAAAGAGTTTAAACGATTGCAATGCCTCCTGCTCTTGCAGTGCATGTTTGCAAAGATAAGAGTCTTAAGAAAGACATACTAGATGATTGAAAAATGAGATAAGGGAGCACACAAATATTATATCCGCTCATCTGACAGACATTTTAAAAGTATTTCTTGGCAACATTTAACCTGTTTTTGTTTCACTCTTCCCTTAGTGCCTGGACATGTATTATGTTTGCAAGCAAAGCCTCAGTCCTTTATGCTGCAAGAGAAAGTCCACAGGACCCCAATATGAGTGTGGCCTGTCTTGTCACTGAACAGCTGAGAAATGACTTTATGAGGAAGACAAGACCTTAAAAGGACTTAAAATTAATAAGACCCCACATGCTATTTAACTTTGGCAATAATTTGACATTGGTGTATATATGAGACTTCATGGTTTGAGTATGACCACAGCTTTTGCAGCTGTGTAATCAAAGGTGAAGAGCAGAGCATAACATAGCACAGCATGGAATGGAATGGAATGGAATGGAATGGAATGGAATGGAATGGAATAGAATAGAATAGAATAGAATAGAATAGAATAGAATAGAATAGAATAGAATAGAATAGAATAGAATAGAATAGAATAGAATAGGAGCTGTCCAAATCATAGTGCATCAACCACCTCTCTTAGGAAGCCTGTTTCAGGGTTTGATAACCCTCTCACCAAAGAAATGGTTCCTAATGTCAAATCTGAACCTCTCCTGATGCAACTTTGAATCACTCCTATGGATGTTGTCACTGGATCTATATGCTCCTCAGAAAGATGCAGAAAGCAATGATGTCACCCCTTGGTCTCCTTTTCTCCAAACCAGACAAACCCCAAGTCCATAGAAACTCCTCACAGGACATTCCTTCCAGTCCTTCCAACTGGATTTTTTACCCTCCTCTGAATATATTCAAGGACCATCACATCCTTCTTAAATTGTGAGGTCCAGAACTGCACACAGTGCTCAAAGTGAGACCACACTGATGATGAATAGTGCTGAATAATAACCACTTTGACTGGATGATTACACTGTGTTTGATGCATCCCAAGAAACAGTTTCATGCAGGGAGATTAAAGGGAACACTAAGAACTTCTACAGGTATATTAATGGGAAGAAGACAACTAGGGAAGGTGTGGGCCCCCTCAGAAAGGAAAATGGTGACACGGTCACAAGTGATGAGGAAAAGGCTGAGGTACTTAATAACTTCTTTACCTCAGTCTTCACTGCAAGGGCCTCTAGCCACACTCCTGATGTTATGGAAGACAATGCCAGGGACGGGGAGGACGAACTGCCCATTGTAAGTGCAGATCAGGTTCGTGATCACCTGAAGAACCTGAAAGTGTTCAAGTCCATGGGACCCGACAGGATACACCCACGGGTACTGAGAGAACCGGCAGATGAGGTTGCTAAACCCCTCTCTATTATATTTCAAAAGTCATGGTAATCTGGTGAAGTCCCCATGGACTGGAAAAGGGGAAACATTGCCCCCATCTTCAAAAAGGGTAAGAAGGAGGAACCAGGGAACTACAGGCCAGTCAGTCTCACCTCTGTGCCTGGAAAGATCATGGAGCAGATCCTCCTGGAGTCACTATTGGCTCAGAAGAATAGTGAAGAGGTGATTGGGAACAGTCAGCATGGCTTTGCCAAGGGCAAATCCTGCCTGACCAACCTGGTGGCCTTCTATGAGCAGGTGACAAAATTAATAGATGAGGGGCGAGCAACTGATGTCGTTTACCTGGACCTGAGCAAAGCCTTCGACACTGTCCCGCACCACATCCTGGTCTCCAAAGTGGTGACACATGGGTTTGATGGGTGGACCACTAGATGGATAAGGAACTGGCTTGATGGCCGCACCCAAAGAGTGGCTGTCATTGGCTCCATGTCCCAGGGGAGGCCAGTGACAAGCGGAGTCCCTCAGGGATCAGTCCTGGGACCTGTCTTGTTCAACATCTTTGTGGGTGACATGGACAGTGGCATTGAGTGCACCCTCGGCAAGTTTGCTGATGACACCAAGCTGTGTGGTGTAGCAGACACGCTGGAGGGAAGGGAGACCATCCAGAGGGACCTTGACAGGCTGGAGAGGTGGGCACAAGCCAACCTCATGAGGTTCAATAAGAGCAAGTGCAGGGTCCTGCATCTGGATCGAGGCAATCCCAGGCACAAATCCAGGCTGGGCAGTGAGTGGCTGGAAAGCAGCCCTGAGGAGAGAGACTTGGCAGTGCTGGTGGACGAGAAGCTCAACATGAGCTCTCAGTGTGCGCTTGCAGCCCGCAAAGCCAATCAGATCCTGGGCTGCATCAGGAGAAGTGTGGCTAGCAGGTCGAGGGAGGTGATCCTCCCCCTCTGCTCAGCCCTGGTGAGACCCCACCTGGAGTACTGTGTCCAGTTCTGGAGCCCCTATTACAAGAGGGATGTGGAGGTGCTGGAAGGTGTCCAGAGAAGGGCCACAAGGATGATCAGAGGGTTGGAGCACCTCTCCTATGAGGACAGACTGAAGGAGTTGGGGCTGTTCAGTCTGCAGAAGAGAAGGCTCTGAGGTGACCTCATTGTGGCCTTCCAGTATCTGAAGGGGGCCTACAGAAAGGCTGGGGAAGGACTTCTCAGGATCTCAGGTAGTGATAGGACTAGGGGGAATGGAACGAAGCTGGAGGTGGGGAGATTCAGGCTGGATGTGAGGAGGAAGTTCTTCACCATGAGAGTGGTGAAACCCTGGAATGTGTTGTCCAGGGAGGTGGTTGAGGCCTCATCCCTGGAGGTGTTTAAGCCCAGGCTGGATGAGGCTCTGGCCGGTCTGATGTAGTGTGGGGTGTCCCTGCCCATGGCAGGGGGGCTGGAGCTGGATGATCCTTGTGGTCCCTTCCAACCCTGAATGATACTATGATACCCTCTTGGGTGTCAGGGTACACTGCTGACTCATTGAGCCTGTTGTCAAACAGCACCCCTAGATTCTTTTCTGCAGGGCTGCTTTCAGGTAATTCCTCTCCCAGTTAATTCTTGTTCCTAGCACCACTCCATCCCAGGTGCAGAATCCAGCATCTAGTCTTGTTAAATTTCATGCTAGAGATGATTCCTGATGCTCCAACATACCAGATCCCACTGCGGGGCCTCTTTTCCTTTGAGGATGTCAACAGCACCTCTCAGTTCAGCACAATAATAAATGTTATTCTATAATTATTATATAGTAATTTATAATAAATACAATTTATTATAAATACAATTAAGACACAGCATTTTTAACAATTATTTCCTTCTTGTCCTCTTTCTCCTGCTCCTCCTCTCATCATGTACTGATCAGACTAATGCTATTACCAAGAATGATTATTAATAACATTCTAGAAAGAATACTAGAACAACTTTGGTGTTTTGAAATGTTTTTGTGTCACACTTTTCTAGACTTTGCAGATTGGTCCATCTGAGACAGAGACATGAGTTGCTGAACCGTGCTTTAATAACTCTTTGTAGCTATTCTTCCATTAATTTTTGCAATTGCTTTGAACTCACTTAATTTTTTTTGATGCACAATATCTTATTGCACTGAGTTCCGTAATTTAACTGTGCTTTACGTACAAAAACATTTTTCAGACTGACATCTGACAATCTCATCTGCTGTCTCCCATTTCTTAAATTGTGAGACACTGAAAAAAATCTATCAGGCTCAACTTTTCTGGGACATTTGGAGTTTGATAGATAGACAGCTGGCTAAGCTGTCAGCCCGGGGATTGGACCATTACACTCTGTGCTGGGTTAGGAACTGGTTGGAGGGCCGGGCCCAGAGAGTGGTAGTGAACGGTGCCACATCCAGCTGGTGGCCAGTCACTAGTGGTGTCCCCCAGGGATCAGTGCTGGGCCCTGTCCTCTTCAACATATTCATCGATGATCTGGATGAAGGGGTAGAGTCAGTCATCAGCAAGTTTGCAGATGACACCAAGTTAGGGGCAGATGTTAGTCAGTTGGAGGGTAGAAAGGCTCTGCAGAGGGACCTCGACCGACTGGACAGATGGGCAGAGTCCAATGGGATGGCATTCAACAAGTCCAAGTGCCGAGTGCTGCACTTTGGCTACGGCAATCCCATGCAGAGCTACAGGCTGGGGTCGGAGTGGCTGGAGAGCTCCCAAACAGAGAGGGACCTGGGGGTGCTGATCGACAGCCACCTGAATATGAGCCAACAGTGTGCCCACGTGGCCAGGAGGGCCAATGGCATCCTGGCCTGCATTAGGAATAGTGTGGCCAGCAGGATCAGGGAGGTCATAGTGCCCCTGTACTCTGCTTTGGTTAGGCCGCACCTTTAGTACTGTGTCCAGTTCTGGGCCCCTCAGTTTAAGAAGGACATTGAAACACTTGAGCGTGTCCAGAGAAGGGCAACAAGGATGGGGAGAGGCCTTGAGCACAAGCCCTATGAGGAGAGGCTGAGGGAGCTGGGATTGTTTAGCCTGGAGAAGAGGAGGCTCAGGGGTGACCTCATTGCCCTCTACAACTACCTGAAAGGTGGTATAGCCAGGAAGGGGTTGGCCTCTTCTCCCAGGCAACCAGCATCAGAACAAGGGGACACAGTCTCAAGCTGCACCAGCTGTTTAGACACGAGGTGAGGAGGAAGTTCTTCAGTGAGCGAGTCATTCGTCATTGGAACGGGTTGCCCTGGGAGGTCCAGAAGATTCCTGGAGCGAATGGAGGACTGCTTCCTGACACAGCTGTTAAGCGAGCCTACCAGGGGACAGGCTCTGCTTGACCTGCTGTTCTGCAATAGGGAAGGGCTGGTGGGAGATGTGATCGTGGGAGGCTGCCTAGGGTGCAGTGACCACGAGATAGTGAATTTTTCAATATGCAGGGAGATTGGGAGGAGCACCAACAGAACCTCCACCTTGGACTTCCGAAGGGCGAACTTCAGCCTATTTAAAAAACTTGTCTGCAAAGTCCCCTGGGTACCAGCCCTCATGAACCAAGGGGTTCAGGAGGGTTGGACCTACTTTAAACAGGAGCTCTTGAAGGCACAGGATTTGGCGGTTCCCATGTGCCGGAAGGCAAGCCGGCGGGGAAGGCGACCAGCCTGGATGAGCAAGCAGCTCCTGGAGGATTTAAGGGGGAAGAGGAGGCTGTATCACCTTTGGAAGGAGGGGAAGGCTTCTCGAGGTATGTTCAAGGAAGCTGTTAGATTATGTAGGAATAAAATTAGGGAGGCTAAGGCCCAGCTGGAACTGAAGCTGGCCACCTCAGTCAAAGATAATAAAAAGCATTTTTATAAATATATTAACAATAAGAAGAAGGGCAGGAAGAACCTGAACTCCCTAGTGGACCTGGAGGGGAACACAGTTACTGAGGATGAGGATAAAGCTGAGGTCCTGAACACCTTCTTTGCCTCAATTTTTAACAGCAAGGCAGGAGTTCAGGACGAGTGGTCTCCGGAGCTGGGCGTTGGGGTCGGGGAGCAGAGTAATACCCTGGAAATCCATGAGGAGTTAGTTCGGGACCTGCTGAGCCACTTGGATATCCACAAGTCCATGGGACCAGATGGGATCCATCCTAGGGTGCTGAGAGAGCTGGCGGATGTGCTAGCTAGGCCACTCTCCATCATTTTCCTCCAGTCCTGGCTCACCGGTGAGGTCCCAGATGACTGGAAACTGGCCAACGTGGTCCCCATCCACAAGAAGGGTCGGATGGAGGAACCTGGAAACTACAGGCCGGTCAGCCTGACCTCAGTGCCAGGGAAAGTGATGGAACAGATTATCCTGGCAGCAATAACCGCGCACCTGAAGGATGGCCAAGGGCTCAGGTCCAGCCAACATGGATTTAGGAAGGGCAGATCCTGCCTCTCCAACCTGATCTCTTTCTATGATCAGGTGACCCGCCTGGTGGATGTGGGGAGGCCTGTGGATGTGGTCTACCTAGACTTCAGCAAGGCCTTTGACACCGTCCCCCACAGCAAACTGCTGACTAAGCTGTCAGCCTGTGGATTGGACCACTACACTCTGTGCTGGGTTAGGAACTGGCTGGAGGGCCGGGCCCAGAGAGTGGTCGTGAACGGTGCCGCATCCAGCTGGAGGCCAGTCACCAGTGGTGTCCCCCAGGGATCAGTGCTGGGCCCTGTCCTCTTCAACATATTCGTTGATGATCTGGATGAAGGGGTAGAGTCAGTCATCAGCAAGTTTGCAGATGACACCAAGTTAGGGGCAGATGTTAGTCAATTAGAGGGTAGAAAGGCTCTGCAGAGGGACCTCGACCAACTGGACAGATGGGCAGAGTCCAATGGGATGGCTTTCAACAAGTCCAAGTGCCGAGTGCTGCACTTTGGCTACGGCAATCCCATGCAGAGCTACAGGCTGGGGTCGGAGTGGCTGGAGAGCTCCCAAACAGAGAGGGACCTGGGGGTGCTGATCGACAGCCACCTGAATATGAGCCAACAGTGTGCTCAGGTGGCCAGGAGGGCCAATGGCATCCTGGCCTGCATCAGGAATAGTGTGGCCAGCAGGAGCAGGGAGGTCATAGTGCCCCTGTACTCTGCTTTGGTTAGGCCGCACCTTGAGTACTGTGTCCAGTTCTGGGCTCCTCAGTTTAAGAAGGACATTGAAACACTTGAGCGTGTCCAGAGAAGGGCAACAAGGCTGTTGAGAGGCCTTGAACACAAGCCCTATGAGGAGAGGCTGAGGGAGCTGGGATTGTTTAGCCTGGAGAAGAGGAGGCTCAGGGGTGACCTTATTGCCCTCTACAACTACCTGAAAGGTGGTTGTAGCCAGGAGGGAGTTGGCCTCTTCTCCCAGGCAACCAGCACCAGAACAAGGGGACACAGTCTCAAGCTGCACCAGGGGAGGTTCAGACTCGAGGTGAGGAGGAAGTTCTTCACCGAGCGAGTCATTCGGCATTGGAATGGGTTGCCCAGGGAGGTGGTTGAGTCATTGACCCTGGAGGCGTTCAAGGGGAGATTGGACGTGGCACTTGGTGCCATGGTCTAGTCATGAGGTCTGTGGTGTCAGGTTGGACTCGATGATCCTCGAGGTCCTTTCCAACCTAAGTGATACTGTGATACTGTGATACTGTGATACTGTGATACTGTGTGGTTGAGTCATCGTCCCTGGAGGCGTTCAAGAGGAGATTGGACATGGCACTTGGTGCCATGGTCTAGTCATGGGGTCTGTGTTGATAGGTTGGACTCGATGATCCTCGAGGTCCTTTCCAACCTAAGTGATACTGTGATACTGTGATACTGTGATCTTCATCATATTAAAAATTACTGAACTTTTCCCTAGGATGACAAAAATGTAGTGACTTTCATAATTGCTCATATGGATGATCTTGCTGCTTTAGTAATTTTGTTGCCTTTCCCTATACCTTTCTTTCCCTATACCTTTTCTAAGTTTCATTTTGCACCCCCCCCCCCCCACCCCCCCCCCCCACCGTTTTATTTTTTTTTAACCAATCAAGGGAGCAGGAATCAACACAATATTCACATTCCAGGAACATTGTGTGTTCTAGTGTAACAGCATTGTTTTCAAATTAGTTCTCCATTCTTTTCCTAATAAATTCTAATACTCAATTTGCTTGTTTGACTGCTTCTGAACATTAAAATGATTACTCTGTTTTCATAGATGTATTAGAAGTCTGAGATGTCTTTCCTCTCATGTACAAACTAGTTCACAGTCCTTCACTGTGCATGCAAAGCTGAAATTGCTTTTCTCTTTTTTATTTCCCCAGGAGTATCACTAACAATAATACTGTTCAGCCTGTGAATCTAATCACCATAAAATATCATTAAGGTTAATTGAACATTTATATAGATAATCACAAATCTTACCCTGTTATATAAGAAAGGGAAATAGACATAGTCTCATATATTTGGACAGAGTTTTTTCTAATGAAGGAATTAAATGTTGTAGAACTCCAAGCCCCAAGTTGATTAGGTATAAAATACAAGAATTTTGATGTCTTCTGTAAAAGAATGTAAGGAATGTTGATATTTCTGTCTCTGAAATATCTCAGCTGGGTGTCACAGAGCTACTCAGTTTATTGTCAATAATTTCTTTGAATGAGTGGATGGAAAACCAGACATAATTTGAAGCCAACCTCTAAGGAAATGCTCAGTAAAATACTACATCTGGAGGAGTACAAGTTTATTTTTTGTCTGGTTGCTGCATTTTTCAATTATTTTACTTGCCAAAGTGAAGTGTTTTCTGCAACTTAATTATTCAGTGATTAATACCTTCTCCAACTTATCTAGAATGTTGAAAGGACTGTCTTCCAAGAGAAAAATATGTTCATTACTTTAGACATCACACGTAAGTTGTTGTAATCTTGGCAGTTATGTTTTGAGAGCGAGAAAAAAATTAAATACAAGATGGATTATTGTAGGAAAGCAGAATGTATAAAGAAAAATCTGCTCCTTTCAGTGTATTTTTAACAGTGCAAATATTAGAGGCTTTTCAAGTAAATATATGGCTTTTCAAGTAAATATATGAGTTTAAATTGCTGTCAAATGACACTAAACCTAAGAGGTGGGTCACACATAAACATATCTGTAAAAAATTAAATTAAATATAGCACATTAATCAGATATTCTTTTCACAGTATCACAGTATCACTTAGGTTGAAAAGGACCTCGAGGATCATCGAGTCCAACCCATCAACCCATTGTATTTTGAATATGAAAGCTAATTGTCTTTTTCCACCTCTCAAGCAAGGTGTTTTTTGGATCATTCTTTCAGGGATGCTTTTAAACACAAAAAAAAGATAAAGCCATGGAACATAGGACAATATATTTCCAGCATTTGCCACACAGTTTTCTATAAACATCCAGCCACAAGATTGTGACAGATGTTCTTTAGGCCTCTTCTTGCCATCCACATTATTATCTCCAATTAATACCATGGAAGGTTACATCACATCTTCCATTCGAAAAAAATGCTGCTGCTCTTTCTGGCAGCAGCAATTCTAGTTAAATACCGTAAACATAATGCTGTGCTGTAGATTTAGACAGTCTGAGAAGACAAATTCTCCTCAAACTGGCTTTAGTAATGGGTAAGCTTCAACACTAGCTTTATTAGCTGGAGTATTGTGTCCAGTTCTGGAGCCCCTATTACAAGAGGGATATGGACGTGCTAGAACGTGTCCAGAGAAGGGCCACGAGGATGATCAGAGGGCTGGAGCACCTCTCCTATGAGGACAGACTGAAGGAGCTGGGGCTGTTCAGTCTGGAGAAAAGAAGGCTCTGAGCTGACCTTATTGTGGCCTTCCAGTATCTGAAGGGGGCCTACAAGATGGCTGGGGAGGGACTTCTCAGGATCTCAGGTAGTGATAGGAGTAGGGGGAATGGAATGAAGCTGGAGGTGGGGAGATTCAGACTGGACATGAGAAAGAAGTTCTTCACCGTGAGAGTGGTGAAACCCTGGAATGGGTTGTCCAGGGAGGTGGTCGAGGCCCCATCCCTGGAAGTGTTTCAGACCAGGCTGGATGAGGCTCTGGCCAGCCTGATCTCGTGTGGGGTGTCCCTGCCCATGGCAGGGGGGTTGGAACTAGATGATCCTTTTGGTCCTTTCCAACCCTGACTGATTCTATGATTAGTCATAATTAAATGTATATATATTAAAGTAAAATTAAATCAATAGGTGAACTGAATGAAATGAAACTGATTAATTTTTATATCTGAAATGCAATCAGTAAAACATCACGCAGAGTGACAGCTATTTTGATATTGGATAATCAGTTTCAGGTGTATTTATTTAAAGATGGAACTCAAATGATTTAGTCTTTTTTTGGATGCCATAGGACATCCAAAATTTTCATGTGGAACTGGATGAAATAGCACAGAACATATGCGAGACCTATGCTTCCTTGGAGTGACAAGTGAAGATGAGGCAGATATGGTAAAACCTCAGAGCATCATTTAGGTATCTATATTTACACAGCCAAATCTCATCCTCTTTGTCCATGTTAAAGTGAATAGGTTTTACCCTTAAGCACCACTAGCTGTATTCACTGTTTTCCTTACTGCAGCTGGACCTTAAACACAGATGCAGACAGCTCATACAGATGCTGTATCACTGTGAAGCTTTACCTCACTTGGTAATGACACTGAGGAAGTTTTTAGCTGAAAGGATGCAGTGAGAATACTAAACCGATTTTACTTGAGAATTGCTGATGCAAAAAGGTGGTAAAATGAAATTGGAAGACAGCATAAATGGCAAGAATTTTTAAGAAATCTATAGGAGGGTTTAGGTGACTATAAGAAGGACTGAGCTATTAGCAAGAAGATGGAGTTAAATAGTGCCAAATAACTGACATAGCAGTTCAGGAGTACTAAGCATAATTTCTGGTACAGGCTAGGAACTCATCATCTGAAATTGTTAAAGGACACGAAAAAGCTAGGTGTATTTGCAGAAGACAGAATGATTTTGAATTACTAGCAGGATATGACAAAGTATTCTTGAATGCACTAGAAAACACCTCTCTAGCAGAAAAAAGAAAGAATGTCAGGTGAGACATCAGGCACATGACTTTAACTAATTAAAAGCTGATCCTGCCTGTTTAAGGAAAAATCAGTGAGACTTCAAGGCTGTAACTATCACACAGAAAAAAAAAATCAGCCTAACTAAATGTAATAAGTCAGCAATTATAGAAAAGTCTATATAGGCCACACCTTGAGTACTGTGTCCAGTTCTGGGCCCTTCAGTTTAGGAAATATGTTGACTTGATGGAACACGTCCAGAGAAGGGCAACAAAATTAGTGAGGGGTTTGGAACACAGGCCCTCTGAGGAGAGGCTGAGGGAGCTGGGGTTGCTTAGCCTGAAGAAGAGGAGGCTCAGGGGAGACCTTATTGCTATCTACAACTACCTGAAGGGAGGTTGTAGCCAGGTGGGGGTTGGTCTCTTCTCCCAGGCAGCCAGCACCAGAACAAAAGGACACAGTCTCAAGCTGTGCCAGGGGAAGTTTAGGCTGGATGTTAGGAAGAAATTCTACACAGAGAGAGTGATTGGCCACTGGAATGGGCTGCCCAGGGAGGTGGTGGAGTCACCATCATTGGAGGTGTTTAGGAGGAGACTTGATGGGTGCTTGGTTGCATGGTTTAGTTGATTAGGTGGTGTTGGATGATGGGTTGGACACGATGATCTCGAAGGTCTTTTCCAACCTGGTCTATCCTATCCTATCCTATCCTATCCTATCCTATCCTATCCTATCCTATCCTATCCTATCCTATCCTATCCTATCCTATCCTATCCTATCCTATCCTATCCTATCCTATCCTATCCTATCCTACATTAAAAGAAAAAAACAGATCATGCAGTAAGGAAAAACCTTTTCAATAAAATAGATAATATTTATGGAAAGTAATAGATAATTTGCATGACTAAAGCATACATGGGTAGACAGAAACAGGTATTAGTCATCTGAGACATAAAGTTATGGAAACTTCTGATTGGATTTGGGGACACTGTAATTCCAAGGCAGATTTTTTCTTTACACTTTCACTCTGGGTCCCTACACACTGGATACTCTATAGTTTTAGTTTCTACATAAGTTTTCTTCTTATTCAGAAGAACAAAAAGCAAAACATTTATACAAATGAATTGATTACCACTTGAAGGTTTTTTGAATTTTTTTTTCCCTTGGGATAATGAGGAAAAAGGATAAATTCTAGCTTGATATTGGGTGATTGACAAACATCATAGGAAGAGTAAGAATATCAAAGGTGCAAAATGCTTTAGATCTGAACTGACTGCCTATGAATTTCACAACAAAGTTGTTCACTCCAGTATCTTTTTCTTTTCCTTGGTTTAGCACAAATATAGAAAGTTAATAACTTAAATGATTTCACTTCCTTTTAGTAGAAGAATGCTTTTCAAGTCATGGCTATACTTGGCTACAATCCTGATAATATGAACTGCTCATCAGTTTCACTTCTTTTGCGTCAGCTGCCTGAAGCACTCTGCTTAATGAGTTGCTCTGACTCAAGGAGAAGGATATTTTAGTCCTGTAGTTTAGATGAGATTCTTGGAAGTTTCTGCGTAGTGGCGGCAAACTGACTCCTTAGGATCTGCTTCTATGTTGTTCATGGATTCCTTGAGAAAATTGTTCAGTCAGAAATCCTGTCTCTTTACCAAAGATGAAAGCAATCTGAGATTGCTAACCTAACATAAACACAGATAACAAACCAAAATGATTAGGTAAGACACTAAAGGCTCTCTGGTTTTACTACTGTTTTCTTGTCCACATTTCTCTCTTTACTTAAATTTTCTACCTAACTCATTTACATATCTTACTTTGTAAAAGGTAAATAACAAACTGGCTGATAAATCTTTTAATGCCTATGGGGAGGCCATGCCTCCAATTCCTGAAATAATTCCAAAATAGGGATATATATCGAAAAAGGAAAAGAAATCTGACAATACATTTCAATATCAAAGATTCACTTGAAGACCTGATTCCAGTTTCAGATTCTGAAGTGACCATCCTTGTGATGGTCTCTCTTTTGTGTTGAAAAAGAGTACTAGGCACTTTCCAAATAAAACTGATTTCACATGCAGTTTTACTAGAAAATACATGTCTAAATGTTTGAGATGTCCAAACTATCTCTTCCATTTATAGTATCATAGTATCATAGTATCATTCACGGTTGGAAGGGACCACAAGGATCATCTAGTTCCAACCCCCCCTGCCATGGGCAGGGACACCCCACACTACATCAGGCTGGCCAGAGCCTCATCCAGCCTGGTCTTAAACACCTCCAGGGACGGGGCCTCGACCACCTCCCTGGACAACCAGTAAACTATTCACATATCAAGGATTTTTCTCCTGACTTGTCTAAAGAGTACAGTTAGGTAGGAACTGGAAAAATATTGCAGTTGAAATCAATTATTTCAGACATAGGAAAAAAATATAAAACTTTGTTTTGTTTTGTTTTGTTTTGTTTTGTTTTAGAAAAACAACAAAACTCCACACTATCAAGCATGGTATCACGTTATAAAAGTGAGAAGGGGGGGGAAAAGCATCAAGCCTGATCTTCATGTTATATTTGCATTATAAAACTTCAGTTAGGAATAGCTAAAAGAGATATTTTTTAAAAATTAATAAAGCTATTAATATTTCTATTAATCATTCAATCTATTAAATATTAATAATCTCCATATGATCATAGCAATATGAAAACATATCCAGTGAGGAATTTTTGGTTTCCCCTGCACATAGTCCAGAGGCCTTTGTAATTATCTTTACACTCTTCTTCCTGGTGTGATGGAAGACTCACTGGATGGAACATCTCTCTTATGAGTAAAGGCTGAGGGAAATGGGTCTCTTTAGCTTGAAGCAGACTGAGACTGAGTGTCAGAAGAGAGCCAGGCTCTTCTCAGAGATGCTCAGCAATAGGACAAAGGACAATGGTTGCAAGCTGGAGCATCAAAAGTTCTGTGTGAACATAAGGAAAAACTTTTTCACTGTGAGGGTGAGAAAACACTGGAACAGGATGCCCAGAGAGGTTGTGGAATCTCCTTCTCCAGAAACATTCAAAACCATCCTGGATACTTTCCTGTGTAATCTACTCTAGATGATCCTGCTCTGGAAGGGAGGTTGGACTAGATGATATTTTGAGGTCCCTTTCAACTCCTAATGTTGTGTGATTCTATGATTCTGTAACCCAAAATGGAATGATAACAAAATGTTTAGATGGTCTTTTAGGCTCGAATGTGCTGCCCAGAAAGGTGGTGGAATCACCATCCCTGAGGTGTTCAAGAGGGGACTGGACATGACACTTGATGCCATGGTTTAGTAGTCATGAGGTCTGTGGTGACAGGTTGGACTTGATGATCTTTGAGGTCTTTTCCAACCTCATTGATTCTATGATTCTATGACCTTTTATGTAGATTTTTAAAGTACACAGAACTAGGAAGCATTTGAGAATATGCCTCTTTCTGTGTAGCAATCTTCTATACTCTTTGCTAAATAGAAGAAGAATTCTATATACAAATGTTTGTCAAATAAGAAAGAAAAAAACAAGCACTTTTCAAATAGACTATGGTCCTGTGCAACTTACAGTACACATACACCACAATATGGTGATGGTAAGCCCTACAGAACAGGACGAGTTTGTTTCTGAAGTGCCAGAGATAATTATTAGGGATCCTGTGAGAATTTGAAAACCTGCTGAAAATCTAGCAACACATTGCCCTTGTTAAACAACAGTTGGAAGTATCTGCTCTTGCCTTGAAATGAAAACTGATGAACTTTTTGTGTCCTTCTCAAGTCACAGTAAAACAAAACAAAAAAGGAGTTGGACAACTTACACCCTGAGGGTTCATTTCCCAAAATATGTGCTCTCCTGAAAACAGGAAATGAACAAATTTAGCAACTTTTCCTGCTAGTGGAAGTTAAAACCAAAATAATTGTGGTCCTGAGAGGAGTAGCAAGGGAAAAGCTATTTTTTTTTTTTTCATACTGAATGCTCAATTAAAAGACAACAAGAAACTCAACTGCATAATAATTTTCCAGAATAAATGAAGATTATATTTCTTTCTGTGCAAATAATTTTTTTTCTATTCACTTCCTACTTGTAAAATGACTGGTTTTTTTTTCTCTCCTTCAGAATAGTAATAGAAGCATATACTTGGATCTAAATGTAGCTAGGAAAATGTTCTGCAGTTGTAAGAAAGCACACTTGAAGCTTCCTTATATCAAACTCAGTCTTATTTGTCTTAATCTGATTTTCTTTTTCTCCCCATATAACCCTAAAAAATGCACACTAAAGATAGTTACATCAGTGCGAATAGCTAAGAAACCACATTATTTTTCAGGGAAAAAACCCAGAAATACAGTACTTCTTGATTTCACATGACATTGTTTTTAATTTCTTGTTTGCCCACCTATTATTTTGGACCTGTAAACAGAATAGAATAGAATAGAATAGAATAGAATAGAATAGAATAGAATAGAATAGAATAGAATAGAATAGAATAGAATAGAATAGAATAGAATAGAATAGAATAGAATAGAATAGAATAGAATTAACAAGGTTGGAAGAGACCTTTGAGATCACCGAGTCCAACCTATCATCCAACGCCATCTAATCAACTAAACCATGGCACCAAGCACCCCATCAAATCTCCTGCTAAACACCTCCAATGATTTCACTGCCTCCCTGGGCAGCCCATTCCAGTGGCCAATCACTCTTTCTATGAAGAACTTCTTCTTAACATCCAGCCTAACCCTTCCCCTGGTGCAGCTTGAGCCTGTGTCCTCTTGTTCTAGTGCACGTTGCCTGGGAGAAGAGATCAACCCCTACCTGGCTACAACCTCCCTTCAGGTAGTTGTAGACAGCAATAAGATCTCCCCTGAGCCTGCTCTTCTCCAGTCTAAGCAGCTGGTTTAACCCCTCACAAGCTATGCTGATTGTGAATAAATAAGCTTCTCATAAACCAATCAGAACACTCACTTAGGCTTTGTAGCTGAAAAAAAAATGTATGTAACATGGTTTGCCTAATCCATTTATACTCTTATAAAATTGCTGAGATAGGGAACTTCTGAAGAGCTACACTTTTTTTCTGTGGCATTTATTCTCCAGGTCTGATAAAGAAGGCCTACTATTATAAATGATCATTAGTTTCTCTAGAATCAAATCTGGTTCCTGACAGACAGAAAATTAACTTAATCCTCTTTTCAGTCTAAACATTATTCTGGGATAGAGATTATCCAATTATTTTGAATACTTCAGAGCAAAATAACTATGAAAGATTCTGTGTATAAATAATTTTGTTCTATGAAATTCTAATTAAAAACAAATGCAGCTCTTCTGTCGGTACAGATCAGGAACAACCAGCAATGTGAAAGGAATTGTAACATCGTTTTTCAGTCTGTTAATAGCAATATTATTAAATGGTAAGCTGCAATTCAACATTAATTCTACAGGACCACTTAGAAGGGAAAGAAATTGAGTCACTGGTGTCTTGCTCTTGTTGTTTATTGAATTAAGTTATTATATGTGTAATTGTATCATCATGATTAGCCAAGTGAATAAAATAAAAAATATCAGCATGAATGTGTGTTTGAATACTTCAAACTTTATAAATCACTGTGAAACTATATAAAAGCTTACCTGGCTTCAAGATCAGGAACATTAAAAGCATGTACAGAGCAAAATGAAATATCTAGAGGTCTTCCATTAAAGAACTTAGAAGATTTAAGGCTCCCTATGGAAACTGTCGTATTTCTTGTTTGCTTAAGATGTTTTAAATAGGACAGTGTTTTTACGTAGTATTTGCTGCTATTTAGGTTAAATCATCTTTCAGTCATGAATAATCAAATGATCTTTGGAGGTTACTGTAAATACCTTCTTACTAGTTGCTTTTGACTGTTAGTTATCAAACATAATTTTAAAACAAAATGGATGTCTAATTTGCATTCCTTGCATGAAGGTACAAATCACAAATAGGATGATGCCACTCTTTTCACTGACGACAGTAATGACATTTTATGTGCCCTGAACTCCCACTGTACATAGGCGAAACAAATTCATGTATAATATCCAAACCTGAGACTTTTTAAGAGAGATTCGTTTTAACAACCTTAGAAAATGAATATATATTTCAATTGTACAAATGTCATCACTTCCTCTAAGTAATTGCATTTGCCTACTCAATGTATTGAAGAAAAGAGCACCATCAATCTTTTCTAGGTATATTAGAATTATGGTACCTACAAAGTGTTATGTAATAAGCTTATTAAATGGGACCTTCGGTTTCAGCATTGCAGATTTATTTGGGTTGTTATACTCTTGTAAAAAGTCTTTATGCATTGCTTGTCACATCTTTCTAAAACAAATCAACTCAATGTCCTGTAATCTAAAGGAACACATTTTGATATCTCTTTCCTGAGTCCTTCATAAAAATTTCTAGAAATACCATAATGCAGTACTAGTACCAATGAGTTCAATCTCAAAATCCATAAGGATTTTTTTTACACAGGGAGACAGAGAATATGATGCTTTTGTCTGAACAAAGGCACACAACAATTGACAGTTGGGTATTGCAGCATTTGGCCCTGTTTTGACAACTCTATTTGCTATGCAAGAGAACAGGTTGCACTGGCAGGCCAGGAGCCAATTTCATACTTGGTGGAGCTCTAACACACTCAAAAAATTTGCCCTCTCAGTGATCTTAATCCATATTATGTCACCATTAGAGATAGCTTTAAAGTGCTCTGAAAATATTTAGTGCCTCTGCATACTCACCTTCGTATTTGTATGTATTTCTTACCCACATGGCCCTTACCTCCTGACTTCGAAGTCAGCACTCAAGCGATAAAAAGCATCGTAAGGACTAAATTTAGCATACAAAGTTTTCTATAACTAAGTCCTTTCTCCTCCATTATCCTCAGGCATTTAGGCTGGTGACAGCAGCTTATCTGCAACAGCAGATGGAAAAGATTCACATGCTTCAGCCCAGCAAAAAAATATTTTTATTCATGGATATTTCTCTGTTGCTTAAACCAGTCTTTTGACTAGAAATGACTGAAAAGCCAATGAGGCTAACAATCTGAGATAGGAAAATAAATGTAAGAACTGGCACTACATATTACATGTTGATGAGACATATTTCAATCAAAACTAAACAGTTATAGAAATGATGAAAGAATTAAACAGGAAAAGAAATGGAAAAAAAAACCCAACAATTTCTGACTGAAGGTTTCAGCCCTCCAGGAAGAAGAGTAATACTGTTGTAAGTACTGTGGACATGAATAACACAATTTTCCTTCCATGAACTGATTTGGAAGATTATGTACCTCCTATACTTTTCCCATTCAACTTGGCACCTGATTGCAAGCTAGCTTGTTAATGCAGTGGCTAAACTGTCTCAAAGGATATAATCACTTCAAGAGCTGGCAACTGAAGTCACTAGTTAGCTATGCAGTTGAATTTTTCAACAAAATCATCCTGGATTTTTTAATTTGGTACATTCTGGAATTGAATGTTTATGAGATGTGTATTATACATCTACCTGTCTATAAATCGTCCTGGATTTTTTTATTTAGGGATATTCTGGGATACTGAATGATTATGAGATGTATATTCTACATCTACCTCTCTATCTATCAGCCTTAAACTGTAATTGTCAAGCACTAATCTAAAACTGAATTGAAGACTACTAATAAGAACTGATACTAATAAGAACTGTATCCTCTGCTGTTTGATGTCACAGTTTTACCAGTTATTCAATGCTCTTGAGAGCAGTTGATATTAAATGAATCATATACTTCAGTACTTGACAATTTCTGTAATATGATTGAGGCTCTGAAAGTAAAAAGTAGTGTAAGAACACAAGTACAACATAATAATCTTTGTATAGAAAAATACTATGTAGGAAAGTACCTGCATAAGAGCAAGGGAATACTTCAATTACTAGACTAAAGCACATATGTTTAGGTTTTTGATTGTTTGTGGGTTTGTTTGTTTTCTACTAATAGAGAAAAATGGAAAATGGGGTTGCCATGCTGTCATCTGGATTATTTTTTTCCCTAAAAAATAAAGCCAGTTTCAGTAGTTACCTATGCTAGGAAATGAGTTCAAGGTTCTTTGACATCACCATTTTCTGCATTAAAAATGTTAGCTTTTCTGTACATGTATTACTCTCTTAAGTCATTCAGAAATGACATCTACTCTAGAAATTGTCAGCTAATGGATGTATTTTCAGTACTTCTATTAAAATGAAGTACTGAAGTTACTATGGCATACAGCATTCAATATTAAAAACAATAAAAAAAATGTTTTGGGGTTTTACAAAAAAAATCCCATGTGCACAGAAGACTACAGGGGCTAGCTAATGCTGTGCAGTGAAATTGCTTTGAAAAGCAACATATTAATATGAACATCGAAATGAATTCTTTAAGAGCAATTGAAAGAGACTGTTGTAAAAGCACAAATAGAACCAAGACCAATCCCAAAGCCCTTTTGTAAAGAGTATAGTAATCACTATGGTCAGAAAATCATCCTTTTACAGAAAGACAGTGAGAGACATAGAGACAGCTGGGGAAACTATTGCATTCTGAGAATCAGGCTGTAGTAGTACTTTGAGGCTCTGGAGGGGTAATTTGGAAGTGCAGTAGGCTGGTTCCAATCCTGAATACCAAGCTTGTATTTTACTTTGAGTGTATATGATGGCATGGAACCCATTAGTTTCAGTATACTTTAGCCACTGATCTCAGCAGAGAATTTAGACTTGAAATAATTTAAAGCATAGCAATATGAATCATAAAAACTTTTGGGATGATGGCCACATCTAAGTTAACAATTTTTTTAATTAAAGTATATCTTTTAGAGTATCATGGTCTAGATTCAGTCTGGTGAATTCAAGTGTCGTGTTGCACCATGTTTATTGCAGCACAGTGGAGTACAGATAAGGGAGGATGGCAGGAGGCTTGAAAACAGTCATACGATGATACCAGAGGTCCACAACTAGGAGCAGTACAGTAGCAGTCAATTAGCAGCTGTCTCTGGGTTGCAACTTTGATAACTGGATGCAGCTGACTTTACACATAATGAAGAAAATCAAGCATAATTACTTAACATATGGAGAACACACCACATAGACTGGATTTGCTACATAGTGGAATCAAAGGCCACTTAAGGGGATGGTGTTAGAAAACGTACAAAAATATCCCAGACAATCCCAAAAGTAAAAAGGAAGGCATCTCCCACCCCTAACATTATATTATTCCTGGAAATTGATTTAGATTGATGATTTGCTCAAACACCCCTTGTTTTTGAGGAAAATGGAAACCATCAGCCATAGAACCCACTGGGCAGCTGAAAGGTACTAGATACCAGGAACTCTGTACAAAATTTTACCTATACTATTGATGAGAATTAACGCTAATAAGTAATGTGGATTATATTAGAATATCAATAATTCCTTGATTAGACTGATAAAACTTAGACTGCTCTGAAGATCATTTACTGATATAAATTCTCCATCAGTCTTATATTTTATGTTTTCTCAGCACACATGAAGCACAGAAGTGGTGCTATTACATCTTGCAGATTTGTTGAGAGTCAATCTCTCAGCTGGATTAAGTTCAGGTGCAAGTAGGGTCAAACATATGTGGCTACATATAAACAGTTGCAGTTAGCTTTGCCTTCATTTCCTATGTTGTCATATAACTTAGCACTAAAACAACCTTTTAAATTAAAATAAAACATTAAAAAGATAGTGTTATCATCTCATACATGAGAAGCAGAATTATTTGGATTACATTAAAATTTCATTAAAATGTCAAAGCTCTGTCCAGGTAAACATGTATGATTAGAATCACACAGCATAGTGGGAAAATACCAGCTGGTAACCCAGCTGTGATACCTTGTGCAACAGTTTAGTGCAAGGGCTAACCTGTCTGCACCCCAACACAAAAGTGAGGGGAAAAGTAACACACAAAACTCAGGGTTGAGATAAAGAGGTAGTTGTTTAATATAACATGAAATACCATAATCACAATGAATAATCATCTTAGTTAACAATCCAACTCATGTAATAATACAATGCATGATTACCTTAGTTTAGCCTATTTGCAGAAGCAGCACAGTAAAATACAGGGGGAAAAAACAACATAAAACAGAAAACCAAACCCAGCAGCTTCCTGACTCCCGCACGTTCTGCCACCATGCCTGCAGGAAAAAACCAATATCCAAGAACCCGGAACCCAGAAGCAGCAACTGGAACAGGCAACCTCTCATGTTGCAATCTGAACTTCAAGCCCCATAGTACTTCGCCCCAGTTAGCACTTTCATTTTTTGAAGCTGGCATGTCTGCAGTATGGTGTGAATAACAGCAGTAGGTTCAACTCAATCCATGACACTATGTTACTGTCTGCACCTGTTCTGATGACTGTTGTGATCATATGGCTGTAACCTCTCCATCTACAGAGCTAGCTGCCTTGCTGCATAAATGATTGAAAAAAGTTCTAAAAATGACCCTCAAACATACTTGTCTATGAGGAGCTGAAGATCACATAAGAAGTGTGGTCAGCATGAAGAAATATAAACCTCTTGTACACATTTATTTAGAGCTTTAATCACTGAACTATCCTTCCCTGTTTACATGAAATAATGAACAAGGATATGTATTTTCCCATCAAATTAATCTCTCACATTTCATTAACATGCATTTCTTTAAACAGTGTGGGTTGGTCTCTACTCCTAGGCAACCAGTGGCAGAACAAGAGGACACAGTCTCAAACTGCGCCAGGGGAAGTTTAGGCTTGAGGTGAGGAGAAAGTTCTTCACAGAAGGAGTAACTGGCCATTGGAATGGGCTGCCCTGGGAGGTAGTGGAGTCACTGTCCCTGGAGGTATTCAAGAAAGGTGTTTGAAGCCATGTTTTAGTCCTCATGAAGTGTTAGGTATTAGGTAATAGGTTGGACTTGATCTCTGGTTGATTTTCTATGATTCTATAATTCAGTAACACCTCTGAAACCGTGCAATGTTTGTAGAAATATTATACAATTTAGTCACTGTGCATAGGAAAGAAAACAAAAATGGGAATTTGCCTTCTGCTTTTCCTTCTTTAGTTCTGCTTTCAGTTGCAAACACAAGTAGATAGCTCTCTAAATAGACAAAAGGAATGGAACAGATGATTGAAAAGAACAAATTCACATGTAAGCAACTGTCAAGTTAAAATTCAGATTCAGATTCTATATAGGAACCCACTTCCATAATGAGTTTGAATAAAAGCTCTGATATTCATGCAAGAATTTTGTTTCTCTTTTTTGTTTTTATGTTTGGTTGTTGGGTTTTTGGTTGGTTGGTTGGTTTGGTTTTGGTGGTTTTGTGTGTTTTTTCCTTCCTTGGTAGATGCTAACATGAAACAATGCTTTGTGTATGGTTTGAGTCCTCTTCTGTTAGAATAAAAGATAGTTTAGCAAAGAGAGGCTTTTGCAGCAGTGCTAACTTAATTTGAACTTGCAAATGGAGTCTGGTATGGCAGTTATGTCAGGGTCAAATACTGTAGCTAGAATAATTTGATTGTTGACTTTGTGAGACTGAATATAAGACTTGGTTCTTCGTAATAATTTTTGAGATCATCTAGGCAACAAATACAATCCATAGGTGGTAGAATTAGGGTGTACTACAGAAGAAGCTTTTAATATACTGACAAGATCAGTTAATTGTAATCAGGTTCTTTATACCATGGTTTAGGAAGTGAGCCAGTTCAATCTGACTCACAGGAAACGATTTTGGAGTAAAGTCTGCTTTAGCATAATAATAAAGGGGGCTGTGTTGCTTTGACAAAAAGCATATCCCATGCTTACATAAATGGTAATAATAGCTGAATGGGCAGCTAAAATTACATTTTCAAAAAAAGCCTTTTATCTTGGGGACTTCAGAATATTTCACAAAGTAGAAGAGAATGGAACAGACTACGTCCGGGTCTGTAGTGTGTTCTTTTTTGCAGGACTAGAATTCAGTACATGAGATTACCCAGCATCCCGCCCCCCCAAAAAAAACAAAATAAATCAAATTTTCTTATCTCAAAGAAATTGGGCTGAAAGAGAATCAGATAGGATAAACAATTTCACAAATAGACATTTATAATCTCACTGAGTCTGTAGAGCAGAATGGACGAAAGAAAAATGCTGAAATGAAGCCATGAAAGGGCTTTTAATTCATTTAAATGTACCGTCAAGGTAATTTAAAGGTTAGCAATGAAAGATAAAAAGCAAGCTGTGAAGATGATATCCTAAAGATTTTTCATCATGAAAAATGAAACAAACAGGGTCTTAATTTGTTGGAACAATAAGAATCTGTGCTCTATGACCTTTTGTATCCCTGAATTTTCTTTCATATATGGTATTGAAATGTTTTACTGGTGCTGCTCTGATATGCCTGGGTTAACTGAGGATAATGCTGTAGCTGGTCTGCAACAAATAGGTGTCACTTGCAAAATTCAATTCAGTTCCCATTCTATTATATGAACTTTGTCACCACAATAAGGAGTTTGATCAAAGAATGCCTGAAGGCGACAATTTATGGTGATCTCTTATTCAGGATGAGGAGACCAGAATTAAAAACAAACAAACAAACAAACAAACAAACAAACAGCAAAACAAAACAAAAAAAAACCAACCACCACCAACAACTAAAACCCGCAAACAGACAAAAAATCCCAGAGACTGAAAACACAGAGGAGTTAGATTGAGACAGCTGAATAGGTATCAAAGGAATTTCAGCAGTGAAAATGTTATAAATTGAGCAAGTTTTATCTATGCTGTTTCTAACATCACTAAAAATTGTCTTCTTTCTTCCTTGTTCCTTTAAATGCTTTTCTAAGGGGAAAAAAAAAAAAAAAAAAAAAGAAAGAAGCCAAAACACCTTAGAGGAGATTCAATTTATATTTAATGTCAAAGTAGTGCAAAACTGTATTTTAAACAGATAGTATCGGCAAGCAATTAATCTTACATTAGGATCATACAAATATTATAGAGTAAGAAGGTGAACATTAAGCTGGCTAGAATTCTGTCAGCTCTAGTAACATTCTCTGAACACTGTTAATTGGTTGATGAGTCTACATATAAGCTGAGCTTTTCCTGAACAGCATAAGAAGCCAGTACCTTTTTCAATTTATACTTGAATAATGCACTCTGGGAAGGGCATACTGCAGCCTGTAATACAAAATTTATCTGTAAGAAAATCATTCTCCGAGCTGCTAAAGCCAGGTTTTTGTTTGGTTTTTTTTCTGATAGAACAGCAGACACCTCAACCATCTGTACTGTTATGTCTAGTAAATTTCTTCTTCACAGGACAAATGAGGAGTATGAAAATTGTTAGATACCTGCTTTCTCACTGATACATCAGAACAGATCACACATAGATTTCTCAAGGAAAAACACCTATTAAATTCTTATATGAGTTCATTTCATTGAACGGCACAGATTTTAGTACTTCACCCCAAGTAATAATTACTTTCCTTCATGTCTCCATGGTAATTCCAGTTTTTGAAAACCTTTCTCTCTTTTCCTGAGAAAGCCTGAGTATGATCACTGCCCTGCAAACAATGTGAATTATTAAATTAATACCTTGTATTTGAAGTCTCTATTAACAGGTAGAAATCTTAGCCTCTTTCACTTATCTGGACACTTGAGCCTGAAAGAGATATAAAATGTATTATCTCTCCAGTTCTGGGCCCCTCAGTTTAGGAAGGATGTTGACTTGCTGGAACGAGTCCAGAGAAGGGCAATGAAGTTGGTGAGGGGCTTGGAGCACAAGCCCTATGAGGAGAGGCTGAGGGAGCTGGGGCTGCTTAGTCTGGAGAGGAGGAGACTCAGGGGTGACCTTATTGCTCTCTGCAACTACCTGAAGGGGGGTTGTAAACAGGCAGAGGTTGGTCTGTTCTCCCAGGCAGCCAGCACCAGAACAAGAGGACACAGTCTCAGGCTGCGCCAGGGGAAGTTCAGGCTGGAGGTCAGGAGGAAGTTTTACACAGAGAGAGTGATTGCCCATTGGAATGGACTGCCCCGGGGAGGTGGTGGAGTCGCCGTCACTGGAGGTGTTCAGGAGGAGACTTGATGGGGTGCTTGGTTGCATGGGTTAGTTGATTAGGTGGTGTTGGATGATAAATTGGACACGATGATCTTGAAGGTCTCTTCCAACCTGATCTATTCTATTCTATTCTATTCTATTCTATTCTATTCTATTCTATTCTATTCTATTCTATTCTATTCTATTCTATTCTATTCTATTCTATTCTATTCTATTCTATTCTATTCTATTCTCTACTCAGTCATGGATTCTGGACTAATTTCTGGTTTTTCATACACTAATTAAAAGAATAGCTCCTCATGCTCAATTTTTCAATGTAGCAAAACCCAGTTTCAGGTAATCTCCTGTCTTTGAAGACTTTAGTGTTTTGGTTTAGCGGTTGGTTTTTTTTTTCCCCTTGAAAATTTTTTAATTATGATGCAAATACTGTTACAAGAAATTCATTAAAATAATGTGGATCATAGATTCACAGCTAATATTATACCCTCCTTTCTGTTATATGTTTTCAATATTTGGAAAGATTAAACAAGCTGAGTCTTGATATGCAAGCTAAAAATTATGTGGATGAAGCTGTTTGTTTATTTTAGACCTTATAAAGTTGTAAAGCAGGAAAGGAATCTATTTAGAGATAAGGTTTTATGAATAAATTTTTTTTCATGTTTATTTTAAAAGATATATAACTTAAATAGGTTTTGCATTTAAGAGCAAAAAGCATTTCCCTACTTTTAAGAAAGATAGGGAGAAAAATGAAGAACATAAAGAAATCTCCATATTTTGTTTTGTAGATCATAGCATTATAGTATCATAGTATCATTCAGGGTTGGAAGGGACCACAAGGATCATCCAGTTCCAACCCCCCTGCCATGGGCAGGGACACCTCACACTACATCAGGCTGGACAGAGCCTCATCCAGCCTGCTCTTAAACACCTCCAGGGACGGGGCCTCGACCACCTCCCTGGACAACAGATTCCAGGGTTTCACCACTCTCATGGGGAAGAACCTCCTCCTCACATCTAGCCTGAATCTCCCCACCTCCAGCTTCATTCCATTCCCCCTAGTCCTATCACTACCTGAGATCCTGAGAAGTCCTTCCTCAGCCTTCCTGTAGTCCCTCTTCAGATACTGGAAGGCCACAATTAGGTCACCTCGGAGCCTTCTCTTCTGCAGACTGAACAGCCCCAACTCCTTCTGTCTGTCCTCATAGGAGAGGTGCTCCAGCCCTCTGATCATCCTTGTGGCCCTTCTCTGGACACCTTCCAGCACCTCCACATCCCTCTTGGAATAGGGGCTCCAGAACTGGACACAGTACTCCAGGTGGGGTCTCACCAGGGCTGAGTAGAGGGGGAGGATCACCTCCCTCGACCTGCTAGCCACACTTCTGATGCAGCCCAGGATCTGATTGGCTTTGCGGGCTGCAAGTGCACACTGAGAGCTCATGTTGAGCTTCTCTTCCACCAGCACTGCCAAGTCTCTCTCCTCAGGGCTGCTTTCCATCCAGTCACTGCCCAGCCTGGATTTGTGCCTGGGATTGCCTCGACCCAGATGCAGGACCCTGCACTTGCTCTTATTGAACTTCATGAGGTTGGCTTGTGCCCACCTCTCCAGCCTGTCAATGTCCCTCTGGATGGCCTCCCTTCCCTCCAGCCTGTCTGCTGCTGCACCACACAGCTTGGTGTCATCAGCAAACTCGCTGAGGGTGACCTCAATGCCACTGTCCATGTCACCCACAAAGATGTTGAACAAGACAGGTCCCAGGACTGATCCCTGAGGGACTCCGCTTGTCACTGGCCTCCACTGGGACATGGAGCCATTGACAGCCACTCTTTGGGTGCGGCCATCAAGCCAGTTCCTTATCCATCTAGTGGTCCACCCATCAAACCCATGTGTCACCAGTTTGGAGACCAGGATGTGGTGCAGGACAGTGTCGAAGGCTTTGCTCAGGTCCCAGATCTCCATCATTCATTTGTAAAATTCAGCAATTGCTACAGTTTCACAGTGAATTAATCCCATTGACAGTAAAACTACTTTAATGAGTGGATATAAAATATAAAACCTTAATGATACTTTTCTTATTAGCATTTTTAACTTTTTAGTAAATCATATAGTAGTTTTCCCACTGGAAATTAAACAAAAATCAAACCACACCCCACAAACCAGACCAAAAAAATCAAAACAAAAAAACCTTCAATCAAATAGGCAGATCTCAAGCCTGTCACCTCACACTAAAGTATTTCCTTAAAATTCCAGGGTTTTTATTGAGGGATTTTGTTGTAATAAGAAAACAAATATTGAACAAATAGCCAGTAAATTTATTCCTAAATTGCTTAACACTCTATTTTACAATGTCTTGATCTTATTTATTGTAAAATACTTATTTTGTCCAATCACTTTCTTGACATCATTTTATTGACAAATATTTAGTATTCGATATAGTAAAGATTTTGTTCAGTGTTCTGCTTTGAACATTGAACTCAGCTTCTGAGACCATTCCTGAAATGGTCAAGCACAATTCTCTACCTCAATAAATTTCTTTTGAGTAAACTTTTGGCCACAACAGCCCTATGCAATGCTACAGGCTGGGGTCAGAGTGGCTGGAGAGCAGCCAGGCAGAGAGTGACATGGGGATACTGGTTGACAATAGGCCGAACATGAGCTTGCAGTGTGCCCAGGTGGCCAAGAAGGCCAATGGCATTCTGACCTGTATCAGGAACAGTGTGGCCAGCAGGAGCAGGGAGGTCATTCTTCCCCTGTACACTGCACTGGTTGGGCCACACCTTGAGTCCTGTGTCCAGTTCTGGGTCCCTCAGTTTAGGAAATATGTTGAGTTGCTGGAATGTGTCCAGAGAAGGGCAACAAATCTGGGGAGGGGTTTGGAACAGAAGCCCTATGAGGCGAGACTGAGGGAGCTGGGGTTGCTTAGCCTGGAGAAGAGGAGGCTCAGGGGAGACCTTATTGCTCTCTACAACTACCTGAAGGAAGGTTATAGCCAGGTGGGTGTTGATCTCTTCTTCCAGGCAACCAGCACCAGAACAAGAGGACACAGACTCAAGCTGCATCAGGGGAAGTTTATACTGGATGCTAGAAAGAAATTCTTCCTAGAGAGAGCGATTGGCCATTGGAATGTGGTGCCCAGGGAGGTGGTGGAGTCACCATCACTGCAGGTATTTAGAAGGAGACTGGATGGCATGCTTGGTGCCATGGTTTAGTTGATTAGATGGTGTTGGATGAATGGTTGGATGTGATGATCTCAAAGGTCTCTTCCAACCTGGTTTATTCTAACTTATTTATTAAAATGCTCGAGGCATGAACTCAGCCATAAGTGTAGTCAAGCAATTTGATTTAAAAAGCCAAATAAATATTCTTCATTAGCATTCTGCATACTTTGCTCTCAAATCAACCTCCTGCTGTCAAGAGAAGCCAGTGGAACAACAAGAACATCTTGCAGTGTGCCCAGAGGTTCCCACTTACCTCTCGTGCTTAATCAAGAGGCATTGCAATCGTTTAGTGGATCCTCCGTGTTTAGCATCCAAAGAGACTTCTATTTAACTTCAGACAACTTTTCCCAACATTTTTTTTTCTCTTTTTTCACAGACCCTTGTTTCAGCTATTCTGAAGAAGGTTACAACATGACTTCACAGTGAAATCAGCTACGCAAAACAAGGCATTGTGCTGTTTTAACGGCTTGGGTTCAATATGAGACCTACAGACATTTAGATGAACTTATGAATACATGAGTTCAGTGAAGCATGTGGCATGTTACCCAAAGATGAATAAAGGACAGAGCAGGACATTAAAATTAATCAAAGCAAGATGTTAAGGTGAATGTGGAAACACAAGTCAGGATTTCCCAGAGTCTAAGCTAAAAGTGGATGTATTTCTTTCCCAGGATTCAGACTTACAAGTTCTTATGCAGTAAAGAACTAAAGTCAGACCATCTATCTCTTCATTCCTTGCTAGAGACTGGATCAGGCAGCTCCCATTTATCTTTATTCCTACCCCCACAATACCAGGTAGCCTTCATTTACTTGGCTTGTAATATTGATTTGAATATAATAATACAACTGTTTGAGCTTGAAGGCACATTCAAGTTCACCTCGTTCAACCCTCCTGTCATGAAAAGGAATATATTCCTCTAGGTCAAATTGTACAAAGGCCCACCTAATCTGACCTTGAACACTTTCATGGATGGATCATCAACAGCTTCTTTAGTTAGCCTGCTCCAGCATCTCAACACCTTCAGAGTAAGGATTTTTTTCCTTATATCTAATCTAAATCTACCCTCTCTCAGTGCATACTTTTTACTCTAGGCAAGTATTTTTATATGAGCTAGTGAAAAAAGCCCACATTAAAAGGCTTTCTTCATTTACCTGCATGTAATTGGCAAGTGCTATTTGAGGTACCCTATCATCTAGTAGCACAGAAAGGTAATTTATGCCCTTTCAAGCAGTTCATGCAAGCTGGTGCACCTCAAATACCAGGCAACTGAAACACGATCAAAGTCAGATGCTCAGAACAGTTTAGATGACTTGTTACAAGGACTTGGATGAATTTATTTTGATGCAGGCATCTAGTGTCCTGTGAGATGACACACAGGTATCTATTGCACCTCCAAGATCCATTCCAAGAAGGAAAGGATTTTCCCTTTGCTTCAATGTAATGCCTGCCAGCTCTTGTCAGTATTGTGTACATTAGACAGCTGAAACATACCCCAAGTGTCTTTGTCTTTCTCAGCCTAATGGTATGGACACCATTACACCATTTAGAACAGAACAGAACAGAATAGAATAGAATAGAATAGAATAGAATAGAATAGAATAGAATAGAATAGAATAGACCATACCATGTTGGAAGAGACCTTCAAGATCATCGCGTCCAACCTATCACCCAACACCACCTAATCAACTAAACCATGTAACCAAGCACCCTGTCAAGTCTCCTCCTGAGCACCTCCAGTGGCGGCGACTCCACCACCTCCCCGGGCAGTCCATTCCAATGGGCAATCACTCTCTCTGTGTAAAACTTCCTCCTGACCTCCAGCCTGAACTTCCCCTGGCGCAGCCTGAGACTGTGTCCTCTTGTTCTGGTGCTGGCTGCCTGGGAGAAGAGACCAACCTCTGCCTGTTTACAACCTCCCTTCAGGTAGTTGTAGAGAGCAATAAGGTCACCCCTGAGTCTCCTCCTCTCCAGGCTAAGCAGCCCCAGCTCCCTCAGTCTCTCCTCATAGGGCTTGTGTTCCAAGCCCCTCACTAACTTCGTTGCCCTTCTCTGGACTCGTTCCAGCAAGTCAACATCCTTCCTAAACTGAGGGGCCCAGAACTGGACACAGTACTCGAGGTGTGGCCTAACCAGTGCAGTGTACAGGGGCAGAATGACCTCCCTGCTCCTGCTGGCCACACTGTTCTTAATGCAGGCCAGGATGCCATTGGCCCTCCTGGCCGCCTGGGCACACTGCAGGCTCATGTTCAGCCTACCATCAACCAGCACCCCCAGGTCCCTCTCTACCTGGCTGCTCTCCAGCCACTCTGACCCCAGCCTGTAGCACTGCATGGGGTTGTTGTGGCCAATGTGCAGAACCCGGCACTTGGATGTGTTAAATCTCATGCCGTTGGATTCTGCCCATCTGTCCAGCCTGTCGAGGTCTCTCTGCAAAGCCTCTCTGCCCTCTAATAGATCAACTCCTGCCCCCAGCTTGGTGTCGTCAGCAAATTTACTGATGATAGACTCAATGCCCTCATCCAGATCATCAATAAAGATGTTAAAGAGGATGGGGCCCAGCACTGATCCCTGGGGGACTCCGCTACTGACTGGCTGCCAGCTGGATGTGACACCATTCACCATCATTTAGTTATTGACTGACTTGGGTTTCAGGGCTATGAAGAGACATTACTGAGCTACTTCATGTGCAAGATGCTTAAACTGAACTACCTCACTCTTGTCCCACATCCTACTCTTTATGCTTTTATAATGTACTTTTTCTTTATTTTGAGAAAGGGTGTCAACTTCACTTAAAAGTTAAGTTTCAGCTTACAAGTTGCTAAAATGTCTAAAATAACACCACAAAGCCTATACTATAAAATATTTTGAGAAATGAACCCCAGATATAAGCAATAAATCAAAACCCTTCACAAACTGAATGCAGTAGTAATTTTGTACTAGTGTTTCTAAACTATCATTGATTTTATTTCACACTTTGTTTTCTTTAGTGCTCTTTGAAAATTGAAGGAGCTGTGTTCACCACATTTGTAGAATTGGATCAGTAGGTTGAGAAATGCTGTTGCAATGCAGTGGCATTAGAATATGAAACATTGATTTGCCTATGACTTCTTATAGGAGAGTATATTTAAATATAAGTAAAATGGGGCTAAGAATTATGACTAAAAATACATATTTAAAAATAAATAAATATGGAACTATTTGTGAACCATCTCAAAAGAAGCAATCATTAAAATGTGTGCTCTAAAAGCTTCAAAGTGCCTCCTGAAAAAAAAAGGAATCAGACCTACAGCTTCTCAAATACTGAAGTGCAATCATCTTTTATAATTTACTTTTCCAGGCCAAATATTAAGTACAAATCTTTAAAAGTCCATGAAGTTAAAATCAGTTGATAAGTTCAGTAATGCATTTCCTTTAACTAAAGTGTGTTCTACCATTTTTGGATATGGAATTTTTACAGTTTAACAGAATTTTACTTCTGTATTAGTGGGTCTTAAGATGCTAGTGTAATGCTTATTGACTTTTTCTTTTGCTTTTTGGTTCTGTGCTACTTTTAGAAACAGATATACTTTCTTCACTCAAGAATTCTCCATCTCTGGGGCAAGATTCTCATAAAGCCAACTACATCACTCAAATAGAACATAAATGCACAGCAGCACAGGAATCTGTCTCCTTCTTACATAGTCAAATCAGAATGCATAAAAATTAGCTTTCATGGAATAAAAAAGATGGAAAGGGGCTAAAATAGTAGCTTAGCCCACTTTTTTTCTGCTAAAAAATAAAATCAATATCTTTATGATTGTTTTGGTGCATGGTATCTACTTGATTCGTAAGCACTTCCATAATAGTGCTTCCAAAACTTCTCAGACTTATTATCTTGCCATTATTTTTCCCAATGACAGTGGAAAAGTAGCTGTCTTGGGACAGAACTACAAAGAATTTCAGTTGATAAATTGTTTCATTTTTCCATTGAACATTAATACCCTGTATATTTCCAATTAGTTTTGCACTCATCAGAACTGCATTTAAAAACATAACATACACATGCTGCTGAAAGGCAATGTCAAAAACTTCACTGAAGCCAAATATACAACTCTAATATATTGCTTCCTTTTTGTCTGTAAGGCTTGTTACATTATCCCAGGAAGAATTAAACTTGTTTGACATGATTTGCTCTTGACTAATCCATGTTGGCTGTTACTTACTGCAGGTCTAAAGTGTACTGACTAAAAGGCTGTGACTTGTGAAATCGGAAGAGAGCTTGTCATAAGATGACATTGCTCAATACAGCTTTCTTTTCCTCTTAGAAAGGCTTAGAAAATGTTATCCATTCCAGGGATTTTGTGACAAAAAAAAATGTCATCTGACATTATTCTTTTATCCACTTGATTTTCCCTATTGAACTGACACAAATGAACACAGAATAATTTTAAATTACTTGGAAAGCTGAATGACACTCTGAAATGGAGATAGTAGCATGACTAAGATGGCAGGAACTGGCATTTAGTGAATGATCAATTTTTATGTTACTCTTACAAGAATGGCCTAGGTAAGAAAAAAAAAATCAGGCCTTGCTGTTTAAAACAGTAATTCAGTTATTTTAAAGTATGTTAATTGTTTTCCTTTGATAGGTCACAAATTCAATAAAGACACGTTCTTGGTTTCATGGTTTCACTCTCTCAATGTGTGAACTAGTAACCAAGAGACTATTCTATACGAAGAATGCATTAATTCACTTTGGCTTCTCATAAACACATCTGTTCTCAACTCACTGTATATCAAGTGGAGAGAAACTTTTTGATCTAAAGCAGAGAAACCTGGAGGATGAAATTAAAGGACAGATATAAAATGCATATACACAAAAACTTACATAAGGAGGAGACTTGATGGGGTACTTGGTGCCATGGGTTAGCTGTTTGGGTGGGTTGGATTGGTTGATGGGTTGGACACGATGATCTTGAAGGTCTCTTCCAACCATGTTTGGTTTATTCTAAATAAAGGTTTTATTCTAAATAAATTTGGTGTAATCAGAGGAGGACAACAGAGGTGTCATTGCCAATTTTATAAAGTCTGTGAAGTGCAATGACAATATTGTTCCTGATCTTTTATCTCAGTGAGCACAGGGGGAAAGTTTAAAATGTCAGCAGGGCATTTTGGATAATATCCATATGCAAGATCCTGAAGTTATCAAACTTGGTACTTATCACTCTTGAGTTAAAAAGTAAAATAAAGGCTTTGATGGTGTTAGGTGTGCTAAAATGGTTGAGTACCAAGAACCGTGCATCTGGGAATTAAGTTCCAAGTTTAATTTCTTCCTCTTCCCAGGTCTAAGTTACTTCTGGGAAAATCCCACAAAGTGTTTGAAGAGGGAAAAGCCTGAAAGTATAGTTTCAAACTTTATTTTGTGTCCAGAAAAATAGATAGAAACATTGTTGGTGCTCAGTGGATTAGCAGTTTATCAGATTACCAGTGTTTTGCCTCCATGAAGTGAATCCCCGTGCTGCCGCTTGTCAGTATTACATTTATGTCAGTCACTATTACAAAAACTTTACTGAATCTAACCTTGATGTAGTTCAGAATTTAGCCTCCTGACACAGGCAAGAAATTACCTTATTCCTTAGAAGGCAGTATTTTTCTGATTTGTAAGATCTGTAGATCTGGGTGACTGGTTTTCCACCTTTCATAGTCTTCCTGGATGCTCAGAATAGTTCCTTTCAAAATGTAAATACTTGTAGAGAGTGAACTTAATTTGAGCTCATTCCTTGTGCAATGAAAAGGAAAAAGTGAACAGCACTGCCACAACACCTTGATTTGTAAAATGTAAATGTAAGACCTAGTTAGTTACTGGAAAGTGAAATCTCTAATACATTTTTTCAGAAGAAACATCAAGATCATAGATTCTTTGCATGCTGTAGGAAAAATATTTAAAGGTTCAGAGCATACAAAATTATTTCCTTAGCTGAGAATTTTCACTTTACATGTCTACAATTTTTAAGCCATATCAGACTTCAATTTGCCTTCACTGCATCACTGCAGACTAGTTTTTGTCCATACTAGACAAATAACAAGGTTGTTTGAGACCATTCTGTATGCTTTCTTCATACAAAGAATAGAATAAAATAGAATAGAATTAACCAGCTTGGAAAAGACCTTTGAGATCATTGAGTCCTACCTATCATCCAACACCATCTAATCAACTAAACCATGGCACCAAGTACCCCATCCAGTCTCTTCCTAAACACCTCCAGTGATGGTGACTCCATGGGCAGCCCATTCCAATGGCCAATCACTCTTTCTATGAAGAACTTCTTCCTAACATCCAGCCTAAACCACCCCTGGTGCAGCTTGAGACTGTGTGCACTTGTTCTGGTGATAGTTGTCTGGGAGAAGAGACCAACCCCCACCTGGCTACAACCTCCCTTCAGGTAGTTGTAGACAGCAAGAAGGTCTCCCCTGAGCCTCCTCTTCTCCAGGCTAAGCAACCCCAGCTCCCTCAGCCTCTCCTCACAGGGCTTGTGCTCCAAACCCCTCTCGAGCTTTGTTGTCTTTCTCTGGACATATGCCAGCAACTCAACATCTTTCCTCAACTGAGGGGCCCAGAACTGGACACAGGGCCCAAAGACATAGTCCTACTTTGGTAGAGTTTGGCCATTCCTGATGGACACCCTGGCATAATCATTCCTGATTTGTCTGGGGTAATATGAAGTTTATCAGCATTTAAAAAATCGAGGACAAAATCTATTATAGTTGTATCTTCAGGGTTTGTCCCTTCCTCCCTCCCTCCCTCGCTTTGCAGGTCACTTACGTGCTGTCAGTACAGTAACCTAATGAATTGGAAATGAATTACAAATACTGTAATCCTATCAAAATTCATTGCTAAGGTTATGGATGAAATTTCACGTGTCTACTTGTTTAATCTAATCTCAGCTATTCAAATTTAATGGAAAATAAACACAAAAAGTTAAAGAACCAGGCTGAGTTGAAATTCCATCTAGAATCTCAAGAAGCAGTTCACTTTCTGTTTTGTTTACGATTCACCTAGTTGTGGAAGGAAAGCTAATATTCATGCAGCTTTTAGCTGCCAGCATTTCTGCTAAACCAGTAGATTTTAGAAACCCCAGGGAATATCATGGATAGGGAAAAACCACTCAGGAGTTTTAAATTGTCCTTTACTTACCATGTATCAGCTTTTCCTTGAAAAGTTAGGTCATATTAGTCTTTTTTAGGTCTCCTATTTTTATCTTTCCTCTGGAAAAGCAAGCAAAAACTAAAGCTTAAAAATGCATGTAGAAAGAAGATGCTGGAAAGGATAAAATTCTGCCATAGCAGGCCAAACCTCTAATACTTCAGATACTGCCCACAATTATCCTTATTTTCATTTGCTTATTTCCATATGCAGTGCTAAATGAGGAAGACAGAATATGGGGCAGATTTTCTTTGAACTCTTCCTCTCCTCCTTAGCATCATCTTTTGTATGATGCAAAGAGACTGCAGATGAAACACACACAGCTGGAAAAGCAAAAAGCAATGGTTTATTAGTTCAGTACACATGAAACATAGCTAAGATTTAATGATCTATTAGAGTAAACATTATTTTTTCAATACTCTGAAGGCACCTGTAAGATCCCCAATGGCTTTATTGTCTCATATAGAGTGTGATAGAGAAGAGAAGAAGAAGAGAAGAGAAGAGAAGAGAAGAGAAGAGAAGAGAAGAGAAGAGAAGAGAAGAGAAGAGAAGAGAGAGAGAAGAGAAGAGAAGAGAAGAGAAGAGAAGAGAAGAGAAGAGAAGAGAAGAGAAGAGAAGAGAAGAGAAGAGGAGAGAAGAGAAGAGAAGAGAAGAGAAGAGAAGAGAAGAGAAGAGAAGAGAAGAGAGAAGAGGTTGGAAGAGACCTTCAAGATCATCGCGTCCAACCCATCAACCAATCCAACTCACCTAAACAACTAAACCATGGCCTGACTGTGGCTTGAAAGCACTGCAACAGCACCACTGAAAAGCCAATGTGCTCATCTCACTCTGCACAGCTCTGGAGACACCATCCCTGTCCCACAGTGGGTTGTGTGGAACATCCAGGTGGCCATGTGTGACCAGAGTGCCTGAGGGCTCCGCTCTGCATCGCCTGCAGAGCTGGCCCCACTGTGCCTCTACCCTCCATGCTGCTCACGCTATCCCCCAGCTCCACAGCAGTCTGTCCTCTCCCAGCTCCTGTCACCACTCTGCTCCACACTGCCTACAAGACCCAGATGGCTCCTTCTTGTCTGTGCCACTCTGCCAGTGTTGCACCACTCCACTATTGCTGTGGAGGGCCCTTCTTTTTGAAGTGTGCATGAGCCACCAAGAACTTGGGACTGTTCCTGTGATAAACTCTACCATTTGAATCCAGGAAATAGTGATATTCCTTCCTTTGCTCTTCAAGTTTCTCCTTCTCATCCTCTTTTTAGCTCTCTATTTCTCCCTCTCGTTTTCTTTCTCATTTTCCCTCTGCTCCAGTCCAATCTAATAAACTAAATTCATCATCTTTTTGGCATCAGTTCACCTTTATTTAATCCAAGGGAATTATATGCATCTTAGCATGACCCCACTGCAGACCAGGGCTGTTACAGGATACTGGATGTAGAGAGCACAGACCTGTTGGCCACACAGGCCTCAGTCAGGAGGTGCAGGAAACAGCATCTATCACTCCTTGAAGGGGGGCCTCAGTGCTATTGAACAGGCAAATCCCACCAGCTCTGTCATCACTGATCATACTGATGGCTTGATCCAAAGCCCACAGGATCAGAGAATGGTGTGGGTTGGAAGGGAGCTCTGGAGAGGAGATCATGTAGTCCAAGGCCCCTGCCAGAGCAGATTCACCTGTCAGGTTGCACAGGATGGCACCCAAGAGAGTTTTGAATTACTCCAGAGATGGAGATTCCATCACATCTCTGGGCAGCCTGTTCCAGTGCTCTACCACCAGTAAAGAAGTCCCTCTTCCTGTTCAGATGGAACTTCCAATGTTCAGGTTTGTGACTTTTACCTCATCCTGTCACTGGGAACCACTGAAAAAAGACTAGCCCTGTCCTCCTGACACCCACCCAACTCTCATTTAACTAATCTGAAACCCTTCTGTGATATTGTCATTGACTAACAGGATGATAGGAATGCAGTGGATGCAATCATTCTGCATTTCAGTAAGGCTTTTTATACTGTACCTAACAACATCCTTCTGCACAAGTTGTCCAACTGAGAGATGAATGGGTCAGTGTTCCATTACGTAAAGGATTGGCTGAATGACAGGGCTCAAACTGTTGTAGTGGATTGAACCACATCTGGCTGTTGACCGCTGCCAGTGATGTTCCTCAGGGCTTGGTGGTCTGTTCAACATTTTAAGGGGGAGTGGAGATTACCTCATTCCTTTCTACATCTTCCTATGGAAGGGAACTAGAAAGGAAAGGAGGGGAGCTCTTTTGATACTGACAGGACAGGGGGGGAAGTGCTCAAACCTGTGTCAGGGGAGGTTCAGACTAGATACCAGAAAACATTTCATTATAGCAAAGTAATGTTCTGCTTTAAATCAGTGTAGATTTTAGAAAATAAGGTTGGAGACAGCCGCAGAATGTATCTTGGCAAGGGTGAATGTTGGGAAGAAATGAAGGGAGGAAAAGTACTAAGCGGGAATACTTAGATATTTTAAGTGATGTGGCATGTGTCAAGATTCATTCTTATGAAGAGCAAACATCATCAGTGACTTTTAATTCCTAGGTCCCAGATGGCTGCATGAAGCAAAGGATTGATTACAAAGTAAAAGTCAAAATGGGGGGGGAGATTAAGATCCAAAATAATATGACTGAAAGAAAGATAAATGCAGTAAGATTTCTTTGTCTGAGAAGGTGTTGGAAGGAAATTAATTCCTGGGTGTTAGGAGATAGATTTTGAAAAGGCTTAGAAACTACAACTCAATTTGCAGGCAATATAACTTTTTCTTCCAGAGTTTCATAGTCACAAGTTTAGAAAGGCAAAATCACTGACATTCCTGGAATGAAGTATATGGATTTATGTGAGTAGCTCTAGAGGCATATATTGAAAGTCCAGGGACTTGCTTGAGAGAGTACAGGGGGAGGATAACTTTCCCTGACCTGCTTGCCACTTTTTTCTTGATACACCCCAAAATGCCTTTTCCCTTCCTGGTCACTGTAAGAGGCTAAATCTTTTCTCTCTTGATGTAAATCAACAAAGATAAAATCACCTTAGCTTCTCACCCAGACGACAGCCACCAACAAAGTCATGCCTTAAGTTTTGCCTGCTGTAAGAAGAAAAGAACAGCTCCTGGAGAAGGGAAGACATCTTACTGAAGACACCACCTGTTGGAGCCTGCTCAGAGAAAGACTTTGGGATCTTTCCTTCCCCTTCTCCAGCAGAGGACAGCAGAAGCTAACAAGGATGATATCTCCTCCAAGCCAGTGGCAGGACCCTTCCTCAGACGTGAATCATGTTGGGGAGGGGTAATACAATTTCTTTCCTGCTCTCTTTTTCTCCTTTACCCCCCCCCCCCCCCCCCCCCCCTTCTTCTGTTCCATCCACTTTATGCTTTAATAAATAGCCTCACTTCTGATATTTGGCCTCGTTTGTGCCTGTAATTTCACAACACAGGAATGACCAAAAAAAGAACTGAGTCTCTCTCCCTACAGACTGAGACAGTCAAAAGGACACATTGCAGGCTTATGGTCATCCTGTTGTCCACTAACTCTGAGGCCTTTTTCCACAGAGCTGTTTTCAATCAGGGCAAACCCTAATCTCTATGGATGTATTAGACTATTCATCCCTAGGGGGAGGACCCTACACTTGTCCTGTTTTAATTCTGAGGGGTTGCTCTCTGCCCAAATTTTTAGCCTATCCAGATCAGTGCTTTATAGGGCAGCACAGATTTCTGGTGTGTCGGTCACTCCTTCCAGTCTTGTGTCATCAGCAAATCTGATGCGGGTATGCTTTATTCATTCATCCAGGTCATTGTTGCATATATTGAACTGGACTGGACTCAGTGAATCCATGTTGAGTGCTTCTGATAACATTCTTTTTCTCAACATGCTTTGAGACGATGCACAGGACAAGACGTTCTCTCATCATTCCATGGATGGAGGTGAGGCTGACAGGCCTGTAGTCCCCTGGGTTTTCCTTCTTTTTTTGAAGACTGGAGGGACATTTATTTTCCTACAGTGCTCAGGCCTGGAGGCCCCCAAGACCTTTCAAAGATGATGGAAAGCAGCTCAACAATGACTTCTGCAAACTCCCTCAGCACTCACAGATGAATTCCATCAGAGCCCATGGACTTGTGCATATCCCTTTTATTCAGTTAATCACTACCTTTATCCACCTCGACCAAGGGGAAGTTTTCCTACCTACAGTCTTTCTCTGTTACTTCTGGGGACTGAGTGATGACTGAGCAGTAAAGGCTGTAGCAAAGGCCGCATATAGTAAATCCACCTTCTCTGCATCCTTTGTCACCAATCTCCTTCATTAGCAGGCCCACATTTTACATGACATTATTTTTCTTGATAATGGGCTTGGAGAAGTCTTTCATGTTACTATTTTACATCCTTTCCTAGATTTAATTCCCACAGATTCTTAACTACTCAAGTAACTTTCCCAGGGTCTTTTTATTAGTGTTTTGTATTTTCCCATGCTAGTTCTTTTCTCCATGAGTGCTTGAACTACTAATGATCTTGTCTCAGCAGAGCTATCTCTGACTGTAATTTTATTTCTTATGTTTCTGCCCTCTTTCTCACAGCTCTCTCCCATAATTATTATCTCATAAGTGAAAGGCAAGGTTATTCTTCAAAAAAAATGTTGATGTGTCACAAGGAATAACATATTTGCAGGTAATGTGAGCAAATTTTTGATAGATCATTATGTGCATTTATTATGAGGAAGGAAAGTGTTGGCCGTGTTCAGGAAAAGCTTGAGAGTTCATTTGAAGTTTTCTTATTCATACAAAAGTGTTTCTACTTATACAGTAACAAAAGGAAGAAAAAGAGAAAAAAGGCAAATCACAGAATGACATAGGGAAAAGGAAAAAAAAAACAACACTAACTCTGGTCTACCTGAATGGAGTAATTATGGCAAATTCACACTGTTCTGATTTGACAAATGCAGAAACATTTTTATAATTGTGTTTACAGTTCTACTATGAATAACATGAAGCATTCAAAAACCTGTCATAGTTTTCTTTAGCTGATGCTTGTTTCAAGGGTCACCATTGAAAAAATCAGTCAGGAAGTAATTTCATGCATTTAATTTACATTTGTATTAATTGGTTTGTAAATTGGTGACATCTGCTTGTAAGTATGATAAAACATGAATGCATTTCTCCTAAGATAAAATGAACTTTTGAACATTAAAGTAAGATTGCATTTTGTGCAAGTTAGATATCCTTACTTTTCTAGGAATCTTTACAGATGGTGGACAAAAAGCTCAACACGAGCTCTCAGTGTGCACTTGCAGCCCGCAAAGCCAATCAGATCCTGGGCTGCATCAGGAGAAGTGTGGCTAGCAGGTCGAGGGAGGTGATCCTCGCCCTCTACTCAGCCCTGGTGAGACCCCACCTGGAGTACTGTGTCCAGTTCTGGAGCCCCTATTCCAAGAGGGATGTGGAGGTGCTGGAAGGTGTCCAGAGAAGGGCCACAAGGATGATCAGAGGGCTGGAGCACCTCTCCTATGAGGACAGACTGAAGGAGTTGGGGCTGTTCAGTCTGCAGAAGAGAAGGCTCTGAGGTGACCTCATTGTGGTCTTCCAGTATCTGAAGGGGGCCTACAGGAAGGCTGGGGAAGGACTTCTCAGGATCTCAGGGAGTGATAGGACTAGGGGGAATGGAATGAAGCTGGAGGTGGGGAGATTCAGGCTGGATGTGAGGAGGAGGTTCTTCACCATGAGAGTGGTGAAGCCCTGGAATGGGTTGTCCAGGGAGGTGGTCAGGGTCCCGTCCCTGGAGGTGTTTAAGAGCAGGCTGGATGAGGCTCTGTCCAGCCTGATGTAGTGTGGGGTGTCCCTGCCCATGGCAGGGGGTTTGGAACTAGATGATCCTTGTGGTCCCTTCCAACCCTGAATGATACTATGATACTATCAGTAAGAGACACTCCCTTACCTCCATAAGCAGTAAGAAAGAATAATGATAATCAAAAAGTTAATTTTGTAAAATGACTGTGTAAGCTAACCACAAGTGACCATCACATGTAACGATCCTAATCATAAATCAGTAATACATATATATATACACATATATATTCAGAAAATACACTGTCAGATGAGCAGCATCCTTTTAGTAGTACACCTCATGTGTGATAGATAGCTGAACATATGGCTCGTTTGTCTGCCTCACTGATTTTATTGTTCTCACTTTCACAAATGTTTCATGCTGCATCAAATTACTGTTAATCTTCTTCTAGGTAACATCATGCATCCTCCCAGTTCAAGTTACAGACCTCATCTCGGCTTTCTTTTTTGAAAAGAAGAATGCTGTAATTCTGAATGGCATGTATAACAATATAATAACTCTTTTCTAGGAAGAATAATGTACAGAACCACCTGTGATAGTAAAGCCATACTGAGCAAGCTTTTTTGTAATAAAAGAATTCCAGCTGCTCAAGATTTCCCTGAAACTCAGTGCTCTGACCAGCATTTTTTATAAGTTTTTGTTTGTTTGTTTTTTATCTGAGTAAAAGATCCGTAAGGGCATAGATATGGATGTCTGAATTCTGGTTTTATCCAGTCAGTTTTCTTGTCCACTGTAGTTAGATTCCTGACAATGTCACTTGCAGCGATGACAACACTGATGGGATTAAAAGTAACTAGTGTCTTTAGAAAGGAAGAATTGTCTGAAGGGGGGCTAGAAGAAGGAGGGAAGGGAACCAGACAGCTTCCCTTATCCATGTATATAAACAACAAAGCAGCAGCTGCAAAAGACCTTTATCTTAAATTCAAGGTAAATCAGTGGGAGTCTGTCAGAGGATGACAAGACACTGAACATAGCCTAAACTCTTCAACTTTCTGATCAGAGCACAGGCTTAACAGACTTGTAAATATTAACTTCTCTGCCCAAAGTTGTGAAGAATCTAATTTAAATGAACATACAATGTATATAGTGGGGGGGTTGCATGTGAAGGGGGACATATGGGATGCTGGTGGACAAGAAGCTCAACATGAGCTCTCAGTGTGCACTTGCAGCCCGCAAAGCCAATCAGATCCTGGGCTGCATCAGGAGAAGTGTGGCCAGCAGGTCGAGGGAGGTGATCCTCCCCCTCTACTCAGCCCTGGTGAGACCCCACCTGGAGTATTGTGTCCAGTTCTGAAGCCCCTATTACAAGAGGGATGTGAAGGTGCTGGAAGGTGTCCAGAGAAGGGCCACAAGGATGATCAGAGGGCTGGAGCACCTCTCCTATGAGGGCAGACTGAAGGAGTTGGGGCTGTTCAGTCTGCAGAAGAGAAGGCTCCAAAGTGACCTAATTGTGGCCTTCCAGTATCTGAAGGGGGCCTACAGGAAGGCTGGGGAGGGACTTCTCAGGATCTCAGGTAGTGCTAGGACTAGGGGGAATGGAATGAAGCTGGAGGTGGGGAGATTCAGGATGGATGTGAGGAGGAAGTTCTTCACCATGAGAGTGGTGAAACCCTGGAATGGGTTGTCCAGGGAGGTGGTCGAGGCCCCGTCCCTGGAGGTGTTTAAGCCCAGGCTGGATGAGGCTCTGGCCAGCCGGATGTAGTGTGGGGTGTCCCTGCCCATGGCAGGGTGGTTGGAACTAGATGATCATTGTGGTCCCTTCCAACCCTGAATGAAACTATGAAACTATGTAGTAGGCGTTTCGGGAAAGACTGTAAATCCTGAGTACCTAGCCTACAGGGAAAGGGAGAGGGAGATTCATGGCCAGGAAATAAGGATAAAAGGGGAGCCGTGTCTCCCAGCAGTTTGAGAGATACCACCCAGTATTGTCCTGTGGGCTCTCCCTTTATTCGAATAAAGCCTTACTAAACTCCTCTGTCTCCATTGTGAACAGGAACTTCTGAGCAGAGAGAATTTTTCCTTACCACACACATCTCATGCAACTCATTTTCTGGAAACACTCTTATTTTAGCTTTCTTCAGAGGCGAAAGGATTGAAAATTTCAAACTGGTTATTAATTAGCTGCACAACTGTCATCTGCATCAATTGGAATGGCTCTAATGAATTTTCACACACTTTAATTAGGAATTTTCATATGGCTTAAAAGTTTAGTGGACTTAAAAACAAAGCTCCAGATAGAGGCAAGAGATAATCATCCTGGCTGTCTCTCTCAGAGTTCAGATGTCAATAAAATAGGCTCCTGAAGCTATTCCTGCCCCCATCCAGGATAAATAAAGGCACACTTTCTGTGTCAGGGAGAACAGAAAAGTGCAACTGGAGCCTCAGAAGAGCCAGAGGAAGAAATAGGGAAGCCTATGAATTAAAATTTCATGTTACAGTACATAGAAAAAAATAATTAGGAAGTTTAATTATGTGGATGTTAATGCTGTTTCATTTACCTAGACCTTAGTATTGAGACAGATGTCAACAATTGCAATAAATTTGGAATACATAACATATTTAGAAGTGGTAGGTTTTACCTTTTCAGGACTTCAGATATTCAGCTGCTAGAATTTCCCCACTCCACTTGTTCTGAAGATATCAATTTCCTTCTTCCTCTTCTCATTAACTACATTTAAGAAAAAACACACATCCATGTGTGCTGCATGTGCTTCTCCCCTTTCCAGAAGTGCTTTGAGACCCTCTATAATTACTGTAAGAGACTAAATCTTGTCTCTCTTGATGTAAATCACCTCTGCTCCTCATCCAGACAACAGCTACCCAGGGAGGGGATGATGAAAAGACCCTCTGGAATAGCCAACAAAAGATAAGATAGTTGTCAACAACCTGCCTGACGAGTCAGCTCTGCCTAGCACACCTGGCAGTTGCATATGCATTAATGTGGCTAGTGTGTGGGCAAAGGGAGATGAAATTAACTGAATAAGAGACACTGAGCTTCAGCAGCTCAGGCAGAGAGAAAAAGACATAACCATGCAGCCTGAAAGCAGCGGCCCAGGCACCCTCTCTCTACCACCACACCATGGTGTGCCCTACGTTTTGTCTGGTGCAAGAAGAAAAGAACAACTCCTGGAGAAGAGAGAACTGCATCACAGGACAATGACTTTGGGACCTCTCTCTCCCCTCCTCCATCTGACAACGGCACAAGCCAACAAGATGACCCCTGGGACATCTCAAACCAAAGTAGCATCACCCTTCCTCACGTCTACATTGTCTTGGACAGGGGCATGTGTTTGTGATGGCAATATAATTTCTGACCTCTTTCTTCATTTTAATGGAATTTTCCCTATCTGTGATTCCTGTTCCAAATCCACATAGCCTTTTAAAAAAATTACTGGTCTTATAAGAATCTGTATTATTCTGGTTTTATTCCTTTCTATCTCCTTTCTCTTATTATATAAGCCTAAACATTTTTATACTGTATTTTCATCACAATAATTAAAGAGTTTTATACACTTGGTGGACAGTTATTCCCGGACGCTTCAGTGGATAGGTAGGCACAAAGCTAGGAAAAGATCCCTGAATTCAACAAAAACCTGTTCTTTATGAAGAGTCTTTTTTTGCAATGATGGAGAGTTTTTAGGTAGCATCTATTTTATCAACTAATTTATGCTAACCTATGAATTATCCAAGAATAGCAATTAACCTGAATCTTGACCTGCCTGTGAAATGAATGACTCCATGATTGTTGAAGAACCCTTAGGTAGACAAAGCCAATATTAATCAAATCAGACAAGATAGGAATAATTTTGCAAGATGAGTTCTTTTTCCCACCCCTCCCCTGATGTCTAAGAGACAAAGAAAAATAACACTGACACTAAACCTGGCCAAATCAGAGCACAAAAATTAACTTTCTTTTGTGGCTGCAAGTGAACCAAATTTAACTGTGTGGAGTTGGTTTACAATTTTCAGCTTGTAGTAAATACTGTTTATGATTGAAAATAATCAATTATTTTTGCTCATATAATTAGAAATAAATAGATTGTGTTTCAACTCCAAAGAGGTTATGTAAGTGTCACCGGTTGGGGCTGTCCCCTTAAGAAAGGGAATATGGTGGACGGAAGTTGGTAAATGAAAAGAACAACCTAAACTAATTTCATTGGTAGAGTGGGAGGAAGCACCTTCTGAACTGGGAGTGCAGGAGGGTATCCTGGGCATTCCGACACTTTATCTTCAGTCTTTCTTCTGCTTCTCCTTCGGGCAGCAGCTTGCAGCTCCTGGGCTTTCGGCCAAGGCTTTGGCCTTGAAACCGATAAGCTACCAAGGCCTGTATTAACTCCTTCCCAATTAACACAACTGCAGGGACACCCCACACTAGATCAGGCTGGACAGAGCCTCATCCAGCCTGCTCTTAAACACCTCCAGGGATGGGGCCTCGACCACCTCCCTGGACAACCCATTCCAGGGTTTCACCACTCTCATGGGGAAGAACTTCCTCCTCACATCCAGCCTGAATCTCCCCACCTCCAGCTTCATTCCATTCCCCCTAGTCCTGTCACTACCTGAGATCCTGAGAAGTCCTTCCCCAGCCTTCTTGTAGGCCCCTTTCAGATACTGGAAGGCCACAATTAGGTCACCTTGGAGCCTTCTCTTCTGCAGACTGAACAGCCCCAACTTCCTCAGTCTGTCCTCATAGGAGAGGTGCTCCAGCCCTCTGATCATCCTTGTGGCCCTTCTCTGGACACGTTCCAGCACCTCCACATCCCTCTTGTAATAGGGGCTCCAGAACTGGACACAGTACTCCAGGTGGGGTCTCACCAGGGCTGAGTAGAGGGGGAGGATCACCTCCCTTGACCTGCTGGCCACACTTCCCCTGATGCAGCCCAGGATCTGATTGGCTTTGCGGGCTGCAAGTGCACACTGAGAGCTCATGTTGAGCTTTTTGTCCACCAGCACCCCCAAGTCTCTCTCCTCAGGGCTACCTTCCAGCCAGTCACTGCCCAGCCTGGATTTGTGCCTGGGATTGCCTCGACCCAGATGCAGGACCCTGCACTTGCTCTTATTGAACTTCATGAGGTTGCTTGTGCCCACCTCTCCAGCCTGTCAAGGTCCCTCTGGATGGCCTCCCTTCCCTCCAGCGTGTCTGCTGCACCACACAGCTTGGTGTCATCAGCAAACTTGCTGAGGGTGCACTCAATGCCACTGTCCATGTCCCCCACAAAGATGTTGAATAAGACAGGTCCCAGGACTGATCCCTGAGGGACTTCGATTGTCACTGGCCTCCCCTGGGACATGGAGCCATTGACAGCCACTCTTTGGGTGCGGCCATCAAGCCAGTTCCTTATCCATCTAGTGGTCCACCCATCAAACCCATGTGTCACCAGTTTGGAGACCAGGATGTGGTGTGGGACAGTGTTGAAGGCTTTGCTCAGGTCCAGGTAAACGACATCAGTTGCTCGCCCCTCATCTATTAGTTTTGTCACCTGCTCATAGAAGGCCACCAGGTTGGTCAGGCAGGATTTGCCCTTGGCAAAGCCATGCTGACTGTTCCCAATCACCTCTTCACTATTCTTTTGAGCGAGTAGTGACTCCAGGAGGATCTGCTCCATGATCTTTCCAGGCACAGAGGTGAGACTGACTGGCCTGTAGTTCCCTGGTTCCTCCTTCCTACCCCTTTTGAAGATGGGGGCAATGTTTCCCCTTTTCCAGTCTGTGGGGACTTCACCAGATTGCCATGACCTTTGAAATATAATAGAGAGGGGTTTAGCAACCTCATCTGCCAGTTCTCTCAGCACCCGTGGGTGTATCCCGTCGGGTCCCATGGACTTGAACACTTTCAGGTTCTTCAGATGATCACGAACCTGATCTGCACTTACAATGGGCAGTTCTTCCTCCCCGTCCATGGCTTTGACTTCCATAACATCAGGAGTGTGGCTAGAGGCCCTTGCAGTGAAGACTGAGGTAAAGAAGTTATTAAGTACCTCAGCCTTTTCCTCATCACTTGTTCCCTGCCTCTCTTCAAGTGTTACTGTATATCCTTATGTCCACTTTAATTTATAGATTTTAAGGTAGCATCACATTAAGTACTTTTTAACAGAAGTTTGACAATACTGTGGAGTATTCTCTTAAAACCAAGTTCTTTGCACACAGTAATCAATTTAATTCTGTAATTTCCACAGCTCTTGTGTTGAAGCTATTTCAAACAACTGAAGTTAGGAAAGGTAGATATTATCTGTATAGATTCCAAGAGGTTAAGGACAAAAGGAATTATTAGATCATTTTGTCAAGCCTGGATTATATTGTGGGCTATTAAATTTAATCCTGTGTTGATATCTGTTCAAAATGAGCCATGATGACTTCTTGTTGTTCTTGTTGTCATTATTATTCTTACTACTATTGTTGTTGTTCCTGTGATTGATTGTATTTGTTATAGCATCACCCAAAGGCAAAAGAACAAAATAACTACTCTGAGATAAGCATTGCATAAACATAAATTATTTGATCATTATTTGTCTCAGTCATCCTGTTAGAACTCATTTATGGATCTAGGACTAGCACAGAGATTGGTAAGTAACAGGTCATCATGGACTTCTCTATGAAATGTTATACTGAAGAGAGGAGAGGACAGAAGAGGAAAAGAAACACAAAGCAACACAAGGCTTTTCTCTACAGTGAGGAAATTTCCAGGAGCTTGTAAGAGATAAAAGACTTCCATGGATCTGTCTGGGTATTTGTTTGTTCTCTAACCTCCTGCTTCAACAATAAGAAAGATAAGCTAGGTCATCAAAAAACATTATGTGAGAAGACTGTTTAGTGAAAACTAAATCTGAAAGCTGTGAAGTCTGAGCTCTTTTCACAAGCTCATATCACTTGTAAAAGAGAGTTCCCTGAGCTCCATGAAGCTCTGGAAAAAGTTATATCTTCTCTGCTTGTCTTTCCTCCTTGACAAAAAACTATATAGTTTCTTTCAACTGTAAGAGCTGTCAAGGGAGGTCATGATTTTCTGAAAAGAAAAGCCTGATCCTTTGCTATGGAAGATTCTGAATATTAAGATAAACTATAAATTGGATCGCTATTCAGAAGGAAGGTAGTGCACATGACAGTGCAAGGGGTTACACGTTCAGAGAAGACGGGTTGATGCATTTTGAAACTTAATTTTAGCACCTGCTTAGATTTTTAGACATAGTGAGTTGTAATAAGAGAGTCTGGAGGTCAAGAATGTGTAGCTAACTCTGTCAAACTTTATTCCTGACACTGCAAAGTTATTCCATGTTTAAACCAGTATAAATGACAACAGAATGTGGCCCTGTACTTTTTATTTTGTTAATTTAAGAAATCAAATTATTTGGAACTCATAAAATAAGAAGCCAAACTTTGATTCTAGCTCTTATTTTAGCACATTTAATAAATCTGCTTTCTGTAAAAGACTTTAAATATAGTGTTATTTAACTTAGCACCTGCAGCTCTAAATGTCAAAGAGGATGAAGGCCTTTTGCAGATTAAAAAAAATCAGTGCTTTTATGACAGTTGTTAATATTCAAAAGTAAATAATTACAGAAAAAGGAATAAGGAATAAACTGTAGACAGTGTCAGTGTCACCTATTGGAAGTCTTCAGCACAAGCTTGTACAATGTTGATGTCTCAACAGAAGATACTCATATGAGAATAGAATAGATTAGAATAAACCAGGTTGGAAAAGACCTTTGAGATCATCGAATCCAACCTATCATCCAATGCTATCTAAGGCTGGAGGTTAGGAGGAAGTTTTACACAGAGAGAGTGATTGACCATTGGAATGGGCTGCCTGAGGCGGTGGTGGAGTCACCATCACTGGAGGTGTTCAGGAAGAGACTGGATAAGGTGCTTGGTTGCATGGTTTAGTTGATTAGGTGGTGTTGGATGATAGATTGGACATGGTGATCTTGAAGGTCTCTTCCAACCTGGTCTATTCTATTCTATTCGGTGGTGTTGGATTGGACAGGTGATCTTGAAGGTCTCTTCCAAACTGGTTTATTCTATTGTATTCTAATCAACTGAACCATGGCACCAAGCACTCCATCCAGTCGCTTCCTAAACACCTCCAGTGATGGTGACTCCACCACCCCCCTGAGCAGCCCATTCCAATGGATAATCATTCTTTCTATGAAGAACTTCTTCCTAACATCCAGCCTAAACCTCCCCTGGTGCATGTTATTGACACTTTTCAAACGCCTTTTCTACACTCTTTTCAGAATCACGAAACAATTTAGTTGTGTTAATGGTATTTATAAACCACTAAGACTTGATATACGCATAGCCTAAAAAGGTTATGCCTTTAAAATTTTTCACAGATCTTGAGCAGAAAAGAAGTAAAATGTAAATAAATCACTATAGGGTGTAAAAAGGAAAAACAAAGATAATTCTAAACAATTCCATTATTGGAGAGGTATCCACCATAAGACTGGTTGTACTGAAACAATTCTTTCTTCCTCTCTTCTCACTTTGTCGCTCTAGGGAGATACTAACTTGCTTCTGCTTGAACTTGGCTGCATTGTTTTGGTTCAGTCTAACAGCAACTTTGTCTGCTCCTTTTCTTTCTCCCTTTTGGACAAGGGAGAGTGGGAGGGAAGAAAAAGGAGAAGCTAGGAGCTTCCCCTGTTTCTTGAGCAAGGGGGATTCTTTCACTGTTTATTAATTGCAAATATTTGCAAATATTGTAAATACTGTCTATTTTGTACATGTTCATTGCATTCCATTGTAGATTGTAGTTTTGCTTGTAAATACAGCTTTCATTTGCTTCCAACTGGGCTGGTCTGGCAAAGTTAATGTTGGAAGGGAAATTGCAACCCACTACAATTTATTTGGGTGGAAAATAATGTTTTTGTATTTCCTGTCCCCATTTTTCACTTTGAAATCTTATGCCTGTGAAATGGCTTATTATTACTACTTTGAAAAATTATGCTATAAACTTATGTAAAAAGACTTGAACTGCAACTAGAAACTGTCTTTGACTTAAAAAAAAAAAACAAACCACAAATAAAAACCATTAAAATAGAATAGAATAGGAATTAAATAGAAAAGAACCAGAACAGAACCAGAACAGATCCAGAACATTTCAATTGGAAGGCATCTATAACAATCATCTAATTCAGCTCCCTGATCAATTCAGGGCTGACCAAATGTTAAAGCATATTATTAAAACAGACATGTTTGGGGCATTGGCCACCTCTTTAGGAAGCCTGTTTCAGTGTTTGACCACCTTCTCAGTAAAAATGCTTCCTAATGTCCAGTATAAACTGCCTCTAATGCAGATTTAAGTCATTCCCAAACATCCTGTCACTGGATACCAGGAAGAAATCAACTATTAACAGCTGGTTTTCCATTTCTCTTGACCAAATTCTGTCATGCTTTAAAGTAGTGTGACTAGGCAATGCATAGGAGTACAAAAGCAACTAAAAATACTTCAGGGCTTTGGGGAGATTACTTGAGGGCACAAGTGGTGTTTTCCTGAATCACTCTAGTGACAGGAAGAGATATTGAAGGGAAGAAAACAATCCATGTGATTAACACATGGCTTAGAGATTGGTGCCACCAACAGAACTTTGGGCATTTTGACCATGGGGAAGTTTTCTTGGCACTGGATCTACTGGTGATAGATGGAGTTCATCTGTCCCATAAGGGGACAAGAATCCTTGCACATGAGTTGGCTGGGCTCACTGGCAAGGCTTCAAACTATTTTTGAAGGGGGACAGGGATGAAGCTGGAGTTGCCACCAAGAACCTTGGGTGTAGCAGCTAAGTACTTCTGGAGCAATGTGTTAGCATCTTAAGTAACAAGATCTACCTCCCCTCAAAGTTAAAAACTATGTACTTCATCCCTGAAATTTTTATACACCAATCCATGAAGCATGGGCCATAAAGAAGAGGAGCTGGAGAACATTGTGCTGCAGGGAAACTGATATAGCAGCCGTCAAGAAAACCTGGCAGGACGACTCTCACAACTGGAGTGCTGTAGTTGATGGGTATGAACTTTTGAGAAGGGATAGGCAGGGAACAAGAGGTGGTGGAGTGGTCCTCTGTGATAGGGAGACATATGAAAGCATGCAAATTAATGAAGGTGATGGTAAGGTTGAGTCTTTATGGGTAAGAATCAGGAGTAAGGGCAAAAAGAGTGATATCGTGGCCTCTCCTATGAGGACAGACTGAAGGAGTTGGGGCTGTTCAGTCTGCAGAAGAGAAGGCTTCGAGGTGACCTCATTGTGGCCTTCCAGTATCTGAAGGGGGCCTACAGGAAGGCTGGAGAAGGACTTCTCAGGATCTCAGGGAGTGATAGAACTAGGGGGAATGGAATGAAGCTGGAGGTGGGGAGATTCAGGCTAGATGTGAGGAGGAGGTTCTTCACCATGAGAGTGGTGAGACCCTGGAATGGGTTGTCCAGGGAGGTGGTCGAGGCCCCGTCCCTGGGGGTGTTTAAGAGCAGGCTGGATGAGGCTCTGTCCAGCCTGATGTAGTGTGGGGTGTCCCTGCCCATGGCAGGGGGGTTGGAACTGGATGATCCTTGTGGTCCCTTCCAACCCTGAATGAAACTATGAATCCGTTATAGACCACCCCACCAGGATGAAGAGGTAGATGAAATTTTTTGTCAGCACTTGAGAGAGGTTTCACAATCACCTCCCCTTGTTCTTGTGGGAGACTTCAACTTCCCAGGATGTCTGCTAGGAACACAACACAGCAGGGAGAGAACAGTCCTGGAGGTTCCTGGAGTATGAGGAGGATAAATTCCTGGCATAACTGGTGAGGGAGAAAACCAGGGAAGGTGCCCTCCTAGACCTGCTTCTTGTGAACAAGGAAGAACTCGTAAGGAAAGTCAAGGTTGGAGAGTGTCTAGGGCTCAGCAATCATGAGATGATTGAGTTATCTATCCTTGGGAAAGGGGTTAGTAAAACTGCCACCTTGAACTTCCATAGGGCAAACTTTGGCCTGCTCAGGAGACAGACTGACAAAGTCTCTTGGGAGGACACACTTTAAGAGGGAAACACAGTGACAAAGGATGAGGTGCTTAATGTCTACTTTGCCTCAGTCTTTAGCAGTAGATGCAGCAGTTCCCTGGACACCCTGCCTCAAGAATCAGGAGTCAGGGAGGAGAATCAGAATGAGGTCATCACAATAAATGAGGTCACTGACCTGCTACACCACTTCAACATACACAAGTCTATGGAGCCAGATGGACTACATCCAAGGATGCCGGGGGAGTTGGCCTATCAAAGTACCACAGTATAACTTAGGTTGGAAAGGGCCTCGAGGATCATTGAGTCCAACCTATCAACACAGACCCCATGACTAGACCATGGCACCAAGTGCCACATCCAATCTCCTCTTGAACGCCTCCAGGGATGGTGACTCCACCACCTTCCTGGGCAACTCGTTCCAATGACGAATGACTCGCTCAGTGAAGAACTTTCTCCTCACCTTGAGCCTAAACCTCCCCTGGTGCAGCTTGAGACTGTGTCCCCTTGTTCTGGTGCTGGTTGCCTGGGAGAAGAGGCCAACTCCTTCCTGGCTATACCACCTTTCAGGTAGTTGTAGAGGGCAATGAGGTCCCCCCTGAGCCTCCTCTTCTCCAGGCTAAACAATCCCAGCTCCCTCAGCCTCTTCTCATAGGGCTTGTGCTCAAGGCCTCTCCCCAGCCTTGTTGCCCTTCTCTGGACACGTTCAAGTGTTTCGATGTCCTTCTTAAACTGAGGGGCCCAGAACTGGACACAGTACTCAAGGTGCAGCCTAACCAAAGCAGAGTACAGGGGCACTATGACTTTCCTTGCTCTTGCTGGCCACACTATTCCTATAATGTGGTCCCCAAGCCACTTTCTATTATTTACCTGAAGTCCTGGGTAACTGGGGAGGTCCCAATGGACCAAAGGTAACACCCATCTACAAGAAAGGAGGATCTAGAAAACTATGGACCTGCCAGTCTGTTGTAATTTTAGGCTGGACCTTTAAAATTTTCCACAGATTTTGAACAGAAAGTAGTAAAGTGTAAATAAATGACCATTGGGTGTAAAAAGAAAAATAATGATAGTTCTAAACAATCCCATTGGAGAGATATCTATCATAACAACTAGTTTGGTAAACATTCTCTCTCTCTTTTGGCTTCTTTGCTCTGGGAGATACTAACTGCTGTGCTGCCTTCCGCACGATACTGGCTGCGTTGTTTTTTGGCTAAGTTCTAACAAATCCTTGCACTTTCACTTGTCCCTTTGTGACCAGGGTGGGTAAGAAGGGGAGCAGGGAGTGGAGAAACTATTAGCAGCTCCCCTGGTTTTTGGCTAGGGGCATTCTTGTGCTGTTTATAAATTGTAAATACCTGTAAATATTGTAAACACTTCATATTTTGTACACATTCATTGTATTTCATTGTAGATTGTCATTTTGCTTGTAAATACAGCTTTATTTGCTTCTAGTTGGGCTGGCAAATTTAATGTTGGGGGAATTTTGAATATGAGCAAGCAGTGTGCCCAGCTGGCCAAGAAAACCAATGGCATCCTGACTTGTATCAGAAATCCTGTTTCCAGCAGGAGTAGGGAGGTGATTGTCCCCTTGTACTCAGCTCTGGTGAGGCCACACTTAGAGTATTGTGTCCAGTTTTGGTCTTAATACAGGAGTGATGTGGAGGTGCTGGAGTGAGTGTAGAGGAGGGCAACAAAGCTGGTGAAGGGCCTGGGGAATAAATCTTATTACAAGCAACTGAAGGAGCTGGGGCTGTTTAGTTTGGAAAAGAGGTGGCTGAAGGGAGACCTTATTGCTCTGTACAGCTACCTGAAAGGATGTTGTAGAGGGGCTGATGCTGGTCTCTTCTCACAGGCAGTGATAGAACAAGAGGGAATGGCCTCAAACTAAGACTGGGTAGGTTTAGACTGGACATTAGGAAAAATTTTTTCACAGAAAGTTGTCAGGCATTGGAATGTGCTGCCCAGGGAGGTGGTTGAGTTGGCAACCCTGGATGTGTTTAAAGGTTGTCTGCATGTGGTGCTTGGGAATGTGGTTTAGGGGTTAATCTTGTAGAGTAGGGCTATTGGTTGGATGTGGTGATCCTGAAGGTCTTTTCCAACCTGAAAATTTCTGTGATTCTGTTTTAGACTGAATGGTAAATGTTTCTATTGCTTTAAAGACATTTGAATTCAAAGCTTTATCTTTGCTCATAATAGTCTACATTATTAGCTCTTAGTTTAAAATTACTACAACAGCAGTACAGTCACACTGTATATTTCTAAACTTAGAGTCAAAGAGAATATGCTACATGATTTACCTGACCTTTATAAATAGATAGGATTGTTTTAGGGGATGCAACACTTAGGATTCAATTCTGACACTATAATGGCATGGAATGGCATTAAAATGCCAAGTTAGCATTCAAAGTACACAGTGTTCTGGCGTGGCTGTTTGGTATTTTAGATTTAGTACAGTAGATTCCCTTTGACATGCTTAGAGTTGAGTTTTACAGTGGGAATTTAATGGGCATATGGCCTGCTAGTGACACATTCAATAATAAAAGGCCCTGCAAAATACTTTCTGAACCATTGCTAATGCTTCCTAACCTTCCTTTGATTACTTGTATTTGTACTGCTTCAGGAAGTAAAGAAAACACAACTCCCACATGGGATTTACCTGTGGCTGTCACAATCAGAAAGAGTTACCTACTAAATTGCTTCCAGAACACTGGCAGAGGGAGCACTTTGGCTGCCTCAGGCTGGTAAAAACTCTATTAGTGAGCAGTTTTCACATATAATGCTGTAGGCAACTCCAACACAGAAATTTACCAATGCTTCAAAACGGGTTATAGCAGTAATATTAAAGGAGCTGACCCTATACGAAGCAAGTCACTGCACCAATCTTTGCTGCAGTCTACAAATCTGTGAAATGGGGAGAATAATAGTTCTCTGGTTTATAAGGTGCTTAGAAATCTAACATCAGAACCTTATATAATGGGTTGTTTAAAACAGAATATAAAAAGGCATCCCACCCAACAATTTTAAATTAATATTAGTCACATAAAATGGATTAAATGGATTTCTCCTATTGTAGTCCAATTACAGCATCACAATTAACCAGTTAGGGTATTTAAATTATCCTTGCTAGTATTTTTTTTTTTCAATAATTATTTTGTAAGATTCATGGAATGCAAAAGAAGCTCCAGCAGCTGCAGCAGTAGCAAGGTAGAGATGTGACTTACTCCAGCACTTTTAGGTGAGGTATTAGACAAATATAAGACCAGTTCATTGAATCATAGACTCAATAAGGTTGGAAAAGACCTCAAAGGTCATTAAGTCCAACCTGTCACCCAAGACCTCATGACTACTAAACCATGGCTTCAAGTGCCACATCCAATCCCTTTTTTAACACCTCCAGGAATGGTGACTCCACCATCTCCCTGGGCAGCACATTCCAATGGCAAACAACTCTCTCTGTGAAAAACTTTCTCCTCACCTCCAGCCTAAACTTCCCCTGGTGCAGTTTGAGACTGTGTCCTCTTGTTCATGCTACCAGAATTGCAAGAATGAAATGCTTCTTGCAAGCCATCTTTTCAGAAATGCAGACAAATCAAACATTCTTGATCCAAAACATACACAAACTCTGAGTCTGGAGAACACATTGAAGTACATATACACCTCACACTTTCCAAAAGGTTATGTTTAGTAAATGCTATACAGAGTGAATATATAACTTGAAATCATGCAAACAATTAAATTTTTTAAACTGGTTTCTATGTGTTCTAAGAGACTATACAAAAGGTGTCTAGGTGTTCCCCAAGTTACCAGCTAAAATTATAATGTGGGATAATTTGTTTCCAATTGTTTTCACACCTAGAAAACATGTCTAAAATTCTGCATCATTCCTCTGAGACTCACACCATTTATACATCATTAAAGCTTAAGCTTCAAATGTAAAGATCAGATTTGGTGAATTGAATTTCACTACCTGAACATTTTAAATTTCATTCTTTTATATGTATACACACACATGAAGTCCACTTGACTGTGTCATGGTTTGAGGCAGGTGCCTTTTTTAAAAAAAAAAATAGAGTTGAGTCTTCCAGGAGGACCAGAGAGGTCCTGGGAATGGACCAAATATTTGTAACTTTGTTATTCAATCCCATAATTGTGCTCTCTCTATAAATTTGGCTGCAAAGTTGTTGCCTCTCTTTCTTTCTCTGCACATCCCTGGACGAAGTGAGCTCCCTTATCTGGTGTGGAGGGAGGATGGTTTCAGTCTTATCTGTGGCCTTCTTGGGCCTCGTGCCAGGGAGTAAGTGAGGCAGTTTCAGGCCTGGCCAGCCTAAATCCAGCCTAGCAACAGCAGGGAGAAAGAGCCCTGGGGATATCTTAAACCCCAGGTGGGGAAAAAAGGAGTAACTAGGGCTTGAGGTTTAGTTTGGTCAGGGGAAGGTTTTTAGGAAGTTTTCATGTATCCTGTATATATACTAGTTGTTAAAGATTCATGCATTCTGTATTTTCCCACATATTTTTAATACAATTTCTGTATTTCTCTCCAATTCAACAAGAGCATCTTTACTTCCTTTGGGAGCAGAAGTATTTCTATCTGCTCTTTAAATTTAGACGCTTTGCATTTTTATATTGTGAATACTGCACCAATCCTTTATATTGTGAGCCTGGAAAACTTCCCTGAAATACTATCTGTGTGTGACTTACTTGCCCTGGCTTTCTGTAGATATCACAATCATAGAATAGTAGTGACTGGAAGGGACCTCTGGAGATCACTGAGTCCACACATCCTGCACCTCCACCAAGGAATGCTGACCTAGAGAAAAATTGCACAGGAACATATCCAGGTGGGTTTTGTTTTGAATCTTTCCAGAGATGGAGACTCCAATACATCTGAGTAGCCTGATCCAGTGCTCCATCACCTTTACATTAAAAAAATGTTCCTCCTCATGCTTAGATAGAAATTCAATGTTCAACTTTGTTACCTCTCCTTTATCCTCTCACTTTCTGTCTGGATGAGTGTAAACCATTCTTATTTTTCTAGAATCCCTTTTACTGCAGTACAGCAAATAGAATTATTTTGTGTTTCTTAATTTATAAACTTAATTGATATTGTTGAATGCCCTTGCTGATACCTTTAGTCATGAAATTACAAGTTTCAATTTATACTTTTACCAAAGGAGATTAATCATAATCTGTGGAAATTCTATCACTATGTTCTAGCAACACACACAGTGGTTAAACCAAACAACCTCTTGTTATTTCTTATGTTATGCAGTAACTGACAAGTTACTGCATATTTAAACAGCCCCCATAATAGATATGTGATGCCTTTTTTTCCCTGTGAGTCTTTCAAGGCCTAGACAGAAAATTTCTGCTAAACCACAGACTGGACTTATCTCTTGCTTGCTCATACTGCTTGACAGTTGGTATGCTCCCTAGCTCTGACTGTTGTCCTTAAAGTACTCTGCAATAGATGGGGGCTTCACTCATAACACATCTGTGTAATCTAGTCTTAAAAACATCTATTGCAGAACTTCACTGTTTTTGCTGTTAGAAATGTTCTCCTAATTCAACACCAACTCTTGCTGCAATTTAAGCCCATTACGTCTTGCCCTACATTGCAACATGCTCTTGATCAGGACTGTTTTCTTTCTCAGAAAATTGTGCCAAGTGTATCTTTAAAAGCTGACTTGGTGAGAGTTAATGTGAAATGAATGAGTGTAAAACTTTGTGACAACTATTGCCTTTTATTTTTTTTTTTTAAATAAAACATAACACAAAAGAAATAACTGCTATCTACCACATGTTTGAGGAAAATCTATATGAACACTTTAAGCCCCCCTGCAATCTCATCTAATTGCAGAAGATTTCTTAATTTCTTTCCTCTGAAAATAGACAAGGACAGCAGTCATCTTCAGTGATTTATCAAAAGAGCTAGATGAAAATTTTTCATCTTCCAGTTATAACATAAAAAAAAAAATAAATCAGTATTTGACAGAAGGTTACATTTGTTCCTCCACATTTATTTTTGTTCTGGGGCTCCATTTTCTTAGCCTTTTTTAGCTTTTTAATCCAAGCATATATTTAAATAGTTATTTCAGACAGATTTTTTTTTCATTCATAATCAATAACAAATCCCTTAAAAATAATAAGTGTTATTTCTTTGTTTTTGACCTTAAAAGAAGACAGCATGAAAAAAATACTCTTCCCAAATTAAACATACTTAGACTTATATACCTATGTGTATTTTAGGACATCTTTCTGCTGATTAAAAATATCAACTTAATATAGTCTTCTCCTGGAGATAAATTAGCTACATGCTTAAGTGACTCAGAGGGCTGGAGCACCTCTCCTATGAGGACAGACTGAGGCAGTTGGGGCTGTTCAGTCTGCAGAAGAGAAGGATCCGAGGTGACCTCATTGTGGCCTTCCAGTATCTGAAGGGGGCCTACAGGGAGGCTGGGGAAGGACTTCTCAGGATATCAGGTAGTGATAGGACTAGGGGGAATGGAATGAAGCTGGAGGTGGGGAGATTCAGGCTAGATGTGAGGAGGAGGTTCTTCACCATGAGAGTGGTGAAACCCTGGAATGGGTTGTCCAGGGAGGTGGTCGAGGCCCCGTCCCTGGAGGTGTTTAAGAGCAGGCTGGATGAGGCTCTGTCCAGCCTGATGTAGTGTGGGGTGTCCCTGCCCATGGCAGGGGGGTTGGAACTAGGTGATCCTTGTGGTCCCTTCCAATCCTGAATGATACTATGATACTCATAGTACAGAAATTACATTGTATATAATGAATAAATGAATACTATGAAAAGTTTCTAGGCATAAAATACTTTTAGTTCCCTTACTTCTCGTATGGAAGCTTTATATCTTGTACAGTAACTGCACTACACAGTTAAAGAGAAAAGATCCCAACACTATATGCATCTTTTCTTTTTTTTTCTTTCTCCCTCTTTCAATAAATTGTAGGAAGACGTTGAACTTATCCCTTTTCCTCTTTACAGAAATGGGCACGTCAGAATACTACAGCTGTAAAGTTACATGATACCAGGACACAAAATTATATATTGTATTTTCTTAAACAAAAACCATCAGTGGAAGAGAGGGAAGAGACACAAATCACTTCTTCCAGCTTCTATCCCCTGTGCTCTGGGCCAGATCTTTGTTTCCTACCTAGTTCCCAATCTAGCAAATGGCTTCCTCTGTTTTGGGGTCAGTGGATTCCTGAGCTGCAGCAAACTGCACACAATATTGCCAAAATTGTATGAGAGTCTCTTGTCCCTCTATTCTTTTAGGTCCAGCTATTCCACCTACTCCACAAAGTCTGTCGCTACACCATGTCCCCAAGCACCAGATCTATATAGCTTTTAAACACATTCACAGGTGGTGGATGAGACCTTTATGTGTGTATAACAATATCAGCATTTAATATCAGTTAAATTAGCAACAGTCAATGGAAAACTCTAAAATTTAAAATAATGTGAATTTCTCCACAGAAGTCTCCATCATTTTTCACTTTCTGTTGTAAATTTGGGTTTGTAATTGTAGTGGTCCCTCTGCCCTCCCACCCCCTGTCCAAAAGGGAGAAAGGAGCAGAGAAAAAAGTAGTTGCTAGACTTCACAAAAACAATGCAGCCAAGGTCAAGCAGAAAGCAGATTAGTCACATAGAATACATAGAATAAACCAGGTTGGAAGATACCTTCAAGATCATCGTGTCCAACCCATCAACCAATCCAACCCACCTAAACAACTAACCCATGGCACCAAGCACCCTATCAAGTCTCCTCCTGAAAACCTTCAATGACGGTGACTCCACCACCTCCCTTCTGAGCAGAAAGTGAGCAGAGAAGAGAAGCCTCTCAGAATGTTTTGGTACCATCAGTCTTATGGTAGATAATTCTAAATTATTCCATTGGAAAGTTATCTGTATTTTTCTTTTTACAACACCCAATAGTGATTTACTTATATTTTTCTACTTTTCTGCTTGAAATATGTAACAAATTTCAAAGGCATAGCCTAAAACCAGCACAGTAATGAATATTCAAATCAGCATTGGCTGGTGTACAATGTAGGAATTAGTACTCTATATAAAAAAAATATTTGTCTGTTGATTAGAAATTATTCCACAGAAAATACCAATTATGTCCTTTTCTTGTCCCTTAAATTGATGTTGGAGCTTCATTCTGCATTCAAAGAAGGTAATGAATCCTTTTGGTGAGTTCACAACCATAAAAATGATTTAGATTTTTCCTGTGAAATGGTTTGTCTTGTGGGTGTTTTCCTTCTAGTGTCTGGTTTCTCCATCAGAGGAGCTCTTTTCCTTTCTATATATCTATTTAAGACAAAAGGTACTACATACAACATTCTTGACTGTACCTAAATACCCCTCTTAAAGTGACTTACACCAGAAAAGACATTTGCAGAAGTTTTGGTGCAGTTCCATGGTCAAAGGGAGCCCATTTAATGCAGGGTATTGAAGACCCGTTTAAGTCAACATCTAAGTATCTCCAGCCTCCATAGAATAGAATAAACCAGGTTGGAAGAGACCATCGAGATCATTGTGCCCAACCTACCATCCAACACTGTCTAATCAACTAAACCATGGCACCAAGCACCCCATCCAGTCTCTTCCTAAACACCTCCACTGATGGTGACTCCACCACCTCCCCAGGCAGCCCATTCCAATGGATAATCACTCTCTCTGTGAAGAAATTCTTCTTAACATCCAGCCTAAACCTCCCTGGTGCAGCTTAAGGCTGTGTCCTCTCATTCTGATGGTGGTTTCTTGTGCAAAAAGACCAACCCCCTGCTGGCCAAACTGTTCTCATATTTGACACCCCTTGCTGTTAACAAAGTTATTCTTAATACTTATTTTGAATTATTGTTGTTCACATTTGTTGCCTCTTGACCTTTCACTGAACCACTACTATTACTATGAATGTTAATGTTGTAGATATTGCCAGTCAAGGATTCAGTCACTGCTAAGATGGATTATATATATGGTCATTTGTTTCACACTGCTAGGACATCTGAAACTGTCCAAAATATAAATATCTTCTGATTATATACAAATGCTCCATTTTAAGCAGTGCTGCAGGATATCTGCTTCATTTGTCTTGCTCATATGAAAACACAAGGTTTGTGTATCACTTAGAGAACAAGAGAGGATATCAGGAAAATGTGGTCTTACCCTTACTGGATTTGACTGCTGTCTTGCCCAGTTGGACTACTCTCTGCCCTTGGCACCACAGTGCCTATGTAGAACCTAATAATCACTTAAAAGAAATTGCTTACAAGTGATTGTTACTGATAAGGTCCTCTTTTTAATTTATTTTTTATTTGATAGTCTTAAGTCCTAGCTTGTAGAAGTGTCAAACGTTGGCAGCAACAACAAATCTTGAATCTGTGCTTATCTTTACAACTGTTCAGTGCTGATTTCTGTATTGTGTCTTCTCTGTGCTTCTCTATACACATAGCTATATACTCATGACATGCAATTGATTTTAATCAAAGTGCCTAAGAACTGACTGTCCAATATTCACATAATTAAAACATTTCAGTGAGTCACCAACATGAAGATGAGATATTCTTACTGAACAAAAAGGAAGGCATAACACATTTATCTCTTATAAAGTAAAGTTTATTGTGACTTCAATAATTTTCCTTATATATAAATGCTTGCATTTATTGTGGGATTCTTTATGTAAACATACTGATGGTAACAAGTAGCTCCAGTTGTTTTTTCTTAGTATTCTCTAATTTTTTAAATTAAAAACTTTTGCAAGGTTTTAACAGATAAATGTAAGTCAACAGGAGAAAAAATGGCTATCAACATAAGGTTGATGATTTAACAACCTCAGAACAATGAATCATTTTCCAAACATTTTAAATGGGTATTACAATACAATTGCGGTGCCTTAAAAGCAGAAATGCCTCTGAGGTAAAGAATATTTGGAACAGGGATGGAAAGATTGCTTTGAAGAAGCAAAAATCCACCACAACACCAGAAACAGAAAAAGCTGCATAGAGCCATAAATAACAACTAATTATATACTTAGGTATTGTTTATTTGGTGTTTACTGCACTGAGTAACGTTTCTTGGTTGCATGGTTTAGTTGATTAGGTGGTGTTGGATGATGGGCTGGACATGATGATCTCGAAGGTGTCTTCCAACCTGGTTTATTCTATTATTAGATTTATGTCATGGTGACCAGGCTCCTTGTTTGGTAGGATAAGTTGATTTCCTGACGCAACATTTCAGATGCTAAGTCTTATTTAGGTAAAATTTTAAAAAATACCATGATTTAAAAATATTTTTATGAACAGAACAGACCTTCAAGATCATCATGTTCAACCCACCATCCAACACAACCTAATCAACTAAACCATGGCACCAAGAACCCCATCAAGTCTCCTCCTAAACACCTCCATTGATGGCGATTCCTTCACCTCCCCAGGCAGCCCATTCCAATGGCCAATCACTCTCTCTATGAAGAATTTCTTCCTAATATCCAGTCTAAACCTTCCCTGATGCAGCTTGAGACTGTGTCCTCTTGTTCTGGTGCTGCCTGCCTGGGAGAAGAGACCATCATCCACCTGTCTACAACCTCCCTTCAGGTAGTTGTAGAGAGCAAGAAGGTCTCCCCGATCATCCTCTTCTCCAGGCTAAGCAACCCCAGCTCCCTCAGCCTCTCACAGTATCACAGTATCACTTAGGTTGGAAAGGACCTCGAGGATCATCGAGTCCAACCTGACACCGCAGACCCCATGACTAGACCATGGCACCAAGTGCCACGTCCAATCTCCCCTTGAACGCCTCCAGGGTCGATGACTCAACCACCTCCCCGGGCAACCCATTCCAATGCCGAATGACTCGCTCGGTGAAGAACTTCCTCCTCACCTCGAGTCTGAACCTCCCCTGGCGCAGCCTCATAGGGCTTGTGTTCCAAACCCCTCACCAGCTTTGTTACCCTTCTCTGGACTCGTTCCAGCAAGTCAACATCCTTCCTAAACTGAGGGGCCCAGGACTGGACACAGTCCTCAAGGTGTGGCCTGACCATTGCTGAGTCCAGGGGCAGAATGACCTCCCTGCTCCTGCTGCCCACACTCTTCCTGATACAGGCCTGGATGCCATTGGCCCTGTTTGTCACCTGAGCACACTGCTGGCTCATGTTCAGCCTACCAACCACCAGCACCCCCAGGTCTCTCTCTCTGCCTGGCTACTCTCCCGCCACTCTGACCTCCGCCTGTAGCACTGCATGGGGTTGCTGTGGGCAGTGTTCAGAACCCAGCACTTAGATGTGTTAAATCTCATGCCATTGGAATATAACTATTTTCCAGAACATAACTGCACTCTTAAAAATAGTCACAAACACAACCACAAAGAACAACCAAAGCAATCCACATCTGACAGAAGAAACAAAGTAGTTTTTACTGTTTTTCAGAAAACTGTTTTCTACATTTTAGAAGAAGTTAGTTTTATATCTGGTAGTATCTTTGTGAGAAACACAGCACTAACAAATAACATGGAGCAGCATCCATGTAACGCCAAGGGAAAAATAAAATCTTTATGGTTGTGAAAGCTGTAAGAGCTTTAATATGTAGGCAGTGCTTTTTCTAAAGGCCACAGAGCACTATGAAAGGGCACACTTTACTCTTGAAATAGTTGTGGTAGCTGGAGAATTTCTCAAGCGGTTGAAGGAACAGTCTTCATAAAAGGAGTATATTTAGTGGATCCTGTCATCTTTGCCAAAGAGCAATAAATGACAGTCAAATGTGTCATGGAAAGCTTCATCTTATTGACAATGCAGACTTGGTATATTTGTTAACTTCCTGAAAGTTGATAGAGACATCTGAACAGTACACTAAGTTTGATCATGCAGGTGCAACACAAAACAGAGCAAAAGGAACAACCTCCAGAAGAAACCTAATCTTGTGACAGTGTTTATACTGTGGTTTTGGTTTAGAGAATAACACATATGCAGGCTGCAATCTGCCTGGATCCTAGTATTTTATGGAATTAGAATACTCAGTCTAACCTATGGCAGTTTTGTTCAGAGAGATTATGGGATTTAAAGTAACGTCACAGAGGGGTCTCTGGTCTGAGTCACATGCCCTGCTTCTTTTGTTCTTGAAGCCTTTAGAAGAAGCTTACGGATAACAGGAAACATGAAAGCAAAGAGCCTCATTTGGAATATAGCTTTTTCTTTTCCTACTAACACTAGATCATTTTTGTAGTCTCTACTCAAAGTAATGGAAACTATGACATGTTGCACTCAGCAGCTATTCAAAGTCAGAAATAGCTTCTACTAAGCATAGCTCCTTATATCTGGCAAAAAACCAAACCAACCAAAAAACCCCACAAAACAACAAAAACACCACACAACACCTCCACAAACAACAACATACAAAAACCTCCACACTGAAACCCAACAAAATACCCTTCATATTTCAACTGATCTCTGAAATTTCCAAACCACTTTTGCATCATTTCTGAAAGAAGAGCTAATTGGTGCCTAATCTTGCTCTGAAATTATTTTCTCAAATTGATTTGTTTTTCTTTTCACATTTATTAATCTAAAAGAAAAAAAAATCTGTAGCAGTGCAGCTGTGGCAACATCTATTCCTTTAGGCCCAAATAGTGAACTCAGACATTCATATGAAACTCATTGAATGAATACAATCTCCTCTGACATTCACAGCCACAGGCAGTTAGCCCTAGTTGCCAATTGCTTCACCATTACAGATCACAAACTTCCCTCGTTTTTGATCCACTGTATTGTGTGTGTTGTTCTATGAACTAACATAATAGAATGATGCCAGGAATAGACTTTGCCTTTCTTGTTTTTTAATTCAGTGTTTTTTGCTATTGCTTTGTAAGCCACCATAGAAACAGATTCTATGTTCTAGGGTTAAATACAGTCTGCCAGTTCTTTGATACATATAATTTCTCTTTGACTCATGTTTTGCTTTGTCTGTATTCTTAGTTGAGCTTCTTCAACTAGAGATTGTTTGTTTACTCAAGTACTTTATTTTTCTAATGTGGAAGGTAAGCATACTGGAGTAGGATGCTTCCTTTTCTGTAAGCAGGGTGTCCAGCCAGTTGAGCCTGATATACCCTGAATCTAATACACCTCACACATTTTGTTCCCAGCCCTTCAGCACATAAGCATGGATTTGATTACACTGTCACATATTTCAGGGGTATCCAAACGATCCATGTTTGAACTATCTTGATGTTGAAGCCTGTGTGAACAGTAGAGGCTAATTTTCTCAATGAACAGAGCCAAACCAGTTGGAAAAGACCTTCAAGATTATCAAGTTCAACCTATCATCCAATACTATCAATCAAACCATGGCACCAAGTGCTCCATCCAGTCTCTTCCTAAACACCTCCAGTGATGGTGACCACACATAGTCTATTCTATAAGCTGTGTTAGATTGTTCAGAACTAAGCAGATACCTCCATGTTATGCTACCATTTGAAGCAGCTATGGCATACTTTCAGAAATATAAAATGCATCCTAAATTAAGGTAGATAGGGTAAGATACAAAATTTGGCTCAAAAAATGGTGGGCTTCTTTCCCCTCATTAAGCCACCTGGAGCTAATTTCCTACCTGCCAAATATATGCACTGGCTTTCAGAGCCAAAAGATTATGGGATAGGGGTGGTGGTGGAATGTCATGTTTTGGGAGACCAAATTCTCCCACCGTGGGCAAAAATGCCTCAGACAGATTGCAAACAAATGGTGGAAAATTTAAATGGGTAAACAAAAACAACAATTGAAGTTTTACAGAGAACCACAGGCACCTTGACAAAAGAGAGAGAGATCCCAGAACATACCCAAGGAGCATCCCACCCCCACCTGGGGGTACACCCAAACGACCCCCCCCCTCCCCCCACAGAGCTCTTTCTCCCCCCCCCACCCCTTGGGCAGACCCAAGGGAGGCAACTCACACCATTTTACCTAGGCAGTGGCAGGGGAGCAAAAGAGGAAGTATGGACCCTGTGTAGATGTTTTTTAGATGAACAGAGGATTATGGGTGAAATACCTGGTTTCCTGTGACCACCCAGTGGGCTGGACCCTTTTGGGACCTCCCAGGTGTGGTCTGTGCAGTGGCATCCAGCCTAAACCACCACAGGGAAGGACAAATCAATTTTAAAGATAAAATTAATCATTTCATGTTCCTCCTTTTCAATGACATATTACAGCAATTTTTTTCACTGGTAGATATTCTATTCTAGTAAATTTACAGTGCAAAGTTATCTGGAAGCTGTAATTTTCCTCTGTCTGTCTTTCTTCAGACTTATGAATCTTAAGTTGTAGAGTTTCTATCTGCCCGCTTATATACACTACACTAATATTGTTAGCTGAGGCTGATCTAATTTTAAATTACATATATCTCAGATTAAATTTGAAACCTTTGACTTCTTGAGATGGAATATGTGAGTCAGTTCCCTACCCCCCCTAAACACACATAATTATATAACTTACCTTATTATATTTTGCATCACTCTTGCCTAGACTTCCTCAGTAACATAATGGGCAGAAGTGCAACTTACTCAAGGATAAAAAGTCATCACAGTCCTGTAGAATTGCATCCTATTATTGTAGCCATATATGTAAAAACTCAACTTTCCCAGCTTTCTTCTGAACTACCTAGACAGCTTTGAAGACAAAACCATCATTATGCTAAAGTACTGTAGTAAGTCATCACGTTCCCGCTTTTCAATTAATTTTATTCTTATGTTTATTACTTTATTTTCTGTTAGAATGGATTTTAATCCATTGACACTATATATGATCTTTGTGGTTGTAAAAATATCTGATACATATAAGGTATCAGAATTACTTTTGTTGTTAAACTTGCATCTGTAGTTTTTACTCACAAATTTCTGCAAATTCCACACTTGGAGTCTAAAGTCTTTGTATGCTGTCAAACTAAAGGAACCCACAATATAACAAACTTTAAACAGGTTTGGAAGGCTTTCAGTCATTTTACATATTAAGAATAAAAACTTAAAATGTTAATGGCAAATAAGAGATCTTATCCATAACCAACTATGTCTTGACTTGGAAATTTCAGATGTTAGAGACAAGAAAATTTAGTTCTCTGTTAAGTAGCAGTACCATAGAGTGTTGTTTGATTTGGTTTTCAAATATAAATTCTCCATTTTTAATTATATTTAATTAAAATAGGTGAAATACTGAAATTACTAAATAAGTAATTTTTATAAACCCAGAAATTAAAATTCTTTGGAAAAACATGGGATTTAATTATTACCTGAAACGACAATTGACAAAAATAAGTTTTGGCCTTTTATATTATGTAGAGGCATCTCAGTGCTAATCTAGTCTGATAGTCAATGTATAAACTAGCTAACAAAACAGGCTACATCAAAATGGTATGTTTTTCAAAAACTCCATTTAAACTGGTAAAGATATTGGGCAAATTTATGGGACTCACAAAAAAACCAGGCCTCAGCTGAACAAGTTTACAGCCCCAGAATATTGAGAGGAGTCAAAGATGACAGTTTTATAGTAAATCTCTTTCGATACTTCATGTGTTTCAAACTAGTTTTAAAATATTTCACATCCCTACATATATTAAATAAATGGACAAAGTACAGTCATAATATTGGTTTAAAATTTGTAGTATTTCACATTCAGAATACCAGGGATTTATTCTATTTTCTTTCTGTGGAATGAACTCTACTGCTGTCTACAACTACCTGAAGGGAGGTTATAGCCAGATGGGTGTTGGTCTCTTCTCCCAGGCAACCAGCGCCAGCACAAGAGGACACAGTCTCAAGCTGCACCAGGGGAGGTTTAGACTAGATGTTCAGAAGCAGCTCTTCACAGAGAGTGATTTGGCTATTGGAATGTGCTGCCCAGGGAGGTGGTGGAGTCACCATCACTGGAGGTGTTTAGGAAGAGACTGGATGGGGCCCTTGGTGCCATAGTTTAGTTGATTAGATAGTGTTGGGTGATAGGTTGGACTTGATAATCTTGAAGGTCTTTTCCAACCTGATTAATTCTATTCTAATGCAATTAATTTCCATTTTCAGATGTCTGTCATTAGGAGTCCAGAAAATACTTATAATTTTTACATAAAATTAAAATATATAATTTCAGATAAGTTCTATGCTCAAGAGATGATTAACTTCTCATGTCTAAAGAGATAGCTAACCTGGAAATGGTGAAGAATTTCTTAATAAAAGCTGAACAACTAGTGAAACAGTTATTAGTAGCTCACTTCATGATGTTCTGACCAAAATACATATTTTAACACCAGAAAAGAACTACTGGCTCCAAGATTGCAGAACTACAAAATAAGTTAGTTGCAGAGACAGATGAAGCTTTGCTACTTGGAATATCTATTAATTCTAATATATTCAAAGCTACTCTAAACTGTAACCTTCCAAGCTGGGAAATCTGACAGTATTGCCATAGGTTTCTTTCATCCTTGGTGTTCTTCCTAAAATAAAAGACTGAAGATATGAATCTGTGTGTCTATTGAGAGATTCCCTGATTAGTGGAAAGGAATAGGAATGCAGTTGCACTTCGAGATCTCTGCTGCTTTGGTTTGATTTTTTGTGTACTATATACTAGATCACTCGTCACTAGGGTGCAGGTAGTTCTCCTAGGACATATAAGCCTGAATAAGGGTTCGACTTCTGGTTTTTAAGGTGATGTGGCAAAGACTTGAGCAAGTAATGTAAATAATCTTTTTATTTCTTCAGCTCTGGCAGATGCTTCTTCTGGCTTTACTAACCTTGACTACAGAATCACCAAGGGTGGAAGAGACCTCAAAGATCATCAAGTCCAACCTGTCACCACAGACCTCATAACTAAACCATGGCATCAAGTGCCACATCCAATCCCCTCTTGAACACCTCCAGGGATGATGACACATGACCAACAACAGGGTTTCCATTTATGTTTGGATTCAAATCCAAGCCGACATCACAGCACAGACACAATCTGAAGACATTTCCCGCTCTTCATTGAGAGTCTCTAGGTCTTTTTCAGTACGCTACTACTGAGACCTGTGCCACAGATTTACATACCCACAATGACAGACTCAATGCTTGTCTAGATAACATTGCAGCCACCCCAGAGCCAGGGACAAGACCCTCAACCAGCCAACACACCACACAAAGGAGCTCAGCCCCAGTGAGGAGGCCCAGCCAGCACCCATGGATGATATAGGAGAAGTCATCAATCCTGTTCCTAACAGCCGGGGGGCCACCAGGCCCCCCGGCCTTTGTTGTTGTCACCACCACCATCACCCAGTGTGCACCACAGACACTCACCAGTGATGAGAGGAGGGTCCTCCAGCCCAGGTGGGCTCAGCTTGGGAGTTCAGCCTTTCCTGAGGGGGATAAATAGGGCAGTGGGTGGGGAGTGCCAAGTGGTCACACCTGGGGTGGGAGGAGACTCCAACAGAGCCCAGGTGCTCTGGGTTTAAGGAGAAAGACGGGGGAAATGGGTCAGGTGAAGAACATTTAGGGTGTCAGGTAATGATAGGACTAGGGGGAATGGAAAAAAAATAGAAATGGGTAGATTCAGATTGGATGTTAGGAAGAAATTCTTCCCCATGAGGGTGGTGAGACACTGGAACAAGTTGCTCAGGGAGGTGCTGGAAGCCTCACCCCTGGAGGTTTTTGCAGCCAGTCTGGATGTGGCTGTGAGCAACCTGATCTAGTGTGAGGTGTCCCTGCCCATGACAGGGGGGTTGGAACTAGATGACCCTTGAGGTCCCTTCCAACCCTAACAATTCTATGGTTCTAAAACAATTTTGCAGTTTAGGCTGGATGCTAGGAGGAAATTCTTCACAGAAAGAGACTGGCCATTGGAATGTGCTGCCCAGGGAGGTGGTGGAGTCACTGTCCCTGGAAGTGATTAAAAAGAGCCTGGATGAGGCGCTTAGTGCTTGTAGTTTGGATGATTAGATGGTGTTGGGTGTTAGGTTGGACCTGATGATCTTGAAGGTCTCTTCCAACCTGGTTAATTCTGTGATTCCACATAAAATGTCCTTCTGACATTTTGTTGTAGTCTGTGAAGAATCATAATGAAATGCTAATCCTCAGTATTATTCCCAGTGCAGACAGCTTTTGAACTGCATCATAACGATCATCTGATGGGCATAGGTATCACCATGTACAAGACATTTTTCCTATCCATAACTTTCAGTCTACTTGACTTTTGCTACCTCAACTGTTTTCAGCCCATTAGGTCAGTAGCATATACATTAATTGAATCCTATGCAAAACTAAATAGGAGGCAACTCCAGTGTTGTTCTGCTGCCAAGTGAAAGGTTATGCACAATAATCACAGTACTACAAGTATTTTTTATTTGGGAAAAAAAAAGTTACTTATCAAAGTGTTATTTATGTAAATAAAATGTCAAATATTTCCTATCAGTTCATAAATAGAAACACTAGGTTGATTTAGCCATCCAAATCTTATTTTAGAATTATCTGTGTGAGTTTTTTCTCATATGTTGTATAGTTAAGGTTACCATCTGCTCCACTTTCTTGAATGGGGAATTAACTTATATTCCCAGGGGGAAAAGAAATTGCTGCTTCTTGTGCAGTTTTGTTAAGCATCAGGATAGCTTGTTTCCTTGTGATCATATATAAAATTTTGAGAGAATACTCTTGGACTTTTCTTCAGGTTTAAGTATAGCACTACATATCCCTCAGATTCCTCTTGAGATCTAAGCATGTTTACATAGATTTGTGTTGAAATGCAATGGGGACAGACCTTGCAACAATCAAGAATCACCTGTCAAAACCCTTAGAAGTTCATCTCTGTATCATGAAAGAATAATACTATGTCTCATTTCAACTTCAAACCCAATAACACCACCATTACAATGACTATTTTCTTCATCTATAATGCTGCAACATTACAAAACTGGTAGCATACAGGTAATGTGTTGGCATATTACACGTAACAGAAGAACAAAGTTTCAGTGACTTATGAGCCCAATGATGGATTTTCAAGAAATAATGGATTTCAAGAACCTGTCTTAGTTACATTTTTCCTAATGCCAGTCTACTGCAGAGACATTAAATCAGCTTTCTGAGATTATTTGTAGTATAAAGGGCTGCTTTCAGTAGTTCAGTTAGGCTTCAGGCCTGCCAAGAGTTTTTCAGTTCAGGAATAAGTCTTTTCAAATATGTATCGCAAAAGAAAAGTAGCCCATGACATTGGATTTGTAAAGAGGACTTCCACATGCCTCTGAGAAGAGGCTTATTTTCCTTCAAGAGTGCTCTCAACCCCAGAAGCACTGTATGGGACCGTTACCACTGCTTACTATCCCTTTCTTCATCACCACTTACAGGCTATCTACCCTTTAAGTGAAGGTAGAAAGGTTAAACTTCAATTTCTCATGACTGAGTTCAAGTGTTTTGAAGAAAGTTGAACAATCACGAACTGAATTGTAAATGTATTGCTAACTCAATATTCGAAGCTCCAGACACAGGCCAGTACAGGGAGAAGGACACCCCTTCATGCTGACAATTCACTGTAATTCACTGTGATTCAGGAAGAACAATATCTCAGAATCACAGAATCACCAAGGTTGGAAGAGACCTCAAAGTTCATGAAGTCCAACCTGTCACCACAGACCTCATGACTAGACCATGGCACCAAGTGCCATGTCCTATCCCTTCTTGAACATCTACAGGGATGGTGGCTCCACCACCTCCCAGGGCAGCCCATTCCAATGGCTAACAACTCTCTCTGTGAAGAACTTTCTCCTCACCTCAAGCCTAAACTTCCCCTTGCACAGCTTGAGGACTGTGTCCTCTTGTTCTGGTGCTGGTTGCCTGGGCGAAGAGACCAACCCCCTCCAGGCTATAACCACCCTTCAGGCAGTTCTAGACATCTATAAGGTCTCCCCTGAGCCTCTTCTTCTTCAGAGTAAACAATCCCAGCTCCCTCAGCCTCTCCTCACACGGCTTGTGCTCGAGGCCTCTCACCAGCCTCATTGGACACATTCAATTATTTCAATGTCCTTCTTAAACTGAGGGGCCCAGAACTGGACACAGGTCTCAAGGTATGGCCTAAGCAGCACTGAGTCCAGGGGCACAATGACTTCCCTGCTCCTTCTGGCCATGCTATTCTTGATTACATTGTTTGTGTTGTGTCTGCTATTAATAACAACTTCTTTGCTCTTTTTTTTGTCCTTTTTGGGTCCAAGGGGGTTAAGCAGGGGAGCAGAGGGAAAGGGAAAACCTATTAGCTTCCCTGGGTTTTGGCCTGGGGGGTTCTTGTGCTTTTCATTAATAGTAAATACCTGTAAATATTGTAAATACTGTATTTTTGGTACATATTCATTGCATTTCATTATGGATTGTAGTTTTGCTTGTAAATACAGCTTCATTTGCTTCCAACTAGGATGGTCTGGCGAATTTAACATTGGGGGGAAATCTCAAGCCAACACATCTATTTCAAGTGCAGATAAGAAAAAAATTGTGGCTAGAGTGGGAATCTATAATTCTAAAGGCTTATTTTCCAGAGACAATATTTATTGTAATATGTTATATAAATTACCAAATCTCTGAAACAACATTATTATTATCATCCCGTTTCAGCCCAACTCTTCTAAAACACATGACGAGTTGCTGTTTGTGTTCTTGTTTGCCAAACTGGAGTGGGAGAATGTTTCTTTTACCAACCCAAAAGATATTAAGCACAGTGGATAGATAAACATTATCTGAATGAGTAATTTTGTTTGCTGAATGGTGTGAAGGAATAGGATTTCATTGTTGTTGGGAAGGCATCCTGAGGGATAAAGTAAACAAAACAAGAGCGGCATAATGTCTTATTCTGTTTACATAATTGTTAACACTTTTCATTTTTCAGTGTTACCTGATTTCTTTTTTTTTTATTTTATTATTTTTTTTTAACTCCAGGGTCACATAAAATGATAAAGAGATTAAATGTTCCCAGGAAATGGGACTGTTAAATTCCTTGCTTGATGGCAACAGAAAGAACATATTCACTGAAGCACTTACTGATGTTTCATTAGCTTGAAATAAAAAATTAGAACTCACAGGAAACTGTTCACAGAATCACAGAATGTTAGGGTTTGGAGGGACCTGAAATGATCATCTAGTCCAACCCCCTTGCCAGAGCAGGATCACCTATAATGGCTCACACAGGAATACATCCAAGCTGGTTTTGAATATCTACAGAGAGGGAATATCACCAGAGAGGGAGACTCCACAACCCCCCATGGCAGCCTGTTCCAGTGTTCCATCACCCTCACAGTGAAGAAAATTTTCCTCATGTTTGCATGGAACCTCCTATGCTTCAGCTTCCGCCCATTGCCCCTTTTCCTGTCATTGGGCAGCTCCCTCAGCACCCATGGATGCATGCCCTTAGGACCCATGGATTTATGTATGTCCAGATTACTTAATGGTTCCCCAAATCGGTCTTCATCAACCAATTAATTCTCACATTCTTTGAGTCTTCTCAACCCTTCCGCCTCCTCCTTCAGCTCCACCATCTGGCTGAGCAAATCACTGATTTGTTTATGCTGCAGACAGGTAGTGTCAATGTCTCCAATTGGAACAAGTGCCAGGGGAAGGCTTTCCCTGCAGCTAGACACCTGCACTGCTGCGTTTTTGCACAGGAGCTCAGTCTGAGTTGCCACAGTCCTCTGTCAGTGGCTTTTGGTTGCATTATAACCATGTTCGGTCCACTTCTGGAAGTTCTTTCCTTAGGCTTCACTGGTTCCAGGGAACCTACAAGCTGCAGACAGCTGCAGCACTACCGCTTGCACTGTGCTCTGTGGGTAGCAACTAGCTGCTGCCCTCACTGAAGGCATATGTCTGAAGGCATAATCAGTCGTGGGTAGTGCTGGTTTCACCCATTCCGTCTTAGCAGCCCCATATTGAGAGATAACAAAACAAGAGCAGTGTAATGTCTTATTCTGTTCACATAATTGTTAATACTTTTCATTTTTCAGTGCTACCTGATTTATTTTTATTTTTATTTTTATTTTTATTTTTATTTTTATTTTTATTTTTATTTTTATTTTTATTTTTATTTTTATTATTATTTTTATTTTTATTTTTATTTTTTATTTACCTCCAGGGCAACATAAAATGGTAAAGAGATTAAATGTTCCCAGGAAATGGGGCTGTTAAATTCCTTGCTTGGTAGCAACAGAAAGAACATATTCACTGAAGCACTTACTGATGTTCCATTGACTTGAAATAAAGAATTAGAACCCAAAGGAAACAACATGTTAAGTATGATCTGTATCACAGATCTGTTATGCTGAAGAAAGTGAATTCTATGCTACTTCTGCTACAAAAAAAAAAATGCAAAGAAAAATCCAAGAAGAAAATGCAACTTGCTTTCTCCTTTCACTATGACGTGCAGAATCTGACGTCTGCTAGAATATTTTTAGCTCATTTCCTATAATAAGACAACTCTACACAAATAACCTTTTGATTATTATTTATCTCTGCATTAGTTTGGAGAAAAAAAGAATGTGATTAAAAGTTCCTTCATCTCTTCAGTGTACACAGTCTCCTGTTTGCCAAGGGCTGTATTTCCCTGTTTGCCAAAAGCTGTATTTCCTATCCCTTCCTATTGTATACCTTTGAATTTATGTTTACATTCAGAATTGTCATAAAAATCTTTTTATGGAACACTGCTTTAATGCTTTCCGAAATTAAACCAAATTATTATGAGAAACTAATCTTATCTCCACACAGATCTGTGACATTTCTACAATAAACCCTTTGCCATATACACCCCTCGTCAGCAAATTCAGACTCCTAGAGACCCTCCCTGCATTATTGCTTACAGACAGCAGGAGACTCTTGATTTTATGGTAAGCTTAAAGGGCGGAGAACTACCTGCAACAGCCATGAGTGAGATGTCTATCTCACTACAGTGCAGGAACTTGTTTTGCCAAAGTTTTTTGTAGATTAACTGTGATTAAATCTTAGCAGGCCTCTCTCATTTGATAATGTTACCTATAGCCATGGAAGAGAGAATGCTACTGTCACAAATGTTTGTAATTTATACCTTCAGGCTACAGATGTGTGATATTGTAGTAATAGAATGTAGTTTGAAGACTATAGCTGTGCTGTTCTGCAGGATGACTGATCTTAATCACATTATGAAAACTTGAGGGGAATGAACAAAGGCATTTATATAACAGAAGGTAACTCCTTATTGAAGATGCAACTTGCCAGCAGCCACTTCACTTCCAGCGCTTATTGAAATGGAAGTCACTGATTAACTTTAATGGAAAGGAAATTGGGCTGCTGTCTAGTAAGGAGAAAAATCTTCCATTAACAGTAGAGCCTCAGAAAAAAGGCAGTCAAATACCATCCTCAAGCTTCATAATTGTACTTTATGCACAGCCCTTTAGAAAGAAATTAAACATATCAATAAGGTCTCATTAGTTCACAGGGATTCCCTTGTTTTCAACAGACTAGGGTGTCAGAAGGTTTCAGTCAAAGCATCCAAGTTTTCATTTATTGTAATCCAGTTCAATAGATTGGCCAGTGTAAGATCTCTGAGATTTTGAAGTGAGGCAGGTAGGGAAAAACTTCCAAAATGTCATACTTCATTAGAGAGCATGTTTTTAAATTGCATTTTCAATGTTAACTTCAAAGAAAGTTCATCAAAGACACAGTTATTTTTGCAGACTAGAAAGTATGCTTTTTTCAGATGTAAATTAAAGATTTTCTCTCTAGCAAAAGTTTTGGAAGGAATCTGTACTAGTAGCATTGCAGATGTGTTAAGACAGGCATGATTTTTATCAGATGCATGACTACTGCTACCATCTGGAGGTTTTTCATGACACTTCTTAAACATTTACAGATGATTAAGAGGTCTCTTTCCAGATGTCCCAAGTTCACTGCTAGCACAAACAAATTCAGTGCTGTATTATGTCTAATGTTTTCATTTTGAGCAGTAGAAAAGCATTGAAAGCTATCAAATTATATTTACTAAGTTCAGGTTTTAATTTGCCTATTTATTACGCAGGTGAAAGGGTGAAATTCACTGCTAGAAATAGACTTAGCAAAAGGTCTATGCCCTTTTAATCCTGCTAAAGCTTCAGGTAATGTAATCAGGCAGACTGAACTTAAAATCATAGTATCATAGTATCAGTCAGGGTTGGAAAGGACCAAAAGGATCATCTAGTTCCAACTCCCCTGCCATGGGCAGGGACACCCCACACTACATCAGGCTGGCCAGAGCCTCATCCAGCCTGGGCTTAAACACCTCCAGGGATGGGGCTTCAACCACCTCTTTGGACAACCCATTCCAGGGCTTCACCACTCTCATGGGGAAGAACTTCCTCCTCACATCCAGCCTGAATCTCCCCACCTCCAGCTTCATTCCATTCCCCCTAGTCCTATCACTCCCTGAGATCCTGAGAAGTCCCTCCCCAGCCTTCTTGTAGGCCACAATTAGGTCACCTCGGAGCCTTCTCTTCTCCACACTGAACAGCTCCAACTCTTTCAGTCTGTCCTCATAGGAGAGGTGCTCCAGCCCTCTGATCATCCTTGTTGCCCTTCTCTTAACATGTTCCAGCATGTCCATATCCCTCTTGTAATAGAAGCTCCAGAACAGGACACAGTACTCCAGGTGGGGTCTTACCAGAGCTGAGTAGAGGAGGAGAATCACCTCCCTTGACCTGCTGGCAAATCAAGACATTTTAATGTACTTGCCACCTCCACAAAAGTTATCCAAAAGAAAGAGAAGCAGAAGTACTGGGGAAGAGAGAGAGGGGAATATCCCTGGATATTTAAATTTTATGATAAAATTATTTGTTTAACTTCTTCTAGATTATTTTATAGGAAAAATCTTTACTTTGTGTACTGCATGACACAGAGGCATTTTGCTACTATTAAATACAATTAAGAACAGCTTTTTCTTTCTTCTTATATGTGTCTTTTAGGGAAGAAAAAGATAACTCTATTTTTTAAAGCAATAAAGGCAAACTATCTAAACTGAATATTGTGCTGTGTTATAATAGCCTCAACAACTCTGAATTACTTCAATAAAATACCCAAATCGTTGTAACTGAGAAGCTTTGCAGGTCAAATGGCAACTTTATTAAAGTGTAAACCTAGCTTAAAAGCCAATAGAAATAAGATTGCAAAACAAACAAATACATTTAAAAGGAGCAAATATGGAGCATGAATTGTCCTTTTATACAGTCAGTGGGAATGTAGCACAGACATGAGCATGCAATTTGAATAATTTTCTTTATACTGAATAGTTCATTATTCCTCAGTGAAATGGTTGTGGCTGATAATAATAATTATAATAAAAAAAATAACAACAACGATAGAAGAATTAGAACTGGGGGAAAAAAGTAGGAATTACTACTTTTTAAACTAGTTTTTAAATATTATATTTGTCATTTTATTACTAAAAGCAACAAAACACCCTCCCTAAACATGTTGACAAAAATTTCCCTTTGAAAGAGGGATTGAAAACAGTTGATTTACCCAGGAGATTAATTTTGTCAGCAGTTAGGACAGCATTTTACCATAGCCTCTAGAGACTGTTATTAAACTCGTAGTGAAGGAACAAGGGAATATTTAACCCTCACTGCTCTTGCTCATGCTCGCAGTTCTACCTGTATTAGCTGGCCCTAGTTATACAATACACCCCTTTATATCTGACAACACCTCGAACATCCCAAGGTATTACCTATGAAAAACTACGCATAAGGAGTGATACTTATTACTCTTTGCAGTTTTATTTTCTTTAATCTATTCTATTTATTGACCTGTTTAGGTACTATTTAGGCATTTATTTCCTCATGAAGTCCTCACTCTTTAGTAAATTGAGCTTTAGCATACATCTTCTGTTTTATTTCAGTTTTGCGGAGTGAAATGTTCTTCTGTCTATATTTACATGCCGCCATGTAGAAAATAGAAGAAAAATTATATAAATGTACATTACAATAATGTAAATAAATACTATATAATAATAGAAAATAAATAGAGTGGCTTTACCATTGATATTCCTATTCTTGTCTTGATTCTTTTCTTGAAAACAAATTAAAAGAAATAAAGTTAAATCACATTAATTATTTCATTAAAAGATTATTTGTGCATATTATTCTGTACTCCAAATGCACCAATATTGCAAGTCTGCAAGAGCTGAAACTTTGCATTTTATATCCATTGTTAATGAAAGTTTCCACATAATGAAACGCTTATGATCGTGAAGACAAAAACAGCACATGGGAGCAAAGAGATGAGCGTAGGTGAAAGGTGAAAATGTGCTTTTTATTTACAAAGTCTTCCTGAAACTTGTAGACACATTTCAAAAAGCTCATTGGATGTTATGTCATTCAATTACTTATTAAGCTTTTAGAATAGAATAGAATAGACTAGAATAGACTAGAATAGAATAGAATAGAATAGAATAGGCCAGGTTGGAAGACACCTTCAAGATCATCGTGTCCAACCCATCATCAAACACCATCTAATCAAATAAACCATGGCACCAAGCACCCCATCAAGTCTCCTCCTATACACCTCCAGTGATGGCGACTGCATCACCTCCCCAAGCAGCCCATTCCAATGGGTAATCACTCTCTCAATGAAGAATTTCTTCCTGACATCCAGTCTAAACCTCCCCTGGTGCAGCTTGAGACTGTGTCCTCTCGTTCTGGTGCTGGTTGCCTGAGAGAAGAGACCACCCCCTACCTGTCTACAACCTCCCTTTAGGTAGTTGTAGAGAGCAATAATCTCATATTTTGATTGTTTCCTCCTTTAACAACGACATGATTCTGACTATTTTTTAAAGCACTTGCAATTTTCATGCTGTATCTAAGCTGATAATGTTAATCCTTTTTATATTACCACTATTTTGGTAACTTAAAAATATTTTGTTATATTACAGGGAATATTGCAACGGTGGTATGTCAACATTTGTGTTAAAACCACTCAAAATATCAGCATTTTGGAAGAAACAAAACCAAACATCTTACTTCAGTATCTATAAATACTGATGAACACCATTTCCTTCCTATAGAATAGAATAGAATAGAATAGCATAGAATAGAATAGAATAGAATAGAATAGGACAGGTTGGAAAGAACAACATCCTGGGTATTAAATTTAATTCAATACAGCCATAGATTGCAAGTTTTATTTCTTAAGAAACAGAGTACTTTTAACCATCTTTTGTCAATAATTTTCATGTGATTCAATAGTGCTCGTTCTGGGTTACAACCAGGTGACCTTGGATTGGATCCTGTTGCCAAATGAAATTATTTCTAAGGCTGATGAGGAGTAAATCCTTTTAGTAATACATAGTTTTTTGAAATGGAAGTACATTTAGCCATGTGCCTCTGAAGTTTTTATTAAAAGTGTCATGTGTAACTGAAAAGCATACATGCTTTTTACTTTGTACATGACTTTGGGAATAGTCTAGACTTAACCTAAATAAAAAAAATCCCCACTTTTTAGAACAAATTAAAAAAATGAAAATGTCGGGTTTAATACAGAAACAATCTTCATAAGGTAAACAAACGAACAAATCCAAACAACCCCCCCCAAAAGAAACTGCAAAGTAGTGGGGTGGGGGGAAAGGCTGAAAGGCTGCAATTCTGCTGTTGTAAAAATTTTTCTACAGACAAAATCTCGAAAATGTCTGAGAAATTTTTTCAGCTTTCCAGGTGTCTAAACTTGCTTTGGGCTCACTTCTCTCTTAAAATGACTTGTGTCCCAGTTTGAAGGCAGATCCTCCCTTGCCTCCCACCGGGGCAGAAAAATGACACTTGGACAAATGGATTGCAGAAGTGATGGAAAGTCTAAATGGAAAAGCAGTGAGTGTTTTACAGAGAAACTACAAGCACAGTGAAAAGGAGATTCCAAAGCATACCCAGAAGCCTCCCAGCACTCCCCTCTCCCCACCTGAGGGTACACCCAAAACCCCCAGGGCTCTTTCTTTCTCCCTGTCCACCGTTAGACTAATCTCAGCTGGCCAGATCTGAGATTGCCCTTCCCTCTTCTCCTCCTGGCATTAGGCCTAGCCAGGCCTAAGAGGCCTTGAGATAACTCACCTTCCATTATCAGATAGGGAGCATCTGCCATGAAGGCAGCGAGGGAAGAAAGAGGAAGTGTGAGACCTTGCTGACAGATTTATAGGGAGCAGGATATTATGGGTATGAAATACACAGCTTCCTGAGTCCACCCACTGGGCTGAACACCTGGGGCATCAGTGGTGCACCCTGTATGACAGCAGCAGGAGGCACCCAGCCCAAACTGCCACAACTTGATCAGTCTTTTATTCCTGTACATTTCATTGCAACTCTTTTTCTTTGGAAAGTACTGTCCCTGATAAGAACAGAAATTACAGCAGAGGCCAGATTGAGATGAATCAAAATAACTGACAAAGACTGAAAAAAAAGTTGGGATAGAGCTTTTTGGGAGATTGGTGGCTTTTTGCCCAGCCTAGTGGTTTATGACTTGTTCTCTTTCATTACATATGCTGTAGTTATGACTCAGTCACTTAGCTGGACTCTCAATAGAGAGAATAATACAAATCAATACCATGGAAAAGAATAAACAATGAAAGCTCTCTATTAATGCCAGCTTTTTTTTCTGCACAGATGAAAACTGAGCCTTTTAGTCAAATCACAAGACCTTCCACTTCTTACCCAGTGTTAAAATTAGCACAGCAAATAAAAAAAGCCCAACAAACCCACAATACCACAACCAAGAAAAAACAAGTAATCTCTTTGAAGTTAGAATGTCCTATAAATTTTGACAGTAAAGTTTTAAAGTAACAGTTTTTCCTCTTCCAGTCTGTGCTGACAAGATATTTTAGCTCTTTCTTGGATTTAGAAACAGACTTTCCTTTCAGGAAGCCAAACGAGTTGAAGTTTTTTGTTCTAATACTTGTCTTGCTGTGCTTGCCTTAATTTCCAGATCCTCAATCTGAGAAGTCCTCTGGAGAAGAGCAAGTGGTGCTGCTTCTTGTCTTTTCTTACAGGCACAAATATTTCTTTTCACAAGGTATTCAGTATCATGGTAGGGCCAGACAGGCCTAGCACAAACCCAGACAGGTCCTGATGTGTCTAGACACAGTCTAGGGGACACAGTCTCAAGCTGCGCCAAGTTCTTCACCAAGCGAGTCATTTGTCACTGGAACAGATTGCCCAGGGAGGTGGTTGAGTCATCGACCCTGGAGGCGTTCAAGAGGAGATTGGACGTGGCACTTGGTGCCATGGTCTAGTCATGGGGTCTGTGTTGATACCTGGAGTCTGTGTTGGACTCGATGATCCTTGAGGTCCTTTCCAACCTAAGTGATACTGTGATACTGTGATACTGTGATAGACATGGTCTCCCTCTCCCCTCCTCCCTCCTGCAGGAGTCAGTGTAACATGGGAAAAGGGAGAAAAGAACAGGCCCCAAAATGTCAGGTAAACAAGTCATTGCTCTCTACAACTACGTGAAGGTATGTTGTAGGGAGGCTAGTGTTGGTGTCTTCTCTTCTAACAGGTAATTAACGATAGAACAAGAGGGAATGGTCTCAAGCTACGGCTAGGTAGGTTTAGACTGGACATTAGGAAAAAAAAAATCACAGAAAGAGTGATCAGACATTGGAACATCCTGCCCAGGAAGGTGGTTGAGTCACCAACCTTGAATGTGTTTAAAGGTCGTTTGGATGTGGTGCTTGGGGATATGGTTTAGGGGTGAACTTTGTAGAGTAGGTTTACTAGTTGGATTTTGTGATCTTGAGGGTCTTTCCCAACCTGAATGTTTCTGTGATTCTATGATACTGTCTTCAGAGAAAAAAGGCATAATAACCAGCTTGCCAATGAACTTTGCCTTCTCCACATAAATTTTGCAAGAGACCCAAAACTCTAAGTTTAATTCTACTTTTGAGCGCTTTCTGAGTAAGTAACAATTTTTTTCCTGACTTACAAGGATATAAATTATTATACCACAGGGTGTAATAGAAAGGAGAATGGGCCTTCTCACTCTGGTAAGTATAGATAATCCTGTCTGCAAGTGAATGAAGATTTTTGCTCTTTTTTTGCTGTTTTCACCAACTAAAGCACAATTGGCTTTAAACTGGTATATCCCCAGGTACAGCAACAGCTGCAATGTATCAAGAAGCATCAAGAAGCGTGGCTGAGCATCAAAAAGAATAGGTCAATCAAAAGAGAATGGTAAGCAGGTCAAGGGAGGCTTTCCACCCCCTGCCCTACTCTATTCTGATCTGGAGTGCTGTGCCCATTTGTGTGCTTTCCACTTCAAGGACAGGGAACTGCTTGAGAGGGTACAGCAAAAGGCTACAAAGAATATTAGGGGACTAGGACATCTTTCTTATGCAGAAAGGTGAGGGACCATGTTATTACTGGAGATTGTTTTGTATATTTTATGCAACTTAAATATTTTGAAAAGCTGAGGGTCTTGGGGCTTTTTAGCATAGGGAAGAGAAGACTGAGGGCAGATCTTATTAATATTTATAAATACTTAAAGACTATGTTACAGGAAGATGGGGGCAGTACTTTTTCAGTACTACCCCGTAATAGGACAAGAGGTAATGTGCACAAACTTGAACTCAGGAATTTCCATCTAAACAGTATGAGGAACTTCATTGCTTTGAGGATGGCAGAGCACTGGAACAGGCTGCCCAAAAAAGTGGTGAAATCTCCATCTCTGGAGTCATTCAAAACCTGTTTGAATGCCATACTGTGAAGCCTGCTCAAGGTGAACTTGCTCTGGCAGGTGGGTTGGTCTAGATGATTCATTCTGTGATTCTGTGATCCTCTGTGAGTGATGGAAATAAGCATCTACCAAAGGGAACAAATTAATGACACGGGAGAAATGCAGCAGTTAACTGCTCTTCAGGAGATGGACCCTGTAAAATTAGAAGAAAAATCTTCTCAGAAAACATAACTTGATTGGAGCTTGCCCCACAAATTCATTTTGCATTAAAAGTTTGATTGTGTGTACTGGGATTTGCATAAAAACATACTTTAAACTCATTTGTTGTCAATGAATTTATAGAAACATTTTTATTATCCTTAATGGCTATAGCTAGGTTGACCTCTAGCTGTGCTTTTTCTCCCTGCATAGCTTCACTACATCTTTACAGTCCTCATGAGAGACCTGTCCCCTCTTCCAAAGGCCTTTGGTTCTTGAAGTCCAGCCAAAGGTCCCTATTCAGCCAGGTTGTACACCTTCCCTGCTGACTCATTTTATGGCATACAGGGACGGCGTGTATCTGTGCCTTTAAGACTTCCCTCTTGAAGCATGTCCAGCCTTCCTGTAATCCTATATCCTTCAGGGTGGCCTCCCAAGGGTCTTTGCCAATCTGTCTCCTCAACAGGCCAAAGATTGCCCAATGGAAGTTCAAGGTGGCAGTTTTATTAACCCCTCTCCTTGCTTCCCCAAGGACAGAGAACTCAATCATCTCATGATTGCTGAGCCCTAGACACTCTCCAACCTTGACTTCCCCCACAAGAAGCAGGTCCAGGAGGGCACCTTCCCTGGTTGGCTCCCTCACCAGTTATGCCAGGAAGTTATCCTCCTCACGCTCCAGGAACCTCCAGGACTGTTCTCTCCCTGCTGTGTTATATTCCCAGCAGACATCCTGGAAGTTGAAGTCCCCCACAAGAACAAGGGGAAGTGATTGTGAAACCTCTCTAAACTGCTGATAAAAAATTTCATCTACCTCTTCATCCTGGTTGGGTGATCTGTAACAGATTCCCACCACAATATCATTCTTACCCATAAGTACTCAACCCTATCACCACCTTCATTAATTTGCATAATTTAATATGATTCCCTAACACTCCACCACCTCCTATTCCTTGCTATCCCTTCTGAAAAGTTAGTACTCATCGGTTGCAGCACTCCAGTTCTGGGAGTCATCCCACCAGGTTTCTGTGATGGCTGCTATATCATAATTTCCCTGTAGCACAATAGCCTCCAGCTCCTCCTGTTGTTTGTCCATGTGCAATGCCCAATAGTGCTTGAACTTGGCATGTTCTTAAAGTAAGGGTTGGAAAATGTGCCATGTGCTCTTTGATACTTCTCTGCTCCCTCTTTCCTATGGGAGCATAGAGATGATACTGAATTAAGCCAATGATCAGCTTACTCCCAGATAGTTTTGCACATAACTGATATGAAATGATTTTGACCAAAAATTGATATGCCAGTGCCAGCACATTTAACTTTAGAAATTAAGAAAAATATTAAGATTTTACTCATAATACTTATTGGTGCAGACATACATAATAGTTGCTCATTTAAATCTAGCTGTCAAATACTTAATTATGCAGCCATTTTGTTTGTTTGTTTGATTTGTTGTGGTTTTGTTGTGCTAGTTTTGTGTGCATATTTGTATATAGGTATTAACTGATTTTTACTAGATCTGAGACTGTGATAACAGTTTAAGTGGAGGAAGGAATGTGAAAGATGGTGATGATTTTCCTGGTTTGTGGACCTGCAGGTGGATAAGAATACAATCTCATAAAGCTGATTGAATACGGTAAATTATTGACCAGTCCATTCTTGTGGTTTTGCTGACACAGAATTGCAGGCCAGTCATGGGCTGCAGGTCATCAGCAGTTCAGAGTCAGTCAGGATATTGGTATATCTTGTACCATAAGGAAGCCTCCTACTTAAGCTCCTCCTCACCATTCCACCACCTCTGATCAGCCTGTACAATGCCTGACAACCCTTTTGGTGCAAAAAATTTTCCTGATATCCAGCTTAAACCTCCCTTAGAAAAGCTTGAGGACATTCCCTCTTGTTGTATCACTAATTAACTTGGTAGAAGTTACTCAGGAGGATGAACTATTTCCCTGGGTTAAGAACTATCTGGAGGGCCAGGCCCAGAGTGGTGATGAATGGTGCCACTTCCAGTTGGCAGCCAGTCACTAGTGGTGTCCCCCAGGGATCAGTGTTGGGCCCCATGCTGTTCAATGTATTTATTGATGATCTGGATGAGGGGATTGAGTCCATCATCAGTAAATTTGCAGATGACACAAAGCTGGGAGCAGGTCTTGATCTGTTAGAGGGTAGGAGAGTGCTGCAGAGGGACCTTGACATGTTGGACAGATGGGCAGAGTCCAACAGCATGAGAGTTAACACATCTAAGTGCCAGGTTCTGCACTTTGGCCACAACAACCCCATGCAGTGCTACAGGCTGGGGTTGGAGTGGCTGGAGAGTAGCCAGGCAGAAAGGGACCTGGGAGTACTGGTTAACAATAGGCTGAACATGAGGCAGCAGTGTGCCCACGTGGCCAAGAAAGCAGATGGCATCCTGGCCTGGATCAGGAATGGTGTGGCCAGCAGGAGCAGGGAAGTCATTCTTCCCCTGTACTCTGTACTGGTTAGGCCACACCTTGAGTCCTGTGTCCAGTTCTGGGCTCCTCAATTCAAGAAAGATGTTGAGTAGCTTGAGTGTGTCCAGAGAAGGGCAACAAAGCTGGTGAGGGCTTTGGAGCACAAGCCCTATGAGGAGAGACTGAAGAAGCTGGGGTTGCTTAGCCTGGAAAAGAGGAGGCTCAAGGGAGACCTCATTGCTGTCTATGACTACCAGAAGGGAGGTTGTAGCCAGGTGGGGGCTGGTCTCTTCTCCCAGGCAACCATCACCAGAACAAGAGGACAGAGTCTCAAGCTGCACCAGGGAAAGTTTAGGCTTGATCATAGAAAGAAGTTCTTCACAGAAAGAGTGAATGGCCATTGGAACAGGCTTCACAGGGAGGTGGTGGAGTCAGTGTCCTTAGAGGTGTTTAAGAAAAGACTGGGTGAGGCACTTGCTGCCATGGTTTAGTTGATTACTTAGGGTCAGGTGATCTGTTGGACTTGATGATCCTGGAGGTCCCTTTCAGCCTGACTGATTCTGTGACTCTGTAGCTGTCTGGAGAGACTATCCCAATGGGAAATGGAGTAATTTGAAAAGCTGGAAGCTGGAAAAATATTCATTTAATAATTGACCTCTGCAACAGGCAGGACATTTCAGGACTTTCATACACTGGTCTAGGCAACTCTGCATCATATTGTCCTGATATGTATTTTTCTGTGCAATGCTTCTTACATTAGCACTTGCACATGGGAAATATGCTCATAGAAAAGCTTCCTTATAATTAGGTACTATTCTATATTGGATTAAAAACTTGATTTTTTCCATGAGGGTGATGCTGCCAGTGATATAATCATTCTTATTTCTGTTGCCAGTGATATAATCACTCTTATTTCTTGTCTGAATCAGTCATTTGCCTCTCTATCAACCATAATTTGTCTAATCCTGTATAAAAACATCTTTTCTCTTTTGGCTAGTGGAATACTTAACACTTCCTTGATGCTCTGTGTGTTTTCCTGGACTCTCATGGCTCTTTGTCTTAAATTGTGTTGCTTACGTAATTGCTCACAGGAAATACAATATCTTTTGGCAGAAGTATATCAATTTCATCTTGGTGTGCCGTATTTGAAACGATAGACACTTCCCTGCATGAAAAGCAGAACAGCAGCAACAGAAACACTAATGTTTTGTACAAAAAAGCTATGCAAGAAAATCTCTTGTGTGCACAAGGAATATCAAGCACAACGTTAAAACAGAAACCGGTGCACTGACTGAAAACCATGCCTTAACTGGGGGAAATTTTTAGGAGCATAGAAATCTTGTATTTTCATTACAGAATGAGAAGACCAGTAAAAAAAGGTTGTCTGCACAATCCTCCTGGGACTAGCAAGAAAACAAAATAGTTTTTAAAATAGAAAGATTGCACAATGCTTATTGCTTGTGGACAAGAGTTGCAGAGCTGCCAGCCACTTGGGAGATCACTTCCAGAAGTTCTTCCAACCTCAACAGGGAAAAATATTTTGTGGGCTCATGGAACAGAAAATAACATCCAGACATTGCCTAAGGGCTGACTATGTGACATATATGTGGGTACAATCTAGGACATAGCTTTGCAATATGCACTGACTGGCTCTTACAGGTAAGCCTTGTACAACACAGCACACAGATCCACTCATGGCATCCACAGAGGAGCTAGAGAAACTGTTGCAGGCGTGGTGGCCTGTATCAGGAATACTGTGGCCAGCAGGAGCAGTGAGGTCAGTCTGCCCCTGGACTCAGTACTGGTTAGGCCACACCTTGCATACTGCATCCAGTTCTGGATGCCTCAATTTAAGAAGGACATTGAGACTCTTGAACATGTCCAGAGAAGGACAACAAAGCTGAGGAGGGGTTTGGAGCACAAGCCCTAAGAGGAGAGGCTGAGGGAGCTGGGGTTGCTTAGCCTGGAGAAGAGGAGGCTCAGAGGAGACCTTATTGCTGTCTACAACTCCCTGAAGGAAGGTTGTAGCCAGCTGGGGGTTAGTCTCTTCTCCCGGGCAGGCAGCACCAGAACAAAAGGACACAGTCTCAAGCTGCACCAGGGGAGGTTTAGACTGGATGTCAGGAAGAAATTCTTCATAGAAAGAGTGATCGGCCTTTGGAATGGGCTGCCCAGGGAGGTGATGGAATCACCATCACTGGAGGTGTTTAGGAAGAGACTGGATGGGGTGCTTGGTGCCATGGTTTAGTTGATCAGATAGTGTTGGATGATCGGTTGGACTTGATGATCTCAAAGGTCTTTTCCAACCTTGTTAATTCTATTCTATTCCATTCCATTCTATTCTATTCTATTCTATTCTATTCTATTCTATTCTATTCTATTCTATTCTATTCTATTCTATTCTATTCTATTCTACTGCATGTAATGCAGGTCAGTGGAGAAAATCCAGTGAGATAAAAAGTAAGACAACATTACTTCTAGTCTATATTTCAAACAATTAATAACAAATAATAGGATTCTGGTCCCTTGCACTGTTCTCGTGATGAGTTTCTCTTTTCAGTTTGAGCAGAAAAGTAATAGAGGAAGAAATTGATTTAGCTTTCTAATAAGCCTGATGAGCACAACCAGGATTATACTAGGAAATTATTTTGTCTGTGTCAGACATAAAGCTGGTCTCCCCTGCTACAGAGACCTCTTTGGGATATGTCAGACAGTTTTGGACTGCAGTAAGCTGGATAACACTCTACAAACAAAATACCGTGAAAAATGTAATGAAGATACAGACTCTGAATTTAGAATAGACAGTCGCAAGAATAAGATGTGCTTGTATAAGGGCTATAAACAATGAATAGTATATGGCTTGTACACCATATTTTCTCCTTACTCATTCCTGCTTATACATGGTGTAAGTGCCTGAGGCTTGCTTATAAAACTGTTGTTTAAATATGCTTATAGGAAGGCAGGCAAACACAAGATTTTGTTTTTCACACAAAGACAGTACTTGATAATCCTACTCATCTCTACGTCCAGCTGCAGCACATTGCAAAGACTCTGAAATCCTCTCTCATTCCCTCTCTGGCCTCTGAAACTGAAGTAGCACTGCAGGGGGAACCACTTATTCCATGCTGACGAATGAAAGGGATTATGAGTGGCTAAAACAGAAGGAAGACCCATAAGGATTTTAGGTCTGCAGTGACAGAAGTAATCATACAAGAGGGATGGTGAACCCATGGCATGTATTGCTATTGCAAATGTTGTGCTTGAGATATTTGCTCTGTTTTGGCTGCTGTGGAGCTTTTACTCCTCATGCTGTCCAGGAAGCAGTGGCTGGCTACAGGAAGAGTTCAAAGCATCAGCTAAGAGAGAATGACATAGTTTAGAGCTTGCAAAGAGCAGAAGGAGATAACATTGAATAATAAGCAGCTGGTGGTAGAAAAATATTGACACAAAGACTGAAAAAGATTAATCAGCACATACTTGTCTTTAGCACTTTTCACACAAATACATAATATTTAAAAGTAATTTTTAATGGTGATGGATACAGCCAAATTACTATTGTTATGCTCTGAAGAGTTTATTAGATTCAATAATGTCATCTTTTCTCCACTATTTTCAGTGTTGTTTCTGAATGTTCGAACATCAAATTTTCAGACATGAGAAAAATTCAGGAATAATTTATAACACTTTCATTTTATAACAATTTACTATTGTATAATACTAATTTATAGTAGCTCATATTGAACATGTTACCAAATACACTGAATTTAATCATAGAATCATAGACTCATAGAATCAATAAGGTTGGAAAAGACCTCAAAGATCATCAAGTCCAACCTGTTACCACAGACCCCATGAGGACTAAACCATGGCACCAAGTGCCACTTCCAATCCCTTTTTGAACACCTCCAGGGACAGTGACTCTACCACCTCCCTGGGCAGCCCATTCCAATGGCAAATGACTCTCTCGGTGAAGAACCTTCTCCTCACCTTGACCCTAAACTTCCCCTGGTGCAACTTGAGACTGTGTTCTCTTGTTCTGGTGCTGGTTGCCTGGGAGAAGAGACCAACCCCCTCCTGGCTACAATCACCTTTCAGGTAGTTGTAGAGAGCAATAAGGTCTCCCCTAAGCCTCCTCTTCTCCAGGCTAAACAATCCCAGCTCCCTCAGCCTCTCCTCATAGGGCTTGTGCTTGAGGCCTCTCACCAGCCTCATTGCCCTTCTCTGGACACTTTCAAGAATCTTGATGTCCTTCTTAAACTAAGTGGCCCAGAACTAGACACAGTACTCAAGGTGTGGCCTGACCAGTGCTGAGTACAGGGGCACAGTGACTTCCCTGCTCCTGCTGGCCACACTATTCTTGATGCAGGCCAGGATGCCATGTGCGTTCTTGGCCACGTAGGCACACTGCTGGCTCATATTCAGGCAGCTGTCAATCAGTACCCCCAGGTCCCTTTCTGTTTGGCAGCTCTCCAGCTCCTCTGACCCCAGCCTGTAGCACTGCATGGGGTTGTTGTGGCCAAAGTGCAGCACCCGGCACTTGGACTTGTTGAATGCTATCATGTTGGACTCTGCCCATTTGTCCAGCCTGTCAAGGTCCCTCTGGAGAGTCCTTCTACCCTCTAACCAATCAACATTTTTTCCCAACTTGGTGTCATCTGGAAATTTACTGATGACTGACTCAATCCCCTCATCCAGATAATCAATGAAAATATTAAACAGGATGGGGCCCAGCACTGATCTCTGGGGGACACCACTAGTGGCTGGCCTCCAGCTGGATGTGACACCATTCACCACTATTCTCTGGGCCTGACCCTCCAGCCAGTTCCTAACCCAGTGCAGACTGCTGATGTCCAAGCCACGAGCTGACAGCTTGGCCAGGAGTTTTCTGCGGGGAACCGTGTCAAAGGCCTTGCTGAGGTCCAGGTAAACTACATCACCTGGACTACAGCTACATTTGCAGCTACATCTGAGATGCTGGGACACATTCGGCTTCCTCCCCAGCACTTGCTCTGTCACCTGTGTCATGCATTTGAGAGTAAGGCCCAGCCTTCTCCCCCCCACAAAGTGAAGGAAAAAAATTACCACAGCTAACCACAGCCAGAGGAACAAAGGAATGCTGTATTTACAAGCAGTTTTAGGGAAATGCAGGATATATATACACAATTTACAGTATTTACAATATATACACAGAAATATACAGCAAAGTAATACAGGAACGAGATTCCCCTCCCCCTTCTGGAGGAGGGTTCCCCCCCTGTACCCCCTTCTCTCCCCTTTTTCCCCAGAGAGGATTAGAAAGAGAGGAAAGGAGCAGTTGTTAATTAAAAGCAGTTATAAATTAGAGCAAAATGTTAGTAGGTTTGCAGGCCTCACGCTTATCAGTCCAAGGTCAGTCTGACAGAGAGCCTAGAAGCGGACGAGCTGCAAAAAGGGAGGAGGGAAAGTGAAGCGAAGAAAGTCTCAGCTGGACTCAAAACTTAAAGTTGCACTCTACCAATCCACCAATGAAATCCGTTTAGACCTGTCCTTTGTTTACAAAACATTCAGCTATAGTGTCCCTTTCTTAAAGGCACAGCCTCAAACAGTCACAGTCTGCCCCTTCTAAACAATTTCATTGGCTGTTCATACTGTCCATCCAATCCAAGACAATATTTACAGTTTGTAAGTAAAGTTCATAGTCCATTGCAGCTATACTCAGATGTAGATGATTCGAAAAGTCCAAGAAAATCAGGAAATGAGAAAAATGGAAAACAGTCTATGTCTTTGCCGACGAAGTGAAGAAAAGGGAAACAGGGATTCTCAGGGTCTCTTAGTTGACTCAGGGCTCTCAGGGTTTTGCAGGGTTCGTGCACCGTAGATTCCTCGTAGATTCTTCCTTTGGATGCGAGGTAGCTGTACAACAGTTTGAAATTAAACTCTTTCAGCTAAAGTTAAATTTCTTTGTGGTATACACTGAATTTCACCATTCTCTTGCATTACCCAATAAGTGTGACCCGGACCTTCAGCTAAAACCACCCCTTGGACAGGTTTAGCCTCTCCTGAGGGCGAAAATACCCGAACAGTTTTACCTAGCAGATTCTTTTCTCTAACAACAGGAACTCTATCACCTTCTACTTTCTGTAGGAGGTCTGAACGTGCAGGTCCAGCTCAGTTCACTGAACCTCTACTATTTACCAGCCAGGTTGCTTGTGATAATGTTTTTCCCAGTTTTTCAAAGATCCACCCCCCATGGCTTTAAGAGTGGTCTTCAACAAACCGTTGTAGCGTTCAATCTTCCCTGAAGCTGGTGCATAGTAGGGAATGTGGAATATCCACTCAATACCATGCTCTTTTGTTCAGTTCTTTACAAGGTTGTTCTTGAAATGAGTTCCGTTGTCTGACTCAATCCTCTCTGGAGTTCCGTGTCTCCACAGGATCTGTCTCTCCAGACCGAGAATGGTGTTGCGTGCAGTTGCATGTGGAACTGGATAAGTTTCCAACCACCCAGTGTTTGCCTCTACCATAGTAAGCACGTATTGCTTACCAGAACGAGAACGTGGTGGAGTGATGTAGTCAATCTGCCAAGCTTCACCATACTTGTACTTGGACTATCTGTCACCATACCACAAGGGCTTAATTCTCTTTGCCTGCTTAATAGCAGCACAAATGTCACAGTCATGGGTGTCTTGTGTGATAGCATCCATGGAAATGTCTATGGATCTGTCACGAGCCCATTGGTATGTTGCATCTCTGCCTTGATGTCCTGACGAATCATGAGCCCACCGAGCTAAGAATCCCCAACCCACCAATAAAACCCTTCTGGGTCAGGGATCCTGCCATGGCACAGCTACATCTGTGCATTCTGGATAGATGTATGTAAGGTATGATTACATTACATAGTGTAGTTAAAATGTGAGAAACAGTCTTTCAAAATCACATTAAAAATAACATGTCACAGCTATCAATCATGTACACGATGAAGAGGATATATCTTCAAAGTGTTGTGGCATATATGAGAAAGAGACTAGGAAAAGAGAGTGAAATCTTCACTGGTAAAAGTAGGAACCATTCTGGTGAAGTGAAAGGTCTTGTATCTGAACTGCTTAGCTTCGAGATGTGGTGTTTTCTTTGTCCCCACCAGTCTTTTGTCTGTGAAGTCAGTGGCACTGCAGAATGACAGAATAATTACTGTAAAATATATTTTATTTTTATCAAATGGAATGTGATTATGCAATAAAATGGTCTATATGGAAAATAAAGTATATTAAGACCCTTCAATCAGCAGGAATCCAACTGAGAGTTTAAAGCACCATAAAATTTCCTTTTTTCTCTTCTTCTTTCTTTCATTGTTTTTCTCCACTTTTCACCCTCTTTGTGGGGAAATCTTAACCCCAATATACCTATGTGTGTATATATATATTTTTATTTTTTTATTTTAGTTTTTAGCTCTGAAGGAGCTTATGTCTTAGGTAATCTCATTGAAGAGATAAAAACAGCTCTGCAAAAGCCTACATTAGAAAGAAGAAAAGTCACACGAGTTGCTGAGAATGACAAGGTAGGGTCATTTCCTCTGATCATCAGCTATTCTAATTTCTGTTCCATATCTGTGACTAGGCTTCATGACTTTTGAGCTTTCTGTCAGCTTCACATCATCATTTGCAATTTGCATTATGTAAAACTCCAGGAAAACACGGGGTAGAACAAGCTTAAATTAACCTTGCAAGTTCTGAGCTTCATTCTGGCTCATTAATTTCAAAGTGCATTGTAGTTTTTAATACCAAATGGGGAGAGAATTCTTTCAGCTGTAATAATGAATTCTAATAAAAAAGGTGAAAGATTGTAACTTTCATGCTAAATCTGATAAGAGTAAGATTTTATTTTTTTCTTATTTAGTTGCTGTTTCTCATATGAGAAAACTAAATACTGCAATGTGATCAGTTTCCTAGACTGAGGCATTGTCATAATCAGTGAAAAAATCCTCTGAAGATACCTTTGAAACCTAACACTGAGCTGAGCAGGTATTATAAATTCATTTGCTAAAATCCAGTCCCTACTATCTAACTCTGAGAGTGTGCTTAGTATCATGGCTTCATAAAACTGCATTAAGCATATTATTTTGTCAGATAAGGATTCTTTTATGTTCCTTGAGCTTGCTTTGGTCTAGTAATTAAATGAATTTCTTTGCCTCCGAAATATAGCATATATATATGATCCATGGAAAATTTTCCTAGAACAATATCTTTATAAAGTAAAAGTACAATTTACCGGTGCTGTCACCTTTACTGAATTTAGATATTGCTAGGGCTGTTTCAGAGATGCCTTACAAAACATACTCCATCATACTGACCTGTCAGCCTTACCTCTGTGCCTGGGATGATCATAGAACTGATCCTCCTAGATGACATGCTGAGGCATATGAAGGACAGGGAGGTGATTCGAGACAGCCAGGATGGCTTTACTAGGGGCAGATCCTGCCTGACGAACCTTGTGGCTTTCTATGACAAAGTGACTATGTCAGTAGATCAGGGATGACCTATGGATGTGATCTATGTGGAGTTCTGCAAGGCCTTTGATACAATTCCCCCACAACATCCTGCTCGCCAAGTTGGAAAGATATGGATTTGATGGGTGAACTGTTCAGTGGATAAGGAATTGGCTGGATGGTTGCATCCAGCGGGTGGTGCTCAATGACTTGACATCCAGATGGAGAGTAGTGACAAGAGGTGTCCGTCAGGGGTCTGTACTGGGACCTGTGTTGTTTAATATTTTTATCAATACTATAGACAGTGGGATCATATGCACAAATTTGCAGATGACACCAAGCTGAGTGGCACTGTTGATACACCAGAGGGACAGGAGGTGATCCAGAGGGACCTGGACAATCTGGAGAGGTGGGCCCAGGTGAACTTTGTGAAATTCAACATGAGTAAGTGTAAGGTTCTGCACCTGGGCTGGAACAATCCTCACTATCAATACAGACTGGGGGATGAAATTATAGAAAGCAGGCCTGTGTAAAAAGGATTTGGGGGTGATGATGAACAAGAAGCTGAACATCAGTAGACAGTGTGTGCTTGCAGCCCAGAAGGCCAATCACATCCTGGGCTGCATCAAAAGATGTGTTGCCAGCAGATCCAGAGAGAGGTGATTCTGCCACTTTGCTCTGCTTTGGTGAAACCTCACATGGAGTACTGTGTCCAGGTCTGGAGCCCTCAGTATAGGAAGGACATGGCCCTAATGGAGGTCCAGAGGAGGGCCACAAAAATGATCAGGGAGTTGGAGCACTTTTGCTACGAGGACAGGCTGAGAGAGCTGGGGTTGTTAGCCTGGAGAAGAGGCTTTGGGGAGACCTAGTAGCGACCTTCCAGTACCTGAAGGGGGCCTACAGGAAGGATGGAGAGAGACTGTTTACAAGGCCCTGTGGTGACAGAATGAGGGACAATGGCTTCAAACTAAAGAAGGGTAGATTTAGGTTGGATATCAGGAAGAATTTCTTCACTATGAGGGTGGTGGAACACTGGAACAGGTTGCCCAGGGAGGTGGTTGGGGCCCCTTCCCTGGAGATATTCAAGATGCTGCTCAACGGAGCCCTGGGCAACCTGATGTATTTGGGGATGTTCCTGCTGACTGCAGGGAGTTCAGACTGGATGACCTGTGGAGGTCCCTTCCAGCCTGGACTATTCTATGATATTAATGCTTACTGTGGTAATATTAACATAGTAACAGATAATGTATTCAGCCACATCAATCTGCCATACACACCAACTACAGGTCACTCTATAACAATCACTGACCCCCCAGGTCCAGCTGTTCTAGGGTAAGGATATTTATTGAATTAGGTATATAAAATGTTGAATTAGTACTCACTTTTGTCCTGACAAAGTATTTTATCAGAAGTGTTAGTATGCAAAACAAACAATATTATTCTTTGAAAAAAAATTCATACTTCTGTAATTAACAAGTCTTCTGTAGTTACAAATCTTAATCCATCAAAAAGAAACAAACAAAACCCAGCAAAAAACCCCAAAACAATCCTGCAAAAAAAGAAAGCAAAAACCCTGAAAACTTCACATACACACAAAATTCAGAAAAATCAAGGGTTTTCTCATTCCATGGTCTCCCAATCATGTAGAGCTATAATTTTTCTCTTTCTGAGCTGCGTGTTTCATCCCATGGTCTTTACACCAGTTTCATGGCTGAGAGCTTCTCAGTGAATTAGTTGGAAGACATTTTTAAAACAATGTATTCTCTGCTTTCTGATTACTTTTGTAACAATTGTTGGAAAAAAAAAAATAATCTATCTGAAAGTAAAGACTTACTGGGCACAGAAAATTGTAGTACAAATAATAAAGGTCAGCAAAATGGAAAACCAGCTGAAAATAGATTCATTGGTTAACTTTAATAATAATAAATTCTACCATCTCCACATATTGATAATTGCAGTGGTTACTCAAAAAAAACCCACAATCCAAAACAAATAAACAAACAAAAACTCAAATTCAAAAGGTACCTGAGGTTGAGAAATGTCCCCTGAAGTGGAGCATTCACTATGAACACCAAAATGCATTTGGTCTAGACAGAAGAGCACAAACAGACTTGTCTTCATATAATGGTTACTTTAACAATACTGAAAACAATAGGACAAAATATCCAAAAAGACTATTAAACAAATTTACTGACTTCATCCTGCAATGAGGAAACTTTATTAGAATCAGCCTGAATGCACTGCTGTGGATACAGCTTTCTTATCCTTAAGAAAATGTGGTGGTTTGGCCCTGGCTTTGAGGCCAGATGCCCACCAAAGCTGCTCTATCACTCCCCCTCTTAAGTGAACAGGGAAGAAGGGAAAAAAAATATAACAGAACCAGGAGCAATTTTAATAACACTAATAAGAAAACAGCAATAGACCACGTGGAAGCAAAAAGCAGAGAGAGAGATGTTAATCTCTACTTCCCATCAGCAGGACGATGGTTGGTCTCAGGATGCAGGGCTCTCTAAGCTTGGTGGTTACTTGGGAGGATAGATACCATGGACAAATCCCCCCACTTCCTTCTTTCACTTCATTCTTATACCTGAGCTGATGTCATATGATATGGAATACCTCTTTGGCCAGTCTGAGTCAGATGGCTCAGCTGTGTCCCCTCCCAGGATTTTGCCCACCCCTCAATGTACTCTTGGGGCAGGGAAATATTGAAAAGACACAGCCTGGATTCAACAGTAGCCAAAACACTGCTATGTTATCAAGTATTGCTGCAAAAAAATACAGCACTAGAAAGATGCTGTGAGGAGAATTAACTCCAGCTCAGTCCAACCCAATACAGAAAATTACTAAATAAAATAATTTAAGCAAAAATACAAAAAAATCTTAATACAGGGAAAAAAAATCTATTTTGCTGTTGAACACTTTAAACCAGTGTCCAATTCTATTTTGTTTCCATTATATAAGTTAACATTTTCTCAGCTGGCAGCTGAGTTAGCCTGCATAGGAAAGTTTTTCTCAGCTAACAGCTGAGTTAGCCTGCATAGGATTTATTTATGCTCAGTGAAGAAAGAAAAGGCTCTTTTAGAAAGTCGTTAATCACATTCCAAAGTATAGCCCTTCAGATTAATTCAGCTGCTTATTCTATTTATTGACAATAATGGATTTTGAGAGTGACTAGCTCCAAAGAAGATACTTGCTGTGAAGGCATTTATTCCAATAAATCCCCAAAAGAGATTTTGCCTTTCCAAGTATACTTGTCCCAGTGCTTTCCTGAGTGCTGCGAAGATCCGACATTGCCCATGTAAAGACATGACCTGCTCCTGAGAAGTGAATGTCTTGAGGTGTAAAATAGGTGTTTGACTCTGCTATGGCATTTTCTAACATTTGGTTCTCCAAAATACATTGTATTACTCAGGGATTTATAACTTCAGTAATTCTGTAGGTACTTCAGTCTGCCAGTTTTACTATCTCCTTTACTGCTTTTGTTCTTGAGACATTTTTCTGAATATTCAGTTTGTGAATGACTGAAGTGGGCTTTCGACTTGCACTTAGTAGTTAAAAGTCTACAGTGAGACATTGCTGCAATGCTTGATCTTGATCTCGAGTAGAATGAGTCATAAAAGCAATTTTCAGTTCAAAAGTGTAATGCTGCAACAGAGATGCTTCTGCTGAATTCAAATGTAAGGAAGTTGTTTGCACGGCAGGTTCTCAGTGTAGGACTTCCTTTCTTGTTAACTACCAAAGACTAGAGGCACTGAGAATTTGTCTGGTTTGAGGAGAAACCGACTTGACAGATGGGCAGAGTCCAATATGATGGCATTCAACAAATCCAAGTGCCGGGTGCTGCACTTTGGCCACAACAACCCCATGCAGCACTACAGGCTGGGGTCGGAATGACTGGAGAGCTCCCAAACAGAGAGGGACCTGGGTGTGCTGATTAACAGCCACCTGAATATGAGCCAGCAGTGTGCCCAGGTGGCCAAGAAGGCCAATGGCATCCTGGCCTGCATCAAGAATAGTGTGGTCAGCAGGAGCAGGGAAGTCATTGTACCCCTGGACTCTGCATTGGTTAGGCTACACCTTGAGAGTACTGTGTCTAGTTCTGGGCCCCTCAGTTTAAGAAGGACATCAAGACACTTGAACGTGTCCAGAGAAGGGCAACAAGGCTGGTGAGAGGCCTTGAACACAAGCTCTATGAGGAGAGGCTGAGGGAGCTGGAATTGTTTAGCCTGGAGAAGAGGAGGCTCAAGGGAGACCTCATTGCTCATTGTGGTTGTAGCCAGGAGGTGGTTGGTCTCTTCTCTCTAGCAACCAGCACCAGAACAAGAGGATACAGTCTCAAGCTGCACCAGGGGAAGTTTAGGCTGGAGGTGAGGAGAAAGTTCTTCACAGAGAGAGTTGTTAGCCATTGGAATGGGCTACCCAGGGAGGTGGTGGAGTCATCATCCCTGGAGACGTTCAAGAGGAGATTAGACATGGCACTTTGTGCCATGGTCTAATCATGAGGTCTGTGGAGACAGGTTGGACTCGATGATCCTTGAGGTCTCTTTCACCCTTGGTGATACTGTAATACTGTGATACTTGGACAAAACAGCCTGAAGGCCATGCTTTGCCATTCAATGGGCCTTTTTTCAGATAATGCTAACTGGAAACTCCTACTCTGTTTAGAAATTAAACACTCCAAAAATCACTACATGTAACTTATTTAGCTACAGAGTAAAAGGAACCTATCACATTTTAACATAGATTTCTCTCCTATATCACTTCTTACAGATATTTGCAACCTTGAAAAAAGATCTTCTGGATAAAGAAGAACTTTTTTTGACTCCATTAGATTTTCACTCACAGGAAAAGGAATGTGCTTAGAGGGCAATCATTAAGGATATTAAGTAGTGTGATTCTAGGGCCCACACATTAAAACATGTAAAGCCTTAGAGTTTAAAGATAGAGGAAAGACAAACAGTAGGAGAGTACAAGGGGGAAATCCTATGTTTTTATCTAAGCTTTGGGTCACACTCTAATTTAGAATTAGAACAAGTGGTAGACACTAAAAAAAACAATGTATATTTCTCCTTTTCCATCTCAATGTCCTGTTTACTGGCCATAGTCTTATTGGAGGATGACCTTTCTTCTCCCTTTCTTCTCTATTATCATTGTTCTTTTATCATGTGTGGCTTCTCATTTATCCACAGTGAGTCACATTCCTGATGTCAGAATAATTTCAAAGTATCAGAGAGTGACAGAAACATGTCATGTTTCTTCAAAAGCTCCACAAAGGAAGAAAAATTGCATCTTCTGCAAGATTGGTGTCTGAGACTGTCCTCTTGATAGCAATAATGGCTGTGGTGCAGGAGCATACTTGCAGCAAACAACTTATGCAATTCATTAAGTGCCTCAGCTCCAGAAAGGCCATTTATTGCTGTGTCTACTTCAGCATCATAAGCATTTTTCTTTAAATAGAACAGATGTCAGTTCTGGAAAATGTGATGCTCGAACTTTTTGGTGAAGTACAAAGCCTTGAAAGGAGATTGATTTTTTTTTGGGGGGGAGCCCTTCTATTTTTTCTTTGTTTGTTTGTTTGTTTCTCCTGGAATGGGAGATTCCAATGCTTTGCCTCAATGCTTCAGATTATGCTCAGTTCAAAACTAAGAAGATATAACTGGACAGAGAAAATTGAGAGGGATAGATACAATACATTTCTACTTATGCAATTTTCCAGTCCATTTGGATTTTTGCAGCCTTGGAGATAGCATATGCTTTTGTTGTGTAGGAAAGGATTTAAATATTATTGAAAACCCATTAGTAACAGTTAGAAAGCCTTTTCAGAGCTATAAAAAGTTGGATGGAATAAATTTTCAGTGCACTGTGTGTGGACTTACATCCAAATTGGGTAATTTTAATAAATATTGTTAATAGTAACTACTGTATCAGGGAGGTAATGCTACAAGATTTGTAGTTACAAGAGAAAAAAAAAAAGCAACATACAAAACCCCCCAGCAAAACCGAAAGTTTTAGTCATAAAATTGTGTATAATATTAGTGAAATGCGAGGAATGAGCTCTAGGATTTAATTGATTTGATCGATTTTCTTTTCCTACACCAAGTTCAAAGACCTTTTCTCAAGGAAATTCTATTTCTGAATGGTGTTGTCACTAAAATCTTGAGTATCAATGATGTATACTGTTCTAGGGTGGATGCCTAACAGTGCATATGATATAACCATGTTTTTTTGTGCTAATGTAGGTTGCAGTGAAAGTTCGGTTTTGAATCCAAATTACAATGGCAGATGTTTTTCAGCTATTTAAAAGTACCTACTTTCTATAAGTGATCTGAACAAATCTATATGTGATTTAGGAATATACCAGTGGAACACTAGACCCCCTAATTTGGGGAAAAGGTCTACATCTGAAAGAACAGTTCATGAGTTTTCATTATCCCTCCAGCCCAAAAAGACTTCCATGCAACTATGATTACATGATGTAGTCAAAAGAATAGCCATATTTACTTTTTAGTGAAGACCTATTTCGATACAGATATATACTTAAGCAACTGGACATGGGTAAAATGATGGAATGCACAAAACATGCAGGCAGATGAAACTCAAAGTCTAGCTACACTAATTATTTTATCTTTCTTGCTCTGTGATAAATGTCTTGAGTTTAAAATTTGATACTACAATATTTATTGATACCATGGTGCCATGGTTTAGTCATGAGGTCTTGGGTGACAGGTTGGACTCGATGATCTTTGAGGTCTCTTCCAACCTTGGTGATTCTGTGATTCTGTGACAGCACGCTGTGAAAAGAACACTTTTATAACTGCACATTGTGAACTACTGAGATACTTAGAATTTTATGGGGTTTTTTTAATATGTAAAGGAGAAAAGATTGGAGAAATAAAAATTCTGTCCCAAACCTGGAATTATGTTATTTAGTTCTATATCTAACAGAGTAAAAGTTCTGATTAGCTTGCAGCATATTTTATGTGAGGTGTTTGGTTCATATACCTATTACACATTTCAGCATGCTGCAGTAGTATTGGTTGCTTATATGTAGCTGTTATTTGAAAACAAATAAATAAATATTACCCCCCTGAACCCTGCAGGGAATGCATGCAGCTACTATTAGAAAAAAAACTAAATTATGCTAAGAGAAGAATCATGTTTGTCCTTCTATTATGTATCCTCTGTCTAGTAAATATTCACCTACTACATCAAAATACCTCATTAATATTCTTATGTGTATTAAAGTATTAAGCAATCTATCACAATCACTGGAAGGTAGATGGTGCTGTAAACAAATTATCTAGGCATATGATGTTAATTAGCTTAAAATCCCTCATCTCAAACCCATGGTAGGTGTATTAATTCAGTGAAGTCCACTGCAATTATTTGTGATCTAAAATGGGATATTTCATGTCATAGAAGTAAGCTAGATAAGCAAATATTTCACATTAATAGGGTGAGTGTGGGAGAGCTTTAACCTGCATTCATATTATAAAATAGAGAGATGTGACTTATACAAAGTTTTATAGTCACAACACATTTTTTTTATTCAATACTGTCCTTTAAAGCTGCAGTATGTGTCTGTAGAACAAAAGGAGAAGCTCTAAGTATCTCTTGCAGAATTTCCATTATTATTATTATTATTTTTTACTTTTCAAGAAGAAAAACATTCTGGTTAGCAGTGTGAATTTATTCCCTGTGCATAAAGATTTTGAACAGACCATATGAAGACAAGAAGGTACACAAGTCTCTGTTTCAAGGAGTTAGCCTGGAAAATAAGAGAAGCATTTGGGCTATAACAGAGTACTAAATGTTCTTCAAGAAGACTGTGTTTCCTGAGCTTTTCCTCGCCAGTTCCTACACTTATACTAGGTTCTGTAAATCTGAACCAGACAGAAGCGAAGGAACAGAGTGTGTGTTCTCACACTACTTAGGGCAACCCTGCAAAATCATGTTAAATCCTCCTAAATCCTATTCTGGGCAGCCATGAGCCCAGGAGCAAAAGGATGGGCAGGCAATGCTCACTAAACTTTAGAGATGAATGGGATTTTCTGATAAAATATCAAATGTTGAGGGTATGACTTCTGGGCAGTAGTGTACAGACATGAAAGAAGCATGATCAATGCAATCATTTTAGCTGCTAGTCAAAGTGTAGCAGTCCTCTTAATAATTAGTTAAGTGTCAGAGATTTCACTTGAAATACAGAAAAAATGGGTTCATAATATTTCCTTTATAGAATATACAAATGCTTTCAGTTGCATGCTGCTGTAAGTGTGAATTTATGATCCTTGCTGGAATAGTCTCGGTTTGCGCAACTAATTAAATATTTATAGGAACAGGGAATGCAAAAATAACTCTGTGTGATAGAGGTTGTGACTTTTATGTGGGAGAAGAAAACTTCAGGATAAGTTCTTTAACTTAGAGCAAAGCAGATTTGGATCAGGGCATTCACATGATAAGCAAGGGCTCTAAACTTGAGTTATACTGCTTTAGGACGGTCTCATTGCAAATCACTCTAACGTTGGTAATTTTTTTTCAGTCAGAAAAAAAAGAACTTTGGACATTTCTCAAACTTTTACATGAAGTGGGACAATTCTTCTCACTTGAATGTTATGCAGTGTTAGATTATTTCAATGCAGCTAAAAACAGGAAGAGATGTAGAGGGTTTGTGAATAGTGACACATCTAGTTGTACCTCCATTAACATTCCTATTTAGTTATTAGATAAAAAGGACTTGTAAATAAGAGAGAAAGTTCAAGAATAAAACTTCAACTAATATACAACATGCAGAACTGTGGTGAATTCTAATGCCAAAAAGAGACTGTAAAAGAACATTGACAGCCTATAAAATTATAGTGTTTGAAAGAATACTTCTTTCAGTTACTAAATCCGTTTGAATATAATAACACTTTTCAGTACTCAGAACCAGAAGACTGATGATGATTCAGAAAAGAAAGCAGAAGCTTACATTAAATGTCCCAAAACAAAAAGAAAAAAAAAAAAGGAAATGGAATTTAGAAAGGGAAGATGTAACACCAAAAAACAACAGACCCATTATAGCATCACTAACAAGCATGGAGAAACTTCAAAAGATTCTATATTGATGTTCATTTGTTAACTGTAAACCAGTTCTGTGATGTGCAACATTTAGCTGTAAATCATATCTGAACCAATGTTGGTGTGATATTTCAGAATTTCAATTTTTTTTCTCAGCAGAGCGCAAAACTGCAGAAATGCATGAAGGGGGGGGGGGGGCGGGAAGGAAGGGGGAAGGGTGGAAGGGGAGTGCTGGAAGAAAGATCTTTGACCAAAAGGTCTTTGACTGAAGTTTGAGTTAAAATGTGTAGTGATTTATTTTTTTTTTTCAGAGACTGCTTCTTTTTTCCATTTTTAAAGGCACAAACATGAAAATTCCACGTGTGCCTACCTTGCAGTATAGAGTAAGATATTTATGTTAACTAAATCAGTGTGGATATTAGCAGCAATGTATCTGCAGCAACATATAGGTTAACTTACTCCATCAACGGTCTTCCCAATACCACAGGTAGAATGATTCAAGTACATGAGATAATTTATTAAATACCTGCATCACCTCTCAGTCTTCAGACCAGTATTTCAGGATTACTGTAAATTTGACAATATTCATTAATTTAGGGTTAGATGCCTATGACAGTAGTTCATTTTCTAGATCAGCCTTTCTATAACAGATAAAAAAGTGTTATAAAATGAAACAAAAGTCCTATCACAGAAGAGGGGGATGTTTCCATGACAGTAGCCAAGGGATGCTATCCTCTGAGCGTTAAGCCTGGGCTTAAAAGATCTATAAGGAGAGGACCTGTGGGTACAAGGTGCAGATCAACATCAATGCAGTATTCAACTCAGTCTTCAACCGCTGAGTTGACTGACATGCTGTTATATTGCATATTGTGCAGAATGATGGTAGTTCTATCACAAGCTTTCTAAACCAAAGTATCATTAAAGCAACAGAATTTCTAGGTTTTTTTGTTGTTTTTTTTTTCCAGAAAAGATGCAATAGTTAATGCTACAAGTGCTACTGTTTGATAATCCTAGATGAGACTGGGTTACTGTTTTGCAAAGACTTTGTTAAAACATAAAGGAAAACAAGATCTTGAAAAAAATTGTATTCTCATTTCAAACAAAAAGTGATAAGAGAGGCAAAGGTTTGGACTGAATTTTCTCATTGTCATTTCTAAGCTTTCTGAAGGAAGTATTCTGGAGATCACACACAGTACTCAAGCTTCTAGTGATGGTACGGTACCATCAGGAGAAACATCATGTTACATGTATATATAGATGCACATCACAGACTGTAATTCAGACCAGGCTTTTCTCAGTGAGATTATGAAAGCAAAAAGATCTCCAAGGACCCCAAAAATCTGCCATATCAGGGTGACACTAGAACCTGCTGTTTGCTCAAGCTATTTTTACAGTCATAGGTTCTTTAATCACCATGGGAACTCTTCAAGCATATATGTATGTCCTATTTCTTCTGAAATGTGGCCTTTCATGTATTTCAGTAAGTGGAGGGTAGTGACTTAAGTATTTATTTCCTCATAATGAGAATGGATATTTAGAGCTTAAAGAGTGACTGCAGTATTTAGTATGTGTCTGATTAATATTGCAACTGCACCTCAAACTTTAGAAATGTTCTAAATCAGGGGAATGTGAACAAGGAAATTACATTAATGATAAGACCTGGCCACACACAGAGGATAGACACACATAGCATTGCAGAAGAAGCATTTTGGAAGTATTAGTTCCATAAAAGTGTATGGAACATGACAGAAGTTGATTTGTTAAGAACAAGTTAAACACACAGCTATACAGACCTGAGAAGAAGATGGTAACAGAACTGTGTTATTGTTTTCTCGGTTAATTCGATCCTGTATGCATGGATGTGTATGCAGAATTCACTAGTGAACATTAAGCCTGATTAACAGGCGAGTAGAAAATGAGCTGCATCTAGGAAGGCTTCAGATATGAAAGGGTTGTAGGAATGGAGCCTAGGGTCTCTTGATGGATACTAGATGGAAAAACCTGTGTTAATATTCAAGGGGTCTGTAAGTCTGTGGGTGATTGTGAAGTGGGTTGATGATTGTGTGAACCTATTTGCTGGTAAAAATCAAACTGGACAAGCCAGCTTCTTTACTGATTTAGAGCGTGAAGAGACAAGTGATCCAGGCAGGGATGTTCAAGGGGCCTGAGAATATGGATGTGCTTATGGATCTGGAGAGTGAAGGCATGTGTGTTTTCACTAGTGAAATTCAATCATGATCAGCCAAAAAGAAGAAACAAGTCTTGGCCGTCTGTACTTACATTTTATGAGTCCTAGTTTATATATTGTATGTTGGTATTATCAAAGGCAGTACTCTGAGCCTGCAAACTGGAAAGCAGCATCCATCACTGTGGATGTTCATGTTCATTTTATGTTCATGTCTTACTCTGTGCTTACTCTAGTAAGAAGACAGTATTAGTAAGATGCAAGCAGCTGTGTGTACTTGTGGTAGTGCACATCCCCTGGTCCATGTTGCAACGTCAGGACAAGTACAGTAATTTGGGACATCTTGTACTTTTTTTGTCCTGGTTACAGTACACTTAGTTAGGACAGGCACTCTCTACCTGTACCTGAAACTCCTGCTACCTGGATTGTGACCTGCCAGAGGTGTTGCTAGAATGACCTGACAAGAATTGTGTTTGGAATTGAAATATACTGACCCAAGTCAATCATCTCACAATCCAATAAACAGCCATCCTAAGTGATATCCTTTGAGCTCTCCAGGATCACAGCAGGTTGTGACACAGTATACCACACTGAGCTGGGATGTTTCTCAGGGCAGATTTCACAAAAATTTCTAATAGTAGGTTTTGTGAAGACTTCTAAGATCATCCACTGATAGACGCCACCAAAGACAAAAGAGTCAAAAACCATCTGCTGACAAATTCTAAAGGAAAATAGTAATTAACTACAATTAGATTTCATGTGGTATTAATGATCATTTGGTATTAATAATTTGCTACAAGTGATACGGTGAAAAAAAATCTTGGTCCTGTATAGATTAGCCATTATATCAGTGCATGTATTTCTGTGTGTGTGATTTAATTTAGGAAGTTTTGTCATGTTGATAAGAGCAAATTGTACTGGCTGATAAAGTATCATTAAAAATCATATAACCTAGTTGTGTGATATACCATTTAGTGCTGATAAATCTTTATTTACTGTTATTTCAAAGTTATATAGGACCCATTATTCACTCATTCCCCAACAAATTGGTGTAGTTACTTAACAGGAGGTTTTTCCCTAGCCTTTGTATCCCTTCCCATAGACATAAGAAGGACATCGAGACACTTGAACGTGTTCAGAGAAGGGCAACAAGGCTGGTGAGAGGCCTTGAACACAAGCCCTATGAGGAGAGGCTGAGGGAGCTGGGATTGTTTAGCCTGGAGAAGAGGAGGCTCAGGGGTGACCTCATTGCCCTCTACAACTACCTGAAAGGTGGTTGTAGCCAGGAAGGGGGTCAGCCTCTTCTCCCAGGCAACCAGCACCAAAACAAGGGGACACAGTCTCAAGCTGCACCAGGCGAGGTTTAGACTCGAGGTGAGGAGGAAATTCTTCACCGAGCGAGTCATTCGTCATTGGAACAGGTTGCCCAGGGAGGTGGTTGAGTCATCATCCCTGGAGGCATTCAAGAGGAGATTGGATGTGGCATTTGGTGCCATGGTCTAGTCATGGGGTCTGTGTTGATAAGTTGGACTCCATGATCCTCGAGGTCCTTTCCAACCTAAGTTATACTGTGATACTGTGATAAACCACTGAGCAGGTCAGGGGTTAAGATTGGACCTAGCTGTCCCTAAGCTCCATCAGAAATTTAGAAAGCAATGAAGGCTCACTCTGAACCTCATGACTCAACAGGAGGGACACCTTTATCCCTTTTCATCTCCAGCCTCTAGATTGATTCTTATTGAATATTCCTTTGTATGCTTCTTCTATGTAGTAAGTGACAGCAAGCTTTGCCATCAAATTTTGTTAAGCCACAGTTTTACAATTTGATGTCGAAATAGCTTTTTGCTAACACCTTTGACTGTGGTTAAGTAATATAATCACTCATTTCCATAATAGTAAAAAGTGATAGTAAAACATCTGTAAAATAAATATAATAATTACATTTTAATTAGAGGACATGGTTTTAATGCTTAGAACTCAGTCACAAAGTACCATTATTCCTAGAAGATGCCTATTTTTAATGAAGATTGGTGTACCTACTCTCAGTTATGAGCATTAATTACTTGTGAGCATTTTTTCTAAACTTGTTCCTCTTTGCTCCTTGCAAAATTCATAATTTTTAGAGGAACTATTTTTTCCTGTAAAATTTAATACATTATTTAGATGTATTTAAATAATGTGTTAGAATTTAGATAAATGAATGTTGAGTTTAGGCTGGCAAATCATTTAGTGACTTCAATGTCTTCTTTTCTTCTTCTAAGGTCTTATTTAAAATAGAATAGCATAGCATAGCATAGCATAGCATAGCATAGCATAGCATAGCATAGCATAGCATAGCACAGCACAGCACAGCATAGCATAGAATAGAATAGAATAGAATAGAATAGAATAGAATAGAATAGAGCAGGTTGAAAGAGACCCTCAAGATCATCGCATCCAACCTATCATCCAACACCACCTAATCAACTAAACCATGTAACCAAGCACCCCATCCAGTCTCCTCCTAAACACCTCCAATGATGGTGACTCCACCACCTCCCCGGGCAGCACATTCCAATGGGCAGTCTGAAAATCATCCCGTTAATTTCTTTGTTTTTCTTCTTTAGGAGGACCCACTGACTTTGTCTATTTTTATTTCTACTTTATAAGTACCTTAAAAGTAGTGCAATGCAAGTATATAAGATGTAAAGTGAGAAAAAGGAGAAAGAAGTATTAAAGGGACATACCAATTTAAAATTCATCAGTTGCAAAAGCTGGTAACAAGCTGCTGCTGATATATCAGATACATATATACTATTTGATAAACTATCCACTCCCTCTACTTATAGAGTTAATTGTATGCAATCTGCAAATAAATGTGACTCAGAATCAAGAGAGAATTAAATATTGTATTTCATTTGCATTTCACCTAGATTTTGGAGAGACGTTTCACACACCATTTTGTGAATTATTAACATCTATAATCCCACTGAGTTTGTTTACAGCATAGCCTGCTGTGGAGTGAAGAGACACCTAAACCAGCACATACACCCAGAAGCAGTGAAGTTCCAACAGCACTGAGTTCAACTTGAGTTTCTTCCTTTGACTAATGTAAATCGTAATACAATCAGCTCTCCATTATCAATGTTAATTGGAGCTTATAACATTATGGTTTCCATACTGGGCTTATCATACTCAGGAACAGCTCCATGCACAGCCAGCTTAGCTCCATGAATGATGCCATGCTGTCTAAGTGCATGGAGCCACTTTGGGTCTCAAGCTATGTTCCTGTGTATGGCATCAAACGCAATGAGCCCTCCAGGTATGCCAGAGCGTGTGATGCAAAGACAGCTGGAACAGCTTGTAGTCACTGGCAAGGGCTCAGCACAGCATAGAAGGCTTCTGGGCAAAAGATGGATTTCATTGCACTCATGGCTCTACACTTGGTGCAGCAATCTGTGCAGCATTTAAACTGGCCTGCCTACATCAAATAAGATGTTTTTGTACCTCTGGCATAACTGAGCTACAGCATGGATAGCTAGTTTCCAGATGATGCAAAAGTTACTAAAACTGAGTTGCCTCTGACCAGCTATAGATGCTAATATATACATCTGAAACAGTTAGCCCACATCACTGTGTGGTCAAAAGAGAAAACCAGCAGCTTTTGAGTTGTGGTTTTTTATAACTTTGATCAGAATTGCTTTTTGGTATGCTTAATTCCCTACAATGAATACAAAGAAGCCTCAAGTGTGGACATTTATGACTAGAGCTAGCTGGCATAACCCTTGGCATCTATCGTAGGTTTTGTGCTGTATTATTTTAAAATGTGTGATCAAATATTTCTTGTACTTAAAGAAAAAAAAAAAACAAAACTTGTCTGTATTTACAAATTGTCATAGGAAGGACATATTTTGCATGTTGGTAGTTCACAGAAGCTGGAGAGTGCTGATGTTTTTGATCCTGAGAGACATTAATTTTCCTCTTCAATTTAGGAGTAAGCAGAATTCCACTTTCTATGGCACTGATAAAATTCGACAATGGCTGTCTATGATCCTGTCTATAACTAAGTTCACAGCATCAAAGCAAACTCTCTTATTTTGTGAATTTGTTATGCAATTGTGACAGTGGTCCAAAATGTCAGAGCATTCTACTGTCTAGATAATTATAGGTACAGAGGGAAATATATAAATTTTCACTTAATCAAGTAATGTTAGTCCCTACATCCAAAGGACATCTTTGAATGAATGAATCTCAGCTAGAGAGACCATATGTTGAGGTATGGGAATGTGTCCAGAGAAGGGCGACGAAACTGGTGAGGGGCCTGGAACACAAGGTGGTGGAGTCACCATCCTTGGAGATCTTCAGGAAAAGACTGCATGAGGCACTTAGTGCCATGGTCTAGTTGACTGGGTAGGGCTGAGTGATAGGTTGAACTGGATGATCTTGGAGTTCTCTTCCAACCTGTGTGTATACTGGCTGTCAACAATTCTGCACATGGCTGCCTAGATAATAGCCCCCCAAGGGGGGGGTGAATGAAGTCTAAAGAAAGCAAACAAGCAGAATTACAGATGAAAGACTTCATTCCCTTAATTCACCCTACTGACACAGCAGAACAGTCTTTTGCATCTGTAACAGCAATCAGAGAGTCTCATTTTAGAAAGCAGTTTTAAAGCAAAGTTGAAGCAGCCTCCTTTCACACCTCTCATTTGAAAGTCTGTTAAAAAAAATACAGTTCTGTAACACTTTCAAGGACAAAAGACATTTTAACTGTTTAAATGTGAAGTGCAGAAATCTATCTGAGTGCCATGGTTTAGTTGATAAGATGGTGTTGGGTGATAGCTTGGACTTGATGATCTCAAAGGTCTTTTCCAATTTGATTTATTCTATTCTATTCTAGTCTATTCTAGTCTAGTCTAGTCTAGTCTATTTATTCTCTTAGAAATGGACTAAAAATTTTAAAAAAAATCTTTCACTCTCACTAATATTAGGTATATTAATCAGGTTTATTCCCTAAAATCATGCTCTGTTTAAATTAACTTGAGGCACTTAATATCTCTTGACCTGAAACTGCAGCACAGAGAGGCAGGACCCAGGCACCACACCGTGCAGAACAGCACGTCCCACTCCCCCCCACCCCCTCACCCAGCTTCCCCCTTGTGGTGAAGAGGTTATTAAATCTATGAATATGAAATATGAATTATGAAAATATTCTTTTTATTATCAAACTATTAATAACCAATGAATCACCAACTTATATACATGTTCTAGTGCACGTTCGTGAAATAGATTCCACAAGTGGCTTAGTATTATGATTATAACTTAATTGAACTAGTTACAGACTATTTCTATATTTATATAATGAAGGGTGCGGTTCCGCTGCTTGGCCACTAGATGGCGACTCGGCGGGACGCGGGCGGCTTCTGCTATACACAGCAATATTACAATCTTTCTATGCGCCAGCGCTTACTCTGCTAGATGCGGATACTTTGAACTGAGTGCTAGTGGGTGGAAAACGTGGAAGATATTTGGTTCCCTCCAGACAACAGGGATCGGCCCTGGTCGGGGTTGGCCTGTGGGGTTGGCCCTCAAAGTTGGCTCACACGGCAGGGTGGGATGACGGTGGCCGGTAGGTGGGCTAGGATGACATGGCAGCAGGCAAAGCTACGGGGTTGGCCCAACCACGGCGATTCTCGGGGCTGATGCAAACAGACTTGGGGAGAGAATGCGGCTGCGTTAGGCGGCGGATTCTCATTTACTGATCTTAAAGGAGCAGCGGAACTCTCAGAGTGGTCCCGGGTTCAGTGCAGTATAGACACGAACAATGCCTTAGTCTTCCCTGAGGTTCACAGGGCTCAGAGTGGCACACGTGGCAGCTCCTCTCCCACTATGGTGGGGCTAGGCATACATGGACTCGATATCGATCAAGTCGCTTCTCCCCGGCAACTGGGCAGATCTTACCCTCAGGGGTCGGTCCAGTCCTCCGGTGGTACGGTGGGCTCTCCTGGTTGGTATGACTGGCTGTTGCTAAGGTCCTCCCTCTCTGCTTCTCTCGATACAGAGGCTTTCAGTATGCGTGCATGTATAACAGAAGCTAACAACAATAAGCTCAATGGCAAAAGCTGCAGCTCGAGAGTTGCTCTCTTGAGCAAGCACAGAGACAAAGTGAAAGAGGGGGCAACTTGTTTACCAATTGGGGTGATACTTATAGATTCCTCGAGGCTGGGCTTGACCAATGGGCACTCTCATAAACAACTGGCTTCAGCCTATAGAAAGCATGAAGCAAGAATTATGCCCATACTTGGTGTCAGCACGAGCACTGCATGTGCTGGGTGCGTGCTGGCCTGGCTGATGCCTTGGCTTTTGTCTTCCTCCTGGAGGAGGGGGAACTTGTCCACATGCTAGGACAAGATTCAGTACCTGGGCATAATGTGCCTTCACCACACACCTGAGCAAGATTCTTTCTCGTAAGAGACACCACTGCAGCAGGGATTAGGTGTTTTCACCAGAGGTAGGTCCTGAGTCACATGGGTTTGTTGCTGAAGTCTTCTCCCGTTAGATCACACAGGCAGGAATAGGGATGGTTGCAACTCAGAGTAAAGCTGTTTCCAAAAGATCAGTGCTGACCCAAACTGATGTTTGCAAGTGTCCAGGCAACTGGCTACAGAGGGTACTGGAGCCTGACACTTGAAATGGAGGGCGGTGGAGACAACACATGTCTTAGGTGTGAGCAGCTTGATGATCTGCTTAGTGGCTGAACTGAAGGAAGAAGTGGCAAGACTGAGGACTGTAAGGGAACGTGAGAGGGAGTTGGATTTGAGGTGCCAGGCTCTGCAGAGTCCCCTAGCAGAGGGAGGAGACCCAAGAAGCAGGGGGGAATGGATGCAGGTCCCTATTAAGAGAGGCAAAGGAAACCCCTCATGGTTCCCCTCACCTTCTCAGTTGTCCTTGCAAAACAAATATGGGGCACTGGAATTTGAGGATGAGGTGAATGAGAAGGCAGAAGAGACACTATCTGGGGTGTTGCCTAAAGCAAAACAGCCTTCCCCCCACATCAGGACTTGTTTCCTTAAAAAAACAAAAAGGTTAAAAAAAAAAAAAAGAGGGTAATTGTTATTAGTTGTTCCCTTCTGAGGGGAACAGAGGGCCTCATATGTTGGCCAGATCCTTGCCACAGGGAAGTCTGCTGCCTCCCTAGGGCCCAGATCAGAGATGTTACCAGAAGGCTGCCTAGTCTGGTACAGTCCTCTGATTACTATCCCTTGACAGTTATGCAGCAATGAGGTCGAAACCAGAAGTCCAAAAGCAATCATAAGAGACTTCAAGGCACAAGGGAAACTGGTTGAGTTATCGGGGCACAGGTAATTTTTTCATCAATACCCTTAGTTGCAGGAAGGAATGCTGAAAGGAACAGGAAAACAGGTGTGATTAACAAGTGGCTCAGAGGCTGGTGCCACCAACAGAATTTTGGGTTTGGGGGCACTTCATATGGCACTGGCTCCACTAGCAACCAGTGTAGGAGCACAACCAGCTTAGCAATTTCCTTTAGAGAATCCTTAAATAAAAATTATATTGTGAAAATAACCTCTCAAATAAAATATTTGTGAACCTGGCACTTAAATATAGTGCTACATTCTGGTGTTTCCTTATGAAAGCATGTGATACCTGGTTATTTCCATGGAGCTCCTCTGTGGAGATCAAGGAAGAATGCCCAATGAATGCACATTTAGGCAGTGCAGCTACGGGTCTGAATGTTTTCTTCTATTTCTTTGTAACAACAGCAGCTTATGCAATTCCTGAGCAGGCTTCAGGCTTATTTTCGTGAGAAGGCTGCCTACTGTCTACACTTGTATTATTAATGATGAAACCCATTTTCTGTGTCGTTTTCTGAAGCAGCTATGCTAGCACTTTGCCTTTTAACTATTGAGCATTATTACAGATTCGGCATATTAAAGTAGCGTCATTAGAAGACAACGTGGGCTGGACCTAGTGTTCTTATTCAGAAAGGGAGCTCTGATCTGATCCTTGAATTTTCCAATGAGAATGGCTTTCTTAGATGTGTGGAAAATTTCCCAGTTTGGTCCTGATGCTAAATTTCAGCCTTGAGCAAGATTTTATAAGAAAAAAACTTGCCTCTGAACAAATGAGTCAGTGATAGGCTGATAATTATAGCAATGTTAGAATGTACTGTTGTGACATGCCTTTGTAGTGAAGTTAGTAAAGTATCCCCTACAGTAAATTGCATTTTTCATAAATACCAAATGTTTGGGGATAATTACTGCAAAGCATTTGGGTGCCTGAATGCTTGCTTCTTTCTGAGTGGAACCAGCCATGAGAAACAGACATGGAACAGCCATGTGTTGCTTTTGAATCTGTGTCTTCCCAAATGCATTAATTGTAGCTGGTTTAAAACACTTCAAAAAGCTTTTTTTAACCCTTTATGAATTCAAAACATCATTAAACAATCACCACTTGTTGTTTGAACAACATGCCCCACATTTAGTAATTAAAATTTATGAGCTAAGACACATTCTAAATAAATCATCTACCTCAACTGAAAACTGACTTCTTTTTGTTTCTTGGGGGTTATTGCTGGGTTTTTGTTTGTTTGTTTGTTTGTTTGTTATCTTCTCTGTAGGCAGATGAGTTAAGTAAAGATTATCAGTGTGGTGGTTTGAGCCTTAACTGGGACTTAAGAGCTCAGATAGGGGCAAGGCTGAGAATCCCTCCCCTGCTCCCCTCTCCTCTTTCCCAACATAGAGGAGAAAAAAGGGAAGGAGCAAATCCACCAAGAAATAATTTGGAGTCAGCTCGTAAGTAGAGAGGTAAAGAATTTTCTTAATATATATATAACAATAACAGGAAGGATTCACAAGGGTAAGGAACAAGGATGGATGGGGAAAAAAAAACACAAAACCAGTCTCTTTGAAGAGGCATGGATGTAGCTGGAAGAAGAATCAGGCCTGACCATGTGGCAGAGAGGGAGGGAGCCAGCAACGGTCCACGTCCAGGCAAAGGCAGGGGCCAAGAGAGCTAATGGCTGCAGTGTCCTCCGTTTTTTAGGCTTGCTGGACAGGGAGGGGGAGTGGAACAGACTAACTCAGTTTCCCAGGGGGAAAACCCCCTGCAGGTAGGGCAATGTTCTCACATGCCCTTCCCCCCTCTCCCCCCTCCCTGCTTCCAGAATGGGTGTAATCCATCACAATCAGGTACTGGAGTGTTAAGTTTGCATAGTATTGTTAATGTAGCTGAATATACCTGTTTTCATGCTTTACCTTTTAAAAGTACAGTTGAAAAATCCTTGAAGGAACTGACAATTTATATACAGCCTTCCCTACAGAAGCATTCTTTCTTCCAGACATAAAACTCTAAGCCCATGGTTTTGTACTTTCCCTCTTTCTTGAGTCCTTTTTATAGTGTTTATCTCTTTATTTCATCAGATATACTCTCCACCTACTGGCACTGCAACATATTTCATCTAATTTTTTCATAATTTTTTAAACATTTTTTTTATTCTAGCTTTGTATTCACTGAAAATATCCCAGTGAATGACGATTCTTTCAGCAGGAACCATAGACCCAGCAATTTTATTTTTACCTACCTGTTGTCTGTGTTAGCTAGTGGGGACAGGTGCTGCCTTATACATAACCATTTGTAGAAGTCATGGGTTATTCCTACAAAACCTATGGGAAAGGAAATCAACAACTCTGTGGTCACTGATGTCAGTGAAGGAAAGAGCACGGTATGCATAGGCAGTGATTCCAATTTGGCCAATGGTAAGATAGTAGGCTGAGACCCTGTAGCCCTCAGAGATCAACAATGGAGAAAAATCCTGTCTGCAGATCATATAGAACACCACTCTGGAGCAGGGGACTGGTTCTGAAGGTGGTCATCACTCTGACAGAAGCACATTCTGGAGCAGTCCATTGCTGGTAGGATTACTTCAGCATGGAAGGGACCTACATTGATAGGAGAATCTCGTGGAGGATTGTCTCCCATGTGAGGAGCACCATGTTGCTTCAGGGGACAACTATGAGGAGTTTTCCACTTGAGGAGGAAGAAACAGCGGCAATAACATGGAATGGACTGCAACCCCCCCATACCCTGTCACCTTGCACCACTGGTGAGGAGGTAGCAGAGCTGGACTTGGAAACAAAAAGAGGTGGGAGGAAAGTGTATTTAAGATCCAGTTGTATTTATGACTGTTCTACTCTGATTCAATTTGCAAGTGGTAATATATATACAAGAGACTGGCAGATATGATACATTTTATATGCCTAAACATGAGCCAGCAGTGTGCTGAGGTGGCCAGAAGGCCAATGGCATCCTGGCCTGCATTAGGAATGGTGTGGCCAGCAGGAGCAGGGAGGTCATTGTGCCCCTGTACTCTGCATTGGTTAGGCCACACCTTGAGTACTGTGTCCAGTTCTGGGCCCCTCGGTTTAAGAAGGACATCAAGACACTTGACTATCAGTATCACAGTATGTAATGGGTTGGGGCAAGCCCCCTCCCCACCACATGCAGAAATAACGACTCAGACAAACAGATTGCAAAAGTGATGGAAAGTTTAAATAGCAAACAGTGAATGCATGCAGAGAACTAGAAACACAGTGACAAGAAGAACCCCAAAACAGACCCAGAGAGATCCCATCCCCACCTGAGGGTGCAACCAAAATCCCCAGGGCTCCTCCTTCCCCGCCCCACTGCTAGGCTAGCCTCAGCTGGCCAGATCTGAGACTGCCCATCCCCCCGTGTCCTTGGGCCTAGCCAGGCCCATGGCCAGGAGATCTCTCCCCCAGTTACCAGGTGGCAGAGAGGAAGGAAAGAGGAAGTGCCGGACCCCGACGTGAAACTTATAGTGGTACAAGGGATCATGGTAGGAAATAACCTAATTTCCTGTGTCCACCCACTGGGCTGGACTTCTGGACACAGGAAACACCCCTGTAGCAGAGGGCACCCAGCCCAAACTATGACACAGTATCACTAAGGCTGGAAGAGACATCAAGGATCATCGAGTCCAACCTTGAATGTGTCCAGAGAAGGGCAACAAGGCTGGTGAGAGGCCTTGAGCACAAGCCCTGTGAGGAGAGGCTGAGGGAGCTGGAGTTGTTTACTCTGGAGAAGAGGAGGCTCAGGGGTGGCCTCATTGCCCTCTACAACTACCTGAAGGGAGGTTGTAGCCAGGAAGGAGTTGGTCTATTCTCCCAGGCAACCAGCACCAGAACAAGGGGACACAGTCTCAAGCTGCACCAGGGGAAGTTTAGGCTCGAGGTGAGGAGAAAGTTCTTCACTGAGAGAGTAATTTGTCATTGGAATGGGCTGCCCAGGGAGGTGGTGGAGTCACCGTCCCTGGAGGTGTTCAAGAGGGGATTGGACGTGGCACTTGGTGTCATGGTCTAGTCATGAGGCCTGAGGTGATGGGTTGGACTCGATGATCTTTGAGGTCTCTTCCAACCTTGGTGATTCTGTGATACTGTGATATATATATATATATATATATGTACATATATGTACACACACACACGTGTGTGTGTGTGTGTGTGTGTGTGTGTGAGTAATTCACTGTGTTGTCATTTTAGATATTCTGTAACTGATAATCCAAAAATGCCTGTGTCTCCTTTTTGTCCAGGCAGCCATTCAAAAGAAAAGAATAGTTAAAATTTTGGTGATTATAATTAATGTTGTCTTCTTTAGTATTCTAATACTCAAAGTTTCTTATGCTTAAGGCATTCCTTCTTAATACATTTAACATTATTATTGTTTTCCGTGCATGATATACTGACATGTATTACACATGGTATATTGTCAAAGAAGTGAAATAACAAAACATAATCCAGAACTACTGATATATTTACCACAGATAGAGACTGGATCATGAAATACTTATTGTAACTGTATAGCAGTATTGCTACCATTCTGAGTATATTACCATTATTTCTCATTGACAGGTTGATGTTAGACTTTCGTTTTCTAAACTACCACCAAAGTGCTCTTTATAGACAAGGTCTAACTAGGGAAGAAAAAGTATAATTAAAAAAACCCAACAAAACTACAGAATGTAGTATCTGTGAAGAACACAGTGAAAATTACAGTTTTTACACGTGACTGCACATGTTGTTGCAGAATAGGAAAACTGCAGATAAGATAATAAGACACTTATCTAAAATCAATTTAGTATATAGTTTGTTATTAAGCAACAAAAAGGTAATCAATACAGAGGTACTTTTCTAAGGAGAGATATAGAAAGCAATATTTTTTGCTTCATATTAAGCTGATGCCAATTCCAAGATTCCATCAAAATGATTGTCAGTCCTTGTTGTCATCCCTTCCATAACAAACTATCTCTCTGCAGATGACCTTGATGAAGACATAGAGTGTGTCATCAGTAAGTTTGCAGATGACATCAAGTTGGGTGGGAGTGTTGATCTGCATGAGCCTAGGGAGGCTCTACAGAGGGACTTGGATAGATTGGATCAATGGGCCAAAGCTAATGGGATGATTTTTAACAAGGCCAAATGCCAGGTCCTGCACTTGGGTCATAACAACCCTAAGCAATGCTATAGGCTTGGGGAAGTGTGCCTGGAAAGCTGTCTGGCAGAAAGGGACCTGGGGGTTCTAATCAACAAGCAACTGAATATGAGCAAGCAGTGTGCCCAGCTGGCCAAGAAAGCCAATGGCATCCTGACTTGTATCAGAAATCCTGTTTCCAGCAGGAGTAGGGAGGTGATTGTCCCCTTGTACTCAGCTCTGGTGAGGCCATACCTTGAGTATTGTGTCCAATTTTGGGCACTTCAATACAAAAGAAATGTGGAGGTGCTGGAGCAAGTGCAGAGGAGGGCAATGAAGCTGGTGAAGGGTCTGGAGAATAAATCTTATGAGGAGCAAGTGAAGGAGCTGGCGCTGTTTAGTTTAGAAAAGAGGAGGCTGAAGTGAGACCTCATTGCTCTCTATAACTACCTGAAAGGACATTGTAGAGAGGCTGGTGCTTGTCTCTTCTCACAGGTAATCAATGATAAAACAAGAGGCAATGGCCTCAAACTAAGACTGGCTAGGTTTAGACTGGACATTAGAGAAAAAAAATTCACAGAAAGAGTGGTCAGGCATTTGAATGGGCTGCCCAGGGAGGTGCTTGAGTCACCAACCCTGGATGTGTTTAAACATTATCAGGATGTGGTGCTTAAGAAAATGGTTTAGGGGCGAACTTTGTAGAGCAGGGCTATTGGTTGGATTTAGTGATCCTGAGGGTCTTTTCCAACCTGAATGTTTCTGTGATTCTGTGAAATACTATTCCACAATTTATTGATTATTCAAATTATGTGTGATCAGATTGAGCTCTTCAATTTGTCATGTTATGGTATGATACAAAATTCACCTGAAATCAATGCAACACTCCCAATGACTTACAATAACTTTGGATGCAGACTTGTCACACTAGTGAGGCATCTCACTTTACTATATATTTGTGGTGACAAATCATAGAATCATAGAATCAATAAGGTTGGAAAAGACCTCAAAGGCCACCAAGTCCAACCTATCACCCACCACCTCATGACTAACTAAACCATGGCACCAAGTGCCATATCAAATCCCCTCTTGAACACCTCCAGGGATGGTGACTCCACCACCTCCCTCCTGGGTAGCCCATTCCAATGCCTAACAACTCTCTCTGTGAAGAACTTTCTCCTCACGTTGAGCCTAAACTTCCCCTGGTGCAGCTTGAGACTGTGTCCCCTTGTTCTGGTGCTGGTTACCTGGGAGAGGAGACCAGTCCCCTTCTGGCTACAACTTCCCTTCAGGTAGTTGTAGACAGCAAGAAGGTCTGCCCTGAGCCTTCTCTTCTCCAGGCTAAACAACTCCAGCTCCCTCAGCCTCTCCTCATAGGGCTTGTGCTCAAGACCTCTCCCCAGCCTCATTGCCCTTCTCTGGGCATGTTCGAGTGCCTCAATATCCTTCCTAAATTGAGGGGCCCAGAACTGGACACAGGACTCAAGGGGTGGCCTAACCAAAGCTGAGACCAGGGGCACAATGACTTCCCTGCTCCTGCTGGCCACATTATTTCTGATGCAGGCCAGGATGCAATTGGCCTTCTTGGCTACCTGGGCACACTGCTGACTCATGTTCAGCCTACCATCAATCAGTACTTCTAGGTCCCTTTCTGCATGGCTGCTCTCCAGCCACTCTGACCCCAGCCAGTAGCGCTGCATGTGGTAGTTGTGACAAAAGTGCAGCACCCGGCACTTGGACTTCTTACATACCATCATGGCAAATAAATGGCAAATAAATATGGAGGTGACCATCATGGAATATGGAAAGGAAAATTTTGTGGTGGCAGAGATTCCACTCACCACATAACGCAGGTTGTGTTCCACGCAGCAAAACTAAGGTTAAGAACAGGAAAGGGAATGGTATTAACAATAATTTTTACTGTCTGTGATTTAAGAAGAAAAGATAAGCATGGACATATTTTAAGTTGCTGTAAAGTGTTGTGCTCCATGTATGTCCGAAGTGTGGAATCAATTCATAATTGCTTCTAGTAGCTGAGTATCTAGTAATACCTAATTCTGATCTTCATTTACACTAGTAACTGCAGGGCTGTGAAGATGGGCCTGAATTACAAGCACCTTAGTGAGATTAGAATCACAGGCATAAACTTTACAAGTACACTATCAAAGTAGAGAAGTAAAGCAAACACTATTTCTCCTACAAGATATTTTTGTGTATTTCTAACTTTGTAGATGCTAAGCATCTGTGCTGGTTTGAGCTTTAGCTGGTAACAGACTGAGATTCCTCCCCCCTCCCTTTCCTGGTAAGGTAAATCAAACAAACTAACAAACAAAGGTCAGACAGGGAAAATGAGAGATAAATTCATGAAAGAAATGGTCTAGAATTGGTTTGGAATTAAAAGAGGTAAATTTTTAGCAGTATCTAAATATATATATATAGAGAGAGAGAGCAATAATAGGGAGGGAGCGATTACAAAGGTAAGGGATAAGGATAAATAGGAAAATATACAAAACCAAGCCTGGATGGCCTTGAATTCCCTGGATATAAGTGGATTCAGTTCTGTAGAAAAGCATGGATGAAGCTTGGAAAGTAGGCCCTGACCACATGGTCAGTGCAGGAAGCAGTAGATGATGTCTCTTGAGCCAGTGAAGCAGGGAAAGAGAGAGCAGTAAAAGATGTCTGCCCTTTTTATAGGCTTGCTGGATAGGTAGGGGGAGTGGAATAGACCACTTTTGACCCAGGGGACCCCTTCTCTTGGGAGGGGGAAAACCAATTCTCTCTCTGCCCACCTGGATCAAGTTTCTTTTGTCCACCTTTCAGCCCCCATCAGGGATGGGTGTAACCCAGCACAAGGTTCATTTAAGAAAAGGGAATATTTTTGGTTTCTTTGAATAATTGCTGCTGTGGAAAAGAATCAGGTTTATTAAATGTCGAGCATCAATTATATTATTCCCAATCTTACTAAAAATGCATAGTCCAGAGAAACAAGAAATTGAAGGCCAAATTGGATAATGGTCTCTCAATGTTAATTCAGTGCTGTGTGGGCCAGTGCCACACAGAAAGTTATTTGCAGAATTTTTAGAGCAGTCATTCTTATCCTTTATTGAGTTACCTTTAGGATAACGATCTTCTTACCAGCCACATGCCCCATCTCCCTGCCACTTTAACGATGGCTCTGTCATTCCTTTCTCATTTAGCAGGGTGCAGTCCTTTGGCAGGATATCAGTGGAATAAATAGAATCATGTTAGTGCATCCACTGAGACAGTTTAGCTAATCCTACTTTTTTTCCAGTTTCCTGGATAGTAAAAATGCTGTGAAGTGTATTGGGCTATAGCTTGAGCTGTACTACTTGTTTCTGTGATCTGACATAGCAGAATAGATGATACCTTTTATATTCAGCATGCTGAGGCAATGACGAGAGCTGATGTACCATGCAGATGAAGCAGGCTGAAACAGCTAGGTTTGGGAGAAATGCTGCCTCATTTTGCAGATGGATTGAGAATTCACAAGTAGTAGAAGGTAAAATGATGAGACAATCAAAGCTGAAAGGAAATGGAGGAGGACAGTCTGATGGCAGATTCCAATACACGATGGACATCCTTTCTATGGATTAAACTTGCTCTTTTCCTAACTATCATGTTCTGGGAGAATGCAGACACTTCTGGGCCTTCTTCCTCTACATTTAAAGATGTTCTTACATTAGTTCAAAGTTAGTAAAGACCAAAATGTTTAGTTCTTTATATGAAAAGTGAATCCTAACCCAGGGGAAGGCGATAGAGCAAGTGAGGTGCCTGAAGTGCAGAACAAGTGGAAGTTGGATAACTGTAGGCTTAACTTTGATACTTTAAGTTAGATACTTTAAAGGCCTTGTGTGAAGATTTTCAACATTTTTTATTGACTATTGCATACTGGCCAAAAGAATACTTACAGAGAAGAGGGGAATTTCTTCCCCATTAGGTATTTTACCCCATGTCCTGGGTTGAATAGGATAAGGTTAAGTTTTGGTTCCCTTCACAAGAAGATGGAATGTGACATAGTCAAGACAGCTGTTTGATCGCAGTGCCAGGGAAAATTATGGAGCAGATCATCATGGGGTTAATCACTGTGCACCTGAAAGATGGTCAAGGGATCAGGTCCAGCCAACATGGATTTAGGAAGGGTGGGTCCTGCCTCACCAACCTGATCTCCTTCTATGATCAGGTTACCCGCCTGGTGTATATGGGAAAGGCTGTGGATGTAGTCTGTCTGGACTTCAGCAAGGCTTTTAACACCATTCCCCACAGCAAACTCCTGGCCAAGCTGTCAGCCCATGGCTCGGACAGCAGCACTCTGTGCTGGGTTAGGAAGTAGCTGGAGGACCGAGCCCAGAGAGTGGTGGTGAATGGTGCCACATTCCGCTGGCAGCCGGTCACTAGTGGTATCCCCCTGGGATCAGTCCTGTTCAATATCTTTATTGATGACCTGGATGAGGGGATTGAGTCCATCATCCGTAAATTTGCAGATTACACCAAGTTGTGAGCAGGTGTTGATCTGTTAGAAGGCAGAAGGGCTCTCCAGAGGGACCTTGACCAGCTGGACAGATGGGCAGAGTCCAACATGATGGCATTCAACAAGTCCAAGTGCTGGGTGCTGCACTTTTGTCACAGCTACCACATGCAGCGCTACTGGCTGGGGTCAGAGTGGCTGGAGAGCAGCCACGCAGAAAGGGACCTTGGAGTACTGATTGATGGTAGGCTGAACATGAGTCAGCAGTGTGCCCAGGTGGCCAAGAAGGCCAATTGCATCCTGGCCTGCATCAGAAATAGTGTGGCCAGCAGGAGCAGGGAAGTCATTCTGCCCCTGGTCTCAGCACTGCTCAGGCTACCCCTTGAGTCCTGTGTCCAGTTCTGGGCCCCTCAATTTAGGAAGGATATTGAGGCACTCGAACATGCCTAGAGAAGGGCAATGAGGCTGGGGAGAGGTCTTGAGCACAAGCCCTATGAGGAGAGGCTGAGGGAGCTGGAGTTGTTTAGCCTGGAGAAGAGAAGGCTCAGGGCAGACCTCATTGCTGTCTACAACTACCTGAAGAGAGGTTGTAGCCAGAAGGGGATTGGTCTCCTCTCCCAGGTAACCAGCATCAGAACAAGAGGACACAGTCTCAAGCTGCACCAGGGGAAGTTTAGGCTTGAGGTGAGAGAAAGTTCTTCACTGAGAGAGTAATTTGTCATTGGAATGTGCTGCCCAGGGAGGTGGTGGAGTCAGTGTCCCTGGAGCTGTTCAAGAGGGGATTGAATGTGGCTCTTGGTGCCATGGTTTAATAGTCATGTGGTATTGGGTGACAGGTGGGACTTGATGATCTTTGAGTTCTTTTCCAACCTTGTTGATTCTATGATTCTCCCATTTCTCCTTCCCATTCCATGAGAGGAGGAGGGGTAGTTGTAGGAGCAGCTGTGTCAAGATTGGCTGCTGGTGGGGCCTGAACCAACCATAAACACCCCAGTGTAGACATTTTGAATTTGGTCAGTCATCCACACATAGAGTTATCCAATACCATTTGAGATGTTCCTAATTGTCCAATATATCATCTCCACAAGGCAAGTGAATACAATAGATGACTAAGAGAGATGTGTACTCTTCTGCAGTATCAATTGATATACAGCAAATGCCTGTGGGCATGACACTTAAGGATGTGGTTTAATGGCCATGGTGATGTTCAGTTGATGGTTCTACAATTCTATGGAAGTTGTCAACCTGTAGGAATATATTAATTACTGAGTATATATAAATGTTTATTCTGGAATCTTACAGAAAAATAGTCTGCATCTGAATTGATTTCCATCATTAAAGGTATTATTGAGACACCTGTGTTGCCCTTGGTTTCCTAAATATAGTAAAAAAGGATAGGTAGTCTGGAAAATGACAAAGCACAGATAAAATCTTAATGAATGAAGTAAATCTATTTCCATTGCATCTTATGACTATATACTCTTATCTCCAATGATGGACATATTTGTGGAGTCTTCTTCTAAGCTTTAGGTACCAATAATGAATCAAAAAATATTTATTGATTAGCAATATAAACAGATATTTGAATGTTACTTGAATTAACTGAGGAATTTATCTCAGGACAGTAAGTAAATTCAGAAATATAAGACTTTTCCAAGTTAATTAAGAACAAGCATTGTATATTCAATGTCTAGGAAGATTTAACATTACTTCTCATTTAAAACTCTACTCTAAATTATTCATAATTATAAGATATTCTAGATTTACATGAAAGAATATTTCAACTTCAGAAAGACTACTTACAGCCAAAAATGTACCCTGAAAATATACTGAAGTATTATTTTTCAGGCTAAGTGTCTAAGTCTAGACATATGGGTACTCATTTATGATTTTTTTTTCTCCTCTTGTCATTCCTTTACAAGCATCTTGGCTGTTTTCCTGGGTAACTCACAGAAAGCTGCTGGGCAGCTGTGCCCAGGTTTCCATAGAGAGAAACTCAGCTTTGTGTCTCTGATGTATGCACTATGTGTATAGTCACAACAAGCTATGCCTCTTCCTGTCACACAATTAATCTTCTCATTCTAGGTAGCTCAAATGCACATTTAAACAGTCATAGATATCACTGACATACAAAGGATTCTGTATAAGCATTAGAAAGCATATTTGCTGTGATCTTCCTGCCTTCTTGATCAACCCATCTCATGGCCTCCCTTTAACACCAGCCTGCATCTCAGGGAACGAGAGGAGAGGTCATCACAGTGCACCTTTTCCATTTCCCCATTTATCTTCAAGGCAATATCTTAGAAGGCTGTGATGGTAGATATGATAAAGAAATAAGATTGTCCAGAAACGCTTGGAGTTATAGAGGCCAAGCTTGATCAAGCAGACCTTTATCTTCCCTAAAAGCACTGTTTCCTTGTAATGAAGTGTAGACATCTTAGTGAGTGTCCTATAATCTTACGGAAGACTAAGCTCAGTATAATGCTTATGTGTAAGTAAAGGGAGAAATAAAGACCTCAGTCCAGTTATCCAGATACAGTGTAACAGTGCAACTTGAGATGCACTAGGATCCCTCTTGAACACCTCCAGGGACGGTGACTCCACCACCTCCCTCCTGGGTAGCCCGTTCCAACAGCTAACAACTCTCTCTGTGAAGAACTTTCTCCTCACCTCGAGCCTAAACTTCCCCTGGTGCAGCTTGAGACTGTGTCCTCTTGTTCTGGTGCTGGTTGCCTGGGAGAAGAGACCAACCCCTTCCCGGCTACAACCTCCCTTCAGGTAGTTGTAGAGAGCAATAAGGTCTCCCTTGAGCTTCCTCTTCTCCAGGCTAAACAGTTCCAGCTCCCTCAGCCTCTCCTCATAGGGCTTGTGCTCGAGGCCTCTCACCAGCCTTGTTGCCCTTTTCTGGACACATTCAAGAGTCTCAATGTCCTTCTAAAATTGAGGGGCCCAGAACTGGACACAGGACTCATGGTGTGGCCTAATCAGTGCTGAGACCAGGGGCACGATGACTTCTCTGCTCCTGCTGGCTGCACTATTCTTGATGCAGGCCAGGATGCCATTGGCCTTCTTGGCCACCTGGGCACACTGCTGGCTCATGTTCAGCCATCTGTCAGTCAGTACCCCCAGGTCCCTCAACCATTGGGTTGAGTCCTCCAAGAGCAAGATAGGATTTTGGAGTCACACCCTGATCCCTGTGAGACAAATCCAAGAAGCAAACAAAGCTTATGTTACAGAAAGCTCCCTGTCCTCTCATTGCCTGACTGAACATGGGGACTTGATAGGTGGCAATGGCAGCAAGTTGCTGCCTGGCAGAACATGTACTGCGGGCATGTCCCCCCAGTAACTACTACAGAGGGGGGTTATCTTGGGCACAGCAATCATGAAATTACTCCATTCTAAGTTGTTGGAGAAGAGTGAGGTCAGCAGAACTGCCACCCTGGACTTCCAGTGGGCAGACTTTGGCCTGTTTTGGCGACTGGTCGACAGAGTCACTTTGTAGACAGTGTTGAAGGGCTTAGGAGTCCAGGAAGGCTGTATGCTATTCGAGAGAGAAGTCTTAAAGGTGCAGGAATAGGACATCCCCATGTGCTGAAAGATAAATCATTGGGGAATAAGGCTGGCCTGGCTGAATGGAAAGATTTGATTACAGCTTAGGATACAAAAGGAAAATAAAACACAAAAGGGAAAACAAAAACCAAAACAAAGTGAGTTTATGGTCTTTGGAAGAAGGAGCAGGCAACTTGGGAAGACAACAAAGTTGTCAGGGAGAAAATTCAAATGATCAAAACACAATTACCTTCAGCCATTGAAGAGAAGAGGAATTGCTTCTACAAATATATTAAAAACAAATGGAGGACTGAGAGCAATCTCTGTCCTTTGTTCGATTCTTGGGGGAAACACAGTAGTCAAGAATGAGGAAAAGGATGAAGTACTCAGTATCTTCTTTGCCTTAGTCTTTAGTAGCAAGACCACTTGTTTGCTAGATACCCAGTCCCCTAAGCTGTGCAATAGAGATGGGGAGCAGATTGAAGCTCCCATAGTCCAAGAGGATATGTTTAGAGAGCTGCTGCACCACTTAGACTTACAGAAACCTATGGGGCCAGATGGCATACACCCAAGAGCACTGAAAGAGCTGGCAGAAGTGCTCACCAAACCATTTCCCATCATTTACCAGCAGTTCTGGCTAACTGGGGGGGGTCCCAGCTGTCATATATGATGCCCATTTACAAGAAGGGCTGGAAGGAGGATCCAGGAAACTACAGTCTGTGAGTCTGACCTTGGTAGAGGGGAAAGTCTGGCAAAGATCATCTTGAGTAGCATTAACTAGCATGCTCAGGGCAACACTGATATTCAAACTACTGGAAGATTCTAACTGTGGCACCAGTGGAGGTTTCATAATGAAACCAGCAGAATCTAAAGGAAATTACTATGACATTGTTTGCTTTTGGAGCATAAGACCCTCATCAGCCACTTCACAAAAATAAACAGTATTTTGACATCTGTTCAGTTTCAGGATAGGTATATAACATCATACCTTGTGGTACACAGGTTGCCATAGAAAGCTTTCTAATGAACTGAAAAATATTTCAGAAATATATTTATGGAAAACAGAGAAAGAAATACTCCCCATAGACATTCTTGGACAAAAGACTACAACCAGGAATTATTTATCCTATCAAACAACATTCAAGAAGATGTCACAAACATTGATCCATAGTCTATTTGGGACTTAACAGGTTTGTGAAATGAAATGTGTGGGAGTTTTAGGCTATGCCTTTACATTTTCTCACAGATCTTGAACAGAAAGTAGTAAAATGTAAATATGTCACTATTGGGTGTAAAAAGGAAAATAATGATAGGTCTGAACAATCCCATCGGAAGAGATAAAAGATGTAAACTAGTTGTACCAAAACAATCTTGTGTTGGTTTTAGGCTGTGCCTTTAAACTGTAGCTGCAGATTTCTAACTTCTAACTGAGTTGGTCTAGCTAAAATGTTAACGCTGGGGAGAAACTTCAACCCACCACAAATCTCTTCTCTCTTCTTTGGGCTGGAAGATACTAACCAACATTACTAACCTTCACTGCATCACTTTTGTTGTGACTAGTATTAACTTCTCTGCTCTGTCTCTTGTCCCTCTTATGTATAGGGGGGCAAGGGAGGGAGAAGTTATTAGCTTCCCCTGGTCTTTGGCCAGGGAGGTCCTTGTGCTGTTCATTAATTGTAAATACCTGTAAATATTTAGAATAAACCTTTATTTAGAATAAACCAAACCAGGTTGGAAGAGACCTTCAAGATCATCGCGTCCAACCCATCAACCAATCCAACCCACCCAAACAACCCATGGCACCAAGCACCCCATCAGGTCTCCTTCTGAACACCTCCAATGACGGCGACTCCACCACCTCCTTGGGCAGCCCATTCCAATGGGCAGTCACTCTTTCTGTATAGAACTTCTTCCTAACATCCAACCGGAACCTCCCCTGGTGCAGCCTGAGATTGTGTCCTCTTGTTCTTGTGCTGGCTGCCTGGGAGAAGAGACCATCATCCGCCTGTCTACAACCTCCCTTCAGGTAGTTGTAGAGAGTGATAAGGTCATCCCTGAATCTCCTCCTTTCCAGGCTGAGCAACCCCAGCTCCCTCAGTCTTTCCTCATAGGGCTTGTGTTCCAAACCCCTCACCAACTTCGTTACCCTTCTCTGGACTCGTTCCAGCAAGTCAACATCCTTCCTAAACTGAGGGGCCCAGAACTGGACACAGTACTCGAGGTGTGGCCTAACCAGTGCAGTGTACAGGGGCAGAATGACTGTATATTTTGTGTATATTCATCACATTCCATTGTAGATTGTAGTTTTGCTTTTAAATACAGCTTTCATTTGTTTCCAGCTGAGCTGGTCTGGCAAAATATGCATTGCCTACTGTTACACAGACAGCAAATGTTAGTCTGCCAAGCATATCCCAGCAAATGTATTTTCCAGTCCAGAATGCTTTCTCCAAGTTGCCACTCAATCTGTTACCCAAGCATCCCACCACAGCTGGCATATTCTTCTCTCTCCTTTTGGCCAAGTTTCATTCCAGTCTTTCTTTAAAGCAAAATTTTATCAGCTGGCATTTCAAGAGTCTTCTACAGTTCCACATCCAGCTCTGCTATCAGCCAGCTTATGAACTAAAAAATGAACATTACTTATGATTTTAATTGGGTTTTTTTAGTTTATGATTTTTAGTGCAACAACAATACTCCAAGGATTCCAAGATAAGCAATAAAGAAACAAATTAAATACTTTCCTCCCTTCATACAACCTTTAAGTCTCCTTTCTCCTTTCTGTTGCCATGAGTAAACTGAGTTGCTTTTGTGAAAGGATATCTTCAGGCCCTTAGCTGAAATACTCAAGAACCTAGTCAGCCTAAGATACTTCTAAACATTATTTGGGTAAAAAAGACAAGTCTCTAATCTCTTTATTTCTACCTGTGTGGTCTAGGAATCTGTACGGGCTTTTAAATAAAACAGAAATACTCTCAATGTGTTTTAAATAGATTTTTAATTTCTGGATAAAATCTTGGCACATTATAACTCGGTTAAAAACATCCACTAATTCCACTGAAACAAATTTTTCAATCCTTGAGATTTTTAGAGATAAAATATTTTCTAGTGTCCATATTTGTCAGTGATCTTTTAAAAATAATACTTGTCCAGCTCCCCCCAAAGATCATCAATCAAACAGAAAAATAAAACCAACCCCCAAATCCTAAGAATGTAAATTCTGGGGACTCCAAATACCCTGTTATGTTCTTGTATGTGCAACTTTTCAGGAGTAATGTGAAGTAACTTCAGAACTACTACAGTATACACTAACCAACCAAACAATAAAATTCCATAATTTTTATTCTGTCTCCACCTTTTCAGTGCTTGAAGATGAAGCATGAAGGTGAAACAACATGAGAGAAGTGTTCCTGGACTTTGTTGCTTTTCAGTGGTGTTGACACACATTAGAATAGAATAGAATAGAATAGAATAGAATAGAATAGAATAGAATAGAATAGAATAGAATAGAATAGAATAGAATAGACCAGGTTGGAAGAGACCTTCGAGATCATCAGGTCCAACCCATCATCCAACACCATCTCATCAACTAAACCATGGCACCAAGCACCCCATCAAGTCTCCTCCTAAACAGTCTCAGGGATGGCAACTCCACCACCTCCTGGGCAGCCCATTCCAATTGACAACCACTCTCTCTATGAAGAATTTCTTCCTAACATCCAGTCTAAACCTCCCCTGGTGCAGCTTGAGACTGTGTCCTCTTGTTCTGGTGCTGGTTGCTTGGGAGAAGAGACCAGCCCCCGCCTGTCTACAACCTCCCTTCAGGTAGTTGTAGAGAGCAAGGTCTCCCCTGAGCCTCCTCTTCTCCAGGCTAATCAACCCCAGCTCCCTCAGCCTCTCCTCATATCTCCGCCTTCAGGAAGTTAAAGTAGCCTGTGATTCAAGTTCTAAGGTAGAACCATCAAAAGCTGACTATTTCAGACATTTTATTGTATACTACAAAGCGTGTTTAGCATTGGCTATATCCTAAGTACCTGACTAGATTGTTTTTTTTTTTAACTCATGTATAAGCTTAAAACTGTGCAACCAAAATTATAAAGCTGGGAAGTGTAGAATTGTGGGTCAGCTGCACAAATGGATTTTGTTATAGGTAGCTGGAAACTGCTAAGTCAAAACATATTTCAAAATTTGGATGTGCCAGGCTGTGCAGCTGTGTGATTTGGAATGCACAAGCATAAATTTCATGATGGTCACCACTTGTAACGAAGTAACTGGTCTATTACTAATGATTTGATATTTTTGGGGTTTATTTGGTGGTCACAGTTGACAGGTCATAATTTCCCACTCTCAGGAGTGTTGCTCAGTAATGACCATTTAAATCAAGGTAATATCACTGAGGCACTGGGGGCTCTATCACATGACTCGGAAGCAGTCTCTACAATGTTGTTACCTTACTTTGTGGTTTCAAGCAGGTTCTTTCATTTTTCTTTCTGTAAAATGAGAATGGCAGATGTTAACTTCATTTTTTGGAGTGCCATAAAAAGGATCTGTTTCAGGAGAAGAATTAATGGTAAGGCAATGCTTTATAAAAATACAAGATAAGTAAGAAGGAAAAATCAACTGAACCCAACCCATCAACCCTACCAAATCAAACCAAAAACAAACAAGACACAAAAAAACCCCAATGCAAAGCAACCAATCAAACAAAGCCAAACATGTATGTTTCATGTCCAGAGAAAAATATTGGGCAATGCAGCAATGAAGGATGGTTTTTGTAGCCTAGAGATTTCTGTCTTCACTTTCAAGTAGTGAGTGAGTAGTTCTTTAATCACAGAATCACAGAATCATTTTGGTTGGAAAAGACCTCCAAGATCATCCAGTCCAACCACCAACCCAACACCTCTATGGCCATTAAACCATGTCCGAAAGTGCCATGGCCACACCTTTATTGAACACCTCCAGGGATGAGGACTCTACCACCTCCCCAGGCAGCCTCCCCCCAATGCCTGACCACTCCTGCAGCAAAGAACTCTTTCCTAATCTCCCACCCAAAACTCCCCTGGCACAACTCCAGGCCATTTCCTCTCATTCTATCACCTGATACTAGAGAGAAGCGACCAACCCTCGCCTCATTCCAACGTCCCTTCAGAGAGCTGCAGGGAGCAATGAGTTCTCCCCCAAGCTTCCCTATCTCCAGGCTGAACAACCCCAGTTCCCTCAGCTGCTCCTCACCAGCCCTACCCTCCATACCCTTCACGAGCTTTGCCACCCTTCTCTGGACACACTCAAGCAACACAATATCCTTCTTGGATGTTGAGGGGCCCAAAACTGAACCAAATATTCAAGGTACAGACTTTAATGCTTCTTTTTACCCTATAACATTTCAATATTTAAAAAACATCTCTTCCCTCAATCAGACAAATAGTTCACTGTGGATTAAAAGGTTCTATATAGCATCATTTTTGTTTGTTTGTTTAATTGTTTCCCTTCCTTCCTTCCCCTTCCTTCCTTCCTTCCTTCCTTCCTTCCTTCCTTCCTTCCTTCCTTCCTTCCTTCCTTCCTTCCTTCCTTCCTTCCTTCCTTCCTTCCTTCCTTCCTTCCTTCCTTCCTTCCTTCCTTCCTTCCTTCCTTCCTTCCTTCCTTCCTTCCTTCCTTCCTTCCTTCCTTCCTTCCTTCCTTCCTTCCTTCCTTCCTTCCTTCCTTCCTTCCTTCCTTTCTTTCTTCCTTTCTTTCTTCCTTTCTTTCTTTCTTTCTCTTTCTCTTTCTTTCTTTCTTTCTTTCTTTCTTTCTTTCTTTCTTTCTTTCTTTCTTTCTTTCTTTCTTTCTTTTCTTTCTTTCTTTCTTTCTTTCTTTCTTTCTTTTCTTTCTTTCTTTCTTTCTCTTTCTTTCTTTCCTTCTTTTCTTTCTTTCTTTCTTTCTTTCTTTCTTTCTTTCTTTCTTTCTTTCTTCTTTCTTTCTTTCTTTCTTTCTTTCTTTCTTTCTTTCTTTCTTTCTTTCTTTCTTTCTTTCTTTCTTTCTTTCTTTCTTTCTTTCTTTCTTTCCTTCTTTCTTTCCTTCTTTCTTTCCTTCTTTCTTTCCTTCTTTCCTTCTTTCTTTCCTTCTTTCTTTCCTTCTTTCTTTCTTTCTCCATGTGAATCCTGTTCTTGGCTGAAAAATAAGTGGTTATAAGTGTGATAAAGAAAATATTTCCTTTCTCCTTTCTGCTTTAAACACCAACAGTACATTTTATTGTGAAATAGAAGAGTAAAAACTCATGTCAAGGAACCATAAATCCTACATCTCTTTTTACTGGGTAAAATCAAGTAGCATCAGTAACACATAACATACTGCTTTCACTTGGATGTAGACTGAAGTTGCTGTGGAATGGGGACTACAGACAGGAAGAATTATATACATCTCTTCATAATGTGATTTCAGGATGTGTTTACCTTTCATTAACACTCTGTAAATGTGAAATGGCCATTTCAGTGTTATCATGTCAACTACTTAGCTGTATTTCTGTTGAATCAAATTCAAGGTGGTTCATGCACTTCTGTTTTGTCAAAGTTGATGTTAAAGATGTCAGATTTCTTTCATCGATTTTTGATATTATGCCAAATATCTAGAAATTAATAATTCAATATGAATTTACTTTCCAAACAGGCAGAAATTGTCATTTTACTTCCAGAGGCTGGAATGTATGAAGAACCACTATGTTCATATTCTGCAAATAGATGAATGTAATAAATGTTTCATGGAGCAAAACAAGGTCAGCTTGACCAAAACACTACTGTTATGTTTTAATGGATATGAAAGTGAAGCATGCTTTTAGGGAAATGTTTTGTAATATGGTGGGTGTACATCACAAATGTATAGCTTGACTCTTTCCCACTACTTTTGTGTCTAGGTAATACAATGGAGTCACAGTGATGCTTTCTGGTCATAGAAATGGAGAATTAGGCCATGGAAATGTACTTTCCCCCTATCATAAATATTTTAAAGGCTCAACCTTATGTTTAAGAGCTTTCCTGTGTTGATGCATTTCATAATTGCAGCAGTTCCTAAAGGAAACAAGGCTCAAACATAGAAAAAATTTATCAGTATCTGTGGCAAAATGTAAAAATTTAAATAGAATCATAGAATCACAGAATCATAGAATCAGAATAGTCCAGGCCAGAAGGGAGATCCAAAGGTCATCTGGTCTGACCTCCCTGCAGGGGAGGCTGGAGGCTGGGGGCTTGCAAGGCTGGCACTGGCTCCCTAGATGGAGTCAGCCCTACAGGGTGGACCCACACTGCGAGATGGGGCAGGGCTGGGCCCTTTAGGGTAAGCCCATGAGGTGACAGGCTTGGGTGGTGGGGTTGGGCAGGTGGAGTGTTCCTGGGGAAGGGACACAGCTGCGTGGAGCAGCAGCAGCTTCCCCTTGGCTCAAAGGAGCTGACAGGATTTCACAGGTAGTCCTGACATAGAGTTACCCTGACCCCCTTCCTCATCAACTGTCTTACCTTCGGGGTGCAGTCCTCTTTAAGATGTAGCAGTTCTCTCTGACCATTGGGACTGGCAATTACAATGCTGGCTGGCTGTAACTTCCAGCGAAGGACTCTCCTTTGTGGGTTCTAGAGGTTGCTGGCTTCTCTCCATATTGCTGTAGGAATCCTGTAGGAATCCTGTCTACAAATCCTGGATGCAAATCACCTCGTGATTGTATCATGAACTGAGATGTGCCCCAAGAAAATATAAAGATTGCTCACCAGACTGTGACTGCCCTGGAAATAATGGGCAGATGCCACTGCTATTGATACTCTCTGGAATATGCATAAGACAAGATCATCTCCACCCATCAGGTGTCCCGGAAAGGGAGGATGGTGAGAGAACAATGGATTCACCACCTGTCCCTTGATGTGTATTATGTGTGTGGGCAGGTAAATGGAGAAGGAGGAGGCGGAGGCCCCCCCCTGCTTCCTCCTTACTACTGTACAAACACAAGGAATACAAAGGAAGATTTCCTGAGAGACAATACCTGGACATATACCTAAGGAATTAAAACTCTTTATAAAAAGACTGGAGTGATACTGGCAGAGGAGAATAAAGAAGAAAACACCACACGCTGGAAACATCACGGGGCAACACAAAAGAACTTGAACTCAGAAAACGCTCTCTCTCTCCACCTCTGACCGATGGTAATATAATCATAGTATCATAGTATCAGTCAGGGTTGGAAGGGACCACAAGGATCATCTAGTTCCAACCCCCCTGCCATGGGCAGGGACAGCCCACACTAGATCAGGCTGGACAGAGCCTCATCCAGCCTCGTATTAAACACCTCCAGGGACAGTGCCCCAACCACCTCCCTGGACAACCCATTCCAGGGCTTCATCACTCTCATGGTGAAGAACCTCCTCCTCATGCCCAGCCTGAATCTCCCCACCTCCAGCTTCATTCCATTCCCCCTAGTCCTATCACTACCTGAGATCTTGAGAAGTCCCTCCCCAGCCCTCCTGTAGGCCCCCTTCAGATACTGGAAGGCCACAATTAGGTCACCTTGGAGCCTTCTCTTCTGCAGACTGAACAGCCCCAACTCCTTCAGTCTGTCCTCATAGGAGAGGTGCTCCAGCCCTCTGATCATCCTTGTGGCCCTTCTCTGGACACGTTCCAGCACGTCCATATCCCTCTTATAATAGGGGCTCCAGAACTGGATGCAGTACTCCCGGTGGGGTCTCACCAGGACTGAGTAGAGGAGGAGAATCACCTCCCTTGACCTGGTGGCCACACTTCTCCTGATGCAGCCCAGAATCTGATTGGCTTTCTGGGCTGCAAGTGCACATTGAGAGCTCATGCTGAGCTTCTCGTCCACCAGCACCCCCAAGTCTCTCTCCTCAGGGCTGCTTTCCAGCCAGTCACTGCCCAGCCTGTATTTGTGCCTGGGATTGCCTCCACCCAGATGCAGGACCCTGCACTTGGTCTTGTTGAACCTCATGAGGTTGGCTTGTGCCCACCTCTCCAGCCTGTCAAGGTCCCTCTGGATGGCCTCCCTTCCCTCCAGCGTGTCTGCTGCACCACACAGCTTGGTGTCATCAGCAAACTTGCTGAGGGTGCACTCAATGCCACTGTCCATGGCACCCACAAAGATGTTGAACAAGACAGGTCCCAGGACTGATCCCTGAGGGACTCCGCTTGTCACTGGCCTCCACTGGGACATGGAGCCATTGACAGCCACTCTGGGTGTGGCCATCAAGCCAGTTCCTTATCCATCCAGTGGTCCACCCATCAAACCCATGTGTCACCAGTTTGGAGACCAGGATGTGGTGTGGGACAGTGTCGAAGGCTTTGCTCAGGTCCAGGTAAATGACATCAGTTGCTCACCCCTCATCTATTAATTTTGTCACCTGCTCATAGAAGGCCACCAGGTTGGTCAGGCAGGATTTGCCCTTGGCGAAGCCATACTGACTGTTCCAAATCACATCTTCACTATTCTTCTGAGCGAGTAGTGACTCCAGGAGGATCTGCTCCATGATCTTTCCAGGCACAGAGGTGAGACTGACTGGCCTGTAGTTCCCTGGTTCCTCCTTCTTACTCTTTTTGAAAATGGGGGCAATGTTTCCCCTTTTCCAGTCTGTGGGGACTTCCCCAGACTGCCAGGACTTTTGGAATATAATAGAGAGGGGTTTAGCAACCTCATCTGCCAGTTCTCTCAGTACCCGTGGGTGTATCCCGTCAGGTCCCATGGGATCCCTTTCCTGCTCTCTCCCTCTTCTCCCTATTTCTATTTTTTCCCTCTCTCTCTTCCTCCTTCTGTTTCATCCACTTTTTTCTGTTAATAAATAGCCTCACTGTTGATATTTTGGCTTCCTTTGTGCCTCCAATTTCACACCATGGGGATATTCAAAAGAACTGAGTCTCTTTCCCTCTCTGGACCCAGACAACTGCAGAGGCCGATAGTTTGCTTGTATGTGGAATGAGAAGGCTTACTAACAATTGCTATGGAGCTTAGAAGCAAGGGCTTAAGCACAAAGAGGAAAAGAGAGCAAAAAAGCAAAGAGAGAGACTTGTTTACAACTTGGGGTAATACTTGTAAGTTTCTTGAGGCTGAAATTGGCCAGTGGGCAATCTTGTACACAGATAGCTTTAGCCTACAGAAAGCATGAGGCTAGAATTATGCCGTTACTTGGAAAGAGCATGACCATCCGATGCAGTGGGTGTGTATTGTTGTTTACCCCTTAGAAGGCAGGTTGGGTTGTTTACTTGCCTGAATTACACCCTGGTCTTTGCTTCCCTCAGCTCTGGGCTGAGTATCCACTCTGGAAAGGAGGGTGGAAGGGGGAATGTGCCCAAACATGTTGGAACAAGTTTTACAGTATTTGGGGCATAAAACTGGGCAGGTGGTACTTTCACTACACTAGGGTGTCTCGATCTGGAAGTCAGAAAAGAGACACGGTTCCTGTGAGTAAACTTAAGATAGAAACAAGATCATATATAAAAATGAGATTATTTATTACTTATAAACAAAACAATGAAAGAAGGAAAAGAAAAGGAAGAGAGAAAGAGAGAGAGAATAGAGAAAGTGAGAGCAGAAAGGATGAAGAGAGATAATTACCACCCCAGGGTTCTTCTTCAGCAGGGAGATCAGGGGGGAGGACGTTCCTGAGCTGATGAAGATGGTGTTCTGCTGTCACTCTGGCTGACTTTCCTCCAGCTTGTGATGTTCCCAGTAATGTTTCTCTTTTCTTAAACAGGCATAACTCAGGGGTTTTATACTGTCTCTGGTTCATTCATTGAAGTGCCACCTGGCCCACACTATTGTCACACTACAATGCATGCATGACATCCAGAGGTCTCCCAGTGGGCTTACAGGGGTCAGCACCGAGTGGCCTTCTCCCCTCTTTTTCATCCACCACAACTCCATGGCATTTGCTATCTCAGTGGGCAGAGCTGACACATCAGGTGGGTTTTTCACATATCTTTGTTGATACACTTCTCATTATGTTCACAAGGTGATTTACATGTTCAGGAGAGGATTCCCTCACAGGGTGTGAGCTGAAAGGTACTGAAAGAGTAGACAAGCATTAAAACAGGCATCCTGGGGAGGTGGTTGAATTACCATTCCTGAGTGTGTTTGAAGGTCATTTAGATGTGGCACTTAGCAATATGGCTCAGTGGTGAACTTGGTAGAGTAAGGTTAATAGTTACACCTGATGATATCAAAGTTTTTTTACAACCTGAATGATTGTACAATTCTAGGTATTAATAAGATCCCCTCTCATTCTTCTTTTTTTTTCCAGGCTGGACACACCCAGGTCTCTGAGGCTTTCCTAATGAGGGACATGATAGAATCCATAGCATGTATTCTTCTCCTAGGAAACACTAAAACACAAAATATAATGCAAAGCTGTAAGTAGTTTTTAGTTACTGTAGTAAGGGCTTAAGTGAAGCTTTATGTTTAATATTTAAAAAAAATGAGGCTGGAAAGTCAGTCATTTAAATGTGTACTGTAAAACAAAAGCAGGCACATTGTAGTATTTTTATTAAACAGAAACTTGTTCCCTCATATCCCTTTTACAGAAAAACAATACAAACTTGAACATGCAATTGAAGTGCATACTTTTATGCTTTTCTCCTGAACCCTTCAACCCTGTATTTCTTTCTGTACAAGGGATCAACTTCAGTAGAAGCAGTGAAAAGTTCTCCATAGTTGGATTGATTGGTAGCCTTATCGTAGAGGTAGTTGGTAAGATATAGAATGTTGATTTGTGGGATCTGTAGCTTGTTCCTCACTTCATAAATGAACATTTAATTTTCAAGCAACCTGTAAAAGTACAGGTTGGACTCGATGATCCTCAAGGTCTCTTCCAACCTTGGCGATACTGTGATACTGTGGTACTGTTTTGAGAGTCCTTATCTCCAGGAGTTGCAAAGGATGTGTATGGCTGCATCTTTTGCATCAGCTCCACTGGAGAATGTAGGCATCACTTTTTTAGTTTCTGGAAGTAGATGATTTGTTCAGACTGGTTCTGGGCATACCCATGGATACCTTCTAAACTCTCATTCTGAACTAGGAAGATTCTGATACTCATATGCTATGCTATGCAATGCAGTGCATAGCATAGCATAGCATAGCATAGCATAGCATAGCATAGCATAGCATAGCATAGCATAGAATGGACCAGGTTGGAAGACACCTTCAAGATCATCGTGTCCAACCTATCATCCAAGACCATCTAATAACTAAACCATGGCACCAAGCACCCCATCAAGACTCCTCCTAAACAGTCCCAGGGATGGCAACTCTACCACCTCCCTAGGCATCCCGTTCCAATGGGCAATCACTCTCTCTATGACAAATAATCACTCTTTCTTTGGCCAGTTTGGGTCAGCCGGCCCGGCTGTGTTCCCTCCCAAGATCCTGCCCACCCTTCAGTGTACTCTTGGGGCAGGGAAATATTGGAAAAAACATGGCCTGGATGCTTGTTCAGCAGCAGCCAAAACACTGATAACATTACAGTACTGCAAAACACAGCACTAGAAGGATGTTTTGAGGAGACTTAACTCTAGTTCAGCCAAACCAAATACAAGTGCTAAACTACAAGTGCTGCTGGGATAAATGCAGAACTTCTTGCCAGAATACATAAGCTTTCCCATTTGAACAGATTTCAGGTCTCACTAAAAACACCAAACCAAAACAGTGCTTCCATTAGGCAATCATGTTAAGAATGTTAAGAAAAATGTTAAGAAAAAAAAGATCATGATTAATGAGCTGACTTCAAGTCTTCTAAATTGAATTGAAGGAAGTCTGTCACAATCAAAATGTTAGTATATGCTTGAGGCAAAACTGTATCATAAACTTGTGATTGAAGGTTAAATTTTTACTCTCACAGCCTATGCTCCTTCGTAGAGTCTGCTGTGAAGCCCTGATATAAGCTGAAAGAAGATTCCCTTCCAGAAAATAGCTGGTGACCTAGTACTTAGTAAATCTCCATCTGCAAACCTTCACAGAAAACTGAAGATACAGGATGTAGTTGAAAGAGAAACTGATTGGCATGATGGAGAATATAGCAGTCCAAAGACAACTCTGTGTTTAACAGAAATCCTCCATCCTGCTCTGTCACCTATGTCCAAAATAGCTGAGAGCAGACAAACTTAAAAAGAAACAGTGGTCTTACTGTCTTGCTCTCCATACAATGACTTCTCTGCTGCACTGCTGTCTCTGCAGGATCTCTGCAGGGCAAAGGAGAGTGAGGGGAATGGAAATGGGCAGAGTCCAACATGATGCATTCAAGAAGTCCAAGTGCCGGGTGCTGCACTTTGGCCACAATAACCCCATGCAGTGCTACAGGCTGAGGTCAGAGTGGCTGGAGAGCTGCCAAACAGAAAGGGACCTGGGGGTATTGACAGCTGGCTGAACAGGAGCCAGCAGTGTGCCCAGGTGGCCAAGAAGGCCAATTGAATCCTGGCCTGCACCAGGAACAGTGTGGTCAGCAGGAGCAGGGAAGTCATTGTGCCCCTGTACTCAGCAGGCCACACCTTGAGTCCTGCGTCCAGTTCTGGGCCCTTCAGTTTAAGAAGGACATTGAGACAATTGAATGTGTCCAGAAAAGGGCAATGAGGCTGGTGAGAGACCTTGAGCACAAGCCCTATGAGGAGAGGCTGAGGGAGCTGGGACTGTTTACTCTGGAGAAGAGGAGGATCAGGGGAGACCTTATTGCTGTCTACAACTACCTGAAGGGTGGTTGTAACCAGGTGGGGGTTGGTCTCATCTCCCAGGCAACCAGCACCAGAACAAGAAGACACAGTCTCAGGCTACATCAGGGGAAGTTTTGGCTCGAGGTGAGGAGAAAGTTCTTCACAGAGAGAGTTGTTAGCCATTGGAATGCGCTGCCCAGGGAGGTGGTGGAGTCATCATCCCTGGAGATTTCAAGAGAGGATCGGACATGGTACTTGGTGCCATGATTTAGTTATGAGGTCTGTGGTGACAGGTTGGACTTGGTGATCTTTGAGGTCTCTTCCAACCTTGGTGATTCTGTGATTCTGAGATATTGTTCTTCCTGAATTATAGTGGAGAAAAATTGCCAGCATGAAGGGGTGTCCCCCTCCCTGCACTAGCCTGTGTCTGGAGCTTCGAATATTGGGTTAGCAATACATTTACAATTCAGTACATGATTGTTCAACTTTCTTCAAAACACCTGAACTCAGTCATGAGAAATTGAAGTTTAACCTTTCTACCTTCACTTAAAGGCTAGATAGCCTGTAAGTGGTGATGAAGAAAGGGATAGTAAGCAGTGGTAACGGTCCCATACAGTGCTTCTGGGATTGAGAGCACTCTTGAAGGAAAATAAGCCTCTTCTCAGAGGCATGTGGAAGTCCTCTTTACAAATCCAATGTCATGGGCTACTTTTCTTTTGTGATACATATTTGAAAAGACATACTCCTGAACTGAAAAAGTCTTGGCAGGCCTGAAGCCTAACTGAACTACTGAAAGCAGCCCTTTATACTACAAATAATCTCAGAAAGCTGATTTAATGTCTCTGCAGTAGACTGGCATTAGGAAAAATGTAACTAACACAGGTTCTTGAAATCCATTATTTCTTGAAAAAGCCATCATTGGGCTCAGAAGTCACTGAAACTTTGTTCTTCTGTTACGTGTAATATACCAACACATTACCTGTATGCTACCAGTTTTGTAATGTTGCAGCATTATAGATGAAGAAAATAGTCATTGTAATGGTGGTGTTATTGGGTTTGAAGTTGAAATGAGACATAGTATTATTCTTTCATGATACAGAGATGAACTTCTAGGGGTTTTGGCAGGTTGTTGATTGTTGCAAGGTCTGTCCCCATTGCATTTCAACACAGATCTATGTAAACATGCTTAGATCTCAAGAGGAATCTGAGGGATATGTAGTGCTGTACCTAAACCTGAAGAAAAGTCAAGAATATTCTCTCAAAATTTTATATATGATCACAAGGAAACAAGCTATCCTGATGCTTAGCAAAACTGTACAACACGCAGCAATTCTTTTCTCCCCTGGGAATATAAGTTAATTCCCCATTCAAGAAAGTGGAGCAGATGGTAACCTTAACTATATAATATATGAGAACAAACTCACACAGATAATTCTAAAATAAGATTTGGATGGCTAAATCAACCTAGTGTTTCTATTTATGAACTGATAGGAAATATTTGACATTTTATTTACATAAATAACACTTTGATAAGTAACTTTTTTTTTCCCCCCCAAAAAAAATACTTGTGGTATTGTGATTATTGTGCATAACCTTTCACTTGGCAGCAGAAGAACACTGGAGTTGCCTCCTATTTAATTTTGCATAGGATTTAATTAGTGTATACGCTACTGACCTAATGGGCTGAAAACAGTTGAGGTAGCAAAAGTCAAGTAGACTGAAAGCTATGCATAGGAAAAATGCCTTGTACATGGTGATATCTATGCCCATCACATGATCGTTATGATGCAGTTCAAAAGCTGTCTGCACTGGGAATAATACTGAGGATTAGCATTTCATTATGATTCTTCACAGACTACAACAAAATGTCAGATGGACATTTTATGTGGAATCACAGAATCACAGAATTAACTAGGTTGGAAGAGACCTTTAAGATCATCAAGTCCAACCTAACACCCAACACCATCTAATCATCCAAACTACAAGCACTAAGCGCCTCATCCAGGCTCTTTTTAATCACTTCCAGGGACAGTGGCTCCACCACCTCCCTGGGCAGGACATTCCAATGTCCAATCTGTGAAGAATTTCCTCCTAGTATCCAGCCTAAACTGCAAAATTGTTTTAGAACCATAGAATTGTTAGGGTTGGAAGGGACCTCAAGGGCCATCCAGTTCCAACCCCCCTGCCATGGGCAGGGACACCTCACACTAGATCAGGTTGCTCACAGCCACATCCAGATTGGCTGCAAAAACCTCCAGGGATGAGGCTTGCACTACCTCCCTGGGCAACTTGTTCCAGTGTCTCACCACCCTCATGGGGAAGAATTTCTTCCTAACATCCAATCTGAATCTACCCATTTCTATTTATTTCCATTCCCCCTAGTCCTATCATTACCTGACACCCTAAATGTCCCACACCTGACCCATTTCCCCCCTTTTTCCCCTTTAACCCAGAGCACCTGGGCTCTGTTGGAGTCTCCTCCCACCCCAGGTGTGACCACTTGGCACTCCCCACCCACTGCCCTATTTAATCCCCCCCAGGAAAGGCAGAAGCCCCAAGCTGAGCCCACCTGGGCTGGAGGATCCTCCTCTCATCACTGGTGAGTGTCTGTGGTGCACACTGGGTGATGGTGGTGGTGACGACAACAAAGGCCGGGGGGCCTGGTGGCCCCCTGGCTGTTAGGAACACGATTGATGACTACTCCCATATCGTCCATGGGTGCTGGCTGGGCCTCCTCACTGGGGCTGAGCTCCTTTGTGTGGTGTGTTGGCTGGTTGAGGGTCTTGTCCCTGGCTCTGGGGTGGTTGCAATGTATCTAGACAAGCACTGAGTCTGTCATTGAGGGTATGTAAATCTGTGGCACAGGTCTCAGTAGTAGCATAGTGGAAAAGAGCTAGAGACTCTCAATGAAGAGCGAGCAAGTGTCTTCAGATTGTGTCTGTGCTGTGGTGTCAGCTTGGATTTGAATCCAAACATAAATTCAAACCCCTTCATTGATCATGTGTTGGTTTATACTGTGGTTTGATGCTGAGCAAACCATCTGGTTCACAGACAGGGAAACTCAGATCTGAGAGAAGAGGAGGAGGTCTGGTTTGCTAGAGCTTCATTCCTTTAAACAGAATGGGTGTGACTCCAGGTCTTACTTTCAGATCTTGTGATTAGTTTTCCAGACCCCTAGATTTACTGCTTAACAATCTTTAGATAAGATCCTGAATACAATCCTCAAGGTCACTTCATGTTATACACTCTTTTCTTGAGTTACTTTTGTCTATACTGAACTACATAATACTGAGGGCTGATACATACCTCTGAACATCATTTATTCTATCCCCTTTGATAAAGCAGGTTTGTGTAAATCAGGTTACATCTGGGTTTTTAAAGTCTCCAAAAGAGACTCCACAACCTCTTTGGCAGCCTCTTCCAGTCACCCTCAAAGCAAAGAATACTTTTTTTTATGCCTAGGTGGAACTTCATGCGTTCTGGTTTGTGCCTATTGCCCCTTGTCTTATCACTGGACACAACTGAGAAGAGTTAAACCACATTCTCTTGAGCCCTGTCCTACAGATATTTATAACCATTGTTAATGTCTTTCTGCCTTTCCTCGTAAGAGATGTTCCACTGCCCTAATCATCTTTGTAGCCCTCTGTTAGACTACCTCAGTAGTTCTCTGTCTCTCTTGAATTCAGAAGCCCAAAATAGCACTCAATATTCCAAATGTGACCTCAACTGGGCAAAGTAGAGGAGGATGATAGCCTCCCTTCAATTGCTGGTGAAACTCTGTAGTGCACCCAAGGATACCATCTCTTGACCACAAGAGTATATTGCTGACTCAGTCAACTTGTCTTGTATTGACTAAATCACTTGGTTTCTCCCCATGTCATTGCACTGAGTTGTACAGATCAATTTTTTTAGTGTTCCCTCCTGCTGTGGATGATGATTCCACTCCAACAGACAAGAGGCTCAGTGGCCTGGTAAATCTGAAAGCAGACCTTGCCAAGTAAAACTGAGACAAAAGTGGTTCGAAGTCTTTTCTGCATCATTTATCACTATATTCCTTTTGCTGCCTGTGTGCTTACAGAAATCCTGCTTGTTACTTTTCACACTCTTTTCTAGTTTCAACTCAAGTTCCAACTTTTGGCTGTTGTTTCAGACTTTTATTTCCCCAAGTAGCCACTCCTGACTTCCACATTCTGTGTATTTAAATTCTTGTATTTGGGCTCACTCATGTGTTTCCTGATCATCTAGGCTGGCCATTTCACATGATTACTGGACTGTCTGCACTTCGGAAATGGCTGTTGTCCTTGAAGATCTTCTAGCTCTACTGGGTAATACAGGACAGACTTCGAGCATGTCCCAGGCAATCAGATTCCTGAAGAAGTTGGAGTCTGATTATTTTTTCTTTTTTAATGCCTGAGTCTGTAGTACAGCTATTCATCTCACTTTTCTTTAAAAAAATAACACTTCATGAGACTTTTTTACCAGGTGGTGTGTAGCAGATGCCCACCATGACATTTGTGTTAGTCTGTTCTTGACCAGCTTGCTTTTTGCTCCAAGGTAAAGTTCCACACATGTTAACTGCTCCACTGCATGAAATTCAACCCCTTCTGATTTTCTTGTCCCATCCTTGCTAAAGAGCCTATCCATCTGGTTCAGTACTCCCTTCATGATTCATACCCCATTACATAACTGAGATCCTAGTGAGACCGCAACTGTGGAACTGTTAGTAGACAGTTTCTAATTTCTCTGTTTTGTTTCCTGTGCTGTGTACAGACACTTCAGATGGAGCAGTAATACCCCTAGGAATAAGGCTTCCATAGGGTTAATGATCCTTCATGAACATGGATTCTTCTGGGTGACTTTTCATTCTCTCTTAGGCCTCTTTATCCAGTATTCCCCACCACCCTTGTTGAAGGACTCTTCACTGAATTAGTAAATCACTTTGAAAAGATTTCCTTCCTTCACTTTGGATGTTGTCTGTTCTTCCTCAATCTTCTTACCTTGAAGTTCCTGTGGTCAGGAAAAAAAACAATGCCAAGGGTATTTTAGCTAAGAGGCCATTGTCATTCATTGACAAAGCTACTTTGTTTTCATAGTACTTTTAATGAACCCAGGGTACACATGAGCTAGGTTCTGATAATTAAGAAGCAAATAAAACTTGTTTATGTGTTTGGAGTCTGAAGTGAATTTTATTTTAAGACAGGGCAACACTTCCCCAGGGGTTAGCACTGGGTACAGTCTTGTTCACTAGCTTTATCAGTGACCTGGATGAGGGTATTGAGTGTACCCTCAGCAAGTTCACTGATACAAAACTGGGGTGGGGGGTTGGCTGACACCCTGTTGGGCTGTGCTGCCATCCAACAAGATCTGGACAGGCTGGAGAGCTGGGTGTAGGCAAACCTTATGAAGTTCAGTAAGGACAAGTGCAGAGTCCTGCATCTGAGGTGGAAAAACAACAGGTACCAGTACAGGTTAGGGGCTGCCCTGCTGGAAAGCAGTTCCACACTGAGCTTGGAGTCCTGGTGGACAGCAAGTTCTCCATGGGACAATGTGTCCTGGTGGCCAAGAGGGCCAGTGGTATTGTGGGGTGCATCAAGAAAAGTGTGTCCATCAGATCTAGGGAAATTCTACCCCTCTATCATGTTATCACAGTATAACTAAGGTTGGAAGAGACCTCAAGGATTATTGAGGCCAATTTATCAACACAGACCTCATGATTAGACCATGGCACCAAGTGCCATGTCCAATCTCCTCTTGAACACCTCCAGGGATGGGGACTCAACCACCTCCCTGGGTAGCACATTCCAATGACAAATGACTCGCTCTGTGAAGAACTCTCTCCTCACCTCGAGTCTAAACCTCCCCTGGCGCAGCTTGAGACTGTGTCCCCTCGTTCTGGTGCTGGTTGCTAGAGAAAAGAGACCAACCCCTTCCTGGCTACAACCACCCTTCAGGTAGTTGTAGAGGGCAATGAGGTCACCCCTGAGCCTCCTCTTCTCCAGGCTAAACAATCCCAGCTCCCTCAACTTCTCCTTGTAGGGCTTGTGCTCAAGGCCTCTCACCAGCCTTGTTGCCCTTCTCTGGACATGTTCAAGTGTTTTGATGTCCTGCTTAAACTGAGGGGCCCAGAACTGGACACAGTACTCGAGGTGCGGCCTAACCAATGCAGAGTCCAGGGGCACAATGACTTCCCTGCTTCTGCTGGCCACACTATTCCTAATGCAGGCCAGAAAGTCTAGTCTGCCCTGGTGACACCATACTTGGAATACTGCAGCCAGTTATGGGCTTCCCAGTTCAAGAAAGAGAACTGCTAGAGAGACTCTGACAGAGAGCCATGAGGATGATTAGGGGACTTGAGCATCTCCCCTATGAAGAGAGGACTGAGATCTCGGGGACTGTTTAGTCTTGAGAAGACTGAGGGAATCTCAATGTGTATAAATATGAGGGGTGGGTGTCAAGTGCAGGGGGCCAAGCTCTTTTTGGTGGTGCACAGTAATAAGACAAGAAACAACAGGTTCAAACTTGAACATAGAAGATTTCACCTCAACATGAGGAGAAACTTCTTTACAGTGAGGGTGATGGAGCACTAGAATAAGCTGCCCAGAGAAGTTGTGGAGTCTCCTCTCTGGAGACTTTCAAAACCCACCTGGATGCATTTCTGTGCAGAGCACTCTAAGTAATCCTGCTTTGGCAGTGGGGTTGGACCCCATGATCTGAGGTCCCTTCCAACCTCTAATGTTCTGTGGTACTGTGAACACTAATTTCCAAGCAGACCATAAAGCTGTTCCTTGGACTGTAGACATGCATTAGCTATGAGGGCTATGCTGACATCCATTCCACTGTACCTTTATTGTTCTGCACTGGTTTCCAGCCTTGCTCTCTCTAGTCAAGCTAATTCAGTTTCCTTAGCAAATGAACTGGCTTGCTTTCTTTCAAATTTACAAGGTAGCCCTACTTTGGTCTCACAAGAAGAGAAAGAAAAGCTGTATTTGTGAAATTGGAGGTTAGGGTTCTGAATTCAGTGTAGGCTGGCAGTCTGTGCCTTTCAGAAGCAAGATGCCAGCTTGGTCTCTGCATGAGAGAGCTTGTCTGTGTGAGAACTCAACTGAAACTGTGAGATAACAAATTCCATTTCTTTCTACAGGAATTTGAGTATCAAGATCTATTCTCTCCCAAGAAGCTTAAAATTTGAATGTTAAGGAAATACATCTACTGATTAAAAACCTGTGTTTCCAGAAAAGTCAGCAGCTACCTCATGTCTCCTCTGCAGTGCCCAGTGACAACAAATTGTGCAAGTTGAAACAACTCTATCTGAATATGAGAAATCAGGGTTATAGACTAGAATAAACCAGGTTTCAAGAGACCTTCAAGATCATCGTGTCTAACCTATCATCCAACACCACCTAATCAACTAAACCATGTAACCAAGCACCCTATCAAGTCTCCTCCTAAACACCTCCAATGATGGTGACTCCACCTCCCTGGGCAGCACATTCCAATGGGCAATCACTCTCTCTGTGTAGAATTTCTGCCTAACATCCAGTGTGAACCTCCACTGGTGCAGCTTGAGACTGTGTCCTCTTGTTCTGACGCTGGTTGCCTGAAGGTGGTTAATACTGGAACAGCTCATCTGGAAAGGTTGCAAAGTTCCTGTCTTTGGTGTTATTCAAAGCCCAACTGTACATGGCCTTGAGCAGCCTGCTGTTAGCCAACTCTGAGCAGATGGGTTGGACTAAGCAGTATCCAGAGGTCCCTCCCAACTTAATTTATTCTGTGATAATCATGAGTATCAGATGATTACTTTTATTTATACAAGATGACACATCTTCCCATGTTCTTGTAAGCTTTCCAGATATCTGACTTAAATGTTATGACAATTTTGGAAAGCATAAATAAGAGATAGTGTCACATCCCACTCCACTTAGAGAACTGACTCTAAAGAAGATCTATCCTGTCCTTCCCTAAATATACTGATAAAATTATCAGTCAGAATTCAAATTTATCAGTTCATTGTGTTTTGTTTTGACTTGGATTAAGGTCAAAAAGTAGAAATGATGGCTAAAGAGAATCTAACTTAGAGTTATCAATCTTCTGATGTTGTTGCCATTCTTGATACTTTAGAGAACAATTTCAGTATTAGTGTGCAAAGTGCCTCTGATCTTTGTCAGTTTTTAAAGAAAGAATTATTTTTTCTGGTATTTCTGTTATGTAAACCCTATGGACCATTTGAAAAAACCCAGCAGCATTATACTTATTTTTCTTGACCCATATTTTCTTAAACTCCTTCTTTCTCTGACTTTTGTTACTCTTTTGCAGTATTTCTGATGTAAACATTCCAACAGAGAAGGAAAGAATAGTCTTCCTTTTAAATACTCTTCTATTTCCTTTTTTACATCAGATTTTTTTTGGTTTTTCAATCATACACTTCATGAAAGGTAGAAATTGGGGGGGGGGTGGGAAATCTTGTATTTTTATATTCTTGCCCTTTTGCAATTTTCAGGGGTTTCTTTGCATTGACTAAAATACCAATGCTCTTCTCTTGCCTGAAGTCAATTCTTTCAGAGTCTTGGCATTACACAAGATTAGCAACTTGGTCATGTCCATTTATACTTACTTTCATCCATCTTAGAACATTAGTTTTATCATCATTGTATTTTGATTCAATGCATAGCTGTGGATTATTGCTTTCTTTCTTCATCTTTTCCTTACCTTTTTTGGTGATAAGGCACTGTGAAGAGGAAACAGAGAGAGATGATACCACTATAAAAACATAACCCTTCCTCTGACATACTGTTTAGTCTATTTGGTTTATGATATACACCAAGGCAAATGTATTGGTAGTTTAAGTCATGGTGACACCATTTTCCCTTTGATCCTGCACTATGTGTGGAGGTGGTTGCTCAGTTTCTATTGCTGTGGCAGTTTAGTCTGGGTGTCTCATATTACTGCCACATAAGTTATACTTTCTGTGTCCTGAGTGTCCAGCCTAGTAGGTGGATACAGGAAACAGCTTATTTTTCTACCCATCCAATCCTGTGCCCTATAAATTCATCTGCAAAGTCTCTCTCTTCCTCTTTCTTCCCTCTCTGCTCCTGTGGGAGATGCTCCCTGTTGTTAATGCGGGGGGGGGGGGGGGGGGGGGGGGGGGAGTATCTCAAGGCTTCTTAGGCCTGTCTAGGCCTAATTCCAGGAGATGTGGTGGTGGGAGTAGTCTCAGATGTGGCCAGTTGGAGACTCTCCTCGTGGGGTTGGGGGGAAGAAAGTGGGGGGTGGGGGGGGTGTTGGGTACACCCTCAGATGGGGAGAAGGGAAGTGTTGGGGGTCTTTGGGTGTGCTGTAAGGGGCTCTACACTTTGGGATTATTTGCCACTATGCTTTATAGTTTCTGTAAAACACTAATTGCTTTTTCCATTTAAACTTTCCATCACTTCTGCAATCCATTTGTGAGTCTCATTCTTTTGCCTCTTTCAGGGGCAACAGAGGATCTGTCTGGCCTCAAACCAGTACAACTGCCTACAATAAAACAACAACAAAAAAAGGCCAATATTAATTATTCTGGGTGGGAATTACTGCAGGATTCTGCTACTTTGGAGAAGGGAAAAAAGGAGAATATGTAAGGAGATAAGCATGGTAACACTTGTAAAGTGGCCAGAAATGTACTGTTGAAAGCAGTCTGACATCATCAGTTTCTCCTCTTCCTGCCTGAAGCCACTCATTGGTGTTTATTTTTTTTTTAATGTAAGCCTGCGGGTTTTTAGCATTGATCCAATACCAATAAGTCAAGAAGGAGTCTGTTAAATCCTCAGTCTGGGTTTTTCAATTCCTTTTCTATCAGTGTTACAATATGCTTCCTTATACATTGCCAGGGTGGTTAGTTTATCACTGCATATTGTCTTCTGCCTCAGTGGGAAAGTAAATATTGGGAAGTTAATATGAGAACTTTGATAAAGTACTAAGTCATTAGCTTCTCTAACTAAATCCACTGAGTTTCAGTGTTGGATAATAGTGTAACCTTATATAAACAGGAGCAAATGTTTATTAAATCAACATTAATTCATTTAGGCAATGGTTTAAAAGTGCCCTCATGTATCTCAGGTGGCCTTTCCAAGACTATTTAAAACCAAAGAACACCAGAATTTTCACTCAACTGTTCTTACAAAGGAAATTGTCAGTTAGGGCAAGACCTATAGATGCTAGTCATGTGAGTTTTGAACAGGGTCTCTCTTATGAAACTGATCCCTTTAAGCTTGTAATCCTCTGAAGAACTGAAGTGCTATTTGTTTGATTTTGTTTTACATTGTTAGATTTCTAGCTTCTGAAATATATCAGAGTCAGGTCAGTTCAAAGTCATAATATGCCCCTTTATTTAAATAACTAGTTGAAAGTTCTCCAAGAAATAAACAGTGTTGACTGAAATAAATATTTAAAGCTGGCTGCTTAACAAAATTTCAAGTTCTCTATATATTTTATTGATTACTGAAGTAGTTGTTGTGGAAAGAGCACAAAGCTATCAGTACAAGGTGTTTCCTTGTCATACAGTTTCGCAAGAACTAAACTAGCTGAAAGCAAGAAGGCACTTAAATTACACAGACTGAAGAAGTTCTCTTTTAGGGCTATAGTCTATTAAAATCAAGGTCGAAGCAGAGCACATGTCTGAAGGAGAATGTTGTCTGCACAACGCTTGTTTAAACTTAAGTGGATGAAATCTGGTGGTGTTCAGAGTGCTCATCTCCTCACACTATGTATAGGGAATGACCTCTGGAGCTGTTCTGGTTCAACTCTCACTTCAAAGCAGAACTAGGTTTCTCAGAGTCTTGTCTAGTCAAATTTTAAATATCTCCAAAGACAGGCTCTTAGACCCCCTGACAACCTTTTTGTCTTCTCTTACTATGAAAACTTCTGCTTTAACTGGGACTTTTTTGTTCTCATATCTGTTTGCCCCTTGCAGCTCTGAACAGTGGCTGAAGACAGCCACAGTTGATTTATGTGTCATTTAAGAATCTAATTGACTATTCTTGCTGCTTTATATAGTAATAAAAAAAATCTGTACTTAATAACAAAATGTGGTCTTATTTCGTTATTCCTGAGGTAACAAAACTAGAAAACTGAGTCTTGTGGACCAAAGGAAAGTCTTCTATTCCTGTTATGAATTTAAATTGTTGTGGTGGGTTGAAGGGCTGATCCTTTCTTCCCTCTCACCATGAGCAGATAAAATGAGACTCAGACAAACAGATTGCAAAAGTGATGGAAAGTTTAAATGGAAAAGCAGAGAATATTTTAGAGAACCACAAGCACAGTGACAAAAGAGATCTCAAAGCATACCCAGAAGCATCCCAACACTTCCCTCTCCCCACCTGAGGGTGCGCCCAAAACCCTCAGGGATCTTTCTCCCCTCCCCCCTTCACTGTTAGGCTGATGTCAGGTGGCCATAGCTGAGGCTGCCCTTGCCCCTTCTCCTCCCGGCCTTAGGCCTAGGTAGCCCCAAGAGACCATGAGATGACTCCCCCCATTACCAGACAGGGATTATCTCCATAGGAGCTGTGAGGGAAGAAAGAGGAAGTGCAGGACTCTGCAGGTGTTTTTTGTAGGGAGCAGGACATTATGGGATGAAATATGCAGTTTCATGTGTCCACCTGCTGGGCTGGACCCTTGGGGCACCAGAGGTGTCTTATGTGGCAGCAGCAGGGGGGCACCTAGCCAGCACCACCACATTTGTAAAGTCATAAAAGGATTTTGTCTTAATTCAGAATTGTTACATGTTCTGCCTTTTCTTTCTGTTCTGTAATTCACATCTTATTTCCCTGACTAGCTTTTTAGACTTGAGGTAAAGTACTAAAGTGAAATTTGAGTAATTGATGCCTCTAAACTGCAATGTTTAGAACTGTATCAAATACAGCCTTCTGAATTTTTCTAATTACTTGCTTTCTGGCCTATTTATGACACAGCTATTTAATTCCATTGGAAACCTGCATGGATACAAAGTGAGAAAGGCAGTAATGTAGAGACAAGCTCCTGTACTCAGAGAACAATCAGAAATGCCTGCAATTTCAAGAAATGTCAGTTTAGGTGACTGCATTTCCCCACAATTCTGGACTACTAAAGGGTGAAACTTTAACAGATGTTGTGATCCACTGCAACCAATTACAACTTAGCACAAAACCTCTGCTAAGTTGTTGGTATAGTGCTACACTGTGCTACCCTGAGTACACCACTATGGCTGTTCTGCAAATGAGGAATTTTTTCAGCTCATATTTGTTGCTTATGAACAGTGGTTTCTGATGGTCTTAGAAAAGCCTCCAAGATTTTTATAATGTCCTGGTTGTATATTTCTTCCTCTAATGGATAAATTGGCAAGGGTATAAACAGCAGTAGAGGCATGTTGCTAAATGAATTTCAGTAGATATGGTCCTCTGCATATTATCACTGTACTTTGTGACTATAATTCATGCTTATAGTAAAATATGATCTAGCAGCAAGCAATAGTGGAGCTGAAACACCACACACTAATCAGACTGTGGTGATTGCTCATACCAGCTTGAGCCATTTGTTCTGCAGTTGAGATAACAAATCTTATATCTTCTCTTTAGTATTTTTAGCTGACTCGCAAGCACAGATTGCACTGGGTTGGAAGGGACCCTCAAAGGTCATCATGTCCAACCCTGCTGCAGTCAGCAGGGACACCTCCAATTAGATCAGGCTGCCCAAGCCCCCATCCAATCTGAGCTAAAATGTCTCCAGGGATGGGACCTCAACCACACCAGGAGCTAATTATATTAATATAAATAAAAGCAGTAACTAACTGAAATGTGCAATGGGAAGTTTCATTATTAGTACTATGAGCTAAAATAAATATAATTCTTTGTGGTATTTTTCTCCCCATTTGTTTTCCTGAGAACCATCAATTAGCAAAAAGTTTAACTAATGTTACACGCATGGCAACATGTTAGACATAATCTATTTTATCTGAAGATTTATGGACTTGCCTCTCTGAATTAGAGGTGATCATCATAATTTCAAGCTCCTCCAGTATGCAGAATTCTCTGCTAATGATGTTGAGAACTATAGCTTAACTATTGATATTTCATTATTATGAGTATTTAATTTTAAATCAGCCATAATGTGAGTCACCATCATGTTATCCTGTAGTGAGTTAACCTTGGATGGCTGCCAGACACTCATGCTGCTTTCTCACTCACCTACCTCAGCAATGACAGGGAGAGAAAATAAAGAAATTGAAGAATCAATATAAAGACAGGGACATCACTCACTGTGCTCTGTCACAGGCAAAACAAGCTTAGCTTTGGGAAGATTAACTTATTGCCAGTTAAAAAACAGACTAGAGTAGAAACAAACACAAAACTAGGACACCTCCCATTTCATTTCTTCTCCAGATGGAGGGGGAAGGCAGTGGAACAGGCTTCTCTGATCTTCTGACCGGGGGTGGTTTAGAATAGAATAGAATAAACCAGGTTGAAAGAGACCTTCAAGATCATTGCGTCCAACCCACCTAAACAACTAACCCATGGCACCAAGCACTCCATCAAGTCTCCTCCTGAAGACCTCCAATGATGGTGACCCCACCACCTCCCTAGGCAGCCCATTCCAATGGGCAATCACTCTCTCTGTATAGAACTTCTTCCTAACCTCCAGCCTAAACCTCCCCTGGTGCAGCCTGAGACTGTGTCCTCTTGTTCTGGTACTGGCTGCCTGGGAGAAGAGACCAATATCTGCCTGTCTGCAACCTCCCTTCAGGTAGTTGTAGAGAGCAATAAGGTCACCCCTGTGTTGTTTGCTTACTGTAAATACTTGTATAATATTGTAAATACTGTATATTTTGTACATATTAATTGCATTCCATTGTGGACTGTAGTTTTTGCTTGTAAACACAGCTTCAAATGCTTCTATCTGAGTTGGTCTGGCTAAAAGTTCATGCTGGGGTAAAACTTCAACCCACCATACTACTCAAGTGTGGATTTTTTTATGGCATGCAGATTCCTCTAGGGCAAGTCTACATACTGCACCCTGTGGTCCTCCATGAGCTCCAAGGTGAATATCAGCTTCATTGTGGTACTCCACTGGCTGCAGGGGGATGATCTGTGTCACCATGGTCTTTACTTCATAGTCTCCAGGAGAATCTTTGCTCCAGGGCCTGGAGAACCTCTTTCCTCTCCTTCTCTGACCATGGTGTCTGCAGAACTCTTTCTCACACTTTCTTTGATTCTTCTATTAGCCAGCTGCTGCACAGAGTTTCTTAACGTTTCTTGAACAAGCTTTCAGAGATATCATCAATGATGTTATTGACTCAGCTTTGCACCGCAGTGAGTTTGTCTTGTAGCTCTCAGTTGCATTTGGAACTCTGTCCAATACAAGCACACACTAAGTCCACCACTGAGCCATATCACTAAGCACCACATCTATACCTCTTTTAAATGTCTCCAGAGATGGTGATTCAACCACTTCCCTGCACAGCCTGTTCCAGTGCTTAAAAATCCTTTTAATGAAGTTATTTTTCCTAGTATTCAGTCTAAAACTCCTGTGTTGCAACTTGAAACTGTAGCCTTCCATTCTATCACTTGTTACTTGGGATATTACCTTTTGAAGTTGCGATGTGCTGGACTTTCCTGACAAGGTGAATTTTCCAAGTTATACTGTTTGCTTTCAAAAACTTACTGAACTCAGCAGTATCTCCAGATACACTTTGGCATTACAAGATCTTGTTGAATTAGATGAGAAAACGTCAGTGTTGAACCCTTGATTAATTCCTTTGTTGAATATCAAATTAATTCAATTTTGTGATCTTTCCATTGTTCCAGCTCCCTGAGAGAGTTTTTGCATTCAGTAATACCCTAGCCTACATTATGTTGCTCATGTTTCTTTCATGATTTTTTTTTTCCTCAGAATAACAGCATGCTCTGGCAGATATGTGCACGCTCTATCTACCATCTTGTTTGTGTCGGGATTCCAGATTTTTCTCAATGTACAAATGTACATCAAACTATCATTTCCATGTGACTGTTCTGTAGCACAGCTCTGTGGCAAGAGGTAAATTTAAAAACAAATTTTACAACTAAGTCTCTAACCACAGTCTCAAAAAACCTCCCTACACTTGTGTATGGAGACAGACCTAGTAAAAAAATCTTTTGGGTAAGGTTATGTGTGGTCAAAACTCCCTCAGGCATTTGACTGTACTTTCCACATTAAAAACAGTGCTGCCTGTGCCTGTCAATGCAGGTGCTTTTGAGATTATACAAAGTAAAGATCTCCAAAAGATCATCTAAAACAACATGTAAGCTCGTCCTGGATATTGGAGGTTCAGAAGGAAGATGCCCTATGAGGAGAGACTGAGGGAGCTGGGGCTGCTTAGCCTGGAGAGGAGGAGACTCAGGGGTGACCTCATTACTCTCTACAACTACCTGAAGGGGGGTTGTAAACAGGCAGAGGTTGGTCTCTTCTCCCAGGCAGCCAGCACCAGAACAAGAGGACACAGTCTCAGGCTGCGCCAGGGGAAGTTCAGGCTGGAGGTCAGGAGGAAGTTTTACACAGAGAGAGTGATTGCCCATTGGAATGGACTGCCCGGGGAGGTGGTGGAGTCGCCATCACTGGAGGTGTTCAGGAGGAGACTTGACAGAGTGCTTGGTTGCATGGGTTAGTTGATTAGGTGGTGTTGGGTGATAGGTTGGATGCGATGATCTTGAAGGTCTCTTCCAACCTGGTCTATTCTATTCTATTCTATGTTAAAAATAGATAAACTAGTCATGGACATATCTTTTAATTTCTTCATCGTTACATGGAATATTTGTTCTTCCTTTAATAATCAGCTTGGGGGTGTGTGTGTGTGAAAGGCTGAATTAATACAGCAGATGGGAGGACATCAGGGATGTTTTTAGTATGTCTACTGCCTTTGTAAACATTATTACTTGATCTAATTTAAGTCACATCACATTCACAAAATTTCCAAATTTAATCTCTCCTTCCCTTTACATTGAATTATACTGTTTATAGATAAAATCATATGCTTCACAGGATGTGAAAAGATTGACAGAAATTTCCCACCATATTCTTTGTCACTTGCCTGCCTATCTTTAAATGTAGCCCAGTAAATATGAGTTACAGTCTATAAAAATAGTTACAGCTTCTTGTAGAAAAAGGTTGGTAGGAAAAATGTGCCATCATTCACTCTGGGAAATAGATTATCATGGAAGTGAGAGTGGTCACTTGTCCTTCTCATCAGGCAAGTGATACAAATCAAGTATAACTTTTTTTTCCATGCACTGGAAACTTTTGTTTTTTAAACCAAACAAAAACACCAACCAAACCCAAAGGCAAACAAAACCCTCAAACAGACAAACAAAAAATCACAACAAACAAAAAATCCCCCACAATACAGCAGTACACAATGAATTTTGTTTAATGGCTCATTCACTTTCGCTTGTGGCTAGACCATAAATCAATTGTTTTTGTCACCCATTTGAAGAAAACACTAAGACATGTTGCTTATTGGAGGAAAAACCAGAAATACTTTGTACTATTAAATCCATTCAAGAGCTAAGTTTCTTTCAATGCATTCTATTGAAAACATCTAAACTCCAGAATTTTGTACTTTAGAATTTTTAAACAAACACCATAAAGTTTGTTGGTGTTAATTCTACAACTATGAATGAGCTGAGTAAAGGTTACAGAGGTAGTCAACAGATGAAGCAATTTGTGCAGCAGTTCATGTACAAAGATGAAGTAACGCTTCTCAGAGAAGTACACACAGCCTCATCTATGCTTCAGAAGGACTATGCAAACCTCTAAGTGTTAAGCTACATGAAGCTGCAAGATCTTTCTCTGAGGCTAGAGAAGATTCATTTCCTACCTTATAAAAATTCTGCACCTGTTGAGGAGCTGTGTTGCCAACTGAAGGAGCTGCAGGTGAAGATCAGCAGACTCTGTATCATTACAGAAAATATCAACCAGTTACTCTGTGAGACCCTACTGTTTCACGAACCCAAATCAACAAAACCAGGCCTTAAAAATAGATAAAGATCTTCTTTTAACAACTAAATTTAGTCTTCTTTTTCATCCAAATGACACCAGTGTAAATCTGGAAGGAGTGTACTAAAGCAAATGGTATTACTTCATATTGATATTTGATAAGAGAGCACACAGCACTGAAAGACTATTGTTTGTGTACAGAGTGTGGATTTGAAGAATCTTTTATCCCCAGATTGTATGATCTGTGTGAGGGAATTCATAGTAGTGTCATAGTATCAGTCAGGGTTGGAAGGGACCACAAGGATCATCTAGTTCCAACCCCCCTGCCGTGGGCAGGGACACCCCACAGTAGATCAGGCTGGCCAGAACCATGCTCAGGAAGTTCTCAGACAACTATCAAGTTGGGCATTATCGTTGATCTATTTGAAGGTAGGAAGGCTCTACAGAGGCATCTGGACAGGCTGCCCCTTTGTCAGTTTGGTGCCAAAATCCCTCGTACTCCAGAAGGGAGGAGGAAGTAGGGGTTTGAACCAAACATGTAGGGACATAATTTTGGACATAAGCATCATTCACCATAAGGCAGCACATGCCACATTTCCCTTTATCTTCTATGAAGCATCATTATTTTAAATGGAAACTCATCTATTACTTCTGAAAGGCAAAACATAATACATATGACTCAATTTAAAATATAGGGTTGGAAGTTATTGTTACATTGACACAAGATGGTGTATCTGAGATAAGGATATACTCTTTTACTGTTTATGACCAATCCTGCCTCAGAAGGACAGGGGTTTTTGAGGATGATGTTTCGAATTTGTTATAACTTATGAGCAACATGACAAGACAGCAATGTGCCAGGGACTGGAGGATGGGCTTACCCACACATGTCATAAGCATCTAGTCAATTACTCTTTCAGCTGGATTCTCTGTATAGTCCATTGACAGGAGATTAAAAGAATTTGCTGTTTATGCAGTAATTTTTTCTTCCACATCTATTTTTGCAGCTATGAAATAGATGCATTTGTTCATACAGATCTCAGAGTCTTCATTTTCTGTCATTTTTCATAGAGAGGGAACATTTTGTGTCATAAGAGATGAAGTTTGCTCACTGCAATTTGTCTTTTGCAGTAGGAAATATTTTGAAAGAAAGGACAAATTTTAGATGTCCTTGGATAGGAGACCTATTTTTTAGTATTTCTTCTTATTTCAACTGTCTTCTTCATTTTTGCTTCTTTATTTTGGTGGTTTTATTGGCTTTGTTTGAGTTTTTGTTTGTTTGGATTTGTTTTGTTTGTTGTGGGTTTTTTGTTTGTTTGGGTTTGTTTGTGGTTTTTTTTTGTTTGTTTGTTGGTTAGTTGGTTTTGGTTTTGTTTTCTTTTTGTCATTTTAATCTCTTGCTCAGTGTCAAAAAAGGGAACTGGAGAATTTAGGAAGACAGCGCAGCTGAATACCTGCAGGAGAAAGAAAGAGTGGAAGCACTCATAAGGACACTTAGAGAGTATCTTTGAAACTGTTAGAAATACAAAACCTGAATATTAAATCAGTACTCTGAGAAATTGGAACTGATTTATCTTCAAAGCAAGAATTTCTGTTATCTATTTCCTAGCTCCATAACTGTCAAGGTTACCTGTATCACATTAAGACAACATTCTTAAACTAAAAAAATCTTTCCTGTACTTTATAAGGCATTTGAAAAATTTCTTATCTCTGTGGAATTAGACTTTATATCTATAGTCAGCTATGATTTTGCTTATGGACCTAAAAGCCTGACAGCTTAGTATCTATTTTGCAAGCAATGTTTTTAAGAAGGTTGTGTTAATAGTGTCTTGAGGGTTGATAAGCAGATGTGTCTTACATTGCACTCAGTGCAGAGAATTTTGTATTCTCATCCAATTTTGCTTGGTTCTTACTCAAGCAAAATTGAAGGAGTGAACTCAAATCCATATCCATAAGCTCTATTCTATATTTTTTTTGAAGCTAGCACAAAATAAGAAAGTGCTTAGCAATTCAAACTAGAACTGGGCAAAACTGGTGACTATCTCTGAAGATATTTATGAAGATAACATAAGTTGGGATTGAGACAATTAATAAATTCCCTTAAAATGCTGCAAAGCAAAAACTGTAATTTTGTCATTTCCCAGATAAATGCTTTAATTTTAAACTGAAATAGATCACTGTTTACTTGCAATCTTAAAATATTTGTTTTCCATTATATTTATTTTTTTCTTTTATTATGCATTTTGATGTTTTATACACAGGTTGATTTTTTATTTTAATCCCTAATAAGCTACTTTAAAAAATAAGTGTAAAAATGTTTGATTATTAAAAATTCATTTTTTTGCTCTTCAGTGCATTCTAGTGTAAATTATCTTCACTATGAATCCTAAGTACATTTCTTCTAGAATTTAGGAAGTTTAACTGAATCCCAAAACCTATTTAGTTGCACAACATCCTCAGGACGATCAGTTTTCTGACAATGATTGCTTTAAAAAATGAAGACTTTCCTCCTACTGACTGTAGATGGTGTATGAATCAGAAGAGCACAACAGTTTGGGTGAAGTGAGAACAACAGCTTGGCAAGCATCCAGTACAAAGAGGCATTCAATCACATCCTAATATAATGTAGCCAAAGCTATTTTAGATAGGCACCTCAAATTTTGGGCTACACTTAAGATTATACATTACCAAAAGAAAAGGACACCAAAGATTATATTTATATGAAGACAGCTCACACAATCAGAATATAGTTTAGATTGTAAGGGACCTTTAAACATCACTTAGTCCTGCTCACTTCTAAGTGAGCTACCTTCAACTAGATCAGATTTCTCAGAGTCTCATCTAATGCAATCTGGAATGTTTCCAAGGATGGGGCATCTACCACTTCTCTAGGCAGCCCGTTCCAGTGTTTCACCACCCTCATTGTAAACAAATTCTCACTTATATACACTCTAAATCTAACCTCTTTTACTTTAAACTGTTGCCTCTTGTGTCACTGCATGACCTATTAAAAAGTTTGTCATCTTTTTACGAGCTCCTTCGAAATACTGAAAAGCTACAAAAAGACCTCAGAGCCTTCTCTTCTCCAGACTAAACAACCCACCTCTCTCAGCCTTTCCTCACAGGAGAGGTGTCCCTCCTCTGGGCCTGCTGCAGCAGGTTCATGTCTTTCTTGTGTTGAGGACTCCGAAGCTGGACATACTACTCCAGGAAAGGTCTCTCTCATCAGACCAGAGAGGCAGAGTCACCTTCCTTGACCTGCTAGCCACACTTCTTTTGGTACAGCCCAGGGCACAGTTGGTTTTCTGAGCTGTGGGTGCACATTGTTGGCTCCCATCCTGGTTTTCATCCACCAACATCCCCAAGTCCTTCTCCATAGGGCTATTTTCTATCCCTTCATCACTCTGCCCGTATTGATGCTAACATTGCCCTGATCCAGGTGCAGAACTTTGCACTTTGCCTTCTTGAACCTCGTGATGTTCACACGGACTCATTTTCAAGTGTGTTCAGGTCCCTCTGGATGGCATCCTGTCCCTCAGGCATCTCAGCTGTACTAGTCATCTTGCTATCGTCTTCAGATGTACTGAGGGTGCACTCAATTACGCTATGTCTTTGCTGAAGACATTAAACAGTACTCATCAAAATACACACTCCTAAGGGACACCACTCATCACTGTCTCCATCTGGACACTGACTATTACTCACTGGATATGACCACTCATCCAATTCGTTATTCACCAATGAGTCCATCAATCAAATCCATCTCTCTTCAGTTTAGAGAGAATAATGTTTGTGGATGAGGATGTCAAAGGCATTACAGAACTCTGGATAGATGACATCCACAGCTCTTTCTTTGTCCACTAATGTAATTGCTCCATCACAGAAGGCCACTAGGTTGGTCAGTCAGGACTTGCCCTTGCTGAAGCCATTATGTCTGTCTCCGTGTGCCTTAATGTGGCTTCTAGGAGCATCTGGAGCATGATCTTCCCACAGACAGAAGTGAAGCTGACAGATTGGTAGTTCCCAGTTAGCTTAAATATATGGGAAAAAAGGAATTTGGATTTAATATGCATTTCTAGCTTTCCTTTGAGGCAAATGCTGTAAAAGCTGGTTTTCAGATGCTGATTATATGTTTACTAGTTTTGTCAATTAATTTGTCAGTAAATACTGTATTATTGGTACATATCTTCTTATTTTTCCCTTTTATTTGTTTTATTAGTAAATAACAGTCAGATTAAGTTAATTTATAGTGTTATAAATTTCCTTTCCTTCACTTACAGAACTGAAATAGAGACTAAATATAATTATTTCACTCGATTATAATATTTGAAGTATATTATGCTCTACATTATACTCCTCTGCTGAATACAGCTCTTGTCTTGTATGATTCCTTTCAGAATTTTGTGACAGCTTGACTTTGAATGTGGTTGAGAAGTCAGATTTATTTTCACCACAACAATCTGCCACAGCATTTCATGTATGTTTTTCTTCCTCTAAGTACACAGCTTTCGTGTCTCGCCCTGCCTCCCTTAAAGGAATGGCTTTGAAAACAACTGGCAGTTTGCAGTGCTGAAATTCAGTGTCCCAGTTCACAATATTTAGGATGGTTGTAATTCAGCATATTCTCTTTTATGCTTAGAAGTAATGCCCCGATCTAAACATGAGCTGTAGCAGTCAGCGAGTTCCATTTTCAGAAGATAAGAATTAAAAATCAATGGACCAGAAACAGTAAGGCAGAAATGTAAATTCCAACTTCCCTTTCCTCCCAGTTACTTTTACTATTAGTTTCATGTTACTGTACTGATCTAGGTCCCTTATTTGAATATAGTGATCTATACGATTAAAAAGTACATCCCAAACTCATCAAGATTTTTGTTTTAATATTTTTTAGGGTGTTTTATTTTTTTTGAGAGCTGATTATAGGGAAATTGAACTGTCAGTGGAAAAGCAGAGGAGCAGTAGAATGCAAGAAACATTTTTTGGTAATGGTTTTGAAGATGCTTCTTCCTTATATTCTTTTGTAATGATTTTGATGATGCTTGTTCCTTATACATGATTTTTCGTAAGCTCTTAGGAGATAAGACTGACACCTTCATTCATCACCATGCCAGCATGTGGTGGTGGGAAGAAGGTATTCACTATTCTGTGTTGTTTGGTTTGGGTGATTTTTTTCCTGTTGTGTTTTTTCTGGGTTGGTGTGGGGTTTTTGGTTTGGGGTTTCTTTTTGGGGGGGTGGTGTTCTTTTTTTTACTCAGAACAAAGAAAGTCAATATTTGATTCTCAGTTGGATTTACAGTGAATCAATGGGAGTGTCAATATTTCTGTGTAGATAAATCTGCATATAATTTTAGATCAGCTTTTTTATTGTGGATTGTTTATTTTTTAACAGCTAAACATAGTTACTAACAATTCTGAAAATGCTTCTGACATTAATTTGATCTGATTTTCTGTGCTTTAAGATCATCTTGCCTCTCTATTCAGAAGCAGAATGGTACGCCTCCAACAGCAAAAGTGTTACTTGAGGTTGTAGCTCAGGGAATATCTCTGCTCTTGGAAAATTCTTTTTGAACAAACAGCTGAACATTTGTGTTCTATAACTGAAAGGAAAATACAACTGAGATACGTAATTCATCATATTAAGTTCTAATGTGGCTAATTTTGAAGGGTTAGTCTTTTTTATCAAGTAAGTTATTAGCATGGGGAGGACTGTGCTCCTAATTTGCAAAGTCTGTTCATTTGTTTTATGAAGGCATGTATATGTGGGTGACAACTGTGAAATAATATCAGCCATCTGATACTTCAACTGTTCTGTCAGGAAAAGAAAATACATATTCTCAAGTTTCAGGGGACATGAAATGAAGTTTGATGTGAGCTATGCCACTGAAACCATAGAAGAGCTGTTATAAAATGTTTACTCCATGTGTAATGACAATCCTTATCAGACAAGTTCAGAGGATTAAAGATTAATAATTTCACATTAGAATGAGAGGAGCTTTAATTTCCCTCTCACTTCACTCTTGGCTTTCCAAAGTGTGCTAGTGTCAGCAAAAAAAAAAACCCAAAATTAAATATGCAATCTAGACCATAACTAAAATTTCTTCCACATATCATAATTCAAGTTGACAAGTTGACATTAAAAAAAAAAAAAAATCCAAACACAAAATTATTCAGTCAGAAACTTAGTGAAATAAGAATAAAGGAGTTCTTACAACCAAAATGCATTGTGAGCTTACATTCTTCTTTGACTATGAGATGAATGAAAAATAATCTTACTATATTTATATCAGAATACAGGCTGATAGATATTTTTATGTTTTCCCTTATCAAAATATATTCACTTCCTTATGATAGAATTGTAGACAGAAATAGCTAGGTTTTGCTTCTAATTATTTTAATATCTTGTTCCATTTGCTGAATTAGGATTTTATTATCAGTTGCCTCTTTCAAAAAAAACACCCTGTTAAACAAGAAAAAGGGAAAGGGTCATTAATAGCTTGTTTAAAGGGTCTTTGGCTCCACCTTGTGTCCATTGTGCTTTCCTAAACAATCTGACATGTTACGTAAAAAGAAAGACAAAAGTGGAGTGAAATTTACTACTTAAAATCTGTGGGAAATTTTACTATTGACATCTGTGATGTTGGATTTGACCTCGTTAAACTCAATAAGGAGTATCAAAGCTCAGAATACAGTAATATTATCATATGTCTCTCCATTCAAAAAGTATTCAGATATGATTTGTATTTCCTGGAAGGAATCCTCAACTTCTACAAGTTAATCCTGCAGTTGTATTAGAGTTTTACTAGGAAGCTAGGAAAAATTATGTAGTAGGTAAGTGGCAATGCATTGTGATCATACACTGTAGAATTTAGCTAACATTTGAAAGGAAAACCAGATTTTGCAATCACTATACAGATTCAGTTAGGCTGAATCTGAAGTTACTTCTATGAAAAACAACCTTTCTCTTTGAAGCTCTACTATAGTAGACGTGTTACTCTGCAAACAGCCTCTGTAATCTTATAAAGGAAAAGTTACTGGCCTAAAGATAGGCAGAATTCTTCAGATGAAGTTACATGCAGAATTCCAGTTCCTGTGTCCTGCTTTTTTATACTTTTCTGCTCCTCTTCAAAGTTATTGCTTAACAATCTCTGGTTTATTTAGAATAAACCAAACCAGGTTGGAAGAGACCTTCAAGATCATTGTGTCCAACCCATCAACCAATCCAACCCACCCAAACAGCTAACCCATGGCACCAAGTACCCCATCAAGTCTCCTCCTGAACACCTTCAATGACGGCGACTCCACCACCTCCCCAGGCAGCCCATTCCAATGGGCAATCACTCTCTCTGTATAGAACTTCTTCCTAATATCCAACCTGAACCTCCCCTGGCACAGACTGAGACTGTGTCCTCTTGTTGGCTGCCTGGGAGAAGAGACCATCATCCGCCTGTCTACAACCTCCCTTCAGGTAGTTGTAGAGAGTGATAAGGTTACCCCTGAGTCTCCTCTTCTCCAGGCTGAGCAACCCCATCTCCCTCAGTCTTTTCTCATAGGGCTTGTGTTCCAAACCTCTCAACAACTTTGTTGCCCTTCTCTGGACTCGTTCCATCAAGTCAACATCCTTCCTAAACTGGGGGGCCCAGAACTGGACACAGTACTAGTATTCTGACAATAATGCAGAGTAAAGCTGAGTTGAGTATTATTACTAGATAGTGGCCACCAGATGAGTGACCAAAGTTCTTTATTAGTGCTCTTCCTTTCTGAAAGGGAAGAGAAAGGGAGTAAGAGAGAGAGAGACTAAGGGATAAGAAAAGTGAAACAGAGTAAAAGAAAGAAATAAAATACACACACACACAAAATAATAAAAATACAATAAAAACTCAGTAAAAAGCAATATGTAGAAATATATACAAAACTAATTGCACAGGAGCTGGATTCTGAAACTGTATTCAGGAGCACATGGCTAGGGATTTGTGGTAAAATAAACAAAGTCCTCCCTGGTCATTGAACAAGAGGGTTTACTGCTTACAATCCCTCAGTTTTTCACTTAATATAAGATATATGGAATGGAATCCCTTGTTGGTCAGTTTAGTGTCATCTGTTCAATCTGCTCCTCCCCGCAGCTGTGGTTTCTTACTGCACCCCCGATGTGGCACACAGTAATTAGCAGTTTCATTGGTCTCCACAAGAGAAAATATAAGCAACAGCTTTTCTGCATGCCTGTCCCTGGTAGTAACTATAAACATCTAGTGTTATCACTTGTAGAAGCAAACACTCTGTGAAAACATGCTGTTACAGAAAATGCATTTACTTAGAAGAAACTTCATTAAAAAGTAAGATCACTGATGAGAATTAATTCTGATGAAGCTCAAATCAGGATATTCTATGATTTGTATAAGCATGCTTGTCTTACCTAGATATTTTGTTTTCTTGTTTTGGAATTTTAATTGATCTACATCACTGAAGAGAAGAATTTGCTGATATAAATTTTCATCAACCAGACTATTTAATAAATTTAATGTCAAGATTATAGTTTCCCCCCCTGGCTTTTTGTTGTTGTTGTTGTTGTTGGGGTTTTTTGGTTTGGGGTTTTTTGGTTTGGGGTTTTTGTTTGATTGGTTGATTTTTCTGTTTGTTTTTTTTGTTATTTTCATATTGAAAACAATTGCATAGTTCAGTGATCTTATGTCAGTTAGAAAATAAAGCTTAGAGAGAGAGAAAAAAAAAATAAGGCAGTGCTCTGTAGGGCAAGGAAGGAGAACTCTCTGCTCATTTTCCTATTTTTTTCTCCAAATTACACTAATTTCTTTTCCTAGACCTCTTCCTCCTTTGTCTCTAGATTCATAATAATTATAATCTTCCCTATTGCAGAGGAAAGTAAAGGACTCAGAAAACCACTGTGCTGTCCAGAATTCAGGAGCACATTACTGACATCACTACTCTCAGGCTTCTGTCAGTAAGCCATCACTTACTGGTATACGAGCTACAGACAATGGTCACCATGGTAGCTAGAGTTAGATCTCTATGATAATAAAACAGTCTAGTCTGGTATACAGATTTTCAGCAACCTTCAGGGGTTCGTATGTTTGTATTGCTGGTTTAAGGTCAGTGGAATTTGTTGTACTGGTTCTTCGGCTTTATTTCTTTTGTAGTGGCACCACTTCTTTTCTAGTCTACACAACTTCATAAAAAAATACTCAGAATTGCTCTCAGTCATAGGAAAGAAAGTTATAATATATCCGGGAAAGCATTTTGAGCATGATTAGCTGTTAGGAGTTAATTACTACTGCAAGGTACTACTACAATGAGACTTTGGCACAAATGGCATACTGAGAAAAACAAGATTCTTCTTTATCTACTGCCTATAAGGACAAATACACACACCACTCAGTGCAACTATTCCCAAGTCCATCCTTATCTATTCCCTAGCATACACTAACATTAGAATATGCAACCCTATCTTTTAAGAAACTCTATAGTCTACAGGTTGCTACTGTATGGCATGGATTATTTTACCCTGTACCCAGAGTCTCATCTACTGGATTTGCTCCCAAGAGAGAAAAAGAATTGCAAGCCAAGGCTTCTATGCAGGGGACTGCACCAAAACGTGAATGCAGCAATCAAAAGTGTGTTGTGGCAATATTGTGGACAACTCAGAATTTGAGAGATCAGTGATAAAAACCAAACCAAACCAAACCCACCATAAAATGTGGAGGTCAAAATTTAAAAAGCCCCCAAAGCAGTAATCAGTCTGGCAGCAAGCTTCAACAGTTTAAAGAAAGTAATACGGGATATATTACCTGAATAATGTGTTAATAAATTACCAAAACCCCACATGCCACTAACCTTAGCTGTGTATTCTTTCATATTTTGTTTCCTGTTCTGTAGTGGCAAAAGCCTATAGCAAATATCTATATTTCTTCATGTTTTTCTTTTGAACAAGGGTGTCACCCACTCTGAAAATCTAAGGATATTCCCTTTGTTACCTTGAATAAAAACCCCAGTCATAACATACACAAGCAAAGGTTTCATCATATAATAGCAGGTCCAAAAGAGAACACTTACTCTAACAAATGGCTGTTCTCTTTCTGTGTGTGTGTTTGTGTGTGCTCATGCAACTAAATCAATCTTAACTGTCTAATTAAACAGGTGTATTTGAAAAGTTAGTTCTTTTACATGTCATCTTATTATTTGTGGTCCAATAAGAAGGCTATTTTTATTGCAGTTGTTTTCATTATTTAAATATATTCCATCTCCAGGTAAGTTTTTAAGAGGAAAACCTATGTAGATTCTGAAGTACATAATGTAAATTGTATCTAAGCATCTCATTTCATCTCAGAGAAAGGTAATTGAAGTACTGCCTACTTACCTGAAGCCTACTAAGAATTAAAATAAAGCCTTTTATGGCAACAAAGAGTTGATGTACCTTTCTAGTCTTTAACAATTATGTAAAGAGGATGTTTAGAACTTTTTAGAGTACTAAACACAGCCTTATTTGATTTGTCTTCAGTCAATGTGCTGCAGCAGCTGGTTGTTGGTATTTACATTCTTTTAATCTAATAATATCAGAGCTCTCTTCTTCCTTGAAGAAAACATGGCTTTAGACATTAATGTAGGGTATATGCTCCAAAGAACTGAATTACAGACTTGACACATTTGTGAGTCATTTCCCCCATAGTGAAGAAAGAATGGTTAGCGTTTTCTTCCTACCATTCAGCTGTCATATTTTCATTGCTGAATGAAACTGAGATATAATGAAGAGTGAGTAGGCACTGGGTCATGGGAGGAGACAATGTCAGTGGCGTTTCAGTGTGATTCTGATGGATTTTGTCTTGACAGTTGTGGTGGGTTCAAGTTTGCCCCCAGCATTAACTTTTACCCAGACCAACTCAGTTAGAATCTGATGAAGCTGTATTTACATGCAAAAACCACACTCCACAATGGAATGCAATGAATATGTTCAACATATACATTTATTTATTTACAGTATTATGTGTTTACAATATTATACAGATATTTGCAGTTAGCAAACAACACAACTCCCCCCCCCCCCGGTCAAAAGACCCAGGAAGCTGTTCCACTGCCCCCACAAAATCCCTGTACCCAGAGAGAGAGAGGAGTTCAGAGAGAAAAAGCAGTGGGTAAGACTTATCCCAAGTCCATCCAGAAGCACATTATCTTCTCCCAAGCAGAGAAAGGAGATGGGAATGTGAAGAATTGTTATGATACAGCTTCTTTAATCCCAGACATTTATCTGATTAATTTGTTCAGAATAATCTTTTGTTTTCCTTTTCACACCCAATAATGATTTATTTATAGTCTTCTACTTTCCTGCTCAAAATCTCAGCTGAAGTTTATAGGCATAGCCTAAAACTGCCCCAACAGTAAAGACTTTTTGAGACTTAACAGAATCAGAATTTTGGGGAAAAGATACAAATTCCTAATCCCATAGCTAGATTCCCTTATCTTATTTCTTGTTCCTGAAGGAGCTTTCACAGAATCCTGGTCTTCCACTTGTTTAGGATCTATAGCAAAAATTATTTGCTTTGTATTACCCAAGAGAGCTGAGGCAACTATTCTTGGCTCCTCCATACTCATTTCATGATCCCAACAATGTTTAAACTTCTAATCCTTATTAAATTGTTGTTCTTTGAAGGAAATATTGTTTTAATATTCTGTTTTTTCTCCTTTATGTTAACCACAGTAAAATACTCCTCAGCTTTAAATCACATTTATTTCTGCTAGCCTGTTAAATCACTTTATTTTTCTCATCACTGATTCTTATTTGTAAATCTTCCATATAGGTGGCTGAATTGTTGAAAATACTTGTCATAAAGGCACCCTATGCCCAGAATTATGCCCTAGATATTGCCATAACTTGTCCCAACATGTTTTGGTCACATCCTCTCCCTTCCTCTCCTTTCTGGAGTGGGTTCTCAGCCCAGAGCTGAGCAGATGAAGACCAGGAGTCAGCCAGATGCAGTAAACAACCCAACCTGCTTTCTTTGGGGTAAATAACATCATGTGCCTACCGTATGGGAAGTTTATGTTATGCTTGTGCTCCTTACAAATTTGGGCATAACTCTAGCCACAACCTTGGTCATAGGTTGAAAGGTCTCATCATGGTTGACTATTGGTCCAATTCTAGGCTCAAGTAATGTGTAAGTATACCACAAACGGTAAACAAGTCACTCTTTGCCTGAGCTCTTTGCTTAACCTCTGCTTTTGCTGCTAAATTATTACTTCTATCAAGCTCCATTCATTGGCACACATACTATTCTACTACCAGCCTCTGCAATGTGGAGAGAAGCCAGCAACCCAGTGTGACAGTTTAACCCACCTACATCAACAAAAGCTCGGCTGAACTCAGTCAGGGAAGCAAAATGGAAAAGCTGTATTTACAAACCTGCAATGCAATGGATATGTTCAAAATATACAGTATTGACAATATTATACAGGTATTTGCAAAGAGAGGAGGATTGGGCAGGAGGATTCTGCCTCGCTGAACCAGGGGAAAACTGCGCTGCTTTGTGCCGCATCCCCCCCGCAGCTTCCACTGTCTGGAAGAGACCACTCTGAGGGAGCTACCCAAGCCTGTTGGCAGAAGTCTGCAGCACACCCCGCATCCGTGGGAGAAAGCCCCCATCACCGCTTCCAGAGGGACCACCCCAGAAGCCAGTGCTGGTGCTGCAAGTCCCTGAGTCTTGGCAGTGACCAGCCACAGCAGCCCTGCCGAATAGAATAGAATAGAATAGAATAGAATAGAATAGAATAGAATAGAATAGAATAGAATAGAATAGAATAGAATAGAATTAACCAGGTTGGAAAAGACCTTTGAGATGGAGTCCAACCTATCATCCAACACTATGTAATCAACTAAACCATGGCACCACATGCCCCATCCTTCCCATAGCCCAGAGCCAGTCAGCATAGTTTAACACTAGCTTAGCTACAAGTGATACACTGTATCTTTTCAGCGTCCCCATATTCAGCACCACATATGGTTCAGTTTAAAATCCCTGTGCCTGTAGCTTGTGTGATGTTGTGAATTAAGCTTTATGAGTAGCCTTCCCAGCAACACCCAGAGTCACAGATTGTGATCGTATTTGATTTAAGTCTCTGAAAGGTTCCTTTAACTTGTATTGCCCTGACTAATTTTGTCTTATTAGCTGTTTAAAGCTGCAACTGCCTTGATGGACCAGCAGCAGAATTGCACCTTTGGTTCTTAATTGAATAACTAATTTGTAAATTTTTCTGATTGGGTTCAATTTGTTATGCTGTACCAGTCTATGGGATATTCTTATGACCATGAGCTAGAATCAGCACATAAATATTGATAAATGGTTATTAGTAAATTTTTAATATTAATACTAGTTGATGGTAGGATGAACATGAGCCTGCAGTGTGCATCCTGGCCTGCATTAAGAACAGTGTGGCCAGCAGGAGCAGGGAGGTCATTCTGCCCCTGTACACTGCACTGGTTAGGCCACACCTTGAGTACTGTGTCCAGTTCTGGGCCCCTCAGTTTAGGAAGGATGTCGAGTTGCTGGAGCGAGTCCAGAGAAGGGCAATGAAGTTGGTGAGGGGTTTGGAACACAAGCCCTATGAGGAGAGGCTAAGGGAGCTGAAGCTGCTTAGCCTGGAGAGGAGGAGACTCAGGGGTGACCTTATTGCCCTCTACAACTACCTGAAGGGAGGTTGTAGACAGGCAGAGGTTGGTCTCTTGTCCCAGGCAGCCAGCACCAGAACAAGAGGACACAGTCTCAGGCTGCACCAGGGGAGGTTCAAGCTGGAGGTCAGGAGGAAGTTTTACATAGAGAGAGTGATTGCTCATTGGAATGGACTGCCTGGGGAGGTGGTGGAATTGCCATCACTGGAGGTGTTCAGGAGAAGACTTGACAAGGTGCTTGGTTGCATGGGTTAGTTGGTTGGGTGGTGTTCGATGATAGGTTGGACATGATGATCTTGAAGGTCTCTTCCAACCTGGTCTGGTCTGGTCTGGTCTATTCTATTCTATTCTATTCTATTCTATTCTATTCTATTCTATTCTATTCTATTCTATTCTATTCTATTCTATTCTACCAAGGAATGAATTATTAAAATAACAATTAATATTACTATTTTAATAAATAAAAAATTAATAACCTCTTCATTACAATCCTCTGCAAAACTTGTCTGTTCCTTAATAACATCCCAGGAAAAAATAGTGGCCACAAGCTTCTAAACTTGCCCTCTTGAAGAGCTCTTTATAGCTTCCCTGAATTTATGGATGAAACTTATAGGACTCATCTCATTTATATTTAGTTTTATTTCTACATTTTGGAATGGCATCTCTTCCTCCATTTAATATTTTTATCAGAATAGTCACCTCATTGGTTGCAGAGAGTGAATGTTCCTAAACCCAAACAATTCTTTCTAATTACTGTTAAGGGTACCTTAAACTGTAGCTGCTATATATTACTCTATCTTAACAAAAAATATTTTAAAATTATTGACTAATTAGTACAGAGAGCTTTTGTAGAGATTTCCAAAGTGGGAAAATTTGTCATATATATCTTGCTCATTGAACTTTTGGGGTTTCTAAGCAGTCATCAAGCTCACAAATCATTCAAATAGTTTATCATAACGGCAGCTGGCTTTAAAGAAGTCAAGCAAATAAAAGGCAAGGGATACTAAAAGGAAAAATAAATCAAAAGAGACAGTTGTGTAATAGCAACTTAATTTCTGCAATAGCTTCAGGAAACACACAAACAAGAGAAAGGGAAATAAATAAATAAACAAACCAACATTCAACTTGGAAACTTGAGTTTGCAGCACAATATTTATTCAGAGTGACAAATGAAATAAATCAATTCAGACTTGAAATCCATCCAATTTGAGTCAGGTTTGCAACATTCAAAGGCAACAATTCAAGTGCTCAGTATAATTCACTGAAACGCTTTTATTGGGAGTGAAAGCTATTCAATTATGAAAGGGAAATTAGTCTCAATTGTAATCAGTTAAGGATCAAGCTGAGACATGATCAAAGAACACCAATTACCTTACCTACATTTTTCTGGTAAAATGCAAGAAAATCATTAAGGCTTGTTTCTATGTCTCTTTTGATAAAGTACAGCAAAATCGCTAAGTGTCAATTAACATGCAATATCCACATTCTTCTATTGCAAAATAAAAAGTTCTAGGGAATGATTACTAAGCGTATGAATAATATTGTCACAAATATCTCATTCAAGATTGTTAGAGGTGATTTTTTCAGATCCTATTGAAACGGTCAATGGCTTAAGTTGTTGTCACAGTTCCCAGAATTTCCCAATGGCTTGAAGCAGAACATTTCTTCCCTTTCTCTTGAAATTTTCTGAATGTGTGCACACACATATGCATAAGAATCTAGAATTATAAAAGCTATCTATACAGGACTCCAGAATTTTTGGATGAAATAGCTGATATATAAGTCTTCAAAGTAAATCTCCCTTTTGTCCATTGTGTTGTCATCTTCTCTCAAATCTTTCTTTGTAGTCTAGGCACTTTCAAAAGTTTCTGTGGTTGGAACAACTTAAATGCAGCCATCTAGAGTCTGGTTTCTCATTCTGCAGGCAGGTCTTTGCCTTCTTAGGCAAATTCCAAGTTGGTTGTCCTGGTTAGCTCCTATGTCCAGGCATATTCCCCAACAATATCCTACCACTGAGAAGTCCTGGATGTGCACCAGAATGATTTACGTATTGGAGACTGAAGAAGAGCTAATCATAAGCATCAAAAGGGTGTCATGACATGTTACAGTCATGTCTCCCCTCAGTAGTTGTCTCAGAATTTACTAGTAGTTCAAATTTCTTCATTTTGTTCTTCCCCTGCCTGTTCCAAAATGTACGTCAGAAATATTTTAAATTTTAATATAATTCAAACTTCTTCACCAAAGGCTCTTAAAAACACTAGTCATGAGATACATGGAAAGATCATCAAATCAAGGGAAAACTGCTGAGAAGATAAAGAAGAGGGTGTGAAAATAAATGCTTGGTTTTTTCACAGGTGAGGAAGATCACAACAAAGGAAGTGTGTCATGGCCTGTCCTTGTTATCCAGTAATTTATTCAAGGCAATAAAGGCCAGTGCTCTCTGAAGGACTGCAAAAAGATCTTTAAATATTCTTCAAGAAAATTTTACATTAATTTCAGCTTAGATAAAAATAATGTAATGCACTCAAAAATGAATGGTTATCTACATTTAGCCTGTGCCTGGTGCTAAAATATGTTAGTTCCTTTATTACCAGTGACCCCCTCCCAGGCAAAGAAGAAGAATCAGTAAAAGGAGAGAAGATCCACAGGTTGAAATGAAAACAGGTTGAATGAAATAGACAAATTAACATCAATGTCAATACAGGATGTATAAAGTTGTACTCAGCTCAGCAAAAGTGGGCTTCCTTGTTTTATACTGAGTATGATGCTTATGATATGGGATACACGAGTGGGACAACTGTAGTCAGCTATCCTAGCTGACTTGGAACTGCTAATGGTCTGAGGCCAGTGGCTGGCCTGGAATTCTGTATCAGCAACACCAGGACAATAATCCAAAAATTACACACATAATGATGTGTTCTGAGCTTTCCATTAGAACACAAGAATCACATCTTAGGGTTATAATGGATAGTTCAACGAAAACAACTTCTGATGACAATCAATTAAAAAATTATATAGGCAAACAGAAAGTATTCCTATCATAAGAAAGCTATGTTGGAACTGCAAAACGTATGCAGAAGAAAAATAAAGCTCTGTTATGTCCTTATTCTATGAGACTATAAGGTTTTTCAGTCTGGAAAAATTAAAATGAGGTGAAAGAGTGTGACAGAGATGCATAAAGATGTAAATGGAATGGTAAAGGTGAAAATGGAAAAGGGGATTTCTTGGACATGTTCACTTAGTGACTGACCAAGTTACTGAAGCAAAAATTCACCAATGATTGTAGAAGCAAGCACCTCATCTTATCTTGAAAGTCTAGGAGGTTATTCATTATCATGACATGTGATATTGGTGTGTTTCCAAGGTTACGGGGCAGTCCTTTATGAAGCTGTCTGGGGCACTCACAGGTAAGCCCTGCAGAGCATGGATGGTGCTCTGAATTGCCCTGTCATTAGCTTACAGGGCTATGGAGTGGCGGGCACATGAGCTGGCTATTGGTTTGCAGGTCTGCAACTTTGTGCAACTGACACTTAGAACTGAAATGGATTTGGGCAAGTTCTCCCCGGCTGGCAAGGCTAACCAATGGGGCTTAGTCCCTTTCAAGGTGTGGTGGCAACTCCTTCCTACCGGTGGGACTGCAGACATGAAGTTAAGCAGTAGTTTCAGTGCATCTTATGCAAAGGGCTCTTTTCTAGTTTCTGGGTAATCTGAGGCACAACAGCACTTACCAGATGGCAGGCTTCTCTCCAGACTGCAGTCAAAGGCATAGCATGTGCAGAAGGGCAGTGCACATGCAAGGAACAAGGGCAGAAGCAAAAGCGCAATAGCAAAAGAACAGAAGAGCAAAAAGAGCAAGTTGTTTACAGTTTGGGTTATTATAATTTGCTTGAGGTTTGGTGAGACCCCACCTGGAGTACTGCATCCAATTCTGGAGCCCCTATTAGAGGAAGGATCTGGATGTGCTGGAATGTGTCCAGAGAAGGGCATGATTAGAGGATGATTAGAGGGCTGAAGCACCTCTCCTATGAGGACAGAGGGAGTTGGGGGCTTTTCAGTCTGGAGAAGAGAAGGCTCTGAGGAGACTTTATTTGTGGCCATCCAGTATCTGAAGGGGGCCTACAAAAAAGCTGATAAAGGACTTTTTAGGGTATCAGGTAATGCTAGAACTAAGGGGAATGGTAAAAAAATAAAGAAATGGGTAGATTCAGATAGAATGTTAGGAAGAAATTCTTCTCCATAAGGGTGGTGAGACACTGGAATGGGTTCCCCAGGGAGGTGGTGGAAGCCTCATCCCTGGAGGTTTTTAAGGCCAGGCTGGATGTGGCTCTGAGCAGCCTGATCTAGTGTGAGGTGTCCCTGCCTATGCAGGGAAGTAGGAACTACATGATCTTTGAGGTCCCTTCCAACCCTAAGAATTCTATGATTCCATGATCTTAGCACTGTCCTGGTTTGAGGCTGGACTGATCCTCTCATGCCCCTCAGAGGGGCAAAAGAATGACACTCACAAAAATGGATTGCAAAGTGATGGAAAGCTTAAGTGGAAAAGCAGCAAGTATTGTACAGAAGCTACAAGCACAGAGACAAAAGAATCCCAAAGCGTAGAGAGCCTCCTATAACACACCCAAAAGCTTCCCAACACTTCCCTTCTCCCCACCTGAAGGTACACCCAAAAGCCCCAGGGCTCTTTCTTCCCCCCACTGCTACGCTAGTCTCCAGCTGGCCAGGTCTGAGACTGCCTCTCCCCCCTTCTCCTCTTGGCATTAGGCTTAGCCAGGCCTAAGAGGCCTTGAGATAACTCCCCCATCGTTACCTGATAGGGAGCATCTCCCATGGGAGCAGAGAGGGAAGAAAGAGGAAGAGAATGACTTCACAGACGGATTTATAGGGTGCAGGATATTATGGGCATGAAATATGCAGCTTCCTGTGTCCACCTACTGGGCTGGACACTCGGGACGCCGGAGGTGTAGCTTGTGTGGCAGAAACAGGAGGCACTCAGCCTAAACTGCAACAGACACCTGTGTAAATTTTATTTAAGGAGTTAAACATATATCTACATACACATATACATGAAAATATTCAAGATTATAATTCTGCACATTTTTTTGTGTGAATCTGCTTCTAAAATTAATTTGTGTGAGGTTAAGAATACCTGTGTGTTAAGTATGAATGAATACTTTTACTAACACTGGCCAGACTAGGGTTTTGGGGGTTTTGGGTTAGTTTTGCTTACTGGGAAAACGCAAAAAGCTTATGCTGTCTTCTGTTAATCAAATAATTTGTGTGAAAAGAGACAACAGAGTAAACTTTCAAGTCTCTTAGAAATGTGTTTTTGTTCAAAAGTGCTGTGGATCCATGTGATGGGTTCAAAATTTGCCCCAACATATAATTGCCAGGCTAGCTCAGCTGGAAGCAAATGAAGCTGTATTTACAAGCAAAACTACAATATAAAATGAGATGCAATGAATGTGTACAAAATATGCAATATTTGCAGGTATTTACCATTTATAAAGAGCACAAGAACCCCCCTGCACAAACCAGGGGAGCTAGTAACAGCTTCCCCTTCCCTGCTCCCTACCCCCCCCTGTACATGATAGAGGAAAGAAAGAACAGAGAGTTATTTTGTTAGATACTCAGCCACAACAAAGCACACAGCCAAGGCCAGCCAAGCCAAGCAGGAGCCAGAGTTAGTATCTGCTAGAGTAAGGAAGCTGAAAGAAGAGAAAGTTAGTCTAAACCAACTTTGTAAGTATCATTATTTTTACTTATCAATATTTTCCTTTTACAATCAATGGTTTTTTTTTGTTGTTTTTTTTTTGCATTCTTCTATTTTCTGCTCAAGATCTGTTGGAAATTTTCCAGGCACAGCCTGAAACTACCCCAACCCAAAACTGATTATAATTATGCCTCACCTCTGATTCTATTTTCAGTGAATATTTAGCTTCAGAAGGGTAATACCATGTCAGCTACTTGCTAGCTAATGACAAGAAAATCTTAGCCATCTTTTGTTCAAGATCATTTAACTTCTTTGATACTAAGGTTTTTCTCAGAAATCTGCAAAATAAGCAGTGGCAGCCAATTATTCAAGTTAAGTGAGGAGTGAGAATGCATCATTTACTCTTTAGCCTTCATTAAGCCTGGCCCAGCTGCCTCTCCAAGGTGGTACAAAGGGTGTTGCTTGTCAAATGATAACAAGACAGAGAAGGTAAAGACAAACCTGTCAGACTGTGGCTAGCTTCGGAGGTGGATCTTTATGGGAAGATTTTCATAAATATAGAGGCTATTAGGATAACCACTTAATGGCTTAATTTCAAAGGTGGCTGAAGTGGCTTAATTTCAAAGGATGACTATAACATTACTGTCTATATCATAGTATCAGAGTATCAGTCAGGGTTGGAAGGGACCACAAGGATCAGCTAGTTCCAACCCCCCTGCCATGCACAGGGACACCCCACACTAGATCAGGCTAGACAGAGCCTCATCCAGCCTGGTCTTAAACACCTCCAGGGTGTTTCAAAGGTGGCTGAAGTGGCTTAATTTCAAAGGATGAACATAACATTACTGTCTATATCTTTGAATTTATCCTATATGAACTGCTCTCTTGCAAGGTATTGTGCAAATGAGAAAGAAAGAAAGAAAAAATAATTCATTAAGCCAACATACACAATTTTGCAACAATTTCTGTAATGTTAAAAAAAAATATTAAAAAAGGATTTTGGCTAAGAAATGTAACCAAACTTTATTCACTCAACATTTCACCTTATGAAATACTGCATACAGAAACACATTAATGCACAGGGATGTTAGCAACACTAATATAAATGATTTCTGAAAACTAGTTGTAGTTGTTTGTTAAAAAATGCAGACATGCTTCAGTGTTCCAAAGTTCTTTTGACTGGTTAACAAAACAAATTTAAAGTTCTGTTATGGTAGTTAAATCTTCTCTTGGTTTGATAAATTGCTGAACAGATTTTGAGAAGGCTCTGCTCTGAGACCTCCATAAATATGAACACTGCCTGGGACTTCTGCAGGTTTATGCAATCATGGAACTGGAATCAAATCTAGAAAATTGTGCTAAGTAAATAAAAATAAATAAATTCATTGTCTTGCAGTTTGGCTGACAATAACATGGTCATCTGTTTTGTCCCTTACTCCAAAATAAAATAATACTTTGTTGCAACCAAATTACTTCATGATTATAGTCACAATGGTCACTGGGTAATAGGGATGTCAAATACTTAGATCTTTTTTCATAGACTTGTAAAAGGTAATGTTCTTCCACCTTAACATTCTTCCACCTGTTTATATTAGGGAAAAAGTCTGTTATAGAGAATAATGTAATTAAAGAGCAGATCAGATGGTGTTTGTAGTGAGAAAATTATCCTTAGTTCAGTTCTAAAGCATAGATTGTTTTGTTCATACAGGAGACGCTATTCCAGTAAGCATAGAATTAAATGGTAGACATAGGTAGTGATAGGACTAGGGGGAATGGAATGAAGCTGGAGGTGGGGAGATTCAGGCTGGATGTGAGGAGGAGGTTCTTCACCATGAGAGTGGTGAAACCCTGGAATGGGTTGTCCAGGGAGGTGGTCGAGGCCCCGTCCCTGGGGGTGTTTAAGAGCAGGCTGGATGAGGCTCTGTCCAGCCTGATCTAGTGTGGGGTGTCCCTGCCCATGGCAGGGGGGTTGGAACTAGATGATCCTTGTGGTCCCTTCCAACCCTGAATGAAACTATGAAACTATGAAACTATGAAACATATCGACTCAGCTGGTGTCTCGGTCCGGAGACATAGTCCTTTTAAATATTCCCATGTTGTGAAATTAGAGGCACAAACGAGGCCAAAATATCAACAGCTAGAATATTTATTACATAAACAAAGTGGAAATAAGAAGGGGAGAGGGAGAAAATAGAGAGGGAGAGAGAGAGGGAGAAGAGGGAAGGAATTAGAGTGAGAGAGAGAGAGAGATTAAAGGAGAAAGTCGGAAAGAGATTATATTACCAACGGTCAGGGGTGGAGAGAGTCCAAGATGCGTTGTGTTGCCCTGTGATGTTCCAGCATGTGGTGCCTTCTTCTCTCTTCTTCTTTGACAGTATCACTCAGGTCTTTTTATACAGTTTTTAGTCCTTAGGTATGTATCCAAGTACTGTCCCTCAGGAATTCCAGGGGCAAGGAAATCATCCTTAGGTAAATATCCAGGTATCGTTCCCCCGGAAATCTTTCTGTGTATTTCTGTGTGTTTGGGCAATGTTCTGGATGGAGGGGGGGGCCTCTGCCTCCTCCATCTCCATCCAGACAAGCCCCCACACTCCTTACACATCAGGAAACAGGTGGTGAAATCCATTGTGTCACCCTTCCCAGGGTACTTGATGGGTGGAGATTATCTCGCCTTAAAGGCGTGATGGCTGGGTCCTTGGGTCCATTGTTGTAGTCCAGTGTTATCATGATGCAATCACAAGCTGATTTGCATCCAGGATTGGTCTTTGCACCTTCCTTCCAGTGGCTCTGCCCAACACATATCAGCAATTATCTGGGCGAGCAGCAAGTAATTTTGTCTTTGTTGAGTCACCAAGAGAGACAAACTTTTAGTCTCTCACAGCTGGCCAGCCAGAAACAGAGGTAAAAGCTGGTAAGAATAATTTCTGACCACTTCAGGCAAGCATGTGAGTTTGAGACTACATTTTACTCATCTCTGAGGCCACTCAGAATTGCTATCATTCATGTAACAGATCTGAACATGCAGGTACAGTATTTACAATATATACACAGAAATATACAGCAAAGAAAAAAAATACAGGAATAAAATTCCCTCCTCTGGACAGAGGAGGGTTCTTCTCCTGTACCCCACCCTCTCACCCTACCTCCCTTTTTTCCCAAAAAGGGTTAGAGAGAGAAAAGGCAGCTATTAAGGGAGAAGGGTCTTTGTAGGCCTCCAAGCACATGCAGGATTAATGCTTATCTGTTATCCAAGGTCAGAACTCCGGCAAGTTGCCCAGAAGCAGACAAGCTGGAAAGGCAGAACAGAGAGGAACTGAGAAAAATTCAATCTGCACTAAAATTTAAAGCTGCATTCTACCAATCTACCAATGAAATTCGTTTAGACCTGTCTTTGTTTACAAAATATTCAGCCAGAGTGTCCCAGCACTATCCCTTTCTTAAAGGCACAGCCTCAAACGGTCACAATTCACCACTGTGATCACTTTGTTCTTTTGAAAGCCCAGAATATTTTTTAAGTTGTTGAAGATATCTTTACAGCCTGTGGTAGTTGATGATTGTCTGAGTCCCACTGCAAGAGATGTTTGGAACAGAACATCTAAGCCAGCAGTGTGCCCATGTGACCAAGAAGGCCAATGGCATCCTGGCCTGGATCAGGAATAGGGTGGCCAGCAGGAGCAGGGAGGTCATTCTGCCCCTGGACTCAGCACTGGTTAGGCCACACTTTGAGTCCTGTGTTCAGTTCTGGGCCCCTCAGTTTAGGAAAGATGTTGAGTTGCTGGAATGTGTCCAGAGAAGGGCAACAAAGCTGGTGAGGGGTTTGGAGCACAAGCCCCATGAGGAGAGGCTGAGGGAGCTGGGATTGCTTAGCCTGGAGAAGAGGAGGTTCAGGGCAGACTAATTGCTGTCTACAACTACCTGAAGGGAGATTGTAGCCAGGAGGATGTTGGTCTCTTGTCCCAGGCAACCAGCACCAGAACAAGAAGACACAGTCTCAAGCTGTGTCACAGGAGGTTTAGGCTGGATGGTAGGAAGTTCTTCTTGGAAAGAGTGATTGCCCATTGGAATGTGCTGCCCAGGGAGGTTGTGGAGTCACTATCACTGGAGGTGTTTAGGAAGAGACTGGAAGGGTTCTTGGTGCCATTGTTTAGTTGATTAGATGGCATTGGATGCTAGGTTGGACACAATTATCTTGAAGGTCTCTTCCAACCTGGTTTATTCCATTCCATTCCATTCCATTCCATTCCATTCCATTCCATTCCATTCCATTCCATTCCATCTCTTGCTATTGGAGGTCTATTGTTGCAAGGTATGCTGGAAGATATAAACATATAGTTTATTTATTTGTCATAAATCCTATGTATTGTATAATGCATTTTCTTACAAAGATGCCTATTTGGTTTTGTTTGAGGTTTTGAGCTCTGATTCAATGTAGGTTGCAGAAAATTACCATTCTTTTGCTACAGCTGGAGATGCTTAAAGTAGCTTGTGTAGTGCAATGTGTGGTAGACAAGAGGGGTGGTAAAGTAAATAAAAAAACAACAAACCATTGCACAGCGTGAATAAAGAAATAGTGCAGACAGAAACAGATGAAGGCTTTTCTGACCCATGGTGCTTTTGCAGAGGCACATTTTAAGCACAGAAATGAAGATATGTATATGAAAGGCAATTATTCCGCTCTGGTAAATCCCTTCCTTTCATCATTATCTTCCCAAGCACTTACTTTCTGGAAGTGGAAAGTGTGTCCCTACCACATTTCTTATGACTGAATAAAGAAACAAATGTGAATATGCTCTGGTTCTCTTCTGCAATACCATGCATGGTCTGAAGTGTCAGTCAACATTAGCTTTGGATAGAATTTTGCACTAACTTTCAAATGAAAATTGGAAGCACTTCCAATCAGCAATTTCCTTAGAGCAGAGAAGGTGGGAAATTGGTTTTATAAGCATGTAACAAACTGAAATGAATTTTTCAATGTTTTGCTTGTTAGTTTATGCTATGAAGAGCCTGCAGCTGGTGGAAAATTTTCCCGTTATTTTTGAATTACTTATATTCTCTTTACATTCGTTAGGTCACTTCCCATGAAGCCTGAAAATTACTGCTAAAATTTGTGGGCATGTAGGCAATATTAATCAAACATCCACAGCATGTTCTGGTGTTTTAAATATGCTTCTTTCAGAAACTATTATAACCCTATGCATATCTACTTTCATTCCAACTTTAAATGTGAGACATGAGTCCTAAGGGACAGAAGCTGCTTGCAAAAACAAGCTAAGAATTTTGATGAAGGCATTCAGAGGTAATATTATTTCCCTAAACTACTGCCAGAACTCTTCAAATAGTTATTTTGAGTTTAGGGTGAAAAAGTTTCTTTTCTTTCCTGGAAAGAACCAGAAAGTGCCAAGAGAGTAAAGCAGATGAAGTGTCTCCACTTCTGCTAAATATTCACAAATAAACCAGTACAAATTTCATAGTTTCATAGTTTCATTCAGGGTTGGAAGGGACCACAAGGATCATCTAGTTCCAACCCCCCTGCCATGGGCAGGGACACCCCACACTAGATCAGGCTGGACAGAGCCTCATCCAGCCTGCTCTTAAACACCCCCAGGGACGGGGCCTCGACCACCTCCCTGGACAACCCATTCCAGGGTTTCACCACTCTCATGGTGAAGAACCTCCTCCTCACATCCAGCCTGAATCTCCCCACCTCCAGCTTCATTCCATTCCCCCTAGTCCTATCACTACCTGATATCCTGAGAAGTCCTTCCCCAGCCTTCCTGTAGGCCCCCTTCAGATACTGGAAGGCGACAATTAGGTCACCTCGGAGCCTTCTGTTCTGCAGACTGTACAGCCCCAACTCCTTCAGTCTGTCCTCATAGGAGAGGTGCTCCAGCCCTCTGATCATCCTCGTGGCCCTTCTCTGGACACGTTCCAGCACCTCCACATCCCTCTTGTAATAGGGGCTCCAGAACTGGACACAGTACTCCAGGTGGGGTCTCACCAGGGCTGAGTAGAGGGGGAGGATCACCTCCCTTGACCTGCTAGCCACACTTCTCCTGATGCAGCCCAGGATCTGATTGGCTTTGCGGGCTGCAAGTGCACACTGAGAGCTCATGTTGAGCTTTTTGTCCACCAGCACCCCCAAGTCTCTCTCCTCAGGGCTATCCTCCAGCCAGTCACTGCCCAGCCTGTATTTGTGCCTGGGATTGCCTCGACCCAGATGCAGGACCCTGCACTTGCTCTTATTGAACTTCATGAGGTTGGCCTGTGCCCACCTCTCCAGCCTGTCAAGGTCCCTCTGGATGGCCTCCCTTCCCTCCAGCGTGTCTGCTGCACCACACAGCTTGGTGTCATCAGCAAACTTGCTGAGGGTGCACTCAATGCCACTGTCCATGTCCCCCACAAAGATGTTGAATAAGACAGGTCCCAGGACTGATCCCTGAGGGACTCCACTTGTCACTGGCCTCCACTGGGACATGGAGCCATTGACAGCCACTCTTTGGGTGCGGCCATCAAGCCAGTTCCTTATCCATCTAGTGGTCCACCAATCAAACCCATGTGTCACCAGTTTGGAGACCAGGATGTGGTGTGGGACAGTGTCAAAGGCTTTGCTCAGGTCCAGGTAAACGACATCAGTTGCTTGCCCCTCATCTATTAATTTTGTCACCTGCTCATAGAAGGCCACCAGGTTGGTCAGGCAGGATTTGCCCTTGGCAAAGCCATGCTGACTGTTCCCAATCACCTCTTCACTATTCTTTTGAGCGAGTAGTGACTCCAGGAGGATCTGTTCCATGATCTTTCCAGGCACAGAGGTGAGACTGACTGGCCTGTAGTTCCCTGGTTCCTCCTTCTTGCCCTTTTTGAAGATGGGGGCAATGTTTCCCCTTTTCCAGTCTGTGGGGACTTCACCAGACTGCCAGGACTTTTGAAATATAATAGAGAGGGGTTTAGCAACCTCATCTGCCAGTTCTCTCAGTACCCGTGGGTGTAACCCGTCGGGTCCCATGGACTTGAACACTTTCAGGTTCTTCAGATGATCACGAACCTGATCTGCACTTACAATGGGCAGTTCTTCCTCCCCGTCCCTGGCTTTGACTTCCATAACATCAGGAGTGTGGCTAGAGGCCCTTGCAGTGAAGACTGAGGTAAAGAAGTTATTAAGTACCTCAGCCTTTTCCTCATCACAGGTGACCATGTCACCATTTTCCAATGATACAGAATGTGACTGTGACTGTGACTGACAAATGATACAGAAAATGTGACTGTTGAGAAGGAAGGAAAGGGGGAAAAAAATAAAAATTACCACAAAACCATCAATGGTAGAAGAGCTGCTCTAGGAGCATTCTCACATAGCAAACTAAATTGTAGTTTATCATTACAATAGTACTATAGTATAAAGATTTATTGCAAGGTTGGCAGGTTCTTGTAACCTACTGTTAAGTAGGCCAGGCTTATTAGTTATTGAATTTCTAGAAAAATGTGTAGATTCAATCTTTTCTTGACAGCTACGGCCACACATTAATTTTCAGGATGAGCATTTTAGCTGGCAACTTGATAATGGCTCCATCAAGTGGTAAAACTGCTTCATTGCATATTTTGCTACCACTTGTTAAGAAAAATTTGCCTTCTTCATTTTGGCTTGGAGATGCGTTTGGCTCATATTTTGAACCATGAACACTGCCAAGAGCTTTCACAAGGTAGTTGTTCAAAATGGAAAGATTCATTACCACTAAAAAGGCCAATATTCACAGTGTGAACCCAAGTGGTTTAGAAGAGTGTGAGTGGATACGGATGGTCAGAGGTAGATAAAGTGTAGATGTTCATTTCCCCTGTCTTCTTTTATTATTTTTTCCCCCTGAGACTTAGAGAAACAATTCAGTTTTATGTTAGCATTGGATATTGGATGACCAGAAAACCCACAAAACAGTAACAACAAAAAACCCCGAAACCAGATCAAAACAACAACAAACCAAAAACCCAGGCTGGATGTGGCTCTGAGCAACCTGATCAAGTGTGAGGAGTCTCTGTCTATGGCAGAGGGGTTGGAACTAGATGATCCTAGAGGTTCCTTCCAACCCTAGCAATTCCATGATTTGGGGTTATAGAACCCCAAAACCCATTTCTGAGTGTTTATTACCCATGCCTAATCATAGATTCATAGAATCAGTAAGGCTGGAGAAGAACTCAAAGATCATCAAGTCTAACCTGTCACCCAAGACCTCATGACTACTAGACCACAGCTTCAAGTGGCACTTCCAATCCCTTTTTGAACACTAATAGGTAACATTGATTTTGCTTTATTTCCACTTACAGTCATCCAGTCTTCTTCAGTTTCACACTTCACTATTTTCTGTCTATACTTCATCATGCTGATATTAACAGTGCATTTTAACCTTGGGATATTTTTTCTGGTTTGTTTTTTTCCTTGGGTTTTTTTTGCCATCATATTCAGGACTTTAGACCAAGATTTGTGTAGATGTTCTTGCTTACATTTACATTCCTGGCTACATCTACAGTTGTAAATAGGCTATACCTAAATATAATTTTCCCCTTTTTCCTCTTAGAGGATTATTTATTTATTGAGTTAGTTAGTTAGTTAGTTTTAATTTTTATTAGTCTGCTACACAAGCAACAGACACATACATGTTCTCAGACACTGCTTTGGTGTTTTCTGGGAGTATGAGAGTTGAAAAGAGTGTGGGACAGAACTTTCCTTTTCTTGTCTTTCATACAGAAAGAACAGTGCTGGTTCACATCTGCTCTTTTTTTTAGCAGAAAACGCAGGAATAAAAGGTGGGTTTGATCTAGAGTTTTAGAGATTTTAGCCATAAGACTGTATTGAGGATATCAGCAGTAATAAACCAGAAAAAGTTCTTTCTGAAATAAAAAATTTATATTATTATATTATTATTATTATTAATTTTTTAAAATGATAACAGTATTGAAACACTGGAACAGGTTTCTCAGAGAGGTTGTAGATACCCCATCCCTGGAAACATTCAAGGTCAGGTTGGATGGGATCTGAACAACCTGATCTTCTGGAAGATCTCCAGGCTTATTGCAGGGGAGTTGGAAGAATTAGTCTTTAAAGGTCCCTTAAAACATAAACCATTTTATGATTCTATGATAGTTCTAAGATAAAAAAAACCCTTGAGATAAATTACTCTGCTCTATGTCATTGCTAGCACCTTTGATTTGATTTTTACCACCGTTTCATTTACGGAACTACCTATGTCTTCTATGCCTGGTTAGTTGGTTGGCAGTCTTTATCAGAACTGAAGACATCTGTTGCAATTGATAAGAATGAGTTATACATGCAAATTCTATTGGTCATATAATGATTTTGTATGCTTTTAGAAACTGTAGCCTATTTCATGTGAAATTTTCCACTGAATTCTGCATGAGATGTTCTTAATTTCTAACAAAATTTCACTCAGAAACATAAAAGTGAAAACATTCTTCAAAATATGTAATCACTGTAATAACAAAAGAGACATTGTTTCTAGGCTACCTCATAGTTTAAATAAAAAACTGTGAGATGTAGAAGTAATCTTATGTAGAGGGGGCAGTATTAATGTCCATACACAGTTTCTACTGAAAGTAGACATTTCCAGTCTGTCTCACTGTGAAATCTGCAAGGCCACTCTACTATTCCTTTCTCTCTAGCTCATTTTTTAAATGCAGTTTTTCTGTTGGTTAGTGAGAATTACTCATTCCACTTCTAAATGAATACAATTATTAAACATACTTACTATCTATGTTGTATTTTCATGTATTAATATGTGTGTATAAATGCAGTACTGTGTTATGTGAGGTTCTTTATATGAGTGAATCCTTTCATTGAATTGAGATGAAATAGAATCAGATGTCTAACAGCAAAGGAATGACAGGAATACAATTCAGATTTCTCATAATTTTTGCACTGCATTATTATTGTGATTCCATCAAAGGCAAGAACCTGATCCTTTAGGAGTAGCACATTCTTTTTAATATTTAAATATTTTTTTAAAAGAAGAAACAATAGGATTCTTTTAATCTTTTCAGTCATTAAGGAGTAAAGTGTCCATGAAATTGTCTTTAAATATGGCAACAAGGGAGTTCAGAAGCCTAAATATAAGTATGTGTTGTCATTTTTAGGCATTGGATGCCTGCACTCCAGCTGCAGCTCCAGGAGGATGAAAATCTCCCATAAATCTTCTTTTGTACCTGCCAGCTTCATGTAGAGGTCATGGATAACTGGGTCATGCTTACACTCAGGTGCTGAAACTTTATGTTCTTCACGACATTCAACTTCAGACACGCTGATGGATAATAAAGCATACAGAGGAATGAAATGGAGAAGATGAGATAGGGATTGAAAGGATGTCCTGTTCCTAATTTTAACCTCTAGTAATTTTCAAAAAGAAATTAGAGATTTTACTTTAATCCTTTGACTCTATTAGGCAGGAATTTATGAAGAGCATCAAATAGCATAGATATTGGCAGTAAGAACAACAGAGCTGCTTTCATGAAACTTGATCCTTTTGATTGAGAAAAAAATCTTTCTTTTACATTTTCCTAATTCTTCTAAGAGTTTGATACTTTAAAATCACTGAAAATTGACACTAAGAATGTATATATACCATATATACATAATTTGTGTTTTGGTATGTGACAGTATGAGACGTTTTACTTTATTGTCTCCATCATTGTCATTACACAAGTCTGCTACAGTTACAAAGCAGTGTTTTATTCCAGAAGGTGTCAGCAGAGTATTGGAGAATAAAAATGGAAATGCTATCTAAGGTCTATGGTATTAAGAAATTTTAATGGTAGAAATGGTTGTTTCACATGTCTACAACTATTAGTTGCTATGCTTTTATCGTTCTTGTAAAGTAGGCCTGTGCTCCTGTGCTTTAAACTAATAATTTAGACGATACTGAAATATATTTAGCTAAGAGAAAGACCTCAAGTCTAAATGGTAGCGCGAAATAAGGAAATCATCTGCAAAGATATCAACACTTCCACTCTGCTGAAAAAATAATATCACAAGCTTAGGGCTACAGCAAGAGGTATTTCTTGAACAGTTATATGCCACTGATGAGGGCTTCTATTGATGCTATAGCCATAGAACAATTTGAAAAGGAGTATAACTTGAACAGGTTGCCCAGGGAAATTGTGAATGCCCGCTACCTGGAAGTTTTCAAGGCCAGGATAGATGGGGCCTTGAGCGACCTGGTTTTGTGGAAGGCATCCCTGCCCATGGCATGGGGTTTAAACTGGATAATCTTTAAGGTCCCTTTCAACCCAAACTATTCTATTATTCTACAGAAAAGAAATACGGAGTGTTTGATTTATATTCTGAATTGTGCTCTCTCTCTTCCTCTGTTAGGAATATGATTATGTTTCTTCTCAACTCAGGGAAAGGATTCACTCGTATGAAGCACCTCACATAATGAAATGCTGCATTTATACACAGATTTTAATTCATGAAGCCTCAATACAGAAAACAGGTATGTTTAATAATCATATTGATTCAGGAGTGAAATGAGTAAATGAGAGAGACATGTGCATGATAGGGTGACCTTGAAATTTTTGGAGGAGTTTCTAAACCATGCCATTATTAAAGAAATGAAGATGAAATGTGTGTGTCAGTCAGGGATTACACTCTGAAAAAAAATTGCCCATTCTAGTATATCTTTTTTCTTATTGTTTTAGTCAAAAATATGACTAGAGGTCAGTCGGCAATGATCAGCAATGCTAATGAGAACTAGTTGTATGTTCCTAAGAGGGAGTGGTTGCACTAAGGTTTCTAGGTATAAAAGGATAGAAAATATGCATATATTGGAATATACATATTCTTATACATTAGTGAGCTTGCACAATATAGCATTAAACAACATTAATTTCAAAACATTAGAGCTTCAAGTTACACTAGGGAAAATGTAGCCTACAATACCTTTTCCAAGGCTGCAGCATACTTACCCCACTGAAACTCACTCATTCTGGAAATGAAATGCTCACAAGTTCTTCAAGCAATGCGAACAGGCTCTTTTACACTTTGTGAAGAAGGATGAGAAGAATAGTGTTTTCTAGGCAGCTTCCTCACTCCTTGAGGCTGCTGCTGCTGGCTATGCTTTATGCAGGCCATGAAAGAAAGGAGTGTCCTTATTTTCTTCCAGAATCAGTAAGAAGCTTGATCCTGATGGTCATTAGGAACTAGCTCACTGCTACTGCAGTAACAGTCGCAGCTAAAGGCCTTATAATTTGTAGTGGTTTTCCCTCCTTTTATTATAACAGGGTCTTCTGTTTATTTTGGTTGTTTGTTTTTTTAAGGTATCCTACAGTCTAATTTTCAGACTTGGTTATGAAGCAAAACTTACGAATTGTTATAAAAGCAATGAAAATGACATTTTTGTCTTTATGTGGGTCCAGAAACCCTTAAGTAAACATAATAATTGATAATTGTTTGTTTGAGTTTTGTGTTATGTTTTTGTTTGCTTTATTATTTGGTTGGTTTTGGTTTTATTTTTTGTACCACCATGTTGCTTTCCTTTTGTAGCTGGTTATAATGGGAAGTTGCTGAGGAAAGGATAAGCATGACAATATAAAGTAATTAACAAACTTTAAAAGACATGATAAATAAGATATGTAGGAGAGTCATGCTATGCATTCTTTAATTATTATTATTTAATCTTAGGATTAAGCAAAAAAAACAAAAAAGATCCACCCAGGCATGATGAACCATGTCATTGTTTTGCTTTCATTGTATGTGTATCACTCTGGCCATTGGAAAGTTTTTTATATGATAGTGCTGAAAAAATCACAATATGTCAAATATAGTCAACATGGTAAGTATCTCCCTATAAGCCTGAAATAAAGTTGTGGTCAATGTATTTCCTTTTTTAAAATCCATCTTGCTTTTTCCTAAAATTAATCTTACATAACTCTCTGCTTTCAGACATTACTGGTTTTCTCTGTCATTCCAATCTAGGAAATTTCACAATGAAGAAAAATCACATTATGAGAAGCAGTATGGGCTGTCATGTGTCTTGTGCAACTTCAGAGCATTTGTTTAAATCATTTGAATGGGTCAAGACTTTGAAGTTTAAATAAGCTTTGAAGGAATGAAAGGATCAAGAATGAATTGCAGTTAATGATGTTTTCAAGTTCCCTCTTTAAGTGACTTTTATGAACAAAAAGAACTACAAAGATTTGCCTTTGAGTAAGTAGTTTCAAGGTCTGTAATTGAAAACAAATGTACAAACCACTGTAGCATTAAATTAGGCATGCATGTGAATATATTAAAATAAATGTTTGAAACAGAGTATCTGCACTTACCAGGTACACCTAAAATGTAAGTTAAAAAATAATAATATTTATTTTCCATTATTATTTATTTTTAATATTTTTTAGATGAACAAAGAGGTAATTTTCTTGGGTGCAAAGTACATTCCATCCCTTGCTACTGAGTAGGGAGTTCATTCCTGGCACTGGTTAATGAAGTAAAGCAAGTCTTTTCCCCAAGGACTCCTTAACAAAGAGGATTCTCAAGGTGTTTGCAAGGGAAGTCAATCAAATTGCATGTAAGTTACAAAACATTTTTCAGGTAAACTTAAAGTTGATAAATTTTAACTCTATGGACACTACACAAGTATTTGGAACTGCAGTAAGAGCTAAATCATGTGGACAATGAGTCAACCACATGTTGACATTCTTCAGATTATGATGAAAAAGCCCTGCTTATGGACATTGCTAAAAAGAGTTTTATTACCTTCAGCAGAGAGATTTGCAGTGTCTTTCATAAAACAGTCTCTTTTCCAAAGGAGATGATGTTTTAAGTCCTGATACACAAGATAGCTTCCCAGAGAAGGCTCTGTGAAGAAAACAATGGGCAAAAAGTAATGCTTGAAATGAAGCAAATACTGAAAAATAGAGTGAAAAGCTGGAAAGAACCTTTCTTTTATTTTTCATCACTTCATCTGAGATAGCTAATAAAGCCTAACAATATTATATATTCCTTACTTTGAAGCCAAGACTTCTCAGGAAGAAAAATTCTAACTCTGACAATGATTTGTGAAGGAGATGTTTGGGCTATCTTGCTCTTCTGTAACTTGAGGTTAAAATTTCAATTTTATATAAATACAGATGTGGGAATGCACTATTTGTCAGTGGGGACTTATCTTTGACTCATTGCTGGATAATCAAATTATATGAGTAAGCTTGATGTCTTTCAAGCTGGGAACTTGAGCTAGTGCAATCAGAAATTCTTTGAATGTTGTCATTTTGTCCTAAGTATGAATTTTTAAGAACCCAATCTGTCTCTTGTTGTTAACTGAAATGGTTAAATTACTGGTATGTATGCAAAGTTTTCTTAATTGCTGATAAAATTTTGCTGTGCAAAGAGAAAGAGGTGATATGCAGAATACACAGTATTTGGTCAAACATTTGGAGTGCATGGGGTTAGCTTTGTTCAGTTTGGAAGACTAGCATTCTTAGTTTGGCTATTTTTGTAGCTTATCATTAAGAAGTTTCAGAAAGAATATTACAGCTCTATGATTTATATTCCTGAATTATAAAATTGGCCTTTTTTTTTTTTTTTTTTTTTTTTTTTGTAATTAAATGTCCTGCATTCTGGCCCTCTGTCTTGTAACAGATTACATTTTAATAGCAAGATGGGCAATTTTGCCTTCTGCCCTTCAGACTTGAAAAGCACAGTTATTTTAAAGTTAATTCAGAGGAAGGATAACACAAAGCTGAACTTAGATACCAAATCATGAGTATTTTATACGCCTGTCATAGGGTTGGGGGAAAGGCTGGGCCTTCTCCCCCCCCAGTAAGTAAAGGGAAGAAAATTGAAAGGGAAAAAAAAACGCAGCCAGATTAGCAAGAGGAATGTGCTATATATTTACAAAGCAGTTTAGGGAACGCAGGGAAATATATACAGAATTTACAGTATTTACAATATATACAGAAATATACAACAGAGTGACACAGAAATGAGATTTCCCTCCTCTGATGAGGGGGGCTCCCCACCCCTGTATCCCCCTTCTCTCCCCTTTTCCCCAGAGAGGGTTAGAAAGAGAGAAAGAGAGCAAATGTTAAAAATGTTAAAAGCAGTTGGGCGGTTATGTGTTAGAAGAGGCCTTATCTTATTGGTCAGTCTGGCCGAAAGCCCAGAAAGCTGCGAGCTGCAAGCCACCGAAGGAGGGGAAGAAAAACTGAGACTAGTCCCACTGGGAATCAAGACTTAAGGCAGTGCTTCTGCCTCTCCACCAATGAAATTAGTTTAGACCTGCCCTTTGTTTATAAACATTCAGCCATAGTGTCCCTTTGTTAAAGGCACCACCTCAAACAGTCACAATGCCATTACAACACACATATTTTTCAAATGACTCTTCAGAGATGCCCAGGAACTAGAAGAGGAAGTTTGCAAGTTCTCTTGAGGGTAAAATGTCCCGACGCCAGGAATACAGAGAATACACATTAGTTATCACCAGCAGCAGAATTATACACACCAAATAAATCACCTTTGGATCCCAGGCATCACCTAAAGTTACTCTCTCCTCAGGCGGAATCTTAAAACCCTTTATCTCAATTGGGAGAGTGGTGGAGGTAACATTTCTGTATTTCGCTGGCCGTAATAAATCAATACATTTTCCATACCATAATCTAACTCTATACATAACCCACATATAAATTGTCCGCACCAAATATTTACCCAGGTAATCCAAAATCAAACCCGAACAATATCTGTAAACCAGAGCCCCAAAAATTGAAAAGAATAATCGCTCCACAAACCACAATACCTTCATGTTTGCTAATTCAGCTAGAAAACACTAAATCAATCAAATAATAAATTAAACTAATTATCTGCCGCACGTTGGGTACGCCAAGAAAAAAAATGTCATAGGGTTGGAAGGGTAAGGCCAAAAAGCCTTCTCCCTCCCCCCTGTAAAGTAAAGGGAAAGAAAATTGAAGGGAAAGGGGAAAAAAACCTCACAGCTGAATTAGCAAAGCAGTGGAGCTGTATATTTACAAAGCAATGCAGGATATGCAGGGGAATATATACAAATTTACAATATTTACAATATATACAAAGATATGCAATAAAGTAGGTCAGAAATGAGAGTTCCCCCCTCTGCTGGGGGGGAGGTTCCCCACCTCCGCTCTCCCCTCTCTCCCCCCTTTCCCCAGATCGGGTTAGAAAGAGAGAGAAAAGAGAAAAAAGGTTAGAAGCAGTTTTGTGTTAATTGGAAAGCAGTTAATACAGGCCTTATAGCTTATCAGTTTTCAAGGCCAAAGCCTTGGCTGAAAGCCCAGGAGCTGCAAGCCGCTGCCCGAAGGAGAAGCGGAAGCAAGACTAAAGATAAAAGTGCCGGAGTGCCCGGGATACCCTCCTGCACTCCCAGTTCAGAAGGTGCTTCCTCCCACTTTACCAATGAAATTAGTTTAGATCGTTCTTTTCGTATACCAACTTCCGTCCACCATATTCCCTTTCTTAAGGGGACAACCTCAGCCAGTGAGAGATGCCCAGGAACTAGAAGAGGAAGTTTGCAAGTTCTTTTGAGAGTAAAATGTCTATAGTGATAGGTCTATATTTAGCTGTAAAAGGTGTATAGTGATAGGTCTATATTTAGCTGATATTAAAGTAGTCTGAAATTCTATTGCTTTCTTTTTACAAAGTGTTTGTGAATTAAAAATAAACTTTCCGGCTTTACAATACTGGAAATAAATTTCAGCTATTTGAAATTAATTTATTTATCTTACAGATGGGATTTTCAACATTTAAATCAACCTGTGAAATGTTTTGATGCTGTTAGCGTGGACCATTTTTATTAAATACTTGGTGGAGGCAATAATTTCCATCCTAAATTCATTAAACATGCTTTCCAATCTGTTACATGAACAAAAACAGGTGTTTGTTTAATAGAACTACGTTTTCTATTCTACAGAGACCTTGCACCTGTAAGCATAATTCCCTAGCGCAACTGGCCTTTGACCAATATGTTTAGGAAAAGAACAAGAGTTACTTTTTTTCCCCCCTGTACCTCATTCTTATAAATTTCTAAAGAGCACGACTTTCAAAGCTGCTCAGTTTTGGAAATGTTAGTAATTTTACCTCATAGATCTGAGAGCAAGTATTGTTTTTACTGGTGTTATATTGGGGGGAAAAATAATCACAAACACACAAAAAAACCCACCCCCACACACACCCCCCCCCCACACAAAAACAACCCCCAAAAAACTCCACAAAAAACCACCAAATATAAAATCCTAAACCCAAAACCCCCAGACATTTGAAATGCACATATCTCAGGAAATACTTCCCCCCATTATATCTTTGATTGTTCACTATCCATAGCATGTATAGGTTGTTTGTTTGCTTCTTTGGGTTTTTGTTTATTTGCTTTTTGGCCTTTTTTAAAATTTATTTATTCATTTAAACTTTTCCATGCTTGGTAACCTCCTGTTTTGGCAGGACATTTTAGTGTGATTTCTCCTCACTGACGTTTTCATAGATAATGAGATGAAAATCAAACTCTTTTCAAGATGTCATTTTGCTTTTTACTAATCTTTATGCTGCTTGTACTCAGATGTTTACAATCCAATTTATTCTTGTAGAAGGTAAAATTGTTTGGTTTTGTTCTTTGTCCACTAACACTCAAAGGAAATGAGAAATATTTGATTTATTTCTGCAAGTGTAATGCTTTCAACTCTTTGGAAACAGGCATATGTAATCAACAGAGATATTTTTCTTCAATTTCAGTAGCAGTATCTTAATCAATATGTGCCTTCATCATATGCTTATATATATGAACTCTTACATTTAAAAATAATAATAATTCCTTTATGATAGAGGACTGCCTAAGAGTCAAAGTTGGATATTAAGGATAAAAATACAAATATGGAAAATTAATCACCAAAGAAATAAAATCAGCACTCATAATCAGTCAGTGTTAAAATGCACAGCTGCCTATTCATGATTTCACTATAGACTAGAGGACTTTTGGTTCCTGCTTCTAGTCTTGGGACAAATTTTCCACAGGTTTGGGAGCATAAGGTTAGATAATATGAGACTGAGGTGTACAGAATTAACTGGTGTAATAGTTTAATAGTAAGTCAATATGAGCATAGATATGTCTGAAGTAATTTAACTGATATTTTGTGAGCATATGGAATATCCCTGTACCAACAGCTTTACTCCATGCAAATATAGGTGACATTATGTAAAAAATATTCATTTCACAGCCTTTTAATTCTACTGAGTTAATTCTACCAGGAATATGGCAGACACTAAAATTACTTTCTATAAACATCAAAAGTGGGTTTTATAAGGATAAACACATTTTAATGCTTTACCTGGTACATGAGAGAAATAATTTATATTTTGCAGTAAAACACTTGGCTTGGAAGATGAACCAAATTTATTATCAACATATAAAATGCATCATGGTTTACTGTACTTGAAATGAGCACCATATTTAATTGTTATAATGACAAACATTTTGAAAAGACTGGTAGTATGTTGGTCAAATTTTCCCTCTGATAAAATAGCTTGCTCTCTGCACTACAAAAACATTCTGATGTTTAAGTTACGTAACACCTGGACCATAACATTTTGTTCAGATATTTGCTCAAAAAGAAACAGAAAAAGGAAAAAGGTAAGATACTTAAATTTATTTGGTTTGGTTTTACTTTGTTTCTGTTATTTCAGTGAAACTGTTTAAGCTTTTAGAAATGAATAAGGAGGTGTGGAAAATATTTATTTTGGATCATTTTGATGTATCTAGACATTTAGCAGTGTTTTGGAAAGACTCAAATGAGTCTACATCAAAAGATTGAAATTGACCTCCCAGGTGAGATTAATGGAATTAATGATTCTGAGATGTTATAGGTGTCCTGAGTAATAGGTTCAAAGCTGTAAAACAGATCCACAGAAGCATGAAAGTAATTTATTTTTAGCATGGGAAACAGCAGGATTTTTTTAATACCTAGTATTTTGTCAAGTTTAGAATCATTGCAGCTTTCTCACAGAAAGGGTGATTAGGCACTGGAATGGACTGCTCAGGGAAGTGGGGGAGTTGCCCTCACTGGAGGACTTTAAGAAAAGGTTGGATGTGGCACTTGGTGGCATGGTTTAGCTGATGTCATGGTGTTATGTCATAGGCTGGACTTGGTGATCTCAGAGGTCTTTCCCAGCCTCAGTAATTCTGTGATTCTGTGATTCCTTATCTTCCTTATCCTCTTTCATAAAGATGGATAGATCACAAGCACCAAAACAAATACTGTGATTTTGAAATATTTACATCTGATTTCTTTTCCCAGTAGCTTACTGTTATTGAAGGTGTAAGAGTTGGATAGTAAAATCTCATAGGAAGACTACCCTAAAAGATTAAACAGTGTTGTTGCTTTGTGGGAAGCGTTCTTGAAGCTATCATTCACTATACTTTGGCTCAAGAAAGCAACTGGACATTTACTTTAAGTATGTTGTTTTCAACTGCAGACAGGAATCACTTGGCTTACATGAGTGGAAGATGTACTGCATTCAAGTTACTGCCAGCTCCTAACAAGGAATGATGTGATCAAAGGAGATAACATGGGGACTTTTTGCATTTGTGAAAGCTATATACCTTGTTTTATGTTAATATGAAGTAGTGTTATCATTAATTCTCAAAGAAAGTTGTTTTCTGTTTGGCATTAGTTTTTCTTCTTTACTTCATCCCATTTTAAGCCAAATTAATATTGCAAGATGAGTGTTCCACACTCTATATAAAGGCTGTCTTGGGGTATCCCTTTTCTGAGTAATGTTATTGCAGCCTAACTCAGCAGAGATACGCCTGTCCAAAAAAGGTTACTCACAGACCGTAGTTTGTCAGGAAAAATAAGGAAAAAAAAGTAATCAACAAACCAAATAAAAATAACAAACTCCTTACCTGAAGATTACATTTATGTTATTGTTGTCTCACTTAGAAATACCACTGCTCAATGAGAGTTTAGAAGTAAAGTAGGTTTATATTTTTTCTTGTCTCATGGCCTTTTAATTAAATCTGCTGTTATGAATGGATTCAATAGGCACATTGAGCTTTTTGTATATATAGACAAATTCCATATATAAATATATATATTCCATTCAAAATGTCTGTGTGGAAATATTCTCCCCTAAAAATCTTTATTGTTGGGTTATAATTCAACTGCTGTCTAATTCAGCTGCTTGCATATATGACTGCTGCTTGATGTATGTGACTGATTCACACCAGCTGAAAGTAGAAAGGAAGCTCCAGAATACTTTCTGTGCCTTAATCTGGGGACTCAGAAAAGAATTAAGAATTTATCTCCTTTAGATATATGTCTGAATGTAGACTGGTTGACCATGTCCATTGTTATTTAAACAGTGGATGAATCACAACAGGCAGTTAACATTTGCAAAATACATTTATTTTGTTTCTATTCATAGGAAAGAAAAATGTTTTAGCTGTCACAAACTTAAAATACGTAAAGTACATTAAAAAGACACACACTTTAGGTTGTATGTATTTGTGGTTACTTTTTCTTTTTCCATGAAGGCTGTTTAACGGGAATTCGCAAACTTCCAACTCTAATAATGTGGAAAAAAAAATAATAAAATGTTATTTGATTATGTGGTGGGGTGGAAAGGGTAAGGCCAGGAAGCCTCTTCCCTCCCCCCTGTAAAGTAAAAGGGAAAAAAAAAAAATGAAGGGAAAGGAAAAAAAAACTCACAAGCTGAATTAGCAAAGCAGTGGAGCTTTATATTTACAAAGCAATGTAGGGTATGCAGGGGAATATTTACAAATTTACAATATCTACAATATATACAAAGATATACAACAGAGTAACACAGAAATGAGAGTAACCCCCCTCGGCAGAGAGGGGGTTCCCCACCTCCGCTCTCCCCTCTCTCCCCCCCCTTTCCCCAGAGTGGGATAGAAAGAGAGAGAAAAGAGAGGAAAAAAAATGTTAGAAGCAGTTCGTGTTAATTGGAAGGGAGTTAATACCGGCCTTTATCTGTCTTCAAGGCCGAGGCCTTGGCAGAAAGCCCAGCACAAGACAGAGCTGCTGCACGAAGAAAAGGCGGAAGCAAGACTAAAGATAGAGTGCCGGAGTGCCCAGGATAGTCCTCCTGCACTCCCAGTTCAGAGGGTGCTTCCTCCCACTTCACCAATGAAATAGTTTAGATTATTCTTTCCGTTTACCAACTTCCGTCCACCATATTCCCTTCCTTAAGGGGGCAACGTCAACCGGCCACAGATTATTACTTATTCAGCACTCCTGGATGATTTCAACGCATTTAACTTTTATCAAGCGAAATGATGAAAGTTAATACTATTGTTTTAAGACATTGTGTGTCAGAGTCACATACACAGACAAAATACATTTTCTAGGATTTTGATAAATTCAAGCCAGATTTCTATAGGAGTCTAGAATGGGGTGCTTGGTGCCATGGTTTAGTTGATTAGATAGTGTTGGATGATAGGTTGGACTCGATGATCTCAAAGGTCTTTTCCAACCTGGATAATTCTATTCTATTCCACACTAATTTTGGATATTTAGAAATGGAAAGGGCTCTATGATATTAACCCCTTCAGGGAGGCAAGCGTATGTAAATTGTCTCTGAAATCCATGATTTTTGTTGTTGTTTGTTTTTTTTTTCTCTTAATAATTTTAGTGAATAGAGTGTTTCAAGCTTCACTGAAATATTTTTTCCCTTAATGTTTATTCCCTAAGTACTGAAGTCTGAGCAGTCTTCCTTGTTGTGTAGGTGGTCCATGGTGCACTATGTTCTCCAGTTACTTGAATTAGTATTTTCTGAACCTGCAGTCTCACTTCATTCTGATTTCCATTCCCACTCCCATCGCCTTCTGATGACTTGAAGTGACTCTCTTGCCACTTCCTCACCCCATGCTTCTCACCTCCACTGGCTCTATCATGCTCTATCTGCTCTTCTCATCCCCTTATCCTCAGGTCCAGCTTTTTACTCTTTTGTCTTTGGCTCATGCTTCCTCCCTCAATCTGTCATGTAGATAGTAGTAAAGGAATACCAAGGTCACTACATATATAAAGGGAACTGCAAAAGAGCAAATATAGTTGAGATCTGACATACGTTGCTCCTGCAGGCACAAAGGTTTGTTGGAGCTCTGTGTCAGGAAAGCTAATTTGGAGCAGAAGTGAGCAGTCACAGGAAAAAGCAGGAAGGGGATTTTATGTGTCCCAGATGCAAATAATCTTTTTATGATTCTGGGAATTACTGCAGATAACAATTATTTCCAGTGAAACCCTCACTGAACTGCTTCTGTTGTGTGATAAAGCAGCTCCAGCACAGAGAAAACCTACAGGACACACAGATGATAACTCTATCAAGATCCTAATTATGTGTGAATTTTACTCATTTTAAAGTTTGTTTATTTTGTAGTATATAGATGACTCTGTTGATACATAACTAGAAAAATTAAAGGACTGCACTGTATTTAAAATCTGCTCTTCATCAGCATTGTGCAGAAAAAAATGTTTCTTTTCTTTCTTTCCTTCTTTCCTTCTTTCTTTCTATTTTTCAATGTGGGAGAAGTATTTACTTTCCGCCAATATTGACATACACCTAGAGCTTGCTCATTCCACTTGAGAACAATTAACTTCAAATAAGCAACACTTTGAAAACTAAGAATAAACTAGGTTGGAAGAGACCTTCAAGATCATCACATTCAACCTATTAACTAATCCAACCCACCTAATCAACTAAACCATGGCACCAAGTACCCTATGAAGTCTCCTCCTGAACACCACCAATGATGGTGACTCTACCACCTCCCCAGGCAGCCCATTCCAATGGGCAATCACTCTCTCTGTGTAGAACTTCTTCCTAACATCCAGCCTAAACCTCCCCTGGTGCAGCTTGAGACTGTGTCCTCTTGTTCTGGTACTGGCTGCCTGGGAGAAGAGACCAATATCTGCCTGTCTACAACTTTCCTTTAGGTAGTTGTAGACAGCAATAAGGTCACCCCTGAGTCTCCTCTTCTCCAGGCTAAGCAACCCCAGCTCCCTCAGCCTCTCCTCATAGGGCTTGTGCTCCAAACCCCTCACCAATTTCGTTGCCCTTCTCTGGACACATTCCAGCAACTCAACATCCTTCCTAAACTGAGGGGCCCAGAACTGGACACAGTACTTAAGGTGTGGCCTAACCAGTGCAGCATACAGGGGGAGAATCACCTCCCTGCTAAAAAAAAAAAAAACAAGGAAGACATTGCTTAATGGAGAGAACACTGCTGCCCTCTGCAGTGGGCATGAACTCATGACCTTCCCATTAAGAGTCTTATGCGCTACCAACTGAGTGACATGGTCCCCCCCCTTAAGATTAACTTGTAAGCAATGGAAGGGGATTATGTAAAGCATAAATACTGGTAACACTGAAACACAGCTCCTGTGCATATGTCATAAAGTAATTTTGCTTTTCTCTTTCTAAAATGATCATTTACCTTGTGGTACGTCTTGAGTATAACGTAAGCACCGAGTCTTATAGGAGGTACATATAGCAAGACTACTACTAGGAAAAGAAGCACAGAAGAATTATCAAAATTAGTCACCAAAGCAATATTTATTCTGAGCTTGAAGAATTCTGATTTACATGACAAGTCTAAGAGCAAAAGACATAGAAACTTAAAATCTGAAATCCATAATGGCGCATACCAATAAACTACACTATTTCAAATGCTCACTCCTCTTGCAGTCAATTTTTCATGCACTGAAGCCAGAATGTAGGGGAAAGTTTTTGTAGAAAGCATATCTAAAAATAAGGTCCATGGTGGCATTTGGCATGGGGTTACATGCTGATGAATTTTACATTGGAATATATGCCCTCATTGTTGGAAATTGTTGGCATAATAATTTAGTTTTGTTCCTCTTTAAGGAAATCAAAGCAGATTTTGATATTTTATTAAGCTTTTAAATTAAAACTCAAGAGTCTGACATCAAATTGTAAATCTGACCTTAAATCACTGGAACATCATATCATGGTGTACAATGGAAATCAAGCTGAATGCCTCCGTGAAATCATTGCCTCCATGCCTAACCATGCCTACTGCTGGGTATTCAGTTGCAAATTCCAGGTCAATTTCTCTTGTCCAGTGCAGCACCATCTGAAGTGCTTCAATTTGTTTTTAACCCCATGGACAAACTAGTCTACTGAGATGCTGTAACCTGTTACCTTATTTTTGTCAAACATGATCCTCAAATGTAAATAAAATGTTCTCAATGGAACATTTTACCTACAATACCTTTCATTTTTTGATGATGACTAGCAGCTGCATGTAAATATGCAGAATAGAATAGAATAGAATAGAATAGAATAGAATAGAATAGAATAGAATAGAATAGAATAGAATAGAATAGAATAGAATAGAATAGAATAAGCCAGGTTGTAAGAGACTTTTGAGATCATCGAGTCCAACCTATCAGCCAACACTATCTAACCAAATAAACCATGGCACCAAGCACCCCATCCAGTCTCTTCCTAAACACTTCCAGTGATGGTGACTCCATCACCTCCCTGGGCAGCCCATTCCAATGGCAAATCATTCTTTCTAGGAAGAACTTCTTCCTAACATCCAGCCTAAATCTCCCCTGGTACAGCTTGAGACTGTGTCCTCTTGTTCTTGATGCCGGTTGCCTGGGAGAAGAGACCAACCCCCACCTGGCTACAACCTCCCTTCAGGTAGTTGTAGAGAGCAATAAGGTCACCCCTGAGCCTCCTCTTCTCCAGGCTAAGCAACCCCATCTCCCTCAGCCTCTCCTCTTAGGGCTTGAGCTCCAAACACTTCACATGTACAATGAAGAGGTTATGGTGCCATACAGTTCGCACAACTATCTGGGTACTCCAAGGACAGCCTTGATGTTCACTGTAAAAGCAAATTTGCCCTGTGAAAGGTTAAGCGGCAGAAGTATGTATAAAAAAACTATCCAATCCCCAAATGAGTTTTCCACCTGTTTGTGTCAAATTCTTCTTGTTATTAATGGAGAATACCATTTATCTTTGTAAGTAAATTATAAACCTAGGAAGAGTCCTACAAAACTTGTTTGTTTTGTTGTTCTTGTTTCCTTTTTAAATAGCTTTATTTTATTATTTTTAAGCAAGCTGTGATATCATTGTGCTGTAGGCAGCTAGACATAGTCTGACTTATTCTGAAACAGAATAATAATTTTCAGCTAACAGCACCCACTATGGGCATTCTTTACATAAAACAAGATTTAACTACCAGTGCTATTCAAAGTCACATCAGTCTCAGAGAATAATGGCAGCAAAGATATACTCGAGGTGAGTCAAAGATAGACTCGAGGTGAGGAGGAAATTATTCACCAAGCGAGTCATTTGTCATTGAAATGGGTTGCCCAGGGAGGTGGTTGAGTCATCGTCCCTGGAGGCATTCAAGAGGAGATTGGACGTGGCACTTGGTGCCATGGTCTAGTCATGGGGTCTGTGTTGATAGGTTGGACTTGATGATCCTCGAGGTTCTTTCCAACCTAAGTTACACTGTGATACTGTGATACTATTTAAGAAACTAAATTAAAGAGACTATAACCCTATAAAACAGTTTGCCTGTTGTATAGTATCTTTCTCCTATTGGAACTTTAATACAATAATATTATTTTTGTAGGTTTCTTGTTGGTTTTCTTTTTAATCTTGGGAATTTTACTTTACTTTCTGCACAGAGACTCATCTTCCATTTACTCCATATCTGACTATGAATATTAGAAGAATTAAGTCTTTCAGGAGTTGCAGCTCCTGGTTCTATTTTAAAAGGGAAAACCTCAAATCTATTTCTAGCAATTTAAAATAGTGATTGACAGTCAAGGTGAAATTCACTTATTTTAACTTAATCTATATTGTTTTAAATTCATAGTTGTCATACTCCCTTTATAGTTCATAGAGATAAGCCACTCACGAAGGCAGTGGTTTTTATGAACCATAGAACATAACCAAATGTAGAGGGAACCCAGAAAGCTATTTGAGATTAAGTGTAATTTTCAGGGATCTACATTGAGGCACGATTAATTCCACCCTTCTTCTCAGAAAATAATGACAGGCTGTGGATTTCAGATACAAGAATAGGATTTTTGAGATATGTTTCTGTGATCTTTGAGATATATTTCTATGTGGTATGATGATCTAGTTCCAGCTAGACATGACTCTCTGTAGAAGATAGTCTGAATTGCTGTTGTCAAATGTTATTTGAAATGCAGATTTGAGTCACACAGAGTTGGATATATGACACAGGACCTACAAGAGACCCACTTCTTTTCCAAGTGGTAGCTGAAGACTTGATATGAGGAATCACAAATGGCACAATAGTATGTAATCTTAAATGGCTTTTATCTAATAAATAAACCTTTAATGTTAGGGAGAAGAGAATTTTGGTCTTGCTATCTCTCTGGGCTGATGAATTTTAATAATGGATGGAAAGATTTCTACAGAAGGGATTGGGAATGCATATTTTTATTTTCTCTGCATAGAGGACAATATTTTAAGAGTTCTTAAATCTAAGTTTCAATGTCTTGATGTCAAGAAGAAATTGATTCTATGTCTCTTTTCTATGTAGGTGTGGAAATGACTAACCCAGACAAACATAAAAAGGAAGGAGTAAAAGGAACCAGGAAATTTAGAAAGCAGCATATAGTCAGCATTTCTTAATGGGTAGCCGAGACAACTCGACACTCAGCATACAAGTTTTAAGATAAAAACCTGTAGCTTTCCCTGTGATTTATATAGGGATGTTAGATATGCAATTTAGAGTTTTTCTTCTGACATGGTGTGGCCGGTTGACGTTGCCCCCTTAAGAAAGGGAATATGGTGGACGGAAGTTGGTAAACGGAAGGAATAGTCTAAACTAATTTCATTGGACGAGTGGGAGGAAGCACCTTCTGAGCTGGGACTATACTGGACATTTCCAGCACTTCTCAGTCAGTCTTGCTTCCGCCTTTGCATGGTGCAGCAGCTCTGCAGCTAACTCTGTGCTGGGCTTTCTGCCAAGGCCCCGGCCTTGAAAACAAGATACCAGGCCTGTATATTAACTCTTTTCCAATTAACACAAAACTGCTTTAACTTCTTTCTTTCGCTCTCTCTCTCTTCTAACCTAATCTGGGGAAAGGGGGGAAAGAGGGGAAAGAGGAGGTGGGGAACCCCCTCTGTCCAGAGGGGGGTCACTCTCATTTCTGTGTTACTCTGTTGTATATCTTTGTATATATTGTAGATATTGTAAATTTGTAAATATCTCCCTGCAAACCCTACATCGCTTTGTAAATATAGCTCCACTGCTTTGCTAATTCAGCTTGCGAGTTTTTTTTCCTTTCCCTTCAATTTTTTTTCCCTTTTACTTTACAAAGGGGGAAGGGAGGAGGCTTCTTGGCCTTACCCCTTCCAAACCCACCACATTTTTTTTTATTGGCGTACCCAACGTGCGGCAGATAATTAGTTTAATTTATTATTTGATTGATTTAGTGTTTTCTAGCTGAATTAGCAAACATGAAGGTATTGTGGTTTGTGGAGCGATTGTTCTTTTCAATTTTTGGGGCTCTGGTTTACAGGTATTGTTTGGGTTTGATTTTGGATTACCTGGGTAAATATTTGGTGCGGACAATTTATATGTGGGTTATGTATAGAGTTAAATTATGGTATGGAAAATGTATTAATTTGTTATGGCCAGTGAGATACAGGAATGTTACCTCCACCACTCTCCCAATTGAGATAAAGGGTTTTAAGATTCCACCTGAGGAGACAGTAACTTTAGGTGATGCCTGGGATCCAAAAGTGATTTATTTGATGTGTATAATCCTGCTTTCAGTGATAATTAATGTGTATCTGCTGGTCTCTTTGCGGCGAGAGAGAAAGGTGTCCAGAGCTTGTTTTGTTATTAAAACTAGATCAAAAAGAAAACGCCGTGGCTCTCGATCAGCCCCAGAGTCATCTAGTGACGAGGACTGTGGAGAACCCGTGTCAGTCAAAAAGAAGGCTAAAAAGTTAATTGGTAAGGCAGCTCTAAATGACTTTGCTGATTCTAGCAAGCAGCCAAGGGTATCGGCTGGTATCAACATGGCGCCTACTCCTTCTCCCACTCCTTCTCCTTCTTCTTCTTCTCCATTGCCCAGTAATGGAGCAACGTCACTTCCACCCACTCCCTCGGTGGGACCGGAAGTCACTGCCCCAGCAGCTGATTTATCTCAGGACCTGTCAGCTTCCATTAAGGTGGCTGTAAATTCAAACACAGCTCCAGTTAAGGTGGCTCCTTTAGAGACTAGAGCTGGAAAGGGCAAAGATGGAGAAGAAGAGGAAGAGACTGATCCTGGTGAGGGGCCCTCTACTCAAAAAGATCCTGCTCAGGAGGAAGAGAAGGTTTGTTTTAAAGATCTAGCTAACCTAGTGAGATCAAAGCAGGATAGAGATGAAGCTAGGAAAGCAGCTGGCAAAGGTGGTTCTCAGCTTAAAGAGATCCTTAGGAGAATGACAGCAGGATTATACGGGCAAAGAATTCAGGGAGACGAGGAGGAAGATGATATTACGGACTGTTCGTCACCACGGGAGGAATTGAGAAATGTCCGTAAAGATTTCACCAGGGCAGATAAGGAGCCAGTTCTAGCTTGGCTTAGTAGATGTTATGATACAGGTGCTTCAGCTCTAACAGTTGGAGACAAGTCAGCAGCTCAGTTAGGAACTCTCTCAAGGGACAATGGAATAGATAGACATCTAGGCGAAGCTCTCGGTAAGGTTAATCTGTGGATACGCCTTTTAATAGCGGTTGCCCTGAGATACCCTTCCCGAGATGATCTTCCATGGAATCCTAAACCCTGGACTACCATAGATGAGGGAATTAAGCGCTTGAGAGAATTTGCTGTTAGAGAGCTACTCTATGGTGAACATGAAACTCTGAATCCTGATGACATTCCTGTGGGTATTGGTCTTGCTAAAAAGATCATCAAACTTGCTCCTTCTAATTATGCAAACATTCTGGCAAGCAGAATTGTGTCAAGAAGTTATGGTGGAGCTTCTCCCACGGTTGGCCAATTCAGTGATCAAATGAGACAATTGGAGGATAGCATGACACGTGGTTCTTTGGTTTCGGCCATTAAAACTATGTCTGGTGATATACAAAATTGCATAAGAGAGTTAAAAGATGAATTTAGAAATTCCATATCCCAATTGGCACAAAGGGATAATTTCAATTCTTCCTCCAGGTGGGTACAAGTTTCATCTGTGAGGAATACACGTCCTCCAAGGAGGTCATTCCAAAACAGGACATTCCAAAACAGGTCACTCCAAAACAGACCACCAAGGCAATCACGTAGAACTATTTGGATAACTCTGCGTGATCAGTTTGGTGAGAACATGAACCGCTGGGATGGCCAACCAACTTCTAACCTTTTCAGGAGACTGAGGGAATTGCAAAGTGGCAGAACCCAAGGTAGCAATACCAGAAGGGTAGCTGTTACTTCCACAGTTCCCCAGAACGACTCTTATGGCTCCAACAGTGGCTCCAGTTATAACATGCAAAGTTATAACCCTGCACAATATGTGCAATGCACATGTGCGCATGTTCCCCATAACTAGGGGTGCCCTGCCTCCCGCCAGGGGGAGGAGAGGGATAACAGAGATAACAGAATCTATTGGGATGTGTACATCCAGTGGCCTGGCACTTCACAATTTCGGAACTACAGGGCCTTGGTTGACACAGGAGCTCAGTGCACCATAATACCATCAAATTATCAGGGATCAGAGTCTATAACTATTCTGGGAGTCACTGGTGGATCTCAAGAGTTAAGTAAGGTAGAGGTTAATATAAGTTTAACTGGTAAACAATGGAGGAAGCATACAGTTGTGACCGGACCTGATGCACCTTGTATTTTGGGAATTGATTTTCTGAGAGAAGGGCGTTTCAAAGACCCTAAAGGTTACAAATGGGCTTTTGGAGTAGCTTCTATAGAAATTGATGGACAAAAATTGAAGCTATCTGCCAGACCCGAACTTTCTGATGAATCTGCAGTTGTGGGACAACATAAGATACAGGACATTAAATTGCCGGTTGCTTCTCAGACTGTGCATCACAGACAATACAGAACCAACCGTGACTCTTTGTTGCCCATTCAGAATCTGATTCGTCAGTTGGAGAGTCAGAAAGTCGTCAGCAAAACTCATTCCCCTTTCAACAGTCCAGTGTGGCCTGTGCGGAAGCAGAATGGAGACTGGCGTCTGACGGTAGACTACCGAGCCCTAAATGAAGTGACACCACCTATGAGTGCAGCAGTACCAGACATGATGGAGCTACAGTATGAGCTGGAATCCAAAGAGGCCAAATGGTATGCTACCATAGATATTGCTAATGCATTTTTCTCTATTCCCATAGCAGAAGAGTGCAGGCCTCAGTTTGCTTTCACCTGGAGAGGAATCCAGTACACTTTCAACAGGCTGCCAATGGGCTGGATCCACAGCTCAAGCATCTGTCATGCAGTGATCCACGATGCTCTGGAGAAAGGCGGTGCTCCAGAACACATCCAGTTCATTGATGATATCATCGTCTGGGGTAAAACTGCTGAGGAAGTTTTCGAGAAAGGTAACAAAATCATTGACATTCTTCTGAATGCAGGTTTTGCCATCAAGCGAGACAAGGTGAAAGGACCTACCACAGAGATTCAGTTTCTGGGAGTGCGGTGGCAAGATGGACGCCGACACATTCCAGTGGATGTGGTAAATAGAGTCTCTACCATGGCAAGTCCCACAAACAAACAAGAGACCCTACGTTTCTTAGGGATAGTGGGATTTTGGAGACTGCACATTCCTGGATACAGTCAGATTGTGAAACCTCTGTATGATGTGACTCGAAAGAGAAACCATTTCCACTGGGGACCTGAGCAACAAGCAGCCTTTGACCAGATAAAGCAAGAGGTAATTCAAGCAATGGGTCTGGGACCTGTCCGAGATGGTCCAGACATTAAGAACATTTTGTACACGGCTGCAAGTGACAATGGTCCAACCTGGTGCTTGTGGCAAAAAGCTTCAGGTGAGACACGTGGATGACCTCTTGGTTTCTGGAGTCGAGGTTACAGAGGTTCAGAGGCTAACTATACTCCAACAGAGAAAGAAATCTTAGCTGCCTATGAAGGAGTAAAAGCATCTTCTGAAGTGATTGGAACTGAATCACAACTTCTTCTAGCTCCCAGATTACCAGTTTTAAATTGGATGTTCAAAGGCAAAGGATCCACACCACATCATGCCACAGACTCAACCTGGTCCAAGTGGATGGCTCTGATAACACAGAGAGCTCGAATGGGAAATCTTGAAAGACCTGGTCTAGTGGAGGTGATCTCAAGTTGGCCTGAAGGCATCAACTGTGCCAAACCTCCAGAGGAGAAAGTAACTCGTGCTGAGGAAGCTCCTCCTTACAATGACCTTTCTGATGATGAAAAGAAATATGCTTTGTTCACAGACGGTTCCTGTCGTCTTGTTGGAAACAAGCGAAGGTGGAAGTCTGCAGTGTGGAGTCCAACACGCCGAGTTGCAGAGGCGAAAGATGGAGAAGGAGAATCCAGTCAGTTCGCAGAGGTAAAAGCTGTCCAGCTAGCTCTCGACGTAGCTGAACGTGAGAGATGGCCAAAGCTTTATCTCTACACCGACTCATGGATGGTAGCCAATGCTCTATGGGGTTGGCTAAAGAACTGGAAAAAGAGTGGTTGGCAGAGAAAAGGAAAACCCATTTGGGCAGCCAACCTATGGCAGGACATTGCTGATCGAATCGAGAGAATTCCAGTGAAAGTGAGACACATCGATGCTCACATTCCTAAGAGCAAAGCTACTGAGGAACAGCAACACAACCATCAGGCAGATCTAGCTGCAAGAGTTTCTCAAGTAGACATAGACTCTAATCTTGATCTCGACTGGAAACACCGAGGTGAGATATTCTTAGCTCGGTGGGCTCATGATTCGTCAGGACATCAAGGCAGAGATGCAACATACCAATGGGCTCGTGACAGATCCATAGACATTTCCATGGATGCTATCACACAAGTCATCCATGACTGTGACATTTGTGCTGCTATTAAGCAGGCAAAACGACTTAAGCCCTTGTGGTATGGTGACAGATGGTCCAAGTACAAGTATGGTGAAGCTTGGCAGATTGACTACATCACTCTACCACGTTCTCGTTCTGGTAAGCAATACGTGCTTACTATGGTAGAGGCAAACACTGGATGGTTGGAAACTTATCCAGTTCCACATGCAACTGCACGCAACACCATTCTTGGTCTGGAAAGACAGATCCTGTGGAGACACGGAACTCCAGAGAGGATTGAGTCAGACAACGGAACTCATTTCAAGAACAACCTTGTAAAGAACTGGGCAAAAGAGCACGGTATTGAGTGGATATTCCACATTCCCTACTATGCACCAGCTTCAGGGAAGATTGAACGCTACAACGGTTTGTTGCAGACCACTCTCAAAGCCATGGGAGGTGGATCTTTGAAAAACTGGGAAAAACATTTAGCACAAGCAACCTGGCTGGTAAATAGTAGAGGTTCAGTGAACCGAGCTGGACCTGCACATTCAGATTTGCTACGGAAAGTAGAAGGTGATAGAGTTCCTGTTGTTAGAGAAAAGAACCTGTTAGGTAAAACTGTTTGGGTATTTTCACCCTCAGGAGAGGCTAAACCTGTCCGAGGGGTGGTTTCAGCTGAAGGTCCGGGTCACACTTATTGGGTAATGCAAGAGAATGGTGAAATTCAGTGTATTCCACAAAGAAATTTAACTTTAGCTGAAAGAGGTTAACTTTGAACTGTTGTACAGCTACATCGCGTCCAAAGGAAGAGTCAACAAGAAATCTACGGTGCACGAACCCTGAGATCCCTGAGAGCCCTGAGTCAACTAAGAGACCCTGAGAATCCCTGTTTCCCTTTTCTTCGCTTCGTTGGCGAAGAAAATTAACTGTTTTCCATTTTTCTCATTTTCTGATTTTCTTGGACTTTTGAATCATCTCCATCTGAGCATAGCCGGAATGGACTATGAACTTTACTCACGAACTGTAAATATCATTTTGGATTGGATGGACAGTATGAACAGCCAATGAAATTGTTTAGAAGGGGTGGACTGTGGCCGGTTGACGTTGCCCCCTTAAGAAAGGGAATATGGTGGACGGAAGTTGGTAAACGGAAGGAATAGTCTAAACTAATTTCATTGGACGAGTGGGAGGAAGCACCTTCTGAGCTGGGACTATACTGGACATTTCCAGCACTTCTCAGTCAGTCTTGCTTCCGCCTTTGCATGGTGCAGCAGCTCTGCAGCTAACTCTGTGCTGGGCTTTCTGCCAAGGCCCCGGCCTTGAAAACAAGATACCAGGCCTGTATATTAACTCTTTTCCAATTAACACAAAACTGCTTTAACTTCTTTCTTTCGCTCTCTCTCTCTTCTAACCTAATCTGGGGAAAGGGGGGAAAGAGGGGAAAGAGGAGGTGGGGAACCCCCTCTGTCCAGAGGGGGGTCACTCTCATTTCTGTGTTACTCTGTTGTATATCTTTGTATATATTGTAGATATTGTAAATTTGTAAATATCTCCCTGCAAACCCTACATCGCTTTGTAAATATAGCTCCACTGCTTTGCTAATTCAGCTTGCGAGTTTTTTTTCCTTTCCCTTCAATTTTTTTTCCCTTTTACTTTACAAAGGGGGAAGGGAGGAGGCTTCTTGACCTTACCCCTTCCAAACCCACCACACATGGGAACTGGGTGCTTGAATCTCACAGGATCACAGGATGTTAGGAGTTGGAAGGGACCTCCAAAGGACATCAAGTCCAACCTCCATGCCAGAGTAGGACCATAGAATCTAGCACAGGTCACACAGGAACACATCCAGATAGGTTTTGAAAGTCACCAGAGAAGGAGACTCCACAACCTCCCTGGGCAGCCTGTTCCAGGGCTCAGTGACCCTCACAGTGAAGAAGTTTCTCCTCAGCCTCTCCTCATTGGGCACATGCTCCAGACCCTTAATCATCTGGTAGCTCTCTGTTGGACCTTTTCCAGCAGATCCCTGTCCCTCTTGAACTGGGGAGCCCAAAACTGGACACAATATTCCAGGTGAGGTCTCACCAGGGCAGAGTAGAAGGGGAGGAGAACCTCCCTTGATCTGCTGGACACATTCCTCTTAATGCACCCCAGGATCCCATCGGCTATTTTGGCCACAAGAGCACATCTCACTTTTGATCTAATCCTAGGTCTTACTTGTCCAGTGATTTTCTACTTTTGGTTGAAAAACTAGCTTGTGCACCACTTTGGCAAAAGTAAAGAAGATGCAAACAGCTGGATCAGCCATTAGACTTTTATTCCTTAGAAGAATACTGTGATTTTTAGATCTAATTGATTTAATTGAAATTTTGCTAAAATAAAACAGGAAGGAAATTTATTTCTCAGTATTAGATAGTAATTCCTTAAATACTGTTACTTAAATTCTTTAAATAATACTGTTACTTTTTAAATACTTTCTGATTTTTTTTTTAAAGTAAAAAGCAAAGGTAAAGGTATTAGAATTTGAAAAAGAGAGACTTCTCTTCACAATCAATAATCTTTCATATGTTTGATCATGCAGCCAAATGTTTATTTTGAAATAATAGTGCCTTACCTATATCCATAGAAATAAGCAATGCTGGTGTCACAGTCTGAACCCACAACTATTCTTCCCCACCATGAACGCCAACAGTGAAAATTGCCAATACTCTTTTCCCCTTCTATTCTTATTGTGACAATGTGTTAGTTTTTTTCTCTCTCTCTATTACTGTCAGCCTGGAATCTGTTCCCCATTTCCAATTCCTTCCAACTGAAACATAAAGAATGCAACAATATGAACCAATTAAAAGCAACATAATTCTCCTAAGGCTGTGATGATTTACTGTCTTCATTCGAGGCTTTTTTTTTTCCCCTTCCCCCTCTATATATTCCCTTCTGTCTCTTGGTTTCTTTCTCTCTTATCTCTGTACCTTTCTCTTTCTATTTTACAGCAGGGTTACAAACCTCTCTCTTGTCCCTTGCTTCAGCAGTGATTTTTCATTGCCTTCATAGCTGTTTTGTAAGGATTTGCAGCTGCATTCCCATGGCTCCTCTTCATCCTGGCAGCAACCCACAGAGTTTTTTCCTACAATTCTTGCCTGCTTGTTTTAAGGGTGGGTGTTACATTACTACTCTGTCAGTGCTTTTGTTAATTAATAGAGACAATGTTAATCGAGGAGTGATTTTCTTAATAGATGTGTTAAAACTCTAAGTACACCCTGTCTGAACTCAGTGTTTTCTGTAACATGAACGTTTTCCTACTGATCTACTTCATGCAATGCATAAAATTTTGGTGGCTTTTTAACTTGCATACCAGCTGCCTACCAAGTACTACAGCTTGGGTTTAATTGCAAACTTGATAGCAAAATCAGAGTAATTTCTGAAGCCTGACTGAAGAGTTGAGAAAATCGGGGTGAGCCTCACACTCTTAAGTAAATGTAGGCTGCTTCATGTCTGTTGTTGCAAATTGCTTAAAATTCTGTGGTTGTTTAGAGATGGTTCAAACTAAAACAAAAAGCACTTTATTCAGTTTTGTATTGATAACTCCTGGCATACTACGCTATTAAGGCATTGCAGTGTTACTCCTGCACTATTAAGACATTCTTTAATTGGACCATGGACCACGTTTTCCTGTTACCATGGAGAACATCCTGGCACATGAAAGCTCAGAATAAACTTGAATGCTTTCTAGCATTTAAAATAGCTTCAGTTTTGGAGATTGTATTGGAAAAAAAAAAAAAAAGTAATTAAAATTGCAGAACCTGCTGTAGCTCATTTCTAGAGGGTAGGTAGCCACACACAGGAGATTGTAGGAAGGTAAAGGGTGGTAAAGGCTTCTGTCCATGAGAAAGGCAGAGTTGCTCTGTATGCTTAATAAAGAAAATAACATCCTCAGAACATGATTTATCCCACCCCTTTCCTAGGCATCTGAATACCAATGATTCTTCACTAATGGCCAAAAATGGTAGCTCTGATTCAAACAGATAAATATTAGATATCTATACCCAGCAGGTATTCTAACTGTGTAATATGCTATGTAGTATCTGAGAATCACAGAATACATCTGATTGGAAGAACCTCAATGATCATCCAGTCCAAACTTTGATCCAACACTAAAGGGTTAACACTAAACAATGTCCCTAAGCACCAGGTCCACACACTGCTTTGAATACCTCCAGAGACAATGATTCCATCACCGCTCTGTGCAGACTATTCCAATATTTGATAATCCTTTCAGTGAAGAAATATTTCCTAATATCCAGCCTAAACCTCCTCTGCTGCAGCCTGAAAACATTTCCTCTAGTCCTATCACTTGACACCAAGCAGAAGCTGCCCCCCCCCCTCACTCCAACCTCCCTTCAGAGAGTTGAAGAAAATGATGAGGTCTCCCCTCAGCCTTCTCTTCTCCACACTGAACAACCCCAGCTCCATCAGATGCTCCTTGTGCTTCTTGTATTCTAGGCCCTTTGAAAGCTTTGCTGTCCTTCTCTGGACACGCTCCAACACCTCAATGTCCTTCCTGTAGTGAGGGGCCCAAAACTGAACACAATATTCGACTGTTACTTAACTGTGAACAAAGACAGGTATCTTCTTACATGGATATAATCTACTAGATAGGCAAGGATCATGGTCTTCAATTCTGTAATACAAAACTAAATTCATGGATTTGCTTCTCTTCTGAATTGTTTCTCTTTAATCTCAAGCAACATTGCTGTATTTTATTTTTTCTCCTGCTTTTATACAGCAACACATGTAAGATCATTTTAACCAGATGTGATTTTAAAAGGTCACAGTTTTTAAGCTAGCATTGTGACATAATTACCATACCTGGAAACAGTTAAACTGTCAACTTATCCAATGATGACTGCTTCCATTTCACACATATCATCAAGAATATAATAAGAAACCATCTTTGGGACACTATCTTCAAATATAAAATGATTCTTAAGATGGTTGTCTTCAATGTGGCTCGGTAGGACAAAGTGTTGTACACATGGAACTTGTTACTGTGATATAAAAGGAAAATCTTTTTATTTTCAGTTCTATTCAAAAGAACAGTAGGGGGAAAAAGTGAATTGAAATTAAAATAATTGACAAATGAAAAGGAAAAAATGGTAAAGGAAATATTTTCCAGCTGTTACAAATAATGAAAAGCAGCTTAAAAGCTACTTTGCAAAAATGAATGCAGCATGGCTTTTTCATCTGTTTGACACCATGCTTAGAATTCTTTTGAGTACCTTTCAAAACAAGTTACTTTTGAGTCTTTCATGATAAATTTTCTAACTTTTTTCTTTATCCTATTTAATTACAATACTTATGATATTTTTATATTTGATTAAGCCTATTGCAGTGAAAAGCAAAATTTCTCCTAAACACACTGATCACTTTAATAGAATGAGCTGCAACAATTTTTGACCGAGGTGAGAAGAACATAACTTGCAGAGATAATATTTTTTAAATCATTAAAATTCCTTTTACAATACATTATCCAATTGTGGTAGCTTTAGGATATGCCTTTAAAATGTAGCTGCAGATTTTGTGCAGAAAAGTACACTGAGTGCACTTTTCCCTGAGTGTAAAGAGGAAAACAGTGTAAAAAGGAAAACAAAAGATTATTCTAAATAAATTCATTAGATAAATGTCTGGGATAAGAGAAGCTGTATCATAACAATTCTTCACATTTTATTTTCATTCCCATTCCTTTTCTCTTCTCTTCTGATCTTGGCTGTTTTGCTTCACCTGGGAGATAATGTGCTGGTTGTGTCTGGCCTTGAGATAAGAGTAACACTGCTTACTCTCAGCTTCTCGCTTTCTCTTGGTACAGGGGGATCTGGGAGGTTGGGGGGAGGGGGGAAGGAGGGGGAGTGGAGCAGCTTCCCTGGTTGTTTTGACCAGGGGGGGGTTTCATGTTGTATGTTAATTGTAAGTATCTGTATAATATTGTAAATACTGTATATTTTGTACATATTCATTGCATCCCATTGTATAGTGTAGTTTTTGCTTGTAAATGCAATTTCATTTGCTTCTAAAAGAGTTAGTCTGGCTAAAGTTGATGCTGGAGGAAACTTCAACTCACCACATTACAAAAAAGTAATTGATGCCTTTTCAACGTGGGGCAATTGCTTGATTAATTCCTGCTCAGATTAAGGAATTAAAATGAAGCTGGTTTGGCTTCTGTAGCATTTGATATATTCTGCTCTGATGGTAATTTTATATAGATGGTGCAAGGGAATGACGTTTGATAAGCTGGGAAGACATTTGGCATATAAACTGTTTAGGATTTCTTTGGCCTAAAAAGTACAGTAATGTGACCACCATGCTGCCAGCAGAAATATATGAATTCAGCATTCCTGTATGTGAGAGCTATGTGAGCAGCTGGGTGCCAGGGGAGTTTTAGGCTGGATGTTAGGAAGAAGTTCTTCACAGAAAGAGTGATTGGCCATTGGAACAGGCTGTCCAGGGAGGTGGTGGAGTCACCATCACTGGAAATGTTTATGAAGAGACTGTTTGGGGTGCTTGGTGCCATGGTTTATTTGTTTAGATAGTGTTGACTGATAGGTTGGACTCGATGATCTCAAAGGTCTTTTCCAACCCTGTCATTCTATTCATTCTATTTCAACCCTCTATATTCTATTCATTAGGGGGAAACCTCCCACTCAAGGGCACTCTAAGTATACACAGATTCAGTCCATGGAAGTATCCTTAGATGACATCCCAGTCTAATGGGAAAAGACTCAACTGCAAGGCTTCTTGATTAAAGAAGACCAACTCATATTGGCTCTGTAGCAGGATTCCATTTACACCCTAAGTTGAGGGTGCACTGTGGTCATTTGTAACTAGTTGGAAGCTAATGTCTGAGAGAGATCAAACTGATTTTTTATCAGTCTCTAGAAAGCCTTAGCTTGTAATATCTGTGTAATAAAATGCATATATTTGCGTATTTTACTATTTAATGTATTGGATGGTGGTATCTTCAGATACGAGGATGATTAGGGGACTTGAGTATCTTCCCTATGAAGAGAGACTGAGATCCCTGGGGGTATTTAGTCTTGAGAAGAGAAGACTGAGAGATCTCATCAATGTGTATAAATATCTGAGGGGCGGGTGTCAAGTGGAGGGGTCCAAGCTCTTTTTGGTGGTGCACAGTAATAAGACAAGAAACAATGGGTTCAAACTTGAAGATTCCACATCAACATGAGGACAAACTTCTTTACAGTGAGCGTGACAGAGCACTGGAACAGGCTGCCCAGGGAGGTTGTGGAGTCTCCTTCTCTGGAGACTTTCAAAACCCACCTGGATGCATTCCTGTGTGGATCCTGTTTTGGCAGGGGGGTTGGACCTGATGATCTCTTGAGGTCCATTCCAACCTCTGATATACTGTGATAGTGTGTGATTTACAAAGTATATTTACAGGTTCTGTTATTCTGCTGTGAGTGATACATTCCACATATGAAGACAGTTAAACAATTTAACCACAGATCTAAGAATTTCCAGTACAGCGGCTCAAATTGGAAATAAAGGCTTTGTCATATGAGGTTTCCCACAAATGGGATTCTGTGGCAGACAGCCAGTTACACACAGCTTGCTCCTCTGTCCAGTATCTTCCCAGATGCTGTAAATACAATTCAAGCAGCTCTTGGCTGATAGAGGGTTAGGGGTCTCTTGTGTGCTCCATCTGTAAAGGCTGTAGCTTTTCTGTGGCTCTTCTGGGATTAATTTCTCTTGGAGCTTTTCCCCTTTCTGCCTTGGTCCAGGTGCAGGTGCAAGGCTTGGGTGTAGTTGTTGCCTGTTAGGACAGATTCATCAGCTGCTACTTGGGCAGCATTTGGCTCTTGTCTCTTTCATGGTAGGAACAAGGCCCATGTGTAGCTGGTCTGCCAGGGCAGGCCCTTCAGCTGCAACTTCAGCAACATTTGGGTCTTGTTGCTGTCTGGGTGAGAACAAGGCAAGTTGCCTAACTTTTTTGCTGGTTTAAATACTGTCCCAAGATAAATAATGTCTTTTGGTAACACAGAAACCTGATAACTGGACCTATAAGATGGGGTATATCCAAACATGGCCAGGGGCACATACAGTTCACAGATGTATTACAGATTTAATTACATGTGCTACATGTTTATCTGGACCCCAGGAAGTGTCCAGGTTTGCACATTCATGGGTGCTTACAAGGTTAATTACATATGTTACATATTTGCCTGGATGATCTGGACCCCAGGAACTGACCAGGTATGCATATTCACGAGTGTTTAACCCATTATCTGGGCCAGGGCATGTTTTGGGGTTTGACCCTTCAGGACAGCTTGTCACACTTTTGTGTTTCTATCAAAACAGTTGTACCTGCCATAATGTTGGTCTTTTCAAAGTAGTTATTGCTATGTTTGGGGTCAGAGTGGCTGGAGAGCAGCCAGGCAGAGAGGGACCTGGGGGTGCTGGTTGATGGTAGGATGAACATGAGCCTACTGTGTGCCCAGGTGGCCAGGAGGGCCAATGGCATCCTGGCCTGCATTAAGAACAGTGTGGCCAGCAGGAGCAGGGAGGTCATTCTGCCCCTGTACACTGCACTGGTTAGGCCACACCTGGAGTACTGTGTCCAGTTCTGGGCCCCTCAGTTTAGGAAGGATGTTGACTTGCTGGAGCGAGTCCAGAGAAGGGCAACGAAGTTAGTGAGGGGCTTGGAACACAAGCCCTATGAGGAAAGACTGAGGGAGCTGGGGCTGCTTAGCCTGGAGAGGAGGAGACTCAGGGGTGACCTTATTACTCTCTACAACTACCTGAAGGGGGGTTGTAAACAGGCAGAGGTTGGTCTCTTCTCCCAGGCAGCCAGTACCAGAACAAGAGGACACAGTCTCAGACTGTGCCAGGGGAAGTTCAGGCTGGAGGTCAGGAGGAAGTTTTACACAGAGAGAGTGATTGCCCATTGGAATGGACTGCCCGGGGAGGTGGTGGAGTCGCTGTCACTGGAGGTGTTCAGAAGGAGACTTGCCAGGGTGCTTTGTTACATGGGTTAGTTGATTAGGTGGTGTTGGGTGATAGGTTGGACATGATGATCTTGAAGGTCTCTTCCAACCTGGTCTGGTCTATTCTATTCTATTCTATTCTATTCTATTCTATTCTATTCTATTCTATTCTATTCTATTCTATTCTATGTTGCTGAGTAATTTAGCACTTCTCTGCTGGACCAAGACCTGCTCTCATGACTACTAGAAAGCCTAGCTTTTTCTTGTGTTGTGTTATAAATTAACATACAACTTTGTATCTAACATCACTCCCTGATCTGCTGTCATGTTTTTAATCTTCCTGTTGAGTACAAAGTAGGAGTTTCAGATCCTCATTTTTCCTTAGATGTGGTAGCTTACTTTTCCTTCCTCTTTTAAAATCCCATTTCTATTTGTGCATGTATGTATTCAACTTTTCTAGCTTGACCTTTTTTTATATTTATGTCCTTGTTAAGATTTGAATGATTTCCTGATTGAGTCCAATATCTAATATTAATATAAAGGTTGTACTCTTCTAAGTGTTCTGCATTGTTGAATAAAGGCAGTTGTGACACTTAGTAGGTTCCTGAGGGAAAAAATAAAAAAGGGCATGTTAACTGGAGCCACACAGTTTATAATAAACTAAAAAACCTAAACAAGAAAAGTTTGCTCAAAAATTGTTTAGTTGCTTTGTTTTGTTTTCTCAGCTGACATTTTATATATCCAGCTTCAAAATTTGGTTTGAACTACAACTTTTCTCATATCACTTTTTGTTCTTACATACTTTCAGAATAAAGTTCTAACAATAAAGTTCAACCTGTGTCTTGGAAGCACTCCAAGACTCTTAACTTCTTTTTTTTTTTTTCTACCTTGCATATACACATCCTTTCTCTCTTTCCATGTGTCATTTGGTAAATGCTCTCACAAAATGTCTACTGGATTTAAGCTAACAAAGACTTTAGCTCTGCTCCTTGCTGATTGTGCAATGATTAAATAATCCATTTCAGATATGTGAAAACAACTTGGTTCCTTTCTTTGTCTTTAGGGATGCTAACCTGCACTTTCCCCCCTGCAAATGCACTAAGGAAGTGTTCAGCAGTGAGGTGATTTCAGTTCAGCCTTCTTAATCTGTTCCACTATGCACAGTCTATGAAAAAGTCATTTGGTTGGAGAGAGAACATCCAAAAACTCCTGGATAATAGATTGGAAGCACAGAGCTAGGCTCCCTGCACAGGAGATGAATAGGATGAGATACATCAGAGTGGAGATTCAAAATGTTGCATTCACATGCGATGCTACTAATAGCTTGCTAATAATTAATTCCACAAAAGATCTTACCTTCTACACCTGCTTCATCCTTAATCTTAGAAGCCATCACCTAAGCAGTTACAAAAACTCTTTTAAGACCCCAGTTAAAGACTGAATCTTTCTTTTATAGTACAATTTGCTTGGTGGATAGCAGTAGAATATTGCACTTTGATGCTTAAAACAAGCTAAGCTGCACTAGTAGTAGCAGCTGTAAAGACCCAATGTCTTTCTCACTGTTTCTGTAGTGTTCCTTGTGGGTCACCCTATGTGAAGTGACTCACACACTGAAATGAGCTGGAAAGCATTATCATGAAAGGAACTAGAAACAGCTCCCTGGAACACACATGGAGTACATGAGACCAAACGTACTGAATGGCTCAGCATGCTTTCAGTCGTGCTCCCAGAAACAGCCTTCAGTACAGATTAGCCATAAAGGAGAAAACTAAATGTGAAACAGGATGAGGTAGAGCATAACCTTATTGCAGTGATACTAAATAGCAGTTAAAATATGTAAATAAGAACATATTACATTTAATGTAGCTAGTTACTCCTTCTATATTAATGTTAAAAATAAAAGGACATCTTACTATCTTAATATCAGAAACATCTTCCAAAGTCTATTGACTGAAGCTCTAGGAACCACTTATATTAGGTTTGTTTGCAGCATCTATAATATTTAACATTTTTAGAATTTGAGTTCTCTGTTACTATTTCAAATAAATTAAAAAAAAAAGATAAGGTTTTGATGAGGTGGAATAAAGACTGAAAGACAACCAACAACCTTTAGTGGCACAAGGTGGTGCTGTTGGATAAAAAACTGCAGAGGAATAACAGAAATACTGTTACGACGACTTAAAAAATGAAAGAATGACACTTTCATTCACCTCTGTCACATCCAATCTTTCATTTCTTCTTTTGACACAGCGATTTTAAATTAGGCAGTATTGTAATTCCTGGTGGCTTGTATACCTGATAACTTGCACAGGGAATGGAGATCTTTAACAGGAATTTCATGCCTCTGAAGACTGACAGTTAATGAGGCTATTATTTTCATTTTTCAATTGCCCAAATGTGATATTGATAATTGGTGGTTTCACATCCCTGGCTGTCATTTTTCAGTGCAAATTTTATTCTTCATTTTAAAAAACCTTTTATAATTTAAGGTGAATGCCAAGCCATCATATGATTCAGTACCATATTTTCTATTGCAATGAGTATTTTATTAAGCCAATAACCTTGTTTCTCAGATATAAATGGCACATGTTAAAAAAAAAATAAATTAATACCTGTTCAAATTGCTTTGGCTGATGTAACATCTTGACATTGAACTGAATGCTCAGAACCTTGCTATCCTCTAATTTGCAATCTTTCTTCATGAATGTTCTTTTTCTAAAAGGTATTCAGTGTGGTAGATGTAAACAAGGTCTTCAATTTGGCAATCAACTCTGCTTATTGTAGTTCCAGCTAAAGGCTTTTAAACTTTCAGCAAAGCACCTTGTCATATTTCAGTATCTACTGAAGACTGTTTGGTTGCCTGTTTTTCAAACTACTGAATAGACTAATTATGCAGTGGCTGATTTGCAAAAGGGGGGTAAATGGCATACTTGAGGTTTGAGTTATTGTGCTGAATTTAGTTTTAATCAGAAAAGTCATTATTATGTTAACTTTTTAAGTGAATTTTGATGCTCTGGTGATCTCACTATGATTACATTATAGCACTTTATGTGAGGTCAGAAAAGATGTCGGAGCTTTAGAAGGGATTTTCAATGACAAAACGAAAGTTTTAAAACTGTACTTTGCTTCAAAGAAAGGGTCTCAGCAGTGATACTCTTTGTCACATTAGTAGGCAGGAACATCATTAGCATCTTTGACTTATAAGAATAGGAAGCCTGAGGGTATAAATTTTGGCACATTACAGTTAAAAGATGAGGCACTCAGACTGTGGCTGTGGCCAACTGCTGTTTTCAATATAAGGGGCAGAATAAGCTCAGAGTGTATTTCCCCCTTTCACCTTGGTGCCCTGTGTGTAATGTTATTTCATTTTTATTATTCTTTGGATTCAAATCCTAAGTGAGATTCTGAGTATCCTTTACTCACTTTGACATGGACAGCATTTGTCAATGTAGAGTATGTTATCAGCACATTTTTCAATGCAGAGTATGTTATCAGGACCTCTTGGTATCTGGTTCAAAGCCTTGCTGTGTTTGATTCATTTTGGATGTATTTGATTTGTATTTTATTAAAAGCAGCCCCTTCAAAGGTAATGGACAACATGCTTCAAAGGGAAAATGCATTTGTGAGCTCACAGAAACAGCATGGTCTTATGAGTAAGTATTGGCTTGGGAAAACAAAACTGGGGTTTCTGGGTGTTTCCACCATCATTCATCTCCCCACTGAATGGCCTACAGGAAATGGTTCCCTCACTGTAATCTTGAGTATTGTATTTTGGTTGGTTGGTTGTTTTGGATTTGTTTGATTTTGTTGATTTTGTTGTTTGTTTGGTTGGTTGGTTGGTTGGTTGGTTTAGTTTGTTGGGGTTTTTCCCCATCTGTAAATTCAGTCTAATGATAAAAAGCTGTTTGGCATCGTTATCACAGTCAGAAGGAGGTAGTGCTTCTTCCCAGCAGGGTAAAAAGAAGTGGACATGAAGAGAACTTTGAAATATACACACGAACTCTGCAGTTCTGTATATCTTTACATATGCATATATCTAAACATATCAGCATTCAGTTTCTTCTTTCTTTGTATCTCAATATTTGCTAAGTATTTCTAAGCTAACTGTTGGGTGTAAAACCTTTATTAAGAAGGCTAAAGAGAGCAGTAACTTTGGATGCAATACAAAGATTTTCTTTTTTACTGTACATGTATCCTTTGGTCCTCATCCTTTATTCAAACCACTGTAGGAAAAGCTACCAGGCAGTTTGTGTGACATAAGACTAACAAAAACCATTACAGCAGTTGGTATTTGCAGATCCTAGCACCTCATTGTTTGACATCTAAATCCACATAACTTGCTTTCTTTCTAATGTAGTAAACAGTCTCCTTTTCTTACCAGTCTTTTAAACGTTACAGTCATGGATAATAGCTGCCTCTCTAGGGGATGTATATACTACAGTTTGTACCTCAAGCCCCAGAGTAAACGTAAACATTTATGCTGTTATGTCAGTAATATAACCTCCCTACTCCAGCTGAGTATTCCCCTGTTTATGCAGCCAAGAATCACATTAGCCCTTTCAACCACAGCACCACACTGGGAGCTAGCAAGATCATGTTCAGCTGTTTTTAACTTGAAGGAACAGACTGTTAGAAAGTAACATCCTCAGTTTCCTTGATTTAGAGGCTGGGTAAGCTTCTGTGAAGTGAGAGTTTGGGGACTTCAGTCAGATTAAATGCAGCCATATTCTTGTCTAAATAAGAAATATTTTATTCAATATTAAGAGTTTAGCTTGCCTACTTAACATGATTTTAGTATGCTCCCTTCCCATATCACTCTAGGAAGCTGATAGAGTCACTGGAGTGATCAGAAAGTAGTTGATAATTAAGCAGACAAGGGGTAGTAGAAATTCACTGAAGAATACTTCTGTATCTGCCCTTTTTTCTACAGTACATTTTCTTTTTGCTCTGTGACTTGATTCAGCCAGTGCAACAGAAAAATGATCATGGAGCTTTGGTTTTATTAGAAGATGAAGGGCCAGGTTTTAGTGATGCTGTTCCCACAGCCAGTGCAAACTAGCCCCAAAGCTGCTGTAAGCAGTCTGGCAAGTTCATTACAGTGCAGAGGTGATCCAAAACTAAAAGCGAAGAGGGATTTCTCACTCTCTTGTCATGCCTGAAGCCGGGGAAAACTGGCATCACACTAAGAGAACTTAAATGCCCAGTGCATTGTTTTGCCAGGAATTTTTCACCTTGTGAAGAAAGAGAATTCAAATATGCTTCTGTTGCATAGTTTGATGAAATGAAGAAGTGCTACAGATAAAGGTTCTGCTATAAAACAAATAAAACAAACAACAACAACAAACAGCATCAAGACTGAATTGGTAATCTAACTCTCTGCTGGTGGAGAATTTGCCTGTGTAAGCCAAGGGTGCATTTGTCAGAGTCTGTAGCTTGTTTAATCTTAAGATTGTTGGAACATAAACTCGCCAACCAACATCACCACCATGGCAATGGAGCATCTATCAGACCACAGGACTGGAGGCTTCCTGATTTCTTTCACACCTGAATGTGCAGCTGATTCCAAAATTTCCAACCTAAGCCCTGCACCTGCACTCAAATCCACAGCTTGGGAGACAGAAGGGTCCAGAGACTTCTAAAGACCACTGGAAACCCCCCAGTGATAGTATTGGGCATGTGAGCCACCAGCTGGTGGTGGGGGTGGTTAAGCAAAACAGCTCTCAGAATACGCTATGTGGTAATCTTCTTCTCAGAAGAAGATTGATATATGATAAGATGACCAGATAAAAGGAGGGAAATGACCAACTATCAAAGGAACGTTCCCCCCACTGACCTGACCAATGAATCAAACTGGAGGAATGCCTCAGATCCATGCTGGTAGCCATCCCAACTGTTTTTTTTATTCCTCCTTTCCTGTACTGCTAACTCTTCCCTTCTTGAAAATAAGATTGAAGTGGTTTTCTCAACCAACTACTTATCTCCCTCTCAGTTTCATTCAGGGGATCCCTGAAAGATCCTACTCTCCCCCAACAGTGGGTTGAGCCAGCGTTATTCTGCTCTGATTCAACACAAAGCCTTATAACACCCTTTTGGAATGTTTGATCTATCAGTTGATATCTGTGTATCATCTAATTCCCAGTATCTAGCTCACCCACATTTTCCAGTTTTAGTCATTAAAAAAAAACCACACCAAAAACACCAACAAAAAGAAACCAAAATAAAGCCTCAACACATTTATACTGTAGGGTTTTTTTAGAGCAAAGTCTACTTTTCTTTTACCCACAGAACTAAAAATAGCATCTCCATGTGCTGCTTCAGCAATGAAATCCTCTCTAGCCTGTTATGATCCTAATATTTTCCCACTACTTATTCCTTCTCCCTAACTTGCACTGAGTGCTTGATTACCTACATTGTAAACTGCTGCAGGCAGTTGGCCCAGCCAAGTACTAACACTTTTTATTTATTTATTTTTCTTAGTTTGACACATGAATTTTTATCCATTTGGCTCCCTGTAATGTTTCAATACATGATTACAGAAGACATAGTGCCAGTGCAATGCAGTAGAGTGCACAGCTGGGGATGCAAAAGGCAACTGAGATCACAGCAGTCTCAATTTAGATTTGTTGCAATGATTATGGATATGCACCTTTCATTTCCTGAATTTAGGCTGCTGCTGAGAGAAGTGATCCATGGGGAACTGTTTAGGGACCTGGATGAAAATATTTTTAACCAGACCTGTTCATCATGCAGCTTTATGAACTTCTGTGTTGGCAGCTAGAAGGTGATACAAGCTAGAGGCAAGCAACTGAGAGAATGAGAAATACTTCTTTAGTGACAGTGACAGTTTATTTTATCCTAAACTGATATTGAAACTTTGTATGCTTTAATTAAAAAAATCAACCAACCAAAACCCAACAAAAATCTGCTTAGTTTTTCCACTGCTTTAAAACAGCACACTGCTCTTGCGGTCCTTGAAACCACATGTGGTTTTAGACAACCTGTACACTTTTGCAGAGGAATTTCACCCTGACCATGCTTCACAAATTTCCACCTTCTTCAGTCTCTCTTTTTTTGCCTAATTAACTCCTCTAGATATACAGAATTCGAGAAATTATTTGGGAGAATATAGAATATATTTCTCTTCTGGTATTGTATATTGTGTTGAAGGCACATTATGCCCCAATACTGAATCTTGTCCCAGCATGTGGGCAACTTCCCCCTCCTCCAGGAGGAAGACAAAAGCCAAGGCATTAGCCAGGCCAGCACGCACCCAGCGCATGCAGTGCTCATGCTGACACCAAGTATGGACATAATTCTAGCTTCACGCTTTCTATAGGCTGAAGCCAGTTGTTTATGAGAGTGTCCATTGGTCAAGCCCAGCCTCGAGGAATCTATAAGTATCACCCCAGTTGGTGAACACGTTACCCCCTCATTCACTTTGTCTCTGTGCTTGCTTGAGAGAGTAACTCTCAAGCTGCAGCCTTTGCCATTGAGCTTATTGTTGTTAGCTTCTGTTATACATGCATGCATACTGGAAGTGTCTGCATCATTGAGAAGCCCAGAGGGAGGACCTTTGCTGAGCCTGAGGAGCTCAGCGTTGCTGCAGCCAGCCGTGCCGACCGGGAGAGCCCATCGTGCCACCGGAGGACTGGACTGACCCCTGAGGGTAAGATCTGCCCAGTTACCGGGGAGAAGGGACTCGATTGATAACCGAGTCCATGTATGCCTAGCCCCGCCGTAGCGGGAGAGAAGCCGCTGAGTGCCCCTCTGAGCCCTGTGAATCCCAGGGAAAACCAAAGCATTGTTCGTGCCTATACTGCACCGAATCCGGGACCACTCTGAGAGTCCTGTTGCTCCTTTAAGCTCGGTAAGCGAGAATCCGCCGCCTAACGCAGCTGCATTCTCTCCCCGAGGCTGTTTGCATCAGCCCGAGGACCGCTGTGATCGGACCGACTCCCGTAGCTTTGCCTGCTTCCGCCGTTCGAGCCCGCCTACCGGCCACCGTCGTCCCGCCCTGCCGTGCGAGCCAACTTTAGAGGGCCGACCCCACGGACCGACCCCGACCAGGACCGATTCCTGTTGTCTGAAGGGAATTGAATATCGTTCACGTGCTTTCCATCCACTAGCACTCAGTTCAAAGTATCCGCGTCTAGCAGAGTAAGCGCTGACGCATAGCAAGATTGTAATATTGCTGTGTATAGCCAGAAGCCGCCCGCGTCCCGCCGAGTCTCCATCTAGTGGCCAAGCGGCAGAACTGTACCCTTTGTTACATAAATACAGAAAGGGTTTATAGATAGTTAAGTTATAATCATAACACTAAGCCACTTGTGGAATCTATTTCACGAACATGCACTAGAACATGTATACCAAGTTGGTGATTCATCGGTTATTAATAGTTTGATAATTAATAAAAAATATTTTTCTTAATTGATATTTCATATTCATAAATTTAATAACCTATTCACTACATATATTGATTTGCAAGCTTTCAGGGCTGTTGGTCATGAGTTTGGAGATAAACAATTCTGATTGTCGCTAATGATATTAGTTGTGTTTTAGTAATATTCAAACATGTTTACACCATCTTAGAATAGAATAAAGATGGAACACAGTGCAAATGAAATGATATCCAGAACATTAGGTTGGATGTTAGGAAGAAGTTCTATACAGAGAGAGTGATTGCCCATTGGAATGGGCTGCCCAAGGAGGTGGTGGAGTCGCCGTCATTGGAGGTTTTCAGGAGGAGACTTGATGGGGTGCTTGGTGCCATGGGTTAGTTGTTTAGGTGGGTTGGATTGGTTGATGGGTTGGATGCGATGATCTTGAAGGTCTCTTCCAACCTGGTTTGGTTTATTCTGGTTTATTCTAAATATTATTGTTAAGCTTCGATCAACTTGCAAAGTCCAAAGAATACAATTCCATGCTTTATAAAGTTTCACCATAAACAAAGGTAGTTTGTTATTATCTGCAATATTACCCACCACTAAAAAATAGTGCTTTTTTATCTGAATTATGCCTAGGACATTGCAGTAACATGTTGCAAACTAGATTTGTCCTACATCCTTCAGGCTGAGCTTCTAAAATGAAACATAGCTGATCAAATTCCGTATTGTGAAGAAATCAGACAAAGACAGGAAATGTTTGTTACATAAATTATTTAAATTCTTTCCTTTACTTGGCTGCTTTAACAGAAGACTAGAGTAATATTTTTTAAGGTCACCAATCTCAGAATTTTACCAGATATATAATCATACATTAGTTTTCACAAAACTAAGTCCCTAATATATAAACTGATTAAACCCAGAAAATATTTAGCTAGCACCAAAAAAGGAATTAAAGTACTGAATACAAACCCTGATACTAAGTCAGTAACCTCTTTCCACTTGAAAATTCACAATTTGTGGTGAAAGTAAATGGTTTAATTTCACAGAAATTAAAAAGTTCTGCTTAAGGAGACATGCCATAGACTTGGAGCTTTGCCATATTCGTCAAACCCACCAGCCACTTTGCTATTCTTTTTCTCCTAGTTTTCTGTCAGGTTTTGTATTCACTTATGAAGCTTTTACTTTTTCAGCCCCTTTACAAGTAATTTGTCTATTATTAGAAATGTTATGGTTTAATTAAATTACCTTATTGATTAGCATGCAATAGTCTTTTAATATACTGCTTCTCTTAAGTTACCCGAGTCTTTAAAAGTTTGCTTGATTTTCACTTAGCTACAAAAGATTTCATTGGATTATAGCATTTCTTATATTCACTAGCATTCTTAGGTGAAAAAAAAAATACCAATCAATATAAAACCAGAAATATGTCTTTCATTACAGTGTGATCACTGGCATTTAAATAGTTGCCAAAGATCACCAGCTGACTTCATCCGTTAATGGATTGGTATGATTTCCCTTTAACCAGGGAATAAAGTCACCAATATTTTACAGCTCTCAAGCGTGGTTTGCTGTGAAAATTAAATGTATTGCTCAAAAGCCCAGTATAAAAACTTTACATGATGCCTAATATTATCTTGTTATGAATACAGGGGTGCAGGTGGGGAATTAATAGAATATAATTTATTTTATTAATTTAGAAATCCTGCCACTGGCATAACTTATATCATGTGGTGGTTTTAGGCTGTGCCTTTAAAATTTAATTACAGATTTTGAGCAGAAAAGTGGAGAAATATATATAAATCACTATTGGGTGTAAAAAGGATAACTAAAGATTATTCTAAACAAATTAATTGCAGGAATATCATCTATAAGATTGGTTGTACCAAAACAATTCTTTCTCTTTTCTCATCTCTCTGCTGGCTTCACTCAGGAGAGATTAACCTGTTTCTTGGCTGAGCTTGGCTTGGCTGCATTGTTTAGTTTAATCTAACCCACTGCTTTCTCTCTGCTCCTTTCTCTTTTGGGGGACAGGGGGATGGGGAGGCAGTGGAATGGCTTCCCTGGTCTCTGACCCAGGGGGAGTTTCATGTCGTTTGGTAATTGCAAATATCTGTATAATATTTTCAATACTGTATATTTTGTACATATTCATTGCATTCCATTGCAGAGTATAGTTTTTTGTCTGTAAATACAGCTTTCATTTGCTTCTAACTGAGTTGGTCTGGCAAAGTTAATGCTGGGGAGGGGGGAAATTTCAACCCACCACATATACAAATTTAGAAAAATATTATTTACACATTAATTGCTTGGTTGTACAACATCTCACAGAGTACAGGAGCAGGTAGAAATGGTTAAAGATCATTATCTGGAAAATGATAGAACCCAAGAGCAGTATATTGTCCCTACTAACAAGAGAAGGTATTCCCTGGACACTTAGGCAGGTTCCAAATATACTCACAATGCTGGTTCTAGTTGTGGGGAGTTGTCTTAGTGTCTCTGCTTCTCGAAGAATCCTTCTGGACCATGGTGTGTGGTCCATGTGTGCTGGCGCTAAAATCCCAAGAGCCCCTAGTGCTCATTAACAAATTCATTTTATATCAGCTCATGGTCCAAATGTCCTGTATCACAAATGCCAGAGATCATATTCCACATGCCAGAAAAGGGCAAGAAACTGAGCAGCATCACGTTCTGCATTTCCAGGCTTGTGCTGGCCTAGGGGTCTGCCCCCGACTGTGACTTGGAGGAAGGGGCCCAGGTGTCAGCTGACATGGTCTTGAAAGTGGGGGTGGGGGGTGCCTTCCTCTTTACTCCTCCTCCCATATTTCCTGATTTTCATCCCTATCCCTACTCCACAGGGTGTGGAAGGGCTTTTGGATGCATTGCCACATATCTGCATTCTGGCTTTATAGATAAAGGAAGTGGATAGCATAGCCTATACACAAATGATGAAATCCGAGTAAAAGGATGTACGTGTGCAGAACACTTTCTATTCTTTCAAGCTGACAGCAACAAGTTTTGCTTCTTCATACATGCATACCAATATCACTGGATCCACGGTGCTTAGATGTTTTAAGCAGTATGTAAATGCTAAAACCAAAGAATTTTCTACCAGAAGCTGAGAAAGATATAAATGATCAGTAAAAGCTCAATTCAAAATAGTCATGGAATTTCTGATGAATTTTGGTTGGAACCAACCACTAATCTCAGCCAGTTCAATTGCTGTTCAACGCTTGTTTCTCAGATCAGTTTGCCCAGGGCCTTCCTCAGCTTCCCTGGGAAAGCTAGGGCACAAACTCCACCTGCTTACTCCGGAACAGAGGGTCATCCTGGGGAGCAAGTGGCTTCTCAACAGCTGGAAAGTCTCTCAAGGACTCTTTTGGTGACCAAATGTGTACATACAGTCCTATAATCTTTTTCTACCTAGAGAAGCCACTGTTATCTTGCAGATGATCCATTGTTGATGCTAGTATGTGCTTGCATCCTTGCACTGTTTTATCTGGCTTTTAGTATTCTGTATACATCTGTTCTTGCTGTTTCACCAGGGCTAGAGATTGGAACATTTTCATACATTATCTATAAACATATGCTTTCCTTGACTTTGTGGGGGAGTGTTTATATCTACTTGTCCCTCCACCTCCACAAGCCCCTTATAGAAGATATTTGCATAAACATGCACAGAAAGGTTTTTTTCTGAAACACCCTACAGTCTTATGTGGAGAAGGTGGAGAAATTCCCAGGAAGTCCGTTTAGGCTGAAGACAGCTAGAGATAACTGAATGAAGCCAGGCAAGGTACCATTTCTTTCCTAATGCATCACCACCTTTCCTATGGTGATTCCATCATCTTCAAGCACTTTTTGCATGCCTTTGCTTGATAATTCCCGTGACAATATCTTGTTCCTGTATTTGTGTCCTTTTTGTGCCACTAGCTGCTAGTGCTTTGTGCCAGTTGAGTAGGAAACACAGCATATGCTTAGCTTGCCCTCCAAGACTTTCTGCTGAGCAGGGGGCATCACCTAGTCATTTGTTCTTCTGTTATGGTGCACAACCCTGCGGACTCTGTCTTATACCTCTTTCTCCTTTTCTGTGCTTCAAAGGCGTCCTTATGCGTAGCTGTACTCTGTCATATTTACAGGGAACTTTTTGTAACTCACTGGACTTCAAAGTATAGTTTTTCTTGAAACTTAGTCTTAGAAAATATCCTGTCACATGCAAACAAGAGCCCTTCATACACAAAAACATCCATTAGCTATACAGATGCCTTCACTTTTTCCTGATCAATTTATCTTTTTGCTTGTTTAGAATGCCAATCTTGTACCATTTTCTTTTACACAGCAAGTAATTTATGCAAGCAACACATAGTGCAATTATTTTTTCTTTGCACCTATTGTTGAAATATGTGAGTTGCATATGCAAAACCCACCAAAATTGTGAGCAAAAACAGCACTGAGCAAATAGTTTGAAATGAATGCCTTACTGAATCTTTGCCATCTGCAAAATGTTTATAGGCAGATCATTATTTCCTCAGATTGATTCAGCATTCAGATTTTCTCAAAAGTTTTTCACTTGAATGGTTGAATAAGTAACTGGGAACAGCTCAGAATACCTGTGTATTGTTCAGTATTCTGTTTGGCTATCAATTAAAAAGCAGCTTCTGACTTGTAAATGCTCTATAGTTCTTCTTTATCAAACATCTCTGTGACTTTTATACCACAATATCTGAGGACCTTGCAGGCTTATACACACTTAGAGCTTATGAACTCAGAAGTTATTTTTTTCTTTTCCATTTTATGGATGAGAAGCATTATACAGAAGGCTTTTTCTCTTTTCTTAAATGCTTAAGGCACGCTTCCACTAAAACAGAGAAGCAACATCTCATCCCTTGCCAGCTCAGTTCCTGGAAAATTCAGCAGCCAGTAAATGTTTTGGCTCCCAGTATGATACAAAAAAGAGCCAAGTGCCTAAGGAATGGATTTTCAAAAACCTGCAAGCTAAGCAGAGTCTATGTCAGTAAGATATGAGACAAATCCATACAGAAGGCCATAAATAAAAGCTGTGATTTGCAATCCTTCCATTCCAGTCATCCAGAAAACAATTGATCCAACAAGCTTAGGTCTAAGTAACTAATGCTGTTCAAAATATGAGGGCACATCAATCTCTTGCAAGTACTAGAGAAACATAAAATACCTACATCATCCCTGGGGATCAGGGCAGGTTACTCATTGTTTCCAGATAGAAAGTGTCTTCTGATTTTTTTTACAGGGACATCAGAGCCCTGAGGGCACCAGTAGGCCTCAATGTCCCTGGACAAGCTTCACCCATGGCATCCCTCTTCATGACCCCAAGGGTACAAGAAACCCCTGGGTCAGGTTCCAAGTCCCTGTGTGAGATATGTGGTAGATATTATCATTTCCAGCCCTGCCTTTACCTTCATCTGCTCCTGCTTCTCACTCCCTTGGTGCTGGTGCATCATGTGCTGTGTTTGGCGCCATAGATGGACTTCATTACCTGACCTATGTCAGGAGTTGGAGTTCTGAAAATATTCAGGAACTCAGTCATAAAACTGCAGTTTGTACATTAACAATCTGGAGATGTGGGACAAGAGATATTGCTTAAAGATGAGATTCATCTTGTTCAATCCTGAGCATGGGATACAAATCCAGATTGAGAAACTAAAATGTAAATGTTCCATTAAGATGTCTTCTTGTAATTCTACATATCTATTTAAGCCTAAATGTGGAAAACCTAAACTGAGGTAAGGCTTCATGGATCTGGAGGGAAAGTTGTTTTGCTGTTGGTTGGCTGTTTCTGTAATATTTTTCCTTATGATCTACAAAAAGTCAAAGGTAACTCTCATTTCTGTACTTCATACAAGTGGAATGTGTGATTCTGCAAACACTTTTATGCTCACAGCTTGACAGAAATAGATATTAATTCAGAGAAGAAATGTGTTTCTGTTAGTTGGTTTTATTTCCTCTTTAGTGGTGCAGTTAATTTGTTGTGGTTTACCTTATATTTATTGAGAGCTGGTAAATATAAGCTCAATAAGCTCCCTTTATGTTCACATCTTTATCTTGATGGTCTACAATGAGCAAGTGTATAGATGGTATTGCAGAACTACCTTGTTTATATTTTTATTGATAATTCCATACTTTAAAAAAAAAAAAAAAAAAGTATTTTTGCTCTCACTTTCAACAGAGATGGAGATCCTGAAATTATTCAATAAAGAAAACAAAAATAATGCAATTTCAGAGCAGATAGGGATGCACTGATGACTCAGTAGATAAATTGCAGTGCCTCTAAATAAAATATTGCACTATGAGCAAAACCACAATCTTTCAGAGTCCTCCAAGTGTCGTATTTCTTAGTCAAAAATTGAGTCTCAACAACATATAATTCATTGCAAAAATTACTTTTGAAACAATCTTTGACATACACAAGAATGAAAATGTGATAAACATTTCAGTATCAAATAAAAGCTTGTTCAATTACTTGTAAGGATAAGCCCAAATTCTCATATGAAAGTTCAATGAATTGCCCAATTGAATATTTTCCAGGGCACATGAAAGAAATAAAAGGAAGCCCTAAATAAATTATGATGTCTTGGATAACTGTTCTAAAAATGTTACCATTCTAGTACTTTATCTGCCTGTGTTGATTTTATCCTGTGTTTCTAAATTTATACTTCGGAGGGATTATTGTCTTACAATAGAGCCATTTTTCTTGAAGATGGCAAGATAGTTCTCTGACTAGGTTTTCCAAAATTCTTTATTGTTCTTGTGTTCAAAAAGGAAAAGACTGTAGGAAGTCACTGTAATGAATCAACTGAAAAGTCTCTGTAGTAATTTAATGTCATGGGTGTCCTTAATATTGTAATGTGAAATTTACGCTGTGAAATATATGTCCTTGGTAAATCTGAAGAAAAAGATGGAACACAGCTTTGTTGCAAGTAGGTTTTGCAGTTCAGGTTCCCGTGAAGAACTTTTCCCTTTTGTCTTGCATTTAATTTCAAGACAAAGTGTCTATATACATATCTGATTTTTGAAGATTCTTCTTTCAGGAATCCAGTTTTTCAAATTCATCTTGAAGGTGTCATCTATTTGGACTTTTGTAAAGCCTTTAACACAGTCCTCCACAATATCCTTCTCTCCAGTGAATAAGGAATTGGTTGGATGATCACATTCAGAAAGTAGTGGTCAATGGCTCAATGTCCAGATAGAGACAGGTAACAGGCTGTGTCCAACAAGGGTCTGTATTGAGACCAGCGCTGTTCACTATCTTCATTAATGACATAGTCAGCAAGATTGAATCCACCCTCATCAAGTTTGCAGATGATACCAAGCTGGGTAGTGTAGCTGATAAGACTGAAGGATGGGATGCAATCAAGGGGTACCTGGACAGGCTGAAGAGGTGGGCTGAAGAGAATCATGTGAGGTTCAATAAAACAAAGTGTAAGGTCCAGCAGCTAGGTCAGGGATATCCTCAATATCAATACAGGATGGAGGGTGATGAAATTGAGAACAGCCCTGCAGAAAAAGACTTGGAGATACAGGTGGACATGAGACAAGATAGTGCACTTGCAGCCCAGAAGGCAAATCACATCCTGGGTTACATCAAAAGAATACACAGAATAAAGGTTGGAAGAGACCTTCAAGATCATCGTGTCCAACTCATCACCCAATCCAACCCACCTAAACAACTAAACCATGGTACCAAGCACCCCATCAAGTCTCCTTCTGAACGCCTCCAATGATGGGCTCCCCAGGCAGCCCATTCCAATGGGCAATCACTCTCTCTGTGTAGAACTTCTTCCTAACATCCAACCTAAACCTCCCCTGGCGCAGCCTGAGACTGTGTCCTTTTGTTCTGGTACTGGCTGCCTGGGAGAAGAGACCAACCTCTGCCTGTCTACAACCTCCCTTCAGGTTGTTGTAGAGAGTAATAAGGTCACCCTTGAGTCTTCTCCAGGCTAAGCAACCCCAGCTCCCTCAGTCTCTCCTCATAGGGCTTGTGTTCCAAGCCCCTCACCAACTTTGTTGCCCTTCTCTGGACTCATTCCAGCAAGTCAACCTCCTTCCTAAACTGAGGGGCCCAGAACTGGACACAGTACTCGAGGTGCGGCCTAACCAGTGCAGTGTATAGGGGCAGAATGACCTCCCTGCTCCTGCTGGCCACACTGTTCCTGATGCAGGCCAGGATGCCATTGGCCCTCTTGGCTGCCTGGGCACACTGCAGGCTCATGTTCAGCCTACCATCGACCAGTACCCCCAGGTCCCTCTCTACCTGCCTGCTCTCCAGCCACTCTGACCCCAGCCTGTAGCACTGCATGGGGTTGTTGTGGCCAATGTACAGAACCCGGCACTTGGATGTGTTCAATCTCATGCCGTTGGATTCTGCCCATCTGTCCAGCCTGTCGAGGTCCCTCTGCAAAGCCTCTCTACCCTGCAGCAGATCAACTCCTGCCCCCAGCTTGGTGTCATCAGCAAATTTACTGATGATGGATTCAATGCCCTCATCCAGATCATCAATAAAGATGTTAAAGAGCACAGGGCCCAGCACTGATCCTTGGGGCACACCACTAGTGACTGGCTGCCAGCTGGATGTGGCACCATTCACCACCACTCTCTGGGCTCAGCCCTTCATCCAGTTCCTAACCCATCGCAGTGTGCTCCCATCCAAGCCGTGGGCTGACAGCTTGGCCAGGAGTTTGCTATGGGGGATGGTGTCAAAGGCCTTGCTGAGGTCTAGGTAGACCACATCAACAGGCCTCCCCACATCCACCAGGCAGGTCACCTGATCGTAGAAGGAGATCAGGTTGGTCAGGCAGGACCTGCCCTTCCTAAATCCATGCTGGCTAGGCCTGATCCCTTGGCCATCCTCTAAGTGCTGTGTGATTGCACTCAGGATGACCTGTTCCATAATCTTGCCTGGCACTGAGGTCAGGCTGACAGGCCTACAATTCCCTGGCTCATCCAACCAGCCCTTCTTGTGGATGGGCACAACGTTGGCTAGTTTGCAGTCTTGTGGGACCTCTCCAGTGAGCCAGGACTGCTGAAAAATGATGGATAGTGGCTTGACCAGCTCCTCTGATAGCTCTCTCTGCACCCTAGGATGGATCCCATCTGGTCCCATGGACTAGTGGGGATCCAAGCGTGAAGAAGCATGACCAGCAGGTCATGGTGATTCTTGCCACTCTGCTTTGCTCTGGTGAGACCTCACCTGGAGTACTCCATCCACCTATGGCACCCCTGTCATGACTCATTATCTTGAGCCGACTCTGGGCAGCAGGGGGCATGCTAAGATTAAAAAAGTTCCTGTAAATTAAATGTAAAGTAAATCACCAAATGGCCAATGAGTTAAAATTATTAGAACAATGAAAAGTCTTTCTAATGGACTGGAGAAGAAGGAAAATGCTAAGAAAAAGGAAAGGAAAAAGGATTGAGAGAGAGGGAGTTAAGAAGTAAAAATATCACCAACCTTGGTTCACATGAAGCCTCACAGGTGTATTCCAAGTTATTCTGTGGCAGATGTACATTCCATAGGGGTCTTCTGTGGTAAGGGAAACATGTGAATCCCCTTTTTCACCCTCTTGGCAGGGCTGGGTGTTCTCTCGAAGTCAGAAAGAGAGGTGTGCATGAGTGAGGTCTACAGAGTGCACAGAGGGGTGCCAAAGGCATTTCAGCAGCACTGTTGCTGTGATTTTAAAGAGGGAATGCCCACTTCTGCAGAAAATATCTCTTTTCAATGTGAAGCTATCTGCTCACACAGCAGCTCTCCTCCAGGGCTATTATGGTCATCACTCTGTCTGTTCAAGACCAAGTATTGTCACACCTTGAGACACTAGACTCATTAAGGGCTATCAGCCTTGCTGTGCCACATGCCTTGTTTAGAGAAAATAGAGGACTGGCTTATACATTTCACTCTGTGTCAAAACACTGAGCCCATGAAAATCGAAGCATTTTCCTTCTTCAGGGTGGTAATATGAACATAATGCTGAGGGAGAGAGAGAGATGAAAACAATCACAGTCTCGTGACCAAAAGTAATATAGTTCACATAAACCATCTTCCCTACCCCATGATTTTCCAATGCAAATCATGATGTTGGGGAGAGCCTGTTGAACCATTCCTTTTGGTTTTGATGATTCAGGAACAATTTATTGGTCTGGTTGGGGATTTTTTCATCTCAACTCAACATCATCAAGAGAGATCATGGAGTCATGTAACATTCCTGTAACAGTAACATCTTCAAAATAGCCTGTCCTGCAAAGTCCTGGTCCAATTTACTTAACAAGTGCAATTGACAAGGAAATCATATCAGTTGAGGAGGGGAGGGCTCCGCATGTCCTTCTCAAAAGGAGACTTTTCTCCTGTCTTTTGAATATTTTAAAAGTTATTTTGGTCCACTTTTTGAAATATAGGAAAATATGATTGTTTTGTTGCCTTCTCCCATGAAATGGAGGGTTTTGTCTGAATTGTGTAGTTCAGTGGGGAACTGAATTCAGTGGAGAACTTCTTCATTGGACCTTTCTTGTGTTCCATTCTCTGCTGAGACTTGTCATAAAGGTGGCATAAGTAAATGGCAAATTTACAGGTGCATGGCAGTTTAGGCTGGGTGCCTCCTGTTCCTGCCACACAAGCTACACCTCCAGTGTCCCAAGTGTCCAGCCCAGTGGGTGGACACAGGAAGCTGCGTATTTCATACCCATAATGTCCTGAGCCCTATAAATCTATCTGCAAAGTTTTTCACTTCCTCTTTCTTCCCTCTCTGCTCTTGTGAGAGATGCTCCCTATCGGGTAATGGTGGGGGAGTTATCTCAAGGTCTCTTAGGCCTGGCTAGGCCTAATGCCAGGAGGAGAAGAGGGAGGGGCAGTCTCAGACCTGGCCAGCTGAGACTAGCCTTACAGGGGGTGTGGGGGCATGGGGGATGGTGTGTGTGAAGAAAGAAGAAAGAGCCCTGGTTGTCTCGGTCCAGAGAGGGAAAGAGACTTAGTTCTTTTGAATATTCCCGTGTTATGAAATTAGAGGCATAAATAAGGCCAAAATACCAACAGCGAGGCTGCTTGTTACACAATAAAGTGGATGGATCAGAAGGGGAGAGTGAGAGACTAGAGAGGGAGAGAGAGAAGAGGGAGAGAGAAGAGGAAAGGAATTATATTACCACATCCCTCACCCCCAAGACAGTTTGGGTCTGTGGAGGAAGGCTGATGCAGCTTTGGCATGGAGGAGGTGTTGTCCTTGTTGGCTGTGCTGTCCTCTGAGCAGCCTCTTCAGCTCCATAAGTTGTAGCAGGCAGAACTTGGGACACGGAGAGAGCTCCTTTTGGTCTGCTTCTTTCAGGCTACGTGATGATGTCTCTCATTTTTCTCTCCTGGTATTCTCTCAGTTTTTCTTCAGAGCAGCATTACCCCGGTCTTTTCCTTCTCCTGAGCCAGTAGCTGCTCAGATCTTTTATGCAGCTTTTAGGTATGAGTCCAGGTGGTGAATATGCATATTCCAGAGAGTATGGATGGCAGTGGCCTCTGCCTATTATTTCCAGGGCAGCTGCAGTCTGGTGAGCAGCCTTTATCTATGCACCTTCCAGAGAGTCGTTCCAGTGGCGTCTGCCCAATACGCTGGGCAAGCAGCAAAGGTGATTTTATCTTTGCTGAGTCACAACAAGATTTAGTCTCTCACACTGGTGGTTTTGGGTCTACCCTCAGATGGGGAAAAGGGAAGTGTTGGGAGGCTTTTGGGTATGCTGTAAGGGGACTCTGTATGCTTTGGCTTTCTTTTGTCACTGTGCTTGTAGCTTTCTGTAAAACACTAATTGCTTTTCCATTTAAACTTTCCATCACTTCTGCAATCCATTTGTGTGCCATTCTTTTGCCCCTTTCAGGAGCAAGAGAGGATTAGCCTGGTCTCAAACTGGGACAAGGTAACATTAAAAAAAAAACAAACATACAACTTAATCATTTGCTAGACAAGGTTTGCAGTTAGGGCAAGGAGAAGGGTCTTCCAAAATCAACAATTAAAGCAATTGCATGTGCATAGCCAATAACAAAACAAAACCTTAATTGTCTAACAAATTATAAAGTTAAACATAGTTATCACGTAGGTTATGTCTTCACAAGGAAGAACACAGTCTTGACTGGCAAGTTTGATCTACTTCCCCTTGGTCTTGACTGGCTAAGGCTGATCTCCTTTTCCTCTCAGGACAAGAAGAACTCAGCCCCTTTTCAGACCGGTCTTAAAATAAGGGGACAATCCAACAAATATTGATTCTATGTTCCTTGTCATAGGTGTTGGTGGATATCCAGGAATATATATTCAGGCAGTTTCAATGCCAGAAGAATCTGTCCCACCTTAGAGAATTTTCCTGTGGAGTTTTCAATCAGCCCTCTAAAATAATGCCACTGCCCAGCCCACCCCCTGGCTCACTTAGAGAGGATGTGGCTTACATTAATTTATCCTCAATATGAGGAGATGTTAGCAGCAATTTTCTTTTTACCAAATCCTTATCTGGTCCCATCCACATCTTCATTAACAACTCCCAATTAAGAAGTGAGAGGCCATTGATTAAGTCTTTGAATATTCCCTTACCGAGGCCCTCTCTCCAGAGCTGGCATCCCAGTCCTAAAACCCCACACTTGCTTGATCCTTTAGCCTTCATGTAAGTAGATGTGGGGTCAAAGCTGTAATCTGAGTGAGACTCACAATATATTTTTATTAGAGCATTAACTATTTTCTTTGGCTCCCAATCAGTGTGAATCATTATCTAAGTTTGAATAATGATTGTTCCAGGTTAGAGTGGAAATTTTTAAGTATTCTGTAAACAGTGAGAGATGTTACTTTTTCTCTGGGAGACACAGATACACACAAATTGCTGAAGCCTGGAATTACACTTCCACTGTGGAAAGACAGTATACATAGACTTTCATAGTTCTTCCATCTGAACATGAGGAGAAAACCCTTTGCTTTAAAGGTAAGGGAGCACTGGAACAGATTGCCCAGAAAAGTTGTGGAGTGTCCTTCTCTTGATACTCAAAACCCCTCTAGGTGCTTTGTGGTGCAACTTGATCCAGTTGGACCTGGAGGAGGGCTGGACCAGGTGACCTGTGAAGGTCCCTTCCAACCTCACCACTCTGTGATTCTGCGATTCAGAGGTAGTGGTGCAGACAGACAGGCAGTGGTAGATGAAGTGGAGAGCTGATTATAGGAACAAGTGAAATTCAGTTATCATTTCCCCATGATTTCCACTGTCTGTTATAATTATCTCTTCACTCTACATTCAAGTCACTATTCACCTCAGTATTTAGCTACAGGCTTGCCAGTTAAGGGGGAAGTAATATAAAACTATTTTAGTGTCAGATCAAAAAACCTCAGTATTAAATCTGATTTTGGAGAATCCTGTGCTTACCAATAATTAGGATCTATACCTTAATACAAGATTGTGGCATTTGGGATGCCCAGGAAACACTATGCTCAACAAGCATGGAGTCCGAAGGACTGAGAAAGCAGCATGAGTGTTTCTGCTACTTCTCAGCCTTCCACTTGAGTCCTGATCTTGCAACATCCATTGTATTACAGAATCACAGTATCACCAAGGTTGGAAGAGACCTCAAAGATCATCAAGTCCAACCTGTCACCACAGACCTCATGACTAAATCATGGCACCAAGTGCCACATCCAATCCCCTCTTGAACACCTCCAGGGATGGTGACTCCACCACCTCCCTGGACAGCCCATTCCAATGGCTAATGACTCTCTCAGTAAAGAGCTTTCTCCTCACCTCGACCCTAAACTTCCCCTGGTGCAGCTTGTGACTGTCCTCTTGTTCTGCTGGTAATAAAGAGTAGATTCATCATGAAAGTGATGATCATTGTTAAATGCCTGCAAGAATAAAACAAAGACTTGAATACTTTACACTAGTTATGGAAAAGAAACACTGTATTTTAGCGGCAATTGCTGTGGCATAAAACTTTCAGGATGATCCTACCACACAGCAGGAAGGTGATTTAGAAGTCTATTCTTCCCCAAAATCCTGATCAGCTTTGTTCAGATAAAAAGGGAATTTGTATCCTCACTGATAATTCTGACAGGGCTTGGGGCTGCAATACTGTCAGACCTTGTAGTCTTGTTCCATATCTCTTGCTATATGCTATATTTCATAAAGATTCACATGAGTACCGATGCTCTCTGTTTTAATGAGTTAAAAAGCTATCATTGTCCCTGCTGTGAATCTGACTTTATTTTCTAAAGCAACTGAAAATACAACACAAAACAAACAAAGAAATTAAAATTAAAACAAGCAAACAAAAGCACACACACACCTGCCCCCAACACCAAATTTGTTTATCAGTTCTCAAATTAGGAAAATAAAATTGCACAAAATCACCATTTTTTTGTAAATCTCTGATTTGTAACCCAATATAATTCTTCAAACTTGCTGGCTGTTGTGAGTTAACCTTTGTGAGCAGTTTAGCACCACACAGTCTCTTGCTCACTTTCCTTACATTCACACAGTGGAACAGGGGAAGAGAAAGAGTAACAGCAAGAAAACTCAGGGTCAAGATTTTAAAATTTGGTTGCTCACCACCACCCACCAGTAGACTGATGCCCATCCAGTTCCCAAGCAAAATACTACTAATCCCCTGAATCCTCTTCCCCCCCCCCCCCACTTTATATTGTTAAGCATGATGTTATATGCTATGGAATATCTTCAGCTAGTTCAGGTCGTGCGCCTGGTTTTGTTTTGTCCCAATAGATTGTGCATCACCCAGTCTATTCACTGAGGGAGACAACAAATCACTTAAGATGTTGACACTGTGCTAACACTGTTCATCAAAATCTAGGACATTGGTGTGTCACAAATCCAAAACACAGGACCATATGAGGTGCTATAAAGAAAACTGACTGTCTTTTACCAAGGCTAGTACACGAGTATTTCATCATGGCTTTTAGCAAGTGGACTGTCAACATCACCACAGGAAATTTCTAAGTCACAGGACTTAGCCTTTGATTCTTTTAGTTTCTCTTTACATCTATGAACCTGACTTTCTTAGGCTTGCAAACAGACAAACAAACAAAACAAATCAGCCAACATACTGTAGTTTAAATGCATTATTATTTAATCAAAATCTTGAAGCACCTTAAAGAACCTTGGAATTACACTTTCAAAGACTAGCTGACTGGGGACAGGGGAAACAGAGGAGAAACTTATGTACTCATACAATCTACTATTTTTCTGCTGTGGCCAGAGGTGAACCACTTGGAACTGATTCAGAGAACTTAAAACTGGTGAACTGAATTTTACCTTTGTTCTCAGTGTAAAAAAATGGAAAGATGCAGATGATCCAGGCAGTTCTGAAATACAGCTAGTTTTGAACATGCCAAGGTATGTAACTTTCTGGGTTAAGTGAGGGTGGCCCGTCCACCCATTTGGTCAACGTCAGGTGCTCGGTCGGCACTACAGATTAGATGTTGTTCATTGGCATGTGACAGTGTCATGGTCTCTTCCAACATGGTTTATTATTATTATTATTATTATTGTTATTATTAAGAAGGACATTGAGACACTTGAACGTGTCCAGAGAAGGGCAACAAGGCTGGTGAGAGGCCTTGAGTATAAGCCCCATGAGGAGAGGCTGAGGGAGCTGGGATTGTTTAGCCTGGAGAAGAGGAGGCTCAGGGGAGACCTCATTGCCCTCTACAACTACCTGAAGGGTGGTTGTAGCCAGGAAGGGGTTGGTCCCATCTCTCTAACAACCAGCACTAGAATGAGAGGACACAGTCTCAAGCTACGCCAGGAAAAGTTTAGGCTCGAGGTGAGGAGAAAGTTCTTCACTGAGAGAGTTGTTCGTCATTGGAATGTGCTGCCCAGGGAGGTGGTGGAGTCAACGTCTCTGGGGGTGTTCAAGAGGGGATTGGACGTGGCACTCGGTGCCATGGTCTAGTCATGAGGTCTGTGGTGACAGGTTGGACTTGATGATCTTTGAGGTCTCTTCCAACCTTGGTGATTCTGTGATTCTGTGATTATTTTTTTTTTATTATTATTATTTTTAATTATAATCATTATGAGTTCCCACTGTAGGAGAAGGCAGACGCCTTCTCCCTCATTGAGTGTTATGCAACACTCTCATTTGGCTTGAGTCACATCCAGTTCCCACATTTTGTTAGTCACATCCGGTGTGTCATATCCATCTGTCAAATCCATGTGAGGGAAGTCTCCATCAGATGCTATCCCCTCCAAGAGCATCTGACTTTGCCCAGCTATACCATGCCATGGGCGAGGCAACCTTGTGATGATTGCATCGCCACTAAAGGCTTGTTCCTCAACCAGTCAGTGGAAAGCTGACTGGGGGCGTGGAGCATGGAAACCATGCTCCAGAGACTGGGGCAGAGATCAACTTGGTTGCCACAAAGGGCATCCGGCGGGAGCAATAGGAGGTGTGATCTCTGCAGATAAGCCCAGTTTTAACTATGACTTTTTCAGAGCAATGTGTCCTGACTTCTCAAGAGCATATGTCCTTAGAGAGTCATAGTTACTCCCACCAAAAAAAAAAGCCTAAACTTAACTATTAAGAGCACCAGAATTCTGACAGAATGCTGCCAGAAATGCTCACCAAGCCACTTTCTATCGTTTACCATCAGTCTTGGCTAACTAGAGAGGTCCCAGTTGACTGGGTTAGGAACTGGCTGGAGGGCCAAGCCCAGAGAGTGGTGGTGAATGGTGCCACATCCAGCTGGCAGCCAGTCACTAGTGGTGTCCCCCAGAGATCAATACTGGGCCCCATCCTCTTTAATATCTTCATTGATGATCTGGATGAGGGGATTGAGTTAGCCATCAGCAAATTTGCAGATGATGGGTGGAGTCCAATGGGATGTCATTCAACAAGTCCAAGTGCCAGGTGCTGCACTTTGGCCACAAAAACCCCATGCAAAGCTACAGGCTGGGGTCAGAGTGGCTGGAGAGCTCCCAAACAGAGAGGGACCTGGGGGTGCTGATTGACAGCCACCTAAACATGAGCCAGCAGTGTGCCCAGGTGGCCAAGAAGGCCAATGGCATCCTGGCCTGCATTAGGAATAGTGTGGCCAGCAGGAGCAGGGAGGTCATAGTGCCCCTGTACTCTGCATTGGTTAGGCCGCACCTTGAGTCCTGTGTCCAGTTCTGGGCCCCTCAGTTTAAGCAGGACATTGAAACACTGGAACGTGTCCAGAGAAGGGCAACAAGGCTGGTGAGAGACCTTGAACACAAGCCCTATGAGGAGAGGCTGAGGGAGCTGGGATTGTTTAGCCTGGAGAAGAGAAGGCTCAGGGGTGACCTTATTGCTCTCTACAACTACCTGAGGGGTGGTTGTAGCCAGGAAGGGGTTGGTCTCTTCTCTGAGGCAACCAGCACCAGAACAAGGGGACACAGTCTCAAGCTGTGCCAGCGGAGGTTTAGGCTCAAGGTGAGGAGAAAGTTCTTCACAGAGAGAGTCATTCATCATTGGAATGTGCTGCCCAGGGAGGTGGTTGAGTCACCATCCCTGGAGGTGTTCAAGGGGAGATTAGACGTGTCACTTGATGCCATGGTCTAGTCATGGGGTCTGCGGTGACAGGTTGGACTCGATGATCTTTGAGGTCTCTTCCAACCTTAGTTATATTGTGATACTGTGACTGGCTATTGACAAATGTGACACATATCTACAATAAGGGCTGAAAGGAGGATCCAAGTGACAGAGCTGTCAGTCTGACCTCAGTACAGGTGAAGGTCATGGAGCAAATCATCCTGAGTTCTGTTACATAAAACATAAAGGGCAACCATGTGATAAGGTCAGCATGGATTCATGAAGGGCAGGTCCTGCTTGCTGAACCTGATCTTCTTCTATGACAAGGTGAACTGCACAGTGGATGAGGAAAAGGCTGCAAATGTTGTTTACCTGGGCTCTAGTAAAGTATTTGACAGTATTTCTCACAGCATTCTTCCGGACTAATTACCCATTCATGGCTTGAATAGAATACTGAGAGGGGGGTTAATAAATGTTTACAAATATCTGAGGACTGGGTGTCAAGAGGGAGGGGATAGGGTCTTCTCAGTTTTGTCCTGTGATAGGACAAGGGACAATGGATATAATCTACAGCACAGGAGGTTCCACCTCAAAATGAGGAGGTAGTTCTTCACTGTGAGGGTCACAGTGCACTGAAACAGGCTCCCCAGAGAGACCGTGGACTCTTCTTCTCTGGATATTTTCAAGATCCATCTGGATGCATTTGTATGTGACCTTCACTAGATTATATGGTTATATGGTCTTGCTCTGGCAGGGGGTTTGGACTCAAGGACCTCTGGAGGTCCCTTCCAACCCCTAAGATCCTGTGATCCTGTGGTACTCTCCATCAAGTGAAAAAAAAAAAAAAAAGAAAAAAAAGCCTACATGGCCAGTCCCAAAGAGTGGGAGTTAACAGAGTTAAATGCAACTGGTGGGATTCAGAGCTCAGTTTTGGGGCCAATTTTGTTCAATATCTTTATCAGTGATCCATATGAAGGGATTGAGTGGACCCTCAGTAAATTTGCAGGGAACACTAATATGGGAGCGAATATTGATCTGCATGAGGGGAGGAAGGCGTTTACAGAGGGACCTGGACAAACTGGGTTGATGGGCCAAGGCCAATTTTATTAGATTCAACAAGGCTGACTGCTAAGTCCTTCACTTGAGTCAAAACAACCCCATACAATGTTACAGGCTTGGGGCTGAGTAGCTGGAAACTGCCCAGTAGAGAAAGATCTGGGTGTGCCAAGCAGTGGCTGACTAAGTATGGCTCAACAGCGTACTCAGGTAGCCAAGAGGGTCAACAGCATTCTGGCCTATATGAGGAATAATGTGGCCTGCAGGTCTAGGGATGTGATTGTTGTGAGGCCACAATTTTAATAATGTATTCAGTTTTGGACCACTTGCTACAAGGACATTGAGTTGCTGAAGTGGGCCCAGAGAAGGGCTACAAAGCTGGTGAAGAATCTGGAGAACAGGATTTATGAAGAATGGCTGAGCAGACTGGAGTTGTTTAGTTCAGAGAAAAGGAAGCTGAAGGGAGACCTTATCACTCTCTACAGCTCTCTGAAAGGAAGTTGTAGTGAAGTGAGTTTTGGTCTGTTCTCCCTAGTATCACATGGTAGGAAAAGAGGAAATGCCCTCAAGTTGCTTCAGGGCAGCTTTAGACTGGATATTAGAAAAAACTTCTTCACTGAAATAGTTATCAAACACTGGAATAGTCTTCTCAGGAAGGTGGCTGAATCCTCAACTATGGAGGTGCTCAAAACTTACATAGATGTGGTGCTAAGGGACACAATTTTATACCAGACTTGGTAGAGTTGAATAATTGTAGGACTAGATGATCTTTTCAGACCAGGTGATACCAAGATTCTATGATTATAATTGCAAATTGTGACTTTAAATACCTCTATATTTATTTATTCAGTATATTTAGTCAGTCTAGTTCCTAGCTGTAAACTATGCTGGAGTAGTGTTATTGTGAACTGTATATTGCAGAAAGGCATGCTCAAAGAGAGCAGGATATCACAGCATAGGGAGAAGTCATCTCTTTCTTCCAGGTTACATAATTTCATCTGTTCATTCTTCACAGTGCATTGGCTTGTTTTTTCCTTAAACAAGTTTTATCAGGCTCTGCTCTGTGGGCTTCTGTAGAGTCTCTTTTTGATTTACTGCAATGTCAATGAAAGAAGGATAAGGTTACATAGCTCTCATGAGACACCTAGTCAAAAGATGTAATAATAAAGACAAATTGTTGTATTATTTTATGACTGTTACTGTGTCACCAGACAAGGGCTTTGAGTCAACTCAGCTAGCACTATTGTATCTTGATCCAGCTTTACATGAAAAACCAATAAAATGCTGCATAAATCTCCCATTGCCAAAAACGTAAATGAAGAAAGAGAATCTGCAAATATCTTGTCTCAGTTCAATAGCAAATTACTGTGACTGACTGTGTTTACTTTCTCCAGAAGATGTCAGTACACTGGTAAGTGTACATTTCACAAGTTTGCAGTAAGAACACAGTCAGAATGAATTGTGGCATTAAAGCTCTGTTCACTTCAAAAATACCTTGGTCTAGTTCAATAACATTACTGCCATATATGCATGTCAGGAGTGAGGAGCAGTCTTCAGTTCTGTTCCTCTGTAAAACACATTTGTTTGTACCAGTCCTTTAGAGTCATCTTTTGTTTACATCCACAGAAGAGGAATGCTCCAAAGGAGTACAGAGTCTGAGGAGAGATGTTTGGGGGAAAAAGACAATTTGTACAGGAATTATTGCAGCCTGAAGGGAAACAGATACCGCTGGCAGTTCACTACATATGCAATTTATATACCAATTTATGATACTGTTGCATTAAAACAAGTAATTGATAAATTATCTAGGAGGTTTCCATATTACCAGACATTAAAATCAGACAGAGCAACCACTTTTACACAGGAAAGAGATTGTTTTGCTTCCAAAGACAAGGTATTGCAAAGAACAGTTGTCCCTTTGGGGACCAATGCTGTTTAATATCTTCATTGAGTGAACCTTCACCAAGTTTGTGCAGATGACACCAAGCTGAGTGGTGCAGTTGATATGCCAGAGAGATGCAGTATCATTCAGAGGGACCTGAACAAGCTGGAGAAGTGGGGCTAGGTGAATCTCATGTGGTTCAATAAGGCCAAGTGCAAGGTCCTGCACCTGGCCTGGGACAATATCCATTATCTATGGAGGCTGGGGAGTGATGTATTAGCAGCATAACATATTGTCACACTAAACTAAAGAGCTACAACCATACTATTAAACCAAAGAGTGCCCAGGATACATTCCCTAGTCCTGCAATTAATTCAGATCATTTGGCTAAATTGACACTATTAAAAACTCTACACCACCAAAAAAGTACATTTAAGAGCTGTTGTCAATACTGTGTTCTGGCTTAAAACTCTTTAGGAGACTGATACTTGACCAGTTAAAATTTTTCTCAAGGACTATTTCAACGGTTTAACCATATCATTAAGGAGCTGGCAGAAATGCACCTTGAGTACTGTGTCCAGTTCTGGGCCCTTCAGTTTAAGAAGGACATCTAGACACTTGAATGTGTCCAGAGAAGGGCAACAAGGCTGGTGAGAGGCACTGAGCACAAGCCCAATGAGGAGAGGCTGAGGGAGCTGGGATTGTTTAGCCTGGAGAAGAGGAGGCTCAGGGGTGACCTCATTGCTCTCTACAACTACCTGAAAGGTGGTTGTAGCCAGGAAGGGGTTGGTCTCTTCTCTCTAGCAACCAGCTCCAGAACAAGGGTACACAGTCTCAAGCTGTACCAGGGGAAGTTTAGACTCGAGGTGAGGAGAAAGTTCTTCACTGAGCAAGTTGTTTGTCATTGGAATGTGCCGTCCAGGGAGGTGGTGGAGTCCCCATCCCTGGAGGTGTTCAAGAGGAGATTGGACGTGGCACTTGGTGCCATGGTCTAGTCATGAGGTCTGTGGTGACAGGTTGGACTCAATGATCCTTGAGGTCTCTTCCAACCTTAGTTATACTGTGATACTGTGAAATGCTCACCAATCCATTCACCATTCACTCAACAGTCCTGTCCACCTGAGGAGGTCCCAGCTGAATGGAGACTAGCAAATGTGACACCCATCTACAAGAAGTGCTGAAAGGATGATCCAAGAAACTACAGACCTGTCAATATGTCCTTGGTGCCAGGGAGGCTATCGTGTGGCACATACAACACAACCAGGTGATCGGGCCCAGTCTGCAAAGGTTTATGAAAGGCAGGTCCTGCCTGACTAGCCCGATCTCCTTCTGCAACAAGGTGACCTACCTAGTGGATGGGGAAAGAGCCATGGACTTTTTCTACCTGGACTTTAGTAAAGCCTTTCACACTGTCTCTCACAGGATTCTCCTTCAGAAACTCATCCACAGGGCTTGGACTCTGCATTTCATAAAAGTGTGGCTGGACGTCTGGGCCCAAACCTGGCTGGATTCTGGTCACAAGCAGTATTCCCCAGGGTTCAGTACAGGAGCCTGTTCTCTTTAATATCTTTTTTAGTGATCTTGATGAGGGAACTGAATGCAATCTCAGAAAGTTTGCAGATGACACCAAACTGGGTGGCTGTGTCAATCTGCTAGAGGGTAGGGAAACTTTGCAATGATTAAGGCTTAATGCTTTATTATAAATTAAAATATGAAACTATCAATAGTGTCTAATTTTCCAAAGCTGTGGTGGATGATTTTTAAAGCATGCTCTGCGGTATGATAATAAGCAATATATCTTTCTTGCATCATTTTTGGTGATATATGGTTATAGTAAGAGACAACTAGGCATTCTGCAGAAAAAAAATCTGAGCAAAGCTGAAGTAGTCAGACTCTCTAGAGAAATAATTATCGGGGATTATAGACCAATCTGGCAAGATGTGGGTGGAAAATGAAATTTAAACTTCTGAATCCCTCTTGCTAAGAATGGACAGGATCCAGGATGCCTGCTAATTAATCTGTTTTATAAAAATCCAGTATATCTTAATTATACACACACACACACACATATATATACACACACATATAAATAACACTTTCAAAATATAAAATACAACTAACAGTAGGCAACTTGGAAGAAAGGTAAAAAAACCCCAACAAACAACAAAAAACACCCTTTAAAATGTTATGCATAAGGGCCGTGTACCCCATTTTGAGGTCATTACTCTTAAGTTTTGTAAAACTGACCAAAACGTACAGCCCAGAACTGGTAATTTCCTTCAATACACCGTTTGTTTAATTTTGTTGTCTATGAATTCTACAGTTCTGTGATATTTTTTCTATTTTTTTTTTTTATCTGAATAAAAGAAAAATCAATGTTGGATTCCATATAATTTTGCCTGTATTGTTAATCACTAATATTGGAATGATTATGATTGCTACAGGTTATATATTTTACTGTATTCTAATCTAAATCTCTCCTTGGAATGTGAGAAAAATGGAACTATCAAGAGAAGCAGTTTTATATAGAGTGCTAATTGCTCGTAAAATAACACAAACATCATGAGCAATACAAATAGGCTTTAAGTGTCATAGGCTAGCTCCATTAGATTAATGAGCCAATGACTCCAACTTGGATGCCTCTTCTAATTATGCATGATTCACCATTTCTTTCAAAAGAAAGGCATCTAATTAATTAGTTACAAAATGTCATCTATAGGTCATTGACAGCAAGGAAGATCACCTGGTTTAGTCTTCAGGCAAAATTATTACTCCTCTGGGATTACCACTAAATGTCATTATGGAATCTAAAAGAGCTCCTTCAGCAGAAAGATTATAGAAAAGGAAGTAAAAGAAAAACAAGTAAAACCACAAATCCATTCCTTTCCACCCTGAATCATACACAGAATTATCTATCCAACCTTAGGTAGGTAAATACAATACCCATGTGATGCTGCATATAAAAGACTCCCTTTTAATCACATAAAAAAGAGTGTTACAAAGTCTGAAGTTTTTCATAAAGCAGCAATACTGTCTGTTGAAACACCCTGGTAAAAAATTTACTTGAAATATACTCTATTTTGGTCTGATGAACTCTCACTTTCAACTCCCAAACTGAGGCCTGAAGTTAAGTTTTGTGAAATATGAAGCTGCAACATTCTCCAAAATGTTTTTAAACTTCCTGTTCAAAAAAGTGATTGGCCATTGGAATGGGCTGCCCAGGGAGCTGGTGGAGTCACCATCACTGCAAATGTTTAAGAGGAGACTTGATAAGACACTTGGTGGCATGGTTTAGTTGATTAGATGGTGTTGGGTGATAGGCTGGACTTGATGATCTCAAAGGTCTTTTCCAACCTGGTTAATCCTATCCTATCCTATCCTATCCTATCCTATCCTATCCTATCCTATCCTATCCTATCCTATCCTATCCTATCCTATCCTATCCTATCCTATCCTATCCTATCCTAATTTAGGGCCCAACCCAAATGCCACTGATTTTAAGACCCTAATTTGTAAAAATGAAAGGCTGTTTAGTGGATCCATCATTATGCAGGTGCTAGTCTGTCAAATTACCTTTCACTTTAATTTGTGGAAATGTCATGGAAAGGGAGTTACTTAAAATGTATAACTTATGATATCAAAAATTGGAGCTGGTTTATTCCAACCATTCTGCCTATAAATGAGAAGAAATGCTATCACTTGCAACTTGCAAGGAGATAAAAAACACTGTCAGGTAGAATCTCAGTTTGATTTATTCTCCTTTTTCCAAATATAAAAGCCTAGATTTTTGATAGAGCAGTACTAGTTAGGAAATATATAGGCCTTGAAAAGCAATGCAATGATTGAGCTGTCTGTAATACTAAATTTACATTCATCCCCACATTGGGAGGTATTAAGATACACTTTCATTTTAAACACATGATGAAAAGTTATAGACGTTGTAATTTATTCATTTGGAGAAGCAAATACTTGGTTTATCTTGGCAAGGGATTTTGTTTGGATTAAGTCTTAAATCTTTGTTTCTTTTTCATCACTTAATTATACTATTTTTCATATATCTTGGAGCAGTAAAACCAAAATGAAACTTTGATAATATCCTCCTGGCAGTAATGATAAAATTGATATGTGTGTATATTAATTATTAATTTAATGGGATAAGACTTTTCTGACAGAAAATAGGTTAGTTAGAAAAGGACAAAACAGTTCTATTATTTCTTAACTACTATCATCTTAAAGACAGTACCTTCTTTTTTTTGGACACTTTTTACCAAATGGAACAAAATAAGGCAGAAGACAACCTTGTGGATAGTATTCTAGTATCTGGACTCAATAACAGGTTACTATCCAGGTCACTTGCTGTAAATTTCACTTCTGAGTTTCTGCCACTTTGGACTCCTTTGTCTTTTGTCTGTTTACCCCAAATTTCCCATCTGTTCTACCACACAGAAAACTGTGAAATCACATAACCATAGACCTCTTGTCAAACCAGCTGAAACCTAACCACTCTACTAAACTGTGGTCTCGTATGCCCATAGGGGCATTCTCATTCATGAGACCTACGAATGAGCTAGGGCAAAGTAAAATAATAAAGAATCCTTAGAAGAGTTGGAATTCAGCCCTTCCACTATTTAGAAATGATAGAGTAATTTGACAATTTTTCTTTCATCTTGAGCAGTAAGGTTTTCTTTTAGTGGCAGAAGTAGAACGAAATTTGTATGAAACTCAGAAGGACTGACAGACATCTAAATTTACCCTTGAGCAAATGTAATCTAGACATTAGAGACTGACTTCTGCATCCTTAGATCAGAAATGTCCCAGTTCTCTGGATGGTCCAGGAACTCCCTATTAGCCAATATACGAATGATAAATTCAGTTTGAGACTGAAATTTTAGCCACAATGAAGTGTTTGACTAATGGCTATAGGAGTTTCTCAAGTACGAATTTTGGACTGCCACAGAGATTATCCAGAGACATTAATGGGCACCATTTGTATGCTTTAGTTGGGAGGAGAATCAGACCATTCTAGAGATTTGCTCAATCAGTTGCAATTAGTGATTGCAACTTCTCAGTAGAAACTTTGTTGGAGATGTAGAAATGGTCAAAAAAATGTTTTGCATGCAGAAAATTAGGAGCTATTTTGTAAATAGTTTAATGTACTAAAAAGTGATGGATCACACTTGCCCCAGAATACTCACAAATGACCACAGGGCAGACAGGTATCAGAAATTGGCAAGATAGTGGTTTTGGACTGATATGCACTGTGGCTGGAGACATCATTGTAAAGTTCTTTGCAACAGAGGCTCCTGTCATCTTACAGACTGCCAGCAAGAGATTTAATTCTTCACGTAGGTGAAGATGCAAATGTTCCTATATGCTTTTAGTGAACACTTTGTTAGTATTTCTTTGTGGTCCACATTAGCTCTTTGAGAATCACACTGGGATAGTTCAGAATAATAGGGGATATCACAGGACCAATCCATATACCATTTGTAGGCCATACAGTCACTTTCTAGTCTGGTCACATCCCAGATAAATGTGTATATATTTATGTATATGTAAATCTATCCATGTAAGAGTAAAATAGGTTTATGAGCACAAAATCTTTCTTAGTTTAAATCAGAACATTAAAAAATTCCTCCTCACACAGTAAAAGCAAAAGTCAATTCTGATGTTGATGTCTCAGGTCTCTTAAACATTTTCCATGAGGCTTTGCAAAGTTTGCACCTCATTATTTGTTCTGATAGCAAAGTGTATGTGAAAGTAGATAAGTAAACTATTACCAGTTTAACCAGCAAAACCATTATTATCATACCATTTAATGTGCATAGGTTACAAATAATTTGTCTGTTTTCTTCTTATATTGCACAACATGTTTATTGCATATGATCAAGAAGTTCAGAGATTTCGGTTTGTCTTTAATGGTGACTTCACACAGTTTGGGGGTTTTATTTTGTTTATTTTTTTGAATTGTTCATTCCTTTGTGGTGATTCAATGGGTTTACAGCTAGGAATATATATTTGAAGCGCTTTAACTAGTTCTGTAACTAGGACTGTCTGATATTTAGAGATTTCTTTTATCTGCAAGGAAAGTAGATGGAATTTAGAGGAAGAGACACTACACAACAAACTTGAAATCACAGACTAGAATTCTCTGCTGCATGACAAAGCAAAAAGCAATATGATCAGCTAAAGAATTTTCATGATCCTAATGAAAAACCAAATAAACCATTTGCAAATCTGTATGCTGACTTCAGTAGGATATCAAAAGCTTGCAAATCAGTTTAGCATCTGGCCTTTGAAATTTTAATCAGGGAATTACAAGTGTTGGTAAATTAGGGACTGATCTTGCTGACCTTTAAGTCAATGAGACATTTGCTATTTAGTTAATTGGAAGAACTAGATCTTTTGTATTTCAGAGTATCATATATAACCACATGTTGCAAATAAAATCACAACTATTCTCCATCTGCTTTAAAATCGACTGTTACTAATAAATATCCAAGCAATGATTTGTTTTGAACTGACAACCTTGTTTACACTCTTCAACAAATGCAAAAAAGTAGTAAAATAGCCAGATCATTCAGTCTCCATTTGCATTCATAAAAGAGCTCATCAATAAAGGAGAACATGTCTGAAAGTGGTTTGGGGATTATCACAGGTAGATACCCCAGAAGGTATGAGTAAAGAAAAAAAAAGTTAAATTAATTTTCCATCTTATTCTGTAATGCTGTTTTGCATACATTGATATAACTTTAGCGGAATGAAAAACAAAATGAAACCAAACGCACTCTAATATTGTAAGTGTTGTAACAGATTCCAGCAGCTTCCTTATTTTGTCTGTAAGTCCATCCTCTTTTGAAAGGCTCCTTATATGTGTAATTAGGGATCACTAAGGATCACTAGGGATCACTAAGGAATTGTTCGAGTAATCCTTTTCACCAAGTTTGAACATGAGTTGGAGACTGTTGCCCTTTTTCATCAAACGCATCAGATATATTGTTTGCTGCCTAGCTCAGCTCAGAATATGTAAAATATAGTATTTTCACAGTAAAGTGAATAGTTTTAAATGTTATTAACAAGGTACATTGTGTGTTCAGGGCATATAGTAGATTCTAACATTGCAACACTCCCTTTGACTATCTCCATTAACTGTGTCTACAAACGTAGAAAAGAAGGACACAGGGACAAAATGCCAAAAACAAGACAAAACCCTTCTGGCTCTCCAAATTTTGTTGCAGATTTAAAGGGGGGCAGTTCTTCTTTTTCCCTTGAATGCCATATTTTGTTCTGTAATGTAAACTAAAAGTTCTGGTTGTGAAGAGGAGCTGAGATATTGTTGATTATGTTGACATTCCCTCCAAACTGAGGATTTTTATAGGAGGCCAATCACTTGAAGCCCAAGTAAATCATCTATAAAAACTGCTTCATGTTTTGTAATCTTTCAAATGAATGCACTGACAAATATCTGGGTTTGAAAGAAAGGAGTTAGAAATGATCTTGCATTTCTTTAGAATTGTACACAATGTGTTAGCAGAAGCAATCAATATCTAATTACTAGTCTGTCTCTGAGACCACAGTCCTCTATTCTAACGTTTTCCACAGAGATAAACCATTCACTGCATGACCTGATGCATTTCTTTTGACAGCTCTGCCTCAAACATGACAGTGAACATCATGCTCCAAGAATATCATCCTGTCATGTTAGGGCCAAACAGCCCCAGCGCAAACCCAGACAGACACTAAGGTGTCAAGACATGGTCCCCCTCTTCCCCCTCCTTCCTGCAGAAAGGCAGGGTAACATGGGAAAAGGAACAAAGGGGACAGGGCCATGCATGTCTGGTAAACAACCCTCTATCTATGGTAAGGGCATGTGTTCTGCCCACAGCCTGGCAGAACCCCTTCCTATTGGGTAACTATGTGCTAGTTTCATGCCCTATTGGTCCAGTCCATCTCAGGTAAGATTTATATAAAGGCTGATTTCCAGTTGCCTGTACCTTTGTCAAGCCTTGATTAGCCTTCCTCAGCCTTGCTGAAGCCTTGCATGCTTGAACCCACTTGGACCTTGTCTGGCTTGAAACTGCCTCAAGTTGCATAGCCTCGAGTTGCCCAGTCCAGCACTTGAGATAAAGCCACAAACACACATACCACAAGCTACAAGAGGAGCCTCGAGCTGACCAGAATTTTGCTGTGCTTCAATTCACCCAGGACAAAGCAAGTGCCCATCACGATAGCGTCATTAAGAGCCCACCGTCTGCTGAAGCCAGACCAGACATTGAAGACCACATGGCATTCCTGCCAGTGACCTGCTGTGCCTGGTGCATGAGTGCCCCAAAGCCTCTGATACACAGCAGCAGAACTCCCTACCTGGGTACAACCAGCTGTGAGTAATTAATTCACTGCCTCTTTGGCATAATGGTTCTCGTAGAGTCTCCCCCCACTGTGGTCGAGCGCCATTTCGCTCCCAGGGTATTCTTTTTCTGTTATATTCCTCCTGGTTTTGCATAAAATAGACAAATTGTTATAGTTACCCAATTATTGTATACCCATTATAAATATATTCTAACTGTACATCACACTTTTTGATACATTTGGCAATTTTCATGTTAATAAAGATTATTAATATTTTGATTAATATATAGTTGATTATATATTAGTTGACTATATAGTTGATAATAAAGGAAATATTACATATCCTTTTGACACATCCATCCTCTAAAAAAAGGCAAGCTACAAGAAAAGTAAAGCTGTAACATTTTGGTTAAATACTAAGCATAGCTACATTCAGAAAATCACTGTTACTCTGTGGTAAGAATGTTTATTAAAAACCAGCTGCTACTGAGAGACCACATTTGTCTTCTTACTCTCTCAAAGATACTGTGAGTGCTCCACTGAAATCTGTGTAACCAAGTGCAGCATTTTGCCCAAGTACAGCATTTTTGTCCTAAGCACTAAATAAGCAAGCAATTATAGACTACTTCATATTTTATGGAGCATTTAGGCACACTGTACACAGATTCTTTCATGGTGTGATTTCTGACCAATGCTTTTGCAATTCAGATGCTGAGAAGTACATGCCCTTTGCTGGAGGCTTAGTTTATTGCATTTGGAAAGGGAAGGAGAATGCTTGCTTCTGTTTTGTACATGCACTTTGAAAGAGCTTAAATAAGATGACTGGTCAGGATTATTGATTTCTGACAGATGCAACAACCAGACTTTGTTTTCAGGAAGTAAAACATCTAAGTGTTCTGTCCCAGATTCACAATCGAGAACGCGATGGTTATATGTGTGCTACCTACTCAACAGCACCATCAGATAGGGAGCTCTAGCTATGAACAAGAGACACATTTTGTGAGTCACAGAACAAATATAATTTAAATCAAACTTCTGGTACTAACATTGAGTTTTGAGGGAAGTTTCATTACAAGACTTGGACCCTGACATAGGCCATTTGTTGCCTCTTTTAAAAAAATACTATTTTTTATCTATTTTTAATGTATTTTAAAAGTACATATTACAGGGTACATGAAGGTACACAAAAGAACAGAATTATGGGTATGTAATTGTATTTTTAAAACGCTTCATTTCTTATTCTCTGTCACAGGATGGCATTTACATCAAGAAGAGCTTGATATATATTTCACTTCCTTTGTACTTTCCCATGTTATGAAATATTTAGGCAGTGAACACACTGTGGCTTCACCATTCTATAGGTTTTATTCACAGAATCAGTGAATAGTAGATGCTGGAAGAGACCTCTGGAGGTCATCCAGTTAAGCCCTCCTACTAAGGCAGGTTTGCCCAGAGCAGGTTGTCCAGCACTGCATCCAGATGGGTTTTGAACATAGAGACTAAAACCTTTCACTTTCATCCCCAGGGCTGCTCAGGTGCTGGCTTGTAGTATAATTCATGTCCACATGAAAGAGTAGCCATGGATATTCATGTCACCTGCAAAAGTTTTCACAGTGAACTGTGGCTCATTTGCTTCTTCTTTAACTTTGAGTAGTGATTCTGAAGTGTGCTGGGTTGAGGCAGCCCCCTTCCCCACCACTGGCAACAATAAACACTCAGATAAACGGATTGCAAAAGTGATGGAAAGTTCAAATAGAAAGCAGTGAACTTTTACAGAAAGCCAAAAGCACAGTGACAAAGAAAAATCCCAAAACAGACCCAGAGAGATCCCATCCCCACCTGAGGGTACACCCAAGACCCCCAGGGCTCCTTCTTCCCCCTCCCACTGCTAGGCTAGTCTCAGCTGGCCAGATCTGAGACTGCACATCCCCCAGTTACCGGCTGACGGAGGAGGAAGAGAAGAGAGAGTGCTAGATTCCGCACTGGATCTTATAGTGGTGCAAAGGATTGTGGTAGGAAATACTACATAATTTCCTGTGTCCACCCCTCTGGGCTGGACTTCTGGACACAGGAAGTAAACACTGCAGGGGGGCACCCAGCTCAAACTGCAACATGAAGTAAGATTTATTTTGAATTATTTTCAGTGCTACTGCCATAAGTAGTGTGAGGATTCCATGGCCTTTGTTGATTAAGTTCTACCTAAGCAAAACCAGGGATGCAGGTTAGTTTCATCTAGCTATAGTAGTTAAATCTAGACTCAGAAGTCAGTAGTCTTGTTGATGAATTTACTGCCGCTAACATGTTCAGAGACAGTCGCCTCTACAGCCAGTTTTGGATCTGAGCATTGATTTTTAGGAGCCCAGTAATGGTAATAGACTTGTAACTTAAGTATATCAGTAAAATACAGTTGATTTAGTTTTTAATCAAATTGATAAGCCTGAAATATGATGAAATATGAATATGATTTATTATATATCAGTTATTATTTTTTCCAAACCAATTTGATTCAGGTTGTTTGCCCCATCGATGACAGGTTAATTACAACCAATATGATGCTAATATACAGTAGAATAACAATCTAAAAAAAATCAGTACTTGGAATACAGAGGAACAAACTGGAAACTTCTTATACACGTGAAACAAACAGTGATGCTGCCTCGGGTGGTGAGAAGGACCACCTTGAGTTCACAATGGAGCTAACCAACAGGTAACAAGCTGCAGACCTTAGAAATAAACAGGTAAATCAATGTAAGTTACTCATGAACCACTGAGCTGTTAACTACCAAAACTTTTGTTGAATGAAGAGATGTTCTGAGTTTGTATTTATAGTCCAAAAGGGCAGTATCCAAAATCAGAGGAATTGAGAGAGAGGGAGATGCGCTGATGTGTCGAAGATCTAGGCACAATGCTGCTAGGACAAAATAAGTTAATTGCCCTGAAGACAAAGGAAGAAGATGAGAGAGAGGAAAAGAGCAAAGAATAAGAAGAATGGAATGGAATGGAATGGAATGGAATGGAATGGAATGGAATGGAATGGAATGGAATGGAATGGAATGGAATGGAATAGAATTAACCAAGTTGGAAAAGACCTTCAAGATCATCGTGTCCAACCTATCATCCAACACCCCATCAACTAAACCATGCAACCAAGCACCCCATCAAGTCTCCTCCTGAACACCTCCAGTGATGGTGACTCCCTACCTCCCCGGGCAGTCCATTCCAATGGGCAATCACTCTCTCTGTGTAGAACTTCTTCCTAACCTCCAGCCCAAACCTCCCCTGGCACAGCTTGAGACTGTGTCCTCTTGTTTTGGTTCTGGTTGCCTGGGAGAAGAGACCAACCTCTGCCTGTCTACAACCTCCCTTAAGGTAGTTGTAGAGGGCAATAAGGTCACCCCTGAGCCTCCTCTTCTCCAGGCTAAGCAACCCCAGCTCCCTCAGCCTCTCCTCATAGGGCTTGTGCTCCAAGCCCCTCACCAACTTTGTTGCCCTTCTCTGGACACATTCCAACAAGTCAACATCCTTCCTAAACTGAGGCACCCAGAACTGGACACAGTACTCGAGGTGTGGCCTAACCAATGCAGTGTACAGGGGCAGAATGACCTCCCTGCTCCTGCTGGCCACACTGTTCTTAATGCAGGCCAGGATGCCATTGGCCCTCCTGGCTGCCTGGGCACACTGCAGGCTCATGTTCAGCCTACCATCTTTAACAGCGCCTGCCCATTGGCTCCTCAACCACAAATCCAGTCCCTACAACAGAAAGGGAGGAGAGGGGGCAGTGGCTGAAACAGTTTTAGCTGGCTTGTTAATGCCTCTTCCAGGACAACAGTCAGTGGTTAATCTGTGACAGGGAATCAAGTCGTAATAATAAATTAACTTCTTGTATATACAGCTGTTGTGTAGATGTGTAAACAGCAGTCAGGCTTTTAAAGTTGTCAGCCCAGTTCACATCTCTGTTTTTCAAGAGGCAGACTGAACATAAGAATAATTTTAATGAGATACCTAAGCAGATAGCAATAAACCATTCTGCAGTTCGTACCTTACCTCTAGGCATTATTCTCTCACTCTAGAATTTCACATAAAAAAGAAAACTAACTAACTAACTAAAGACATCATAACCAGGCTTTCCAATATCACACATTTTTACCATAGTCAGGAGACTGAACATGAAAAACTGCACGGAGCAGAACTTACAGAGCAAAATGCATTGTAAAAACTCTTCCACAGCTGCAGTTACCAAAGAGAAGAAAAATTTTCAGATGTCCTTAGCTGAATCCATAAATATCTACGATTCACCTCTGCATACAAAATTGTGCCTGTATTTATCCATATTACAAGGGTAAATATCTAATTTGCAACCTGACAGTTATTATGAATTTTTGTAATACTAGTCTTTCAAGTTTTAAAATATCTTAGTCTGTAAACTCTACCTTGGAGACAAAAATCGCATGGAGGTTTTTTTTTTAGTTATAACACTTATGAAAGTAGAGAACTGGTATCTAAAAGTGTAAATAACTATATTCACATGTAGTTTTAAACACTGATGGTATTTCATTAAAAGAATCACTAGGTAAGTGAATTGCTGCAGCTGACTTTCTATATTCTCAGCCAATAGATGAACTGCTGAGTTAGTAAACACACAAATACAAGAGCCCTGAAAGGCTCATGGGAGAAAAGGTAATGATATCTAGATAGCTAGAATACATGGACATATATTTTTGTGAGCATATTGGCTTAGGAAAAAGGCAAGAGACAGGAAAAGCGATTAGTTAAACACCCAGATAGATAAGACATAAATGGAAGATAATAAAACACTATCAGGGATGAGAAATATCTAAAATAATAACAACTGTAACAACAACAATAATAACAACAACAACATCAATAATAATTAGGGTCAGGGTCTTGTCATGGGTGCTGGATGTAGGTAAGTCTGGTCTACAGTTCAAGGTACCTGGGGATATGAATGTTCCTATGGATAAAGAAAGGGAGGGTCAGCCTACTTGTGAACTTCAGTCTGTATCAGCTGGAGAGGAGGAGAGATGTGAGTGCTTGGTTCTTCAAGTTTCTGTAAATACAGCTCCTCAAATTTCCATAAATGTAGGTGAAGTTTATGTTGGTACCTGTAGAGACAATGTTCTTCACTTCTTTTACTTTTTTGGCCTGCTTTGTTTATAGCGTACCTGTCTATCTGAGTGTGTGTATCTGAGTGTGTGTACCTCCAGCTGCAGAACACATGCTCAGCCTTGCTACTGTCTGGATCTACAAAAAAGAATAGCAAAAAACATACATACACACATATATGTGTGTGTGTGTATATATATATATATATACACAAATATATATATGTAATGAATCATAAGACTTTGTAATTATAAGAAGGTGACCTTTTCCACAATACACTTATACCTCTCCAAATGTTGATCCTGAACTGGACACTAGTCCTTGGTCTTGCTGTCCTTCAATTTGGTACTTAAAGAGTCTTGGAGCAAGGAAAGTCTGTGAGAAGATTTGTATTGTCCCCAGACCTGCTTTCTCAGGTCAATGATTCTTCACTTCTACCAGTTTTCTCTATGCATATTTTCTATGAGAAATAATATGAAGGAAATCTAAGGCACCTTATCCTGTGTTCTTTCTAGAAAGGCTGAATTCACTTATTCAGCTATGATATTGGGTAACAGGCATAAATGTATGTGTCAAATGTTCTTTCTTCCCTCTCTTCCCCATACCCCTAAGAAAAAGAGGAAAAAGAAAACCAACCAACCAACACCAACAACAGCAACAAAAAAAGACCAACAAAACCAAACCAAACAAAAAACTCCAAACCAACCAATCAAAAACCTAAGCCCACAAAACCTTTAAAGACAAAGCCGTTTCATTCTTAAACTGACTTTTTGCCTTCACACAGTAACTCAATAATTTGTAAAGAAGTTATATATTTTGTAAGCATTACAGCTCATGTTTACAAGGATCATGGAAGAGATCCAGTTCTTAAAGCCCTTCAGCATCATTCTAGACTTTGATCTTTTCTCTCTTATTTGCATGCACTTATTAACAATTAAGCTGCATTTTGGTTTATATCAAAAGAAGAATACCATCTCGTAGGATCCCTTATTTCTAGCCCTCCTGAAGGGCTGTATCATGTAAAGTTTGAAGCACTCTGAATTCCCACTGGAGTGCCTTAGAGACACTATCTCACAGGATACCTTTATAAATGAGCAATCTTTTCTACACTGAAGAAAATAAATAGATTTAAGTATTCTGTTTTTCATCAGTAATACACTTATTTTTTTTTTTTTAACTGCAGTATCCCTTGGTACTCAACTTATTTTGTTCTTTACTTCATTTCAATTTAGAAGTGATTATGAAAATTCTTTCCTCTTTGCATCTGATCTGATCTTCCATTCCTCTGTTTTCTTTTGTTCAATGTTAAAAGATCAAATGAGGAGCTTTTCCTCTTACAGCATTACCTCTTTATTTTAACTCAATATTCTATCAACTTTGTGGTGAAATCTTTTAATCTTTTGTTTTCTGGAAACAGAATGCTTCAGAGTAGCTTGCTCTGTAATTGAATAGCAATCTGTCATCTACCTCTTAAATGTGAAGTCTCCGCTATTGTTCATTTTCCATTGAACCTCTTTTACTTGTCAACAAGTCAGTTTTAAAAGGATTTTGTCTGCAAAATCAGATGAGCAAAACAAGACAGATTATTTATGCTTGAATTTAATTTTTCTACTAACTCTAACTTCCAAAACTGGATTGTATCTAATTCTAAATGATTGATGATGATTTTCTATAATCTTTTTAACAGGCAAAGCTACTACTGTGCATCCTCACAGTAGTTACAAGTTGACCCCATCCAAAAGCCAATGCAGAATATCCCTTTTTCCAGTTTGGGTCACCTGTCCAAGCTGTGTCCCTTCCAACTCCTTTCTTACTATCAGCCAACTTACTCTCAGGGGAAGAGTAGGTATAAGAGAAAGCCTTGATGCTGTCCAAGCATCGTCAAACAATAATAAAAACCTTGTGAATTGCCAGAATAGTTTTGGCCTCAAATCTAAACCTAGAACTGGATGGGCTGCTATGAGGAAAGTTAACTCTATGTCAGCTAAACCCAGTATAGCAGACTCCACAAAAGTAAGACTGTAAGAAACAAATCTGAATGAACTATGTTTGTGATCTGCAAAATGGTTGAATGTATCCTGCTGTTTGGAAGACTTCTGGATCTCTAGGTCATCCTACTCTGACAGGGGAGTTGAAGTAAGACTTTTGAGGTCCCTTCCAACCCCTAACACTTTGTGATTCTGTGATGTTGTGCAACCTCTCTAGTATGAGTGGGAAATCTATTTTAAAATCTTTTAACTGCTAAAAGAATGACACCTAAGTCCTTTGTGCTACATATCCCATTTCCTTTAAAGAGAGAGGCTATATATTGCAGGATTATCACTACAGAAACTACTGCCAGTTATACATAAGTTTCTCTAACTTGTTTGACAAGTGGAGTATGACTTTCCTCTAGATAATGTTACATAGATATATAAAAGTAGTTGTGCATCTGGACACCTACATTGGTACATTAGGATGATCTATGACAGAAGTATGGACTCCCAGGCATACTTGCAGAATCTTTCTGGGAGAATAGAATAGAACAGAACAGAACAGAACAGAACAGAACAGAATAGAATAGAATAGAATAGAATAGAATAGAATAGAATAGAATAGAATAGAATAGAATAGAATAGAATAGAATAGAATAGAATGGAATGGAATGGAATGGAATGGAATGGAATAGACCAGACCAGGTTGGAAGAGACCTTCAAGATCATTGTGTCCAACCCATCAACCAATCCAACCCACCTAAACAACTAAACCATGGCATCAAGCACCCCATCAAGTCTCCTCCTGAACACCTCCAATGATGGTGACTCCACCACGTCCCCGGGCAGCCCATTCCAATGGGCAATCACTCTTTCTGTATAGAACTTCTTCCTAACATCCAACAATACATTCTATGGCAGAAATCCATGCCCAAAATTCACAATGAATATATGACCAAACTGGTCAACAATTTAACGAGGATTTACTGTGTCTCTTAGGTGAGAAGCTCAAAAGAAACCAAAAACCCAAACAAAACAAACCACCCCAAACAAACAAAAAACCAAAAGACCAAGACTACAAATAAACATGTCCCTGTCTTGTATAATGATAGTTTGTAGCACCTTACACAAAGGAGTTCTGAGACTTCTCGCATCTTCACAATAAATGACTTAATAAATAGCTGAACTTTGACTTCATTTATAGACTCCATTTTAATCAGGGAATGAAATGTTAAGTCCCTATGTTTCCTCAAATTTTCAATATTGCCTTGAGCATACCCTTTTGCCCTTTCTTCTTTTTCTGCTTGCTAGAAGATGTTACAAGGTCAACAAATAGTTGCATATGAAACTACGTGGAGTGCAGATCTAGAGATGATCTTAGGAGGGCATTGCAGGAGAAGTAGCGCCCTAAAGCAGAGCCAGCGATTGTTGTAACTTTGTGCTAGCTGATTCATGAAGCAGCATTAAAGGTTATGGCAGTCAGTAAATAACCTGTCAAACTCCTATTGCTTCCCTTACCCAATTCAAAGGATTCATCAATCTCTGTATTCACTTGTACTGCACATCTGGATTGCTTATTGATGATCTGGATCATGTTCATCAGTTTCTTGTTCATTTAATGCCTCCATAATCACCTTAAGCCTGTGTAAACCTTTTCAGAACCACTGAGGTGTAAAATATCTTCCCTTTGGTGTTCAAGGTGCCACTCTGCAAATTTTGACAATGCATTTAACAGTATTATTGCATAGTAGAAGTTCACCTTCCTTCCCCTTCTAGAATTTTTACTACACAGAAGTAAATATCCCTATGTGAAATGACTCACAAACACATAAGGACATGCACACATACATACATACACTCACACATAAAACGGACCTCCCTACATACATCAGGTGCCATTAGACTTTTTAAATATTATTTTTGATGGAAAATACAAATATGGGTTTTTAACACCCTAGATATTCCTAAAAACACTATTGGTTTTAGGAATAGGCATAATAATACTATTTTTGCTGGTTCAATTTTTTCATGACTTGCTAACTAACAAAGAGGCAGCAGCAGTACTAATTGGTTGTTGGTTTGTGTTTTTCTTTTAGATCTGCTTACAGAAATTTTGTCTTCAAAAAACAAACTTCCAGGAGAATTTAAATATTTTTTTTTCTGTGACAATGTAATGTAATACCATATGGGTTATAAAACAAAAACTGCACTGTTTTCTCTTTATTTGTTGTAAAAGGAAAAGACATACTGCACTCAGAGATGTTATAAATAGACAATAGAAAAATATGTGAGTGTTTTTCCTGGAGAGCATCCTCACAAGAACAGCACTCATGCCATCAGCTGTTCCTCTATGGCTTCCCCAGGATATAGTCAAACTCCAGCTGAGACTCCTATAAATCTGAGAAGGCAGAAGAGCCAGGCATTCCATGAAATCCATTAAGAACTTCACTGTGATCAATCTATTTTTGTGGAGTGTGGCTAGATTCTTGCTGGTACAAAATCCTAAGATCTATATCTAAGCAAACTGATAGTGCTTACTTAATGTGTTTCTCTCCTCCACGCTCACTGCAGATTTACTTTTCTGTAAGGAAACAGATGTTAGTGAAAGTGAAGACTTAGTAATTTTCCTTTCTGTTCTTCTTCCTAGTTAACATGAAAAAAAAAACAATTGCAACCACACTAGATGTTTTGTGTTGTTGTTTGCTTTTATTTTTTATTTTTAAAGGAAATCTCCAGAGCTTTGTATTCTAGACATAGATATTTATTAGGCATCGGTTTTTAAAGTAAGGAAATGGATGCTCAATATCCTTCTGAAGATAACCAGATGCTGAATGCAGCTGCTATGTCTTTATTATTAAATCTGAATTTGGAATAAAAATCTATGTAAGTGAAGCCTTCAGTTTTCAGAGAGGTATTTGTGTCTTTGTGTTTGAGGTTTTGTTTCCTAAATCAAAATACTCCTGAAATATGAGGACTCTTCAGGAAACTGGGATTAATACATATTTATCATCTGGAATTATATCAGAGTTACATCCTTGGCTTGTGTTTAATTCAAAGAATACATTTGCAGAGCAGAATCTTGATATTAGCATACAGATGGTATTGAACACTATGTCAATACTGACTGACAAAGTCGATATATTGCTGGTTGCTTTATTTTAGATTACTTCTAAATTTTCCTGCGGAGAATATGAGAACGTAAGAGAGTACTTCAATATTCCATTTAATCTAAACTGAGAAGAAAGCAATAATTTGAGGAAAACTAATAGAAGACTGATGTTCAAACATGATTGACATGTGCCTAAAATGTGCTTCAGTTGTAATGACAGTCCAGTATTAACAAAACAAAATTAACAGGCTTGCTACCTTCAGGCTTCTTTGCTCACATATAATTGATTTAAAAACATTTTCCAAGAGAGAAAAGAATGCTGTGCTCTGTCTGTACAGATTTTTCCCGTGTTCTGTCTTTGCTAAGAAGCATTTGAAATGAAATAACAATGTATCCTAGAGTGAATATAACTAGTTATTTATTTTATTGTTATTTTGTTATTAAAAAAGAGAAAATTTTGGAGCTTCTGTGTAAGTATAAAATGCTTTGCTTGTGTATACTTCCTAATAGTTAAAAATGTGAGAGACCAAATAATGTTATTTGATGATTTGGGTGAACCAGTCTTTAAACTTTTTGCAGCAATGGAGGCAGAATGAGGGTTTAGATAGGTTTTGGTTTTGACTTAGTGTTAGGGTTTTTGTTTGTTTTGGGGGTGTTATTATTGTTTGTGGGTTGTTAGGTGGGTTTTTTTGGTACCAGATTTAGTCTCTTTTTATCATCAATTAAAATAAGTAGGCACTTCAGGCTGGATTCTTCTTATCCTAAGGTAAGCACCACGCAGCCACTTGCTCACTGCCCTCCAGTGGCATGAGAGACAAAATCGGAAGCGTTAAAATGCAAAAAAAATCTCATGGGTTTAGTGTGGCACTTTGAGGCTACACCTTTAAAATTTAGCTGCACTTTAGATAAATCCAGCTAATAAGTAAAGCAGAACCTGCATGTTCAAGCAAAGCAAAGCAAGGAATTCATTCAGCAATTCCTAGGTGTTCAGTGACGGTTTCCAGGAAAGTATCACAGTATCACAGTATCACTTAGGTTGGAAAGGACCTCGAAGATCATCGAGTCCAACCTATCAACACAGACCCCATGACTAGACCATGGCACCAAGTGCCACGTCCAATCTCCCCTTGAACGCCTCCAGGGTCGATGACTCAATCACCTCCCTGGGCAACCCGTTCCAATGACGAATGACTTGCTCGGTGAAGAACTTCCTCCTCACCTCGAGTCTAAACCTCCCCTGGCATAGCTTGAGACTGTGTCCCCTTGTTCTGGTGCTGGTTGCCTGGGAGAAGAGGCCAACCCCTTCCTGGCTACAACCAAAGTAGGACTACATCACACGTAATGAGTTACTTGGGAAGAAAAGCACTGTAACTCTTAAAGTCTTTCCTTCTTCTCCTTCCCCCAGCTTTATATGCTGATCATGACATCATCATACAGTATTGAATATCCCTTTCAGTGATCTGGGGCCAAGTATCCTGGCTGTGTAACCCCAGCTTACTCACTCATGGGGTGGTGTGAGAAACAGAATATGCCTGCATATTCTATATGTAAGCCCTGATTAGCAATAACAAAAACATCCCTGTGTTAGCAACACTGTTTTCAACACAAATCCAAAACATAGCCCCATGTAAACTACTACAAGGAAAAAATAATTCTATCACAGTCAAAATCAGTATGAAAGACAAAAAAGAATGGTGAAATAGAATTGTATTTCCCTCTGTTCAATGTAAACAGCCTTGTGGGTGATTAATTTAGAGACAAATGACTCCACCACAGATGTTAGAAGAAGCCAACATAAATCACACTCAATCTGTAATTATAAACCAGCACTGCAGACTTTACATACTGTTAAAGTCTCTCCAAAATAAAAGGTTTACATTTTAGACCTTATTTATTTATTTATTTTCCCCTGTTGCTCACTGGCATTTTTAAAACCTAACATCACTGAAACATGCAATAAAATTCTCATTTCCCCCTTTGGACCATGATTGGTAAAATGACACAAATAGCAACCAGTAAATACGCAGACTTTTTCTTTCTCTTCTATGTCTTTCCCATCATTATAGATACACATGGATATACATATGGATATGCTGTTTTTCAGAAGACTCAAAACCAGTACTTTGATGCATCAGTTTCATCTCAGTCTTCAGCTGCCAAGGCAAGCGAACCAACATGTTTCCTCAAAACAAAATCTGATTGGTCTGCATCTAGTTAATAACATGAGAGCGCTGTGATGGATTTGGGTTGGATTGGTTGATGGGTTGGACGCGATGATCTTGAAGGTCTCTTCCAACCTGTTTTGGTTTATTCTAAATAAAGGTTTATTCTAAATAAAGGTGATACAACTCATATAAGGGGCAACTATGCAAACCGGGGTTGTTTAGCCTGGAGAAAAGGAGGCTGGGGAAGACTTTACTGATCTCTGCCACCACCTGAAAAAACGTTGTAGTGAAGTGGATTTCAGTCTTTACTCCCAAGTAACAGGCAATAGGAGAAGGGAAAACAACTTCAAATTGTGCCAGGGGAGGTTTAGTTTATATATTAGATTAAAAAAAAAAACAAACTATTCACCAAAAGGGTTGTTGTGAACTGCAGTGGGCTGCCCAGCAAAGTGAAGGAGTCATTATTGCTGAAGCTATTTAAAAGACATGTAGATGTGGTGCTTAGGAACATGATTTAGTGGTGTTGCGCTAATGGTTAAACTTGACCGCTGTTTCACTCAAATCTGTGTAAAAAGACATTATGGATTGGCTTTGTCTGTCTCCATTTTGCACATTCACCCAACAACCTCCTTGAAGTTCTGCATCCTCAGGCACATCCATGTTCCTAAGACAGAAATATTATTTTAGTGGAGTACAACACAGGTGTCTCTGTATTTCAGATGCCCAAGGGTTTTCCACTCAGACTTCCAACACCCCCCACAATGAGTCAGCTGCCCTGTGGTCAGAATAAACTCTACTTTTATGAATATTTAGAATGTTATTATGAGCAACTTTATGGAGTCTGGCAGTGGGAGGGAAGGAACAGGTAACTTCTTGTATGGATTAGTTTAGCAGTGGAGATGTTAATCTGTGAAAAAAAGTTAGGCTTAACACACTCTATTCAGAAAGGTAATCCAGGTATAAATACCTCTGAATTAGGATGGAATTAATCTCAGTCAGCTTTAAGCATCTACATTTGAGCTACTTACCTAGATTCCACCGACAGCCAACTCAAAAAAGACAAAACTAGGATTAAAAAACAAAATCTGACCATTTAAGGCACTTGCCTTTAGAAGACATGAGTTGAATAGTGATACACTATGAGTGGTTTTCTCTAATGACTGTTAAGTAATCTAGGCAAATAGCCCTGGGCTGTATCAGGAGAAGTGTGGCTAGCAGGTCGAGGGAGGTGATCCTCCCCCTCTACTCAGCCCTGGTGAGACCCCACCTGGAGTACTGTGTCCAGTTCTGGAGCCCCTATTACAAGAGTGATGTGGAGGTGCTGGAACGTGTCCAGAGAAGGGCCACGAGGATGTTCAGAGGGCTGGAGCACCTCTCCTATGAGGACAGACTGAGGAAGTTGGGGCTGTTGAGTCTGGAGAAGAGAAGGCTCTGAGGTGACCTAATTGTGGCCTTCCAGTATCTGAAGGGGGCCTACAGGAAGGCTGGGGAGGGACTTCTCAGGATCTCAGGTAGTGATAGGACTAGGGGGAATGGAATGAAGCTGGAGGTGGGGAGATTCAGGCTAGATGTGAGGAGGAGGTTCTTCACCATGAGAGTGGTGAAACCCTGGAATGGGTTGCCCAGGGAGGTGGTTGAGGCCCCATCCCTGGAGGTGTTTAAGCCCAGGCTGGATGAGGCTCTGTCCAGCCTGATCTAGTGTGGGGTGTCCCTGCCCATGGCAGGGGGGTTGGAACTAGATGATCCTTGTGGTCCCTTCCAACCCTAAATGATACTATGATACTATGATACTAGATGTAGAAATCTACATTATGTGTCTGAAGTGAGAAGAATATTTTTTTAAAATAGATCTGTTCTATGTGCCTGGATATTTCTGCTCTTTGCAAACCATTACAAATGCTCAAGCATTGGTTACAATTCAAATTCTAAGTCACTTTAATGAAAGGTTGTTCATGTGATTTCCTTAAATTTCCTTAAAAATGTGTTTCTTTTAAAACATGTTATTCATGGGAGTGTTTTATTATGTGCTCTTAGGAATGACATTATGAAACTGATTTCTGCTGAATGATGTTTTCTCATGGTTTTGTTTGTGTTATGTTGTTTTGTTGTTTTATTTCCCCCCCCCCCCTCCAGCTAGTTCATGGTAGCAGCTGCTGGACTATGAAAAATATTAAGTAGATTATTTTAATTTATGATTATTGGCCAATTGTGTGGATGTTTGTGTGGGGGAATTATAGCCTCTCTCTACTGATTTTGCAGATGTTAATTAAGAAAACTGTGTCTGTTGTCATTAAGCTTGAATTATTTACAGAGAGCTCCTTCACTTTCCTGAAACATTTTTGGGCACATGAGAATCTAAGACTAAATTTGTATTTAGAAAACAGTTCTGGGATTAGAGCAAGTACTGCTCAGAAATAACCAAAATTCACATTTGCAATTTTAATCATATATTTTTTGCTGTTCAAGGCTTGTCCATGTCAAATTAGCATGATGGTTCAGATTAGATTGCTGTTGCTGTTGACCTGAAGTAGCCATTATTAGCAATTACAAAACATCAGCATTTATTTGGCATTTGGGAAACAATTCCTATGTGCAGGTTCTACTTTTTTGAAGAGGCTTCTCTTGTAAGATTTGTAGTCAGACAACACTGCTCAGGGCTTTATCCAGCTGAGTCTTGAAAATACCAAGGGAAGATGGTGGACACAAACTCTTTGGCAGCCAGCTCTATTTGTAAGATTACCCTTATGATAGAGATGTTTCTACTTATATTCAGTCTGGGCTTCTCTCATTTTAGGTCATATGCTTTATGCATATCTGCCATGCACCTCTGTGATGAATCTGGCTTAGTCTTCTCAGTAACTTTCCCACAAGTACTGCTAGATTTCCCTCAGCCATCGCTTTTCCAGGATGCATATGCTTCATTCTTTCAGCCTTTTCTCAAAGGGGAAGTGATGCCAGCACCAACAAAAGTAATGATCTTCTACTGAACTCAGTTTATATACTTCTTTCTTGTTTTGAGGATACAAAAGCAGACAAAAAGTTTTACACACCATCTTAAAAGTGTTGAGTAAGAGAGGAAAATATATGATTACCCTCAGCTGTCTCTGTTCCCATTCATACATTTCAGGAGGCTTTTGGCCTTCTTCACTGTCAGGATGCACATCTGGCTTATGGTCAGCTAACTGTTTCTCAGGGCTTCCAGGTCCTTCCTGCAGAGCTTCTCCTCAGCTGCTCAATCTCCACTTTATTGCTGCAAGAAGTTCCTGCTTTCTAGATGGAGAACTTTGCTGAATTTCATAGAGGAACACATAGCAGATGACTGTAGATTTGGTCCATAGCTGAGTAGATTCTGAATTATTAAAAAATATTTAATATATTCAAAAACAAATGTGAAGGACAAAAAAAAAGGGCAGAGATATTTCTCAGTCCCAATTAATCTCCTTCTCTCTCTAACTTTAGTGTATTTGAATGAATCCTCAGATTTCTAAACCATTCCTGTTTTTCACTTCTCTCTCCCAGCTGTGATGGAGAATCAACGGAAAAGGACTTGTTTACAAGGGGTAAGGAAATGATGAATCCGTGTAGAGGGAACAAAATTATAAATGGCTACATGCTGATTATTCCAAAGTTGAAGTAATGTTCATTAAGAACTTGTTGGCAGTGAAGAAGCTAAAATTTTATATGTGGGGATATTGAGAACGTGACTTCTTTTTTTATATAGAGAGTATTACAATATCTAAAAGAACTAAAATAATAAGTTTTCCAATGATAGTTCATGTCTCAAATGCATCAATCTATCGTCTAACCTCATAAAACACTAGAAAATGTGATAGATATCACTTTGTCCTTTTTTAGAATAAACCTTTATTAGAATAAACCAAACCAGGTTGGAAGAGACCTTCAGGATCATCGTGTCCAACCCATCAACCAATCCAACCCACCCAAACAGCTAACCCATGGCACCAAGCACCCCATCAAGTCTCCTTCTGAACACCTTCAATGACGGCGACTCCACCACCTCCCCGGGCAACCCATTCCAATGGGCAATCACTCTTTCTGTATAGAACTTCTTCCTAACATCCAACCTGAATCTCCCCTGGCGCAGCCTGAGACTGTGTCTTCTTGTTCTGGTACTGGGTGCCTGGGAGAAGAGACCATCATCCACCTGTCTACAACCTCCCTTCAGGTAGTTGTAGAGAGTGATAAGGTCACCCCTGAGTCTCCTCTTCTCCAGGCTAAGCAGCCCCAGCTCCCTCAGGACTCCAGAAGCACATGTCCCCTTCCCCTTATTCATGAACAGGATAGGATAGTATTTCAAGTTTTATAAATCCTGCATACACTTTTGTACTGTTTTATGATTAGAATCATGTTGGATTCTGTGCAAGTATAGATGGACTGGCTTATTGCACCCAGTTGTTTTAGGCAATATCTTGCCTGTAGAATTGTCACAACATGAGTATATCTACTCGGAGTTTTTTTGTTGCTGTTGATTTTGTTTATTTGGGGTGTTGGTCGTTGTTTGGGCTTTTTTGTTGTTTGTTTGTTTGTTTTTCCCTGCGGTTGTTGGCTGTCTCATCATTTAGGGACACCTTTAGGATCATGCTTCTCTCCCAGTTCCTACCAGCAGAGGGGCTACTACATGTTGTTGAGACACAGAAATACCAAACACTTCAGAGACATGATTAATGGCAATAGGTACTTTGGTTGATGGATTTTGATCCCCCAGTAGAAATCTGGCATCAATCATGTGCCTGAAATTCTCTGTGCTGCTAGATGATTTAGTATCCCATGTCCTATGCTCTACAACTTCCATTTGGAGCTGAACAATTTTGCTGTCACCTGAGAAGTGTAGCAATAATTTCCACTCTGTTTTAGATTCCATGGTGTTGGCAAGTCACTGCTTTTAAGACTTACTGCCAAGGGGTTCATTAGAACTATTAGAAAAAGGACAAAAATCCATTAATTATCCTTTGGCTAGCTATGTATACTCACTCACCACTCCACGTTTAAAACAAATAAAAGCAGCATTTCTGCATAAATTCAGAGATCCATTGCTACTGTCTAATATATTATTGAAATTTGTAAAAGAAAACTTGTGTGATGGAGTAGAATTTCTGAATCTCAAAATTATTGCTGACCTTCTGCAGAAAATTTTTCCACACTAAAATCTTAAAATCTGCAAAAGATCTACTAAAACACTGAAACACTTGAAATCTCTGGCAAATTATCAGTTCTAGATAGGTCCAAATGTTTAGCAACTCTGAATTTTCTAAGTAGACTTCAAACTAATGGTAAATTATTAAAGTTAATTAACCAGTTAATGAATGTTGTAATAACCTGGCAGTAAGATAATATAGAAAACTAAAACCAAATGAAAAAAGGTGTTCAATAATACAGAAGTTCAGGAAAAACAATCCCCCACCAAACTCCCACTAAGTATCTTGCTAACAATATTGAAAGTAATTGTTCAAGCATCTTTGTGAAATGAAGATGCAGACAGAGAGAATTAAGCATGAAGTGCCTTTGCCCAAGGTCACATAACACATCTAGCGGTAATAAGGTCAGGAATTATGAGACTGTGCTCAACAATTTAAAGAACTGCTTTTCTGTCTGCAGTTCTCAGAATGCACAAATAATAAGCTACATCTCAGCAGTATTACATTTCATCCAAATCAATTTGATATGGTAGCCAGTGCAAAAAAAATATATTATTATTTCCTTTCTGCCAAGAAAAATACCTTACACTTCAGACCCTGAACCAAATAAAGATTACTGAGATAATGTACTCCAGTTATGGTTCGGTTAATAAATTAGTGCCAGTCTGAATCAAGGTTTCTTTTTCTGCCTGTGACTTTATTAGTGATGCTTCCATTAGAAGGACCAGATGAAAATAGTATTGGCCAAGGTTTTCATTGTTTAATCCTGTTGAAAGGGATTTTTCAAAATGTTCACTTGCTTTTAGGTTTTCCAGGCTAACTGTTAATACAGCACATTTTTGTATGGTTGTTTTGCTTGCTATTTTTTTTTAAATAAGGAAATCCTCTAGTTCTGCTTTACTAGTATCCACCCCTCACTCCCCAACTTGTATCCTCCCCTCGCTACCCAAACATACACATATAATCTGATTCCCCAAGCACACTCATCTACATTTCCTAGCATGTTTAACAGAGCAGCTGTCTGACTTTCTCTAAGAACTCTGAATCTGCAGACCACTATGCTTAAGTTTTCTGTAGTCTGCTATCATGATATAAAACTCATTCTGTCTGCTTTGTTATTGGGTTCTTGGCACACCACAATGCGCACATAGGCAATGAGATCTTCTTAGATGGATGGTTGGTCACCATTCAGATGGAAACAAGCCGTACTGATCTTTTCAATGGTAACTTCAGCTGGATAACCTACTTTGACAGAATCACTACTGTTGCTGAGTTCTTAGATCCTGTGATTCCACTTGAGCTCTCTAGGGCACACGAGATGCTTCCTGTTGACTATCTTAAAACGTATAGGAAACATCTTCTACCCATCTGAACAACATACTGTCTCACATGTCTTTGTATCTGCATAAGGAGTATGGATTGACTATTTACATGCATCATATCTATGCAAAATTTTATAAACTTTGAAGCAGGAAACAGGTCAAGGAGCATCTGGAAAGGTGGGCCAGATTTTCCACACATGATTAAGCAACACACTGAAGACAACAAATTATTCTTCATACAGCGGAACCTGCCCAGTCTTCAGGGCAGTCCAAAGTTGCCACATGAGAGATCCAGCACTGATTAGTCAAATATTATTTTGTGAAGGCAACTAGGAGTTTTCTGTCCATCATCCAATTTCATGTTAGTCCTTCATCTCAAACCTATTTGTTAGGCTAACAGAAATGAACTGTTACCTGAAAAGTTGCTGAACCATCACAAGGAATTAAGAGACCAAGTACAGTTTCAATTACACCACAGCTGTAGCTGTAGAGAGACTTGTTTTGCACCGATTACTCATAAATTAAGATTCACCACAGTTGCCACAGGACTAAACTGACAGCATGTAAGCCACTTTTTGGGCCAGAGTTAGTAGCCTGATTTTGCTGTTGCATCTAGAGGGACCGGTTTGGAAGGACTCACAAACAATAATTATTAAAAAAAGAAAGCAACAGCAAGAACAAAAAGAAGCTCTCATCAAAAAACAACTGCCCTCCTGTGAAACCTTGGCTCTTTGGCAGGCATGTTATCTATTTCTGTCTGTTCAGATGGAAAAATAATAATAATCAAACCTTTTGGTGTGAGACTCTCATGCTTTAAACAACCATACCTATGGCATGAATCTCCACTAGCTGCTAAAGCATCTAAACAGTAGGGAAATCCGATTTTCCAAGCACAGCTCGTATGTCACCCATACAGGCTCCAATAAAAGTAGGATACCTCTGAGAGTCAGAAAATAAACCTTTCAGAGTGTAAACAGTTTTCTGCCCTACAGCAGACAACGAGGTGTTAATTGACTGCAGGAAACTTAAAGTATGGAATACTTGCCAAAGCTTCTGAAATTAAGTTGTATCTGTTCTCATTGGATCTAGTTTTTGCAGACCTCAGACGGATTCTATACGGATGGAAAATCACTCCTGTAAAGTTCTTAATTGACAGTGCACAGTAATTTTGTCCAGTGACTTAAATTTATGACCCAGAAACTGCTGCAGGCATGTAATGACTCTTAAATAGTCCAAAAATAAATTATTAAGAAAAATGGTGTTATTGTCAGTGGCTAAAATTCAAGAGTTTAAACTTCCATGAGAATGGTTAAAGTATCTCTAAATTGCAAAGGACAGAAAAATATTTGTTTGTCAATGAGAACGTTCACTCAGGAAATTGAAGACTTCAGTTCTTCACTTACCCCAGGAATATTGCACCTATAATTCTTATATCCTGGACATCAGTTGCGTTTGTTCCCTGCTTATGGAATAAGTAGGAAAGCTGATTTTCTTCTCTTTCTGTTCAAAATGGGCTGTACTGTAAACAGGAATGAAAACATCAAGAGACCAGAAGAAAAAAAAAACAAACAAAAAAACACCACAAATGATAGGACTTCACCATAAATTTTGGGATGAGGAAATCTCAAAACTGTTGAGTGGTTTTACATTACTGACATAACAGTCATGAATAAAAGATGGGAAAAGTTGATATAGCGTAATATAAATGGCATTAGTGCCTCTGAATAGCACTCTGCATTTTAAAATAGTAAAAATAATCCAAAATATTTCAATCTATATAAAAGAAAGGAATCAAAGCAGTATGTGCTGCATATTACTTTTGTTTGTTTGTTAATAGATGTTGTATAATACTGTAATATTCTATAATTCTTTCAGACTTACAAGAATCGGTTAGAAGACTTGAACTGTTTGCACCAGGTCTTACAAAAAGAACAAAGCATATTGAGATGGGTCACATAAATAGGTAAAAAAAATTATTTCTGGGCTTGTGGAATGATCCTCCACAACTACAAATTGGTTTTGACTATAGAAAGAAAAGCCTCTATCTCTTAGTGATTTATCTGAGCAGGATTTTTGATTGAATGCTTGTTGTCTTGCTGAAGTACCACCTATAATGCAATATCTTCTACTAAAACAATACATCTGACAGAATATATTTTTGTAACATAGTCTTCACTAATATAAATATCTTATGTAGGACAAGAGTATTTCTTCCCTATTTGTAACTCCTTACTCAATTCATTATCATATTGAAGTATAGAGAAATCCAGTAACTTCTGTTGGGCAAAGATTTCATATAACTACTTCAGCATGGCCACAAAAATTGTAGACAGATTGAAATCTGGCTTGGAACAGTAGTAATTTGCTTTATTAGAACCTTCTTTGTCCAAAAAGCTTTGAAATCCTTCTCTAAAAGAGTTGCAAACAACTATAGTGAGTAATATGTTACTTGTAGAACTACTTCCGTAGAAAAGTGATGCACAAATATTGAGAATAGACTAGACTAGACTAGACTAGACTAGACTAGAATAGAATAGAATAGAATAGAATAGAATAGAATAGAATAGAATAGAATAGAATAGAATAGAATAGACCAGACCAGGTTGGAAGAGACCTCAGAGATCATCATGTCCAACCTATCATCCAAAACCATCTAATCAACTAAACCATGGCACCAAGCGCCCCATACAGTCTCTTCTTAAACACCTCCAGTGATGGTGACCCCACCACCTCCCTGAGCAGCACATTCCCATGGCCAATCACACTTTCTATGAAAAACTTCTTCCTAACATCCAGCCTAAACCTCCCCTGGTGCAGCTTGAGATTGTGTCCTTTGGTTCTGGTGCTGGTTGGCTGGGAGAGTGTTGGATGATAAGTTGGACTCAGTGATCTCAAAGGTCTTTTCTAATCTGGTTAATTCCATTCCATTTCGTTCCAATCCTATTCCATTCCATTCCATTCCATTCCATTCCATTCCATTCCATTCCATTCCATTCCATTCCATTCCATTCTATTCTATTCTATTCTATTCTATTTTAAAAAATGCACTTTGTAAGCTAATCTATTTCTGCCTTAACAGTAGCTAGGCTTTATTAATTTTTTTTTCTTTATAGGAGAGTGTATTTCTTTCTTGATTTGTTTTTATCGCTACTACTCCTGGAAAACAGTTTCTCCAGTATTCCTTCTTTAGCTCACAAGCATACTTTCTGTGTCAAGCCTACATTGATTACTCATGGTTATTTTATACCCATCTATTCTTGTGCCAACACTATCTCTTAGCTAAATTACTCTTTTTCTTCCCTTAGTTTTACTACCGATTTATTTACAGCCAACAGTTATATTCCCTCTCATCCTTAGTTTTCCCATACAAAAGAAGCTATACCCACTTTGTGCTCTTCATTCTTCAAAAGACTGTAGCAGTCCTCCTCCTTCTTAAAATAATTAGATAATGTGAAAATACAATGACGTCCCATATTTCTTAGATAGCTTGAAGGATACATAAGCATATTGATAGAACATTTTTGCTAATGGGAAACAACCACTAGGACTTTGAATGTGTGGGTTATCCAATTATACTTACACACTGATGGGCAAATAAAATGAAAGCAGTCTTAGAACCAAGAAGGTGACCATTTGGTGTCATACTGGGTTAAATAAATCATAACACTATTATGCTCCTAAATGTCTTATATGACATTTTTAATGGTTTTGTCTTTTAAGTTTAAATGAATGCAAAATTTTCACTAGGCACATAAATATTTTGTTAATTTAATCAGTGTGTATGTTTATTTCGAGGAAATTAAATATAATCTTTCTAGAAAATTCATAGTTGTGTAGTATCTGTGACAAGTGAAAAGCTACTATGTAATTTGAAGCTTTTCTCATAACATACCCTGTGCTGACAGGTAGATATTATGAATACAAAAATGATATATTGCATTAAATCTTCCTGAGAGTCTTTGTATATATTTCTTTTACCAGGGACAGTTGCAATTTAATAGTGCATTAAAAGACCATGTGGTGTGCCATTTGTCATGTAGTATTTTAATACAATCTAAGGTACAAGTTCCTGTTTGAGCCCTAATTAATCTAACAACCACCTCATTAACTTTTAGGGAAGCCTCACTCTAAGTTAAGGTTAATTATTTAGCACTTTTGGCATCATTGCTACACTGCCTACATATGTGCTTATTTTTCTCTATTTACAAGATCTACTTAGAAGTGAAAACTAATTAATGAGTAATAAGAGTTTTGCAGACCAGAAGGTGATACTAAGTACATGATTTATTTTTTTTACAAGAAGAAAAAGAAAAGTAAGGCAAATAAGGTTTATTTATCCCTATATGTATTGCTTCAGTGAAACTTTACCTAGTGCCCCAGTCTCCTCAGGCAAAGGACAGAACAGTCACTGTTAAGAGGCAGTCATCTTCTAGTGCACTTTTCTGACAGATCAGATGAATCATGATTTAATGTTGGCCTATGAAATGCTAACTTGTAAAATCAGATGTAGATATCTACACTGTAGAGTCTAAAGTTAGATAAGATGAAAGTTAGATAGGTTGCGTTTATCCTTACCATACACCTAAATGATATATGTAATCATACAGAGAACTATATAATTATGTTTATTTGATACACTTAATTACATCCACAGCTGGTCATATATTACATAAAAATACATTTCTCATCAGTAAACACTACCACTGTAAAACAGATTCTATTTCCCTTCCCTTCCCTTCCCTTCCCTTCCCTTCCCTTCCCTTCCCTTCCCTTCCCTTCCCTTCCCTTCCCTTCCCTTCCCTTCCCTTCCCTTCCCTTCCCTTCCCTTCCCTTCCCTTCCCTTCCCTTCCCTTCCCTTCCCTTCCCTTCCCTTCCCTTCCCTTCCCTTCCCTTCCCTTCCCTTCCCTTCCCTTCCCTTCCCTTAAAACATTAAGAAAAAATAACATTTCAAAATATATTGTTACAGATTACAATTTGTTTACTTCACTCTGAGTTGCAAAAAGAAAACAAGTAATTTTTAGCTCATAAAATGATCAGTCAAGTAATATTTGCTAGTTCTAATGTCTTTTTGCCCACCCCCCTCCCACCCCCACCCCCCCCCCCCGCCCCATTATGTGACCTTTTTTAACGTCTTTCAATTTCTTCCTCTCAAACTTCAGTTGAATCTACATGGATATGGTGCTTATTTGTATGTGATACAACATTTTGAATTTTAAAGCCTTGGTCTCTGAGTCATAATGATTCCTGTGGCCACTCTCATTCTGATGTGACTTACAATGTATGTCTTTTTATGGGTGTTTTAACAATGCTGTCTAGCTCTTAAAAATTAATAAAATCATGCGGATGTTCAGTATATATTTTGTGACTAAGTCAGCAAAAGTGAGACATGCAGCGTAGCTCTGCCTCTCTATCAAATCCAAGCCATCTATCAAGCTGGCTTATGATTGATTTTCCCTAAAACATTCTGCATTGCAGTGCTGTGGCAGCACTCTCCTTTTACAGTGTCTTTTGTTTCTTCTTTTTTTTCCTCTGTGCCCTAGCTGGACTTACAGGGCAATTCAGCAGCTGGTACAAATTGTCATTCCTCCCCTTGAAATTCAGGCGAAAAGACATTGAGGATTTGTCCTTCAGACTTTGCCTCAGTATCTGAGACTTAAATTGTCCATTCTAAAATCCTAAAACCTAATAATCCTTCTTCCCTCATTTCTCCACTAATTTTCTAAAAAGTAATTGAGAGTACTTTTACATAAGTACAGATTTTTACATAGTACATCTATCTCTTTTTTCCTCTTTTAAGTCTCAGGGTCCTATTAGAATATAACATTTCCAGCAGAGAGAAGCTCAGCACAATGTTTTTTAATTGATTTGAGACCATCACACAATGCTTTGTTTCATACTGGATAAAATTGGTTTTACATTAATTAAGGGAAAAGAGCTCTTGTGGCTCTGTGATTTGAATGGGTTTTGTGGCTTTGTTGTTGTTGGTTGTGGTGGGTTTGCTTGTTTGTTTGTATATCTTGGTCCTTACAGATATTCTATCAGTGTTGGTACAACATACACTGTGTTATATAGCTATTCTCACAAAGAAAACTGATGTGTATTCAAAATTGGAGTACTTATGAAGCACTCAGAGCAAAAGCCTTGATGTTTATGGCATTTTGTGCTGTGAATTACAATATACATTACTGCCTACTTTATATGTACGATATTCTGATCTCTTATTCAACTTAGTGTTTCAAGTAAGGAAATTCTTTAGGAGGGAAAACAAAATTGCTAGGGAGGAAACCATTCTGAATCATCATCTCAGGCATCATTTCACCCAGATATGTATAAATACCAGGCTTTGTGGAAAAAATGTAGTTTCCTAAAATGCTTATACACTTAGAGCAGAGAAGTCAGCTCTTCTGAGCACCACAAAATAAATGAAGCACCTGAAATACCTATGGACTGATAACTACTTCTTCCTTAGATGTTAGAATTTACCTGGGATATCCGGCATGCATCTGGCAGTTTAGACTTAAAACATAGGGAACCCTGTGTCCTCTGAAACATCAGTCAGAGCATGGGCAGAAAATTCTGGAAGCAAATCTAAACATCAACAAATTGTTTCTGTGTAGGTGTTCGCACATATCTGGAAGATTTTTGGGCAGAGGATTTTCAGGCTGTAGGCAAAGAAGTGAGTAAGTTTAGAGCTGCTGCTAGGATAAGCAGTATTATAATGTTACTGTGGGGATTTTAGGTAACTAAACTCCAGTATAGCTTATTTAGGTGGAAGTTTACCTTTGGTTATTTGGTATGATTATTTAAGAAATCATAATTAAGTCTAGTTAAGTGATATTTACATTTTTTATCTTTGAATTTATCAGCTAACATGTACAGATCTGTGCAAACTGCAGGCAGTATTTTTTCATTAGTTTGATCAATACACACTAACTGACCTTGATTCAAGCAGTGTTTTTTGTTCTGGGAATATTTGTAGGGGGAAATCTTAGTTCTGCTGAATTCAATATGTTCTTGCAATTTACTTAAGGAAGGCTGAGGGGAAATAACTTCATCAGTGTATTCTTTCTTTCTGATTTTCTTTCATTGAAAGATAAATGCCACACATTCTTACAGGTATGCACAAAACATAACCATGATAAAGAATGCTTCAAATTCTGGCATACAGACATTAAAGTTGTAACAGATATGCTCAATACAAAGGTAAGAATTTGTACTCACCACTGCCATGCACTTTGCAAAGTTTTGATTCTCCAATTGGAAGGATTGCCATCATTTTGTGAGCAGAAGTATCCATTTTCCTTCCTCCCAAACAATTTTTTCCCCTATAAGTTTGAATTATGTCCTACTCTTCCAGAGGTAGATCCATTTGGTTATCTATATGATCAAGAATTTAAAACAGGCTACAAATGTACCTCACAAAACTGAGTCAGGGAGCAGAAGCAAAGAAATCTAAGTTCTGCAATTGAAAGTTTAGCTTTTAACAACAAAAGCTTGACTGTTTTGACATTCTGAAGATAATTATTCTTTTTAGGTATTAGTGGCAAAAAAGTATGAAATACCAGTGGCCCATGAATTGCTTCCTAGTATGATTTATTTATATACTAAAAGTAATTTGGGTTTGTGCAGGTTATGAAAAGAGAATATCAAATAAGAAACCTCTAACAATTTTCAGAGGCACAAGACTTTGAAAAAAAACCCAAATTTTCCTATATGTTACTTGACATTACAATCTAATATTTCTAGAATGTCATCTACCAGTTAGAACAAATCCATGACATATTCATTATAATATCAGTTGAGTTTCATTGAAGTCAATTATATGCAGCTTCATCCAGTTTCTGAGTCTGCAAACAAAGCTGTGATTAGCAAATAGGCTTCTCTGTGGCTTAGCTAATAAAAAACCTGAAAAGGCCAGAGATAGATATGAATCCAAAATCGATTAATATCTGAGGTATATGAGAGAATCCAGGTAAAGGTTTAAATTAAAATATTATGGCTCAGGACTGATTGAAAAATGCCAAGTGTCAGCACTGGTTTCAGACTGCCTGAAGCTTCCCTGAAGCACCGTGATTCCTGCTCATGAGCTGTGAGCCACTGCACTCTTGCAAGCGGGGTGACACCTAAGGGTGCAACGCAGGGGCATCCACACTTCAGGGATGATTGCTCAATAGTGTATGCATTGGTGGATATTAGTCAATATGAAGTTGCTAATAAATCAGTAAATCACTGTGAAGGTTATTTGATTTAAACTGTAGGAAATGAGCAATTTCCCCTCTGAAACATTGCTATTCTTTGTACAGTGATATATAGGATTTGACAATGACACTGGTTTTTTGCTGCTTCAATGGAAAATGTCACATCCTGCAAAGTGCCAAAAGAAGTCCCTTAAATCAACAAAATTATAAGGTTTTATGAAACCTCAGAGAATGGTTTTGCAATAGAAATCTATTTAATTTTGATGCTGAAAGTCACTGCAGTTTAGCACTACAAAGTCTCTGTCACAGGCCTGCAGCTGTGCACTTACTGTTTGTAGGTGATGATAGGACAGTGGTTGTAATATACCTTAACCTCAGCAAAATTTTTGTAATCTTTACCTCAGCATTCTCTCTTGTAAATCAAGGAGTTGTGAGTTATCAGATGAGATGGAAGTTGTCTATGCTGTTAGGCTCAAGGATTAATAATAATTTGATTGACATTAATTTAGTGACTGGTAACAAGCTGAGTAGCCTAAAATAAATCCCTGGCCTGATATTGTTCAATATCTTCATGAATAAGCCAGATGACAATATGCACAGCAAATCTATGGATGATACAGATATGAATGGTATCATGTTGATGGACAATATGCTGATTTTCAGCCTACCAGACTACAGTGTTTATAAGAGAAATCTAAAGTCAAATGTTGGAAGTCCTGAAGCATGTAAGAGCTTTATGTATAAAGAATCTACTGCTTTTGGAGACTAATGAATGAGGATGGTGGAAGGGCTCTCTTATTCAGTTATTTGAGAATGGTTGCTGGAGTAAAATGTCCACAGAAGTCATCACTCAAGGTATTTTTCAGTTGTTGTTTTTTCTTTTATTTTGTTTTATTAATAAACCAATACATATTTGGAGTGGAAAGCCAGCAGAGCAAGACCTAGGAATTAGAACTTTTAATTAGAATTTTTAAACAGTGGTTTTTTAATCTGTATCTCAAGTTACTCCATTTCTCCTGGAAGCACAGAAGAATTGATCCTTATTTAAACACAGGAGACTGATGAGTACAAATGGAGATGGCAGTAGAGGTAATTAATTGGAATGAAGCTACTATGCCAAGGCCAGATTTCTTTATCATGAACATTTCTAGACATTCTACTCTAATCGTAGTGAAACACTTCAGCACCATACATAACTCTAAATCCCCTTCTCGCCCTTCTGCTTAGCTTTCTTCTGCCCATTTTACCTTGACCCAATTTATATGGCACATTAGAACACTGCAAAGCTCAAAATATTTTCCCTGTCCTTTTATAGCTATAAAAAGGCAGATTGCCCAGTACAAGTTCTGCTCTCACATGTCTCTGGCTCTACCTTTGTAAAGGCTACTGGCAATTCCCCCCTACCAAGAACAAACACATAGTAAAAGCATAACAGATTATGGTTTCTGCATACAATATAAAAAATGTGCCCATTTTATATCCTTTGTAGCAGCTTATTATGATATGCAAATGTAATTTAAACTCTATGGCTTCTCAGTGAAATATATGGAAACATTGTGTAAGCAATACAACCATAGTAAAGCAAACAACCAATTTAACCAATTGGCTCACCAAGTAGTGCAAAATTATCCTAATCCATTCTGTGAAGATTATTTTTTCCCTTAGGAGCAAGTACTCTGCAGAAGTTACACCATATTTTCTGAGAGTGAATTCCAGAAACTCACTGCCAATTACTGCAAATACTTTTGTTGACCTACTTGGCAAACCACTAGAGATCAAAAGACACTTACAAGCCATAAAAAAAAAAAAAAGGGTTATTCTTCTCTTATCCTTCCTCTCAAGCTCCAATTCCTCTGCTAGCTAAATTGATGTTTACTTGGGTTGCATTAGGTTTACCTGAAGCAAATCCCTTTGTTACACTGTTTGACAGTCCTCAATCGTGCTTGTCTGTTCTGTCTTTTGCTCCTCTGAAGTGACTAGCAACAAACACTTTGCAAGGACATCATCCCTCAGATCAGACTAAAGCAAAGCCCCCACAAGTACCATAAAGGAGTTTATAGTTCCACTTTCTGTATTGTGCTGCTTCTCAGATAAAATTCTGTGTCATTTTAGAAGTAGTCTTAAAGTGACAGCATGAAAGCAAATTTCTAATCCTTCCATCAGCAGAACAAAAATCCATTTGGGAGAAAATAGCATGGAAATACTAGTTTTATAAGCATTTTCTTTTCTATACTTTTTTTATTTCCCTAAGTTTTGGAGGGAGTTCGGGGTTTTTGGTTTGTTTTCTTTTGTTTATGTGGGGGTTTTGTTTATTTCTTTAGTTTGGGGTGTGTGTGTGTGTTTAGTTTTGTTTTGCTGTTGCTTTGGGTTTTTCTGTGTTTTTTGGTTTGGTTTGGTTTGGTTTGGTTTGGTTTTTCTTTATCCTGGAGTGTTGCTGTTTTCAAATAATCTTTTCTGGAAAACACAGTCACAAAATGGCAAAGCATTTTTGATCACATTTTTAACTGCCAGCAAAAGCAACTATAACGTAACAGATTTTACACACAGAAAAAAAATAAAATCCCCACTCCTGGTCTACATATGTGGCCTAAATCCTATTTCAATGAGTGAAACAAAGTTGTTCCTAACTACTTTTAAAGCAGGGATTATTTTTTCCAGTATGATTATTAAAATTAAAACAAAACAAAACCTAAACCAAACCCATTGTAAAGATTGCAATATATGCATGTACTTGCATAGCCTAAAGCAAATCAGAAATCAAAAACAATCTGCCTGAAGGGGGGTTGTAAACAGGCAGAGGTTGGTCTCTTCTCCCAGGCAGCCAGCACCAGAACAAGAGGACACAGTCTCAGGATGCACCAGGGGAAATTCAGGCTGGAGGTCAGGAGGAAGTTTTACACAGAGAGAGTGATTGCCCATTGGAATGGACTGCCCAGGGAGGTGGTGGAGTCGCCGTCACTGGAGGTGTTCAGGAGGAGACTTGACAGGGTGCTTGGTTACATGGTTTAGTTGATTAGGTGGTGTTGGATGATAGGTTGGACACGATGATCTTGAAGGTCTCTTCCAACCTGGTTTAATCTATTCTAAATAATACAAAAATCATATCCAACTAATTTAATTACAAGTATGTCTCAAATGTATATGTTTGGCATATATATTGGTTTAAACAGCCTGCTCTCACAAGCAAGACCCCATATGCAGACAGGAGGGGAAAAAAACCAAACCTCCTGGGTTGAGAGAGAATGTGTAATGAAATGATACATGGTACAATTACCTTAGCTTGTTTTGCAGAAAAACACACCAAATGGAGAAGCAGCAGCAGAAACATCTCCCCTCAACCCACAAGCCTGCAGCCTGCCCAGCAGAAAAGACCATCATCCCAAAACTGGAAACCAGAAGTAGCAACCAGAGAGAGGAAGCCTCTCATGTTACAATATGAACTAGAAGCCCCACAATGCTTTGTTCCAGCCAGCACTTTCTTGTTAAATTTGGCACCACATCATCATGGTATTGAATACTCAGAATACTCAATTAAAATTCAATTTAATTCAGAGGGACCTGTACAGGCTGGAGTGGTGGGCTAAGGAGAATCTCATAAAGTTCAATAGGGGAAAGTGCAAGGTCCTGCACCTAGGTTGGGGCAATCTTCAATACCAGTAAAAGATGAGGGATGATGAAATTGAGAGCAGCACTGCAGAAAAGGACTTAGAGTACCGGTGGATGAGAATCTGGACATCATCCAACAACACTTGCAGCCCAGAATGCCAGTCACAGCCTGAGCTGCATCTGAAGAAGCATGGCCAGCAGGTTGAGAGAGGTGATTCTGCCACTCTGCTCTGCAAAGACCTCACCTGGAGTACTCTGTCTAGCCCTGGGCCCCTAACACAAGAGAGACATGGATCTGCTTCAGCACAAAGATGATCAGAGAGCTAGAGCACCTCTCCTATGAACACAGGATGAGAGAATTTGGGCTGTTTAGCCTGGAGAAGAGAAAGTTCTACATTTAGATAGCTACATTTTCATATCTGAAGGGGACCTACAAGAAGTCTAAGGAAGGATAGTTTAGAAGGGCTTCTAGTGAAAGAATGAGGAGCAATGGTTTTAAACTGGATCAGGGTAGATTTAGGTTCAACATCTCTTTACAGTGAGAGTGGAAAAATACTGGAATTGCCCAGAGATATGTTTGAGGCCCTGTCTCTGGAGACATTGAAGATCAGGCTTTTTGTGGCCCTGGGCAGCCTGACCCATTTGGAGGTGTCCCTGCTGAACACAAGGATGTTGTACAAGATGACATTTGAGTGTACCTTCCGTCTCAATACAGTTTGTGAACCTGTGAATTGGCTAAACCTATGACAATATTATTATCATATATCAGCAATTTAAGATTTATTGAACGAGTGAGTGGAATCAAAAGCTGAATCATAACATCATTTGATCATTAACTGATTTAAAGCTTAACAAGTGATTTAGTAAAGTGTGTTGTAATCAAACAACAACTTAACTACAGATTTGAGAATGACAAGATTCAAACTAACTTACTATAGGTTATCCTAAATCAAAATATGTACATATATAAACCTGAACATACCAGCACACACAGACAGAAATATTTTAATCCAGAGAAATATATAGGTATGAGCACTCATAAAAGTAAATGTATAAACCCAAACACCTAGGTATGTAAAGAGATAAGTAAAAGATGCTATTCTCTAGTAAAAATTTAACCCTTCAAGTTTAGAGTAAATATTCAGAGTGCATTTGCACCGCTCAAATGGAAGTTGAATCTGAAGGAGGTGGTCTCACTCAGGCCTTATGTTGACTGTACTGGCAGACAATCTTGAGAGACACCCTGAATTATGGAGATGTGGGTCACCTGCCTGTGTAATTCAGGAAAGCTGAATGGGTTTTACTTATGATCACTATTTATAGAGTCCGAGCTAAGCAAGTTTTGCCAGATACTTTTCCATTTTGTCCCAATTCAGATGATGTAAGCACTACAATAGTACTTTCCACCAGTCATGCATGCCCAGAACTCTCTACATTTCAAGATTCTCTACATTTAACACTCTCTATATTTAAGATTCCTCTCCTTGGGGCCACAATCCAAGCGCAGGTATGTGAAGCTGTCAGAGTGATGACTGATAATTGGTATTGTTCCCAAGCAATAAGGAGGAAAGGAGGAGCCAAGCACACTGAAGGGGCACCTCAATACTCTGGTCTGCTGCAGGAGGTAATTGTCTTTATTGACCCCAGAGAACAGCGGAGGCAGGGAGGGATGTCATAATGCTCTGGTATGCTGCTCTTCATGATTGTTGTTTGATTGTTGTGTGACCCAGGGAGGTGGAGTCATGCTTTACTGAGTGGTTCATTAGTGAGACAGAGTTATACCACCACAAAGTACCCGAATAATTATTATTACTTGAAATGTTGTCATCCTTTTCATATTAAAGTGCAAAATAGTACATTTTAAAGTACAGGGCTAAAACAGTACATTTGAATGCACAGGGCTAGAAACTGGGAAATATACTAGAAAATGAAGAGATTAAGTTGGATGAAGGAAAATCTACTATGACATTAACTGAGAAAAATTTTAGAAGACACCTGTTATATTTCATGTATGTCATCTTCACAGTAAAACCACAAGCCATGGCAAATCTGAAAATCTATGACAGCCAACTCAGTCACTTCCAAAAAATGATACTAGAATTAAGTGCTTCTTAATTGTTTGTAGGATTAAGATTTACTTCAAGTAACTTTCTGTACGTAAATTGTGGGAAATGGGGTGTGGTTCTTATGTTTAATTATATGCTGATCAATCATGTTGCCTCAAAAAAGTCTACAAAAAGACAATTGTCTGTAAGACAGTTCATGCCCTCCTAAGAGATGCTTCAGCAAAGCTTAGTAACTGAAGTTATACTAGAAAGCAGACATTTGCTTGCCAAAACCTAAGTCTTTGCTGCCATATGAAACACCACTGTGTGTCTATACTCAAAGAAGCAAAGGAGAAATGTTACCCTTAATAAATGGCACTTCAAGGCTTGTCAGAAATTCTACAGTACTTAAGAGAACTGTAAAGGCATAGGTCCAGTGAAATGAATTACCTCCAAAATGCAATTTTCTGTAAAGCTGGGTAGCTAAAAGTTAACTTCTAATTGTGTGTAGAGTTTCTACAATAAAAGAACCACTTTCAAATAGTAATTTATTCTGTCCTAGGATGCCTGGGCTGATACATTTCAGCCGTTTGTGATAAATATTTTGCCAGAAGTGTGTACAAAAGAAGGGACTCCCAGGAGTAGCTTGTAAGCATGTAATATTGGCTCATTTTGTAGGATGTGAAACGAAACTGGGGTACAATTGCTTTCACATTTTATATTCTAATACAAGTTCATGGCATGTTATAGGATTAAGAATAGCTGGTTGCCCATATGAAATGAGCTGTATGTAATATTGCTAAGAGCTTTATTCTTGCAGTGCTCTTATCAAATCACAGTTCAGGAGAGTTATTCTCCAGTGAGCAGGAGGAAGAGTAATTTTTGATGTGAAGTTAGAGGGTGAACTAACATGAAAATGCACTTCACATTTACATAAAAGATAGGTAAGATTTTCCAATTACTTAAGAACAGAAAAAAATAATTCTCTGAAAAGGAAAAGAAGCAGAGTTTACTAGGGCAGGAGTTTGAGATGAAATGCTGATCTCAAAATAAAGGGCAATTATTTGTTGAGACCTTTATTTTCCTCTTTATTTCAATATTAATTTTTTTTTCAGTGGGAATGAATAATGAAGATATTTACAGCAATGTTTATAAGCACAGTTTACTAATTAAAAAATTCAAATATATTTTATTGCATTCACTGAAAATAATGTGTGGAATACAAATGTGAAAACACAGCTATTAAAGACATTTACTTCTGTATTAATTGCAGTCACAGCAATTTCAAAATCCCTTAGCATACATGAATTCAGTGTTCTCCATTTTGCAGCAACAGAGAAACCATTGCTATTAACTTGTTACTATCTAGAATATACTTTAAAAGAAAGAAATTACTAAGATTGAGTTATTACTGCTTTCTATAGTATTTCCAAATTAGCAGCCTATAACATCCATTCCTGCCACTGAAATTGGAAAACTATTTTCTGATAGTCATTCATTGTCAAAACATAAATCTTGTAGGCAGCTGAATGCTTCCCTTTTATGTGGACTAACTTAGATGTTGACTTGCTGGAATGTGTCCAGAGAAGGGCAACAAAGCTGATGAGGGGTTTGGAGCACAAGCCCCACGAGGAGAGGCTGAGGGAGCTGGGGTTGCTTAGCCTGGAGAGGAGGAGGCTCACGGGAGACCTTATTGCTCTCCACAACTACCTTAAAGGAGGTTGTAGACAGGAGTATGGTCTCTTCTCCCAGGCAACCAGCACCAGAACAAGAGGACACAGTCTCAGGCTGCACCAGGGGACATTTTGGTTGGATGTTAGGAAGAAATTCTTCATAGAAAGAGTGATTGCCCATGGGAATGGGCTGCACGGGGAGGTGGTGGAGTCAACCATCACTGGAGGTGTTTAGGAGGAGACTTGATGGGGTGCTTGCTGCCATGGTTTAGTTGAGTAGATGCTGTTGGATGATGGGTTGGACATGATGGTCTCAAAGGTCTCTTCCAACCTGGTCTGGTCTGGTCTATTCTATTCTATTCTATTCTATTCTATTCTATTCTATTCTATTCTATTCTATTCTATTCTGCTGATTTGGAAAAAAAGGTAAATATTTTGTTTTCATAAAGAAGAGGGAAAATATTTTCAAATATGCATATGATCTATTAGCCACTGAAGCCTTTGCACAAGTATAATTTAACATAGCAAAATAACTGTGTATTTCTTTTTGAGATTTTGATTTTTTATTTTGCAAAATCCTTGTACTTCCTCCCACTCTCAACAAGTACTGATTGATAATGCATTTAATTTGAGAAAATAAACAGGGTTGAATTTTGGATGCAAGAAACAGTGTTTGGAAACCTCAGCTGATGTGCGTGTTACCCTCTGCTAGTAGTCTTTCTACTGATTGTGCAAGTATTATCTACTATAAGGAAAGAATGTACATACAGGTGTGGACTTAGTAAGCAGGTGCCATGTTATATTTTCACTTCCTTTGCCCAATTTCATCAAAGTTATTGCATATTGAGTCCAATAGAGGGAAAACAAACAAACAAATAAACAAACCCAACCAAAAACCTAATATACTGAAACTCTTGAAACACTTTGTCATCAAATGGAACAAAATGGAAAAATGATGATATACATACTGATATACTGATAGGATATTGAAGGTGAGACATCTTTGTTCCCAAGGGATACAGAGTTTTTCATACTCGGGCATAATAAAGCAATGGAGTGGAAATAACAAGATTCACACATAGTAGGTTGGGTTCCAATAGCCTGAAGGACCCCCATAGCTGAAGATACAGCAGCATTGTCTGAATACTCTGGTGAGTTGTCAAATGGCCAAGTTAATTCTCTCTGCTCATACATCAGTTTATTAAAGCAAAACTAAATTTCTAAAGGAAAAAAGGTCAGTCTCTGTCTTTTCATTTCCTTTTTTTGGTTGTTGTTTTGTTTGGTTGTTTGTTTTTGGGTTTTTGTTTTCACTTTAATAATTTTATAGAATAGAACCATAGAATATTTTAAGTTGGGAAAAAACCCCACACCACAACAACTTTAGAAGTCAACTAAATCAACTCTTTCTTATTGAGCAAGGACATCTTCAAGTATATCAGGTTGCTCAGAGCCCCATCCAACCTGACCTTGAATTGTATACATATGATTGTGATATGACACAGGAAAGCCAGCTAATCTCTTACCATCCATCACTCTTTTCTTCCTGTTTCATGCTGTCATTATTGCTAAATAGTGACAATATTAACTATATAATATTAAGATGTAATATATTTAGCTTGATCAACATTGCCAAAAACCTACAAGATGAATACAGGAAGAGACAATGAATCTGTTGGAAGAAATCCTTGATTGTTAATCATACACTTAAATTTCTACAATTGTTAAGGACAGAATATTATGTGGAAATAAAAGACACAACCTAACTAGTTAAGTGTTTTTTAAATTGGAAAGGATGAGAGGAGAGATGCTTAATAGCAAGGAAGAGGATTAGATTTTATTCTATCAAGTCTTTCAATTATGTGTTAAAAACTCTTAAGCTTGTAAAGCGAAATTTTAGCAAAAGTGTAGCCCATACTGTATCAGTGAATGAATTAATTGCAGCATATATTATGTTTTGGTTAATACTTTTCTTTGATCCTCAAGAAGCTTAGGGCTTTTTCCTCAATGTTCTTCCTCAATACTAGACAAATCAGATAGGAGCCAAAACCAGACATTCTAATTTGCCACGATAAATGTAATAAAATTGCTTTGAACATTGTCTCTATTATGTACATAAGATTTTGACTAAAAACTACCATACATAAATATATAATCTTCTGGTTATGTTTCTTCTACTTTTTGTGTGTGTTTTAAAAAAAAATTTGGAAGTGATGTGCACTGATGGTATGCTCTGAAAAATTCTGAAAGATTTTATATAGGAACATGTACTTTGTTGGCTATGAAGACAAACCACATGTTCTTGAATCTTCAGCATTTCTCCACTTAAAGTCACTGCTACATCATTATAGAGGAGTTTTAAATATACTTTTGCTCTAAGAATTTATTTTTTTTTCCCTTGTTTCACCTTTAGGAGTGTTCTGTGTAGCAGATTGCAGTGTAAAAAGTGAGGAAGCTTTCTCTGTATCATTTTAGAAAGAAAACTGTGGCTATTTTAGTTTCCAAATTTTGAAGTAAACATAATGTTTTACAGGTAAATAATTAATTACCACAGATTAAATGTGTTAATGGGGAGTGAATGCAAAATTATAGCTGTTAAACATTTGGGACACAGAAGTCTGTAGGGACCAGTTTTGAATATTACATGAATATTTTTAAATCAACCACATCAAAATGATTGGAATTTATATTATTCTCTTAAACTTAGCAGCTACATTGAATGAGTCTCTCTAGGCTCATCAGTTTCAATAATAAATTCTGATGACCATTAATTATCTTGAATAGAAACCCAGAAGCTCCCTTTTGGTTGGACAAGTCAAGGAAACAGGGAAGAAAAGCTATGCTTTATTAATGACGAGCTATAAGGCTCAATAACATGTCATCATAACAAAGATATGTGTCTTGACTATATGCATTAGGTGAATTAAAACCGAAACAAAACATAGGGAAACCAAACAGTTACTAGTGCTTTGGTTTTCTAATAGAGATGTGCTTGAAACACATTCAGGATTCAGACACATTGTGTTGTAGTCATCACAATGCTGAGAGGAACCTTCACATCGGACCTCAGTGTTTCCTAGGTGACTGAAAGCCTCTGTACTTGTAGCCAACTGAGAAGACCCAAAATTCTCAGGTGTTATTTCATTGTCATGGTAATTACATAGATCATTGAGTTCAACTGTCAATGGGCAACTCTTCAGGTATATTTTGTGCTTGCTTAACACACTTGAATCCTGTTTAAATTTGACAAAAATTAAATATATATATATATATATATATTTGCTTCCCACCATCAAAAAATATAGTAGTAGTGTTGCTACACTCAGTAGGCTAGAGGACTTACTCTAATGGCTACAGGGCAAATAGGAAGACTGCATAATTTTTTTTAACCCTCAAGGATTCAAGCTCACATCTTATGTTCATCCCCTTAACTACTCCTTTAGCTTGTACTATTTTTCTTTGTACATCATTCTGCTAACCCTCTATTGCCTTATATGCAATTACATATTCCCACAAACAAGTTTACCAAAAAAAAAATCACAAAATATTACTGTGATGATTCTAAAATCATAAAAAAACACTAAAAGCTATTACTGTTAGGCATGACTCTATGTTACAGAGCAAACCAATCCAAAATATTGTGAACAAAAGTCAGTCAGTGCTACCTGGATTCAGGCGTGCTTTAATTTGGTAGTATAAGCATAACAAATGTCATGCCTGTGTGACTGATACTGAAGGTGATAGACACTAAAGTTTTGTACTCAGAATGCCTAAATTACACCTAATCCACATTTCAGATGTCATTTTGGTAGCTTGATCTCATCTCATATCAAAATAGAAGTAATGTCATGCATCTTTTCTTAACAGAATGATTTTCTGCTTTGACCTGAAAGATATATTTTCATCCATTTCAGTAAAAATTCATTTCTGAAGTCACTCCAAAGGGTATCTTTCTTTTCTTGCTTGATAATGAGTTAACAGTCTCTGCGTTCTTTGTATTTCCTGTGAATTTGGCGTGCAGTAAGTCAATTGCTTGGAGTCACATTTGTTAGCTTTCGAGAAGCAATTTTATTTGAAGGCTGATTCTCAGAATCAGTGTTACACAGCATAAAACAAGACAACAATATCTGTTTTTTGTCTTCATCTTCAACAGCTACAAAGCATTATTTCTTCACTATAAATACAAAATAAACATTAAAACAGAGGTGTAAGTCTGCATGTAAGGGTTTCGATTTATTTATTTCCCCCTGCAATAGCAGCCTTTCCCCTGAAATCTGTTTCAGGAGCATTTCAGATGAGCAAGCCAAAACCATAAAATTGTCTATCTTTCAATATCTGTTATTCTATAAAGATCCCCACAAAATACTCATTAATGTGTCTGTGAGCAGGACACTAAACCAAATATTGTATCTCTTGAAAAAATTGCTAAAATTTTGATAAGAAATGAACTGTTGTGGGTGGCATACATTCCTTAATTTTATCAATAATAACAGCCAAACCCCACATTTTTACTTCTTTTTCTTAAAGTTTTTTACTGGCATTTGTGATCTTTCTTTAAAACATGATTAAACATTTGCTTACCCGCTTCATAGTAGTCTCATAACATAGGAAGATAGTCAAAACTACAGCTTGTGCAACGTGATGAAGTAAATGCCTTTAAAATGGGTAATCTTAGCAAAAAAAAAAATAAGAAAGGAGACCCCTTGTTTGTTGCAAGCTATATTCTACCACGAAGAAAAAAACAGGAAACAATTCCATAGTTGCATGATAACATTAAAATCATCATTAGACTATTCACAGAGAACTTATCACCGACAAGTTTGAATGTGGAGTACTAAGTTTCCTCTTTTTTTGACAGATGAAACAATTGACAACTTGACCTTAAATATCAAAATTAGAGATTGTTCTCCCCTTTTAAAGACAATGCAAGAACAACCATCTCTGTTCTCCTTTACAATAGATTTTGCTAAAGCTCTGGACTTCTGCGGTACTGAACTTCTGCAGTCACAATTTATTGCAGAATTCTTCGAGCAGAAGACTGCTTTCCATTTGTCTGGAAGGCATGTCTAAAAAGTGTATAATCATAATTTCATCTTATTAAGTTAATGGCATGAATATCACAGGAAAATAAATTCTGGACCATTCTTTTCAGAAGGTAGGTTTGGAAGTCAACTGATTCTCTTGGTAAAAATATAGTAGTACATCAGAAATACAGGTTTTAATAAGTGTTTTCTATTGTTCTCTTTATCTTTCTATGGTTCTTGCTATTTTTAAACATTCTTAACACTCATGCATTTGTGTAATATAACAGAATGAAAATAAAAGCTCTTGTATCTTCTTGGATGGCTTCAATTTGCAGCTATGTTGAAGTGTGAAATCCCAATTCAAGGCCCAAAAGGCTTTACAAATAGTAATTGTAACATATCACATCTAAAGGTCAGGCTATGTTTCATGACAAGCCATTGATGACAGTTGTCATTACAACTTCACTATCAAGAAAACTATCGTTATGAAGGCACTCATGGGAAATAGCAGGCATTTAACTAGCAAGGGTTTACTGCTAGTGTTCTTTTCACATGTTAGTCCTGCCTACAAAAAGATCAGTAAGCAAGGTAAACTATAAGAAAGCCTGCAATTTTCTGACAGCTCTTGTTTTTATTTGAGCTGGAAATTAGTCAGTTTAATTATTCAGCTGCTAGAGGTCATTCATTACAAGGTAGACAATAACATAAGCTGTATATTCTTCTTTTATGTAACTTTACCTGGGATGGTAATGTTTCCCTCAGATAATTCAACCAATTTTGTCATGTTATAATAGATAAAGTAACAAGCAGAATTGTATTTTGGGCCAAATTGTTACATCCTTGTAATGAAACTTCTCTGACACCTGGCTAGATATCCTTCATTTGAGGCATATATCTTTTCTATTACTTATCTTTTCTTTAATGTATCTAGTACAATATACCTTTCACCCACAAAATGCTCAGTTTCTTCTTTTTGTTCCCCACCCTTTTGCAAGCCACTTATAATTTGTCACTTTTCTAATTTTTTTCCTAAAAAGTACCAAAACAACCCACATATACTTTTTCATCTTTAAATCCCTGTATAATACTTTGTCCTCTTTCTATGATAGCTTACCTTCAATGTTACTATATTTTTAATCTACTTTTGCTCCAACTTCTAATCAGTCTGGACAAGAACCTATCTGTTAAACTTCAGCAATCTCCAGAAAGGCACTTGTCATCTCAGGCCTCCTCTAATAGTCAAGGGGATAAAATATATATTTTTGGGTATGAAAGAGTACATACATGTATTTCTTTAGAATGAAATGAGCTGCTCCCTCCAAAATGAACACTTTTCTCTACTGACTGAAAGGGCATGGACTAACTAACATCTACAATTTAGGTAACTATATTTGGTCTGGTGAATTGCACCTGTATCTTTCACAGAAGTCACGAATCTTTCAAGTTCTTAATGTATTTTTGACCTCTCTTAATGTTTTTTTTTTTAATCTCCATCTTATCTGGGAAGAAAAACTTGCCCATGACATTTTACCTCTTTATACAGAATGCAGTTACTTGCAGCCATTTTTGCCTAGTTTTCTGAGATCAGCTTGTCCAATACCTTATGACAGTAGAACATTGTACAACTATTTGCAAGCACGTTTAAGGTTTTAATTGTTGTCTTGATTTTAGAGCTTTGTAAATATCTCAGAGCTGTCTTTCATCGCTGCTGCCTAAATTCCTGCCTCAAGCAAAATCCTACATAATATAAAAAATAACTGTATCTAATAAAATCTCATCTCCCCATTATCTTCAATTCATTAAGTAAAAAAAAAAAAAAAATAAAAAATAATCCCCAAAACCAGGAAAAAAAAAAAAAAAACCAAACTTACACAACTACAATGAAAAGTTACCAACTTTTATCTAAATACCATTCTCAGATCTTTTCAAAAAAATCTGCACATTTGAACAATTAGTGATTTCAGGTTATGCATGTGAAACACATTTGCATAAAACAGTTACTGATTCTATTCCTTTCTGGGTTTTTTCAATTAGCTAACTTTCTCAGTCTGCTTTTTGAATTGTAATCCCTTTGATTAATAGCATCATCCACTCACTATTTTGTTTACAGCTTGGCAAAAAATTACAGTCCCTTGTTTTCCAATCTTCTCATCTCCCAGACAACCAGCACCAGAACAAGAGGACACAGTCTCATGTTTCACCAGGGGAAGATTAGACTGGATATCAGGAAGAAGTTCTTCATGGAAAGTGATTGCCCATTGGAATGGGCTGCCCAGGGAGGTGGTGGAGTTACCATCACTGGAGGTGTTTAGGAAGAGACTGGATGGGGTGCTTGGAGCCCCATGGTTTAGTTGATTAGATAGTGCTGGATGATAGGTTGGACACGATGATCTCAAAGGTCTTTTCCAACCTGGTCTGGTCTATTCTATTCTATTATTCTATTCTATTCTATTCTATTCTATTCTATTCTATTCTATTCTATTCTATTCTATTCTATTCTATTCTATTCTATTCTATTCTATTCTATTCTATTCTATTCTATTCTGTTGTATTCTATTCTGTTGTATTCTATTCTGTCTTTTAAAAAAATCAATCACAGTTTGTTTATTTATATTTTATTTTTTTTGTTATTCCTGTGATCCAACTTCCTGAAGAAATCTCTCGGTTAATTTACTAACATGTTTTCATACTCATGGTGTTGTTTCCCTTGTACGTCTCAAGTTCTTTAGACTGTATCACCAGCTTGTGTTTCAACTTTTCATTAACATTTTTATGTGATTCAGATTTATCTCTACAGCTCTAGTATTACTAATATCCTCTTCAATTTCCTCTTCTTTCTCTCACATGGTGTACCATTCAGTTAACTATTGGACCTCCAGACTATTTGTAATCTAGTATTCCATTCTGCCTTTATAGCACTTCATTTTCCCACAGATCCCAGGTGTTTCAGAGCTTTCAGATTAGATAATCATTGTTTTCCAAAATTACTAGGTGCTTAATATTTATCTCTTCAAGATATTAATAGATTTTTGGGACACTTATTGACATTTTAATTTTATTTCTAAGAGCACCTGCCTCATTTTCAGTAACACAATCCATCTAAATTATGGTATTGTTTTCATATGCAGTCCTCTTTGCTCTTTTCATATTGTTGTTTAAAATGTTTAGCATGATCACAAGAGAGGAAATTACACCAGTGTTTCATCACCCTTATAGTAGAGAAGTTTTTTGCCATGTTGAGATGGGAATTCCTGTGTTCTAGTTTGTATCCACTGCCCCTTGTCCTATCACAGGACAACGTTGTCTCTTCTTCTTCACACCCACCTGTGGTAGTTTGGCCCTGGAAGAGGGCCAAATGCCCACCAAAGCTGCTCTATCACTCCCCTCCTTAGATGGACAGGGGAGAGTGGAGTATATAACAAAAATCACAAATAAGATAGAAGTGCTTTAATAATCATGACAACAAGCAAAAATAAAGAGGCAAGTTATTCTCTACTTCCCATCAGCAGATGATGTTCAGTCTCAGGAAGCAGGGCTTTTTGAGTAATGGTTGGTCTGAAGGACAGATGCCATTGATGAGTATCCCCACACTTCCTTCTTTCACTCAGTTCTTATATCTGAGCTGACATCAGCATGGAATACCCCTGTGGTCAGTTTGGGTCAGCTGGCCCAGCTATATTCCCTTCCAAGATCTTGTCCACCCCTCAACGTACTCTTGGGGCAGGGAAATGCTGGAAAAGCACAGCCTGGGTTCTCTGCTCAGCAGCTGACAAAATACTAATGTGTTATCAACACCCAACCACAGCACTGCAAAACACAGCACTAGAAAGAGGAGAATTAACTCCAGCTCAGCCAAACCCACCCTTCAGATATTTGCAGACATTAAAATGATCCCCTCTCAGTCTTCTCTTTTCCAGACTAAACAGCCCAGGTCTCTCAACCTTTCCTCATAACACAAATGCTCCAGTGGAGAACCATTCTCAGAATCACAGGACAGTAGGGGTTGGAAGTGATCTCTGAAAATCCCACCCTTCTACTGGAGCAAGATCACCTAGGATAAATCACACAGGATCATCTCCAGGCAGATTGTGAATGGCTCCAGAGATGGAGACTTCACAGGCTCTCTGGGCAGCCTGTTCCAGTGCTATGCCACTCTCAAAGTAAATATTTTTTTAGGTTTATACAGAACCTCCTGTGTTCTAGTTTGTGTCCACTTCACCTTGTCCTATCATTGGACACTACTCAGAAGAGTTCAGCTCCATTCTGACACTTGCCCTTTGGTATTAATAAGCATGAATGAGATTTCCCCTCAATCCCCTCTTCTCCAGTTCTCTCAGATTTTCTTTTTAATGTAAATGTTACAGTGCCCTAATCATTTTAGATGCTCTTCACTGGACTCTCTCCAGTAGTCCCACTATCCTCCTTATTGTTAGTTTCCACTTTCAAAGCCTTAGGCCTACTGTGCAAGGGCGTGTGGAAAGGTGGGCTAATCATGGAGGAGACACAATTGCTGTGCTGTGAAGGAACTTGTTGCTGTTGCTCCAATCCCTTAAACCATAGTTTTAAGCCATGTAGGTGGAGTACATGGAATTCTCCACATCACGTGTCTTGTCTGCCTGACAGACCTGTCCTGGGGAAGACAAGATGCAATTTTCTTTTTAAACAGCCCTTTTCTAATGTGACATACAGAATCATCTTGATAATAATAGGCATCAGCTCAAATCCTGACGTCAAATCCTTTTAGTTAGTTTACTCAGTTTAGCCACTCCTTCATGGAGAAGACATATGCTTTTCCAGGCATATTGATGCATGTTACAGAGGGCACTGACCATTTAATGGTGTATTAACCTTTGAAGATTAGTTATGTTTCATCTCTAGAACAATGCCCCTGAGGTACTTTTTGCAGATGAATTAAATGTGATTGACTAGGATTAAATCACTGTTGATAAGACCTTAGAGAATTTGCTTGAAAGATCCTGGATATATCTGAATCACTGCCCTCAGAGAGAAAAAGCTTTCTCTCTTTTTCCAAAGTCTATTTGTCTCAATGATTGTTTCATCTAGTTTTATATATTGAAGCTGTGAAATGCATACAGGTATGAATATCAAGAAAAAAAGTTTTCTAAAATTAACCTTTCAACAAACTTATTGCAATAAATATCAAGCAATTATTTAATTGCAAGCCTTTACATATAAATGCTATATAACCAACCGCTGAATTGTTTTTATGCACCTTTTGTTCACAAGAACGTATCCCAGAGCCATCATAAATAATTTTGATTAAAAATAATCTGGGTCATATTCACAGATCTCAGTTGTCCAGGATCAGTGGTCAAACAACTTCTTGAATGTTTGTCATTCTTTGGGTATCTTTCCTAGAGATAACGCTTACAACTATATCTGTACTCCTAAAATACATAAACCCCACCTCTGAGGTCAGGGGACAAGTTTAGACAGATATACGTAATCTTTGACCCTCACTTAAATCTTCATAACAGGTGAAGTCTCTTACTTCTATGCATATATTAGTAAATAAAGTAGACCAGAGAGCCTATTCTTTGATCATGAGTGAAAGCTTCACAGAACAGCTTATATATATCATTTAACTATTCCCTCAGTCTCTTAAAACAACATATATCACAGATATATGTGATATATCACAGATATATGTGTATATAGGTATATATCATATATATATATATGTGTATATATGTATATATATGTGTATATAGGTATATATCACAGATATATGTGGCCCTTTTCACATTTCTGTTAGGAATACTTTAACCCTGGATCCATAGCATCACTAAGTCATGGCGCTAGATTGGGTAGAACAGTATTGTCATTATTGGTCAAATCCATGACAGACACTGACTAAAGAAAGACATGCCTAAGCCTGTGCCCTGGCTCAGAATAGTTTACTGCTGTAGACAATCCCTGCAGTGGCAAAGCATCAACACAGTTTGTGGTGATTTTTGTTTTTTGATTCTTTTTTCTTCAGTTCAAGATAGTTGACATAATACAACACCAATGATAGAGACTCCCAGCAAAATGTTTTTGCATTCTGAAACCAAGGATCTAGTTTATGCCAAATTTTATTTCATGAAGGTAGGCAGTGGTGTTTGAGGGCTCAAACATCCTGGGGTAGCTTTAAAGGGCACAGGCCCAATGAAACACATACTTGAGCAATCCTACCCACGCTTTGGACATACGTTTTACTGTATGTTGTTTTTTGATCAAAGTCCAGATGCTCTGTCAGACGGCCTAAGCTGAAACATTCTAGAACTGCTGTGGAATTGTTACACTACTATTATATCAACAGTGAAGTCAGTTCTGGATCAATGTCCAAGCTTCTCTCAAAGCTGAATTTCATTTAGCTGTGTCACTAAATGTATACTACTAAAAGTACAGCAAGCTGAAGTCTGTCTTAAATAAATTGAAACAACCTGTCTTCTGAACAATTAGTGATTTCTGAGATCATCAAGCCCAACCCTCCATTTCAGAATAGAATAGAATAGAATAGAATAGACCAGGTTGGAAAAGACCTTCGAGATCACTGAGTCCAACCCATCACCCAAACCATCACCCATCACCCAAACCATCTAATCAATTAAACCATGGCACCATGGGCCTCATCCAGGCTCTTCCCAAACACCTCCAGTGATGGTGACTCCACCACCTCCCTGGGCAGCACATTCCAATGGCCAATCTCTCTTGCTGGGAAGAATTTCTTCCTCACATCCAGCCTAAACCTTCCCTGGCACAGCTTGAGACTGTGTCCTCTTGTACTGCTGCTGGTTGCCTGGGAGAAGAGACCAACCCCCACATGGCTACAACCTCCCTTCAGGTACTTGTAAACAGCAAGAAGGTCTCCTGTGAGCCTCCTCTTCTCCAGGCTAAGCAACCCCAGCTCCCTCAGCCTCTCCTCCTAGGGAATTCATTATGTACCATTACTTTAAAAGGCTAGTAAGTTAAATATGCAACAATATAAGCCACATGATCACTGATTCAAGCTTCTCTGATTTAGTTACATAGAAAGCCTGGTAAGTTCATTTTCTGTTTAAAACTGACTTCCTGGCTTACTCTTTAATTTCAAGGTGGCAATCCAAGAGTAGTTCAAACACAAAGACATAGAAAAACAAACACAAGCACAACTTAGAATTTAAAGAATTAGAATTCAGAATATAAAATCAGAATTACAATTTAAAGCCTTTGCATGTTCTCTGAAGTGAAATGAAAGCCAGATTGTATAGTGTAGCCTGCATATCAGATTACTCACTAAAGATGTGGAAAAGGTAGTAGATATGTTGATATATAGTTCATTTTTGGTTGGTTGGTTGTGTTTTGTCCAAAACGGACAATTATGCATTTCATTCAAGATTTCATCCTAACATTTCTAATTACCCTAACTTTCAAATATTATGAGAGAAAAACAAAAATGACATCATGTATACCTCTTTTTGTATATTGGGGTTTTTCTTGCAAGTAAGCTGCTACAGATATCCCTTCATTTTGTTTTGTAGAACCTAACAAGATGCAGTCTTGGGTAAAAGATACTGACTTCTGTGTCACCTAAAGAAATTTAAAACCATGATCTCATTTTTCCCTGAGGCATTTTAAGTCTTTTTAATAAAAGTAGATTGCAAGTTTTCATTTTGTTATTAAACCAGCTGTAGATGAAACATCTAACTTTCTTGTGTTGCCTTTGGGAATTGCGTCTGTAACATGCTTCTGAAAGTTGGATTTAACGTATTGAGCTATCTAAATTGTTTTGAAAATATCACACCAGATACTGTGTGACAAGAAGACAGGAAATAACACATATACACATATTTTTCACTGAAAAATACTTTAGTGTCTTGACATTTATTTCTTCTATGGGAACAACACTGAACAAATCCTTAGTCAATATTTACTCTATTCCTCATTATGGACAATATTTGCTATTGTAGGTCAATGACTGGATGTCAGTCACCTTAACTCTTCCACATCATCACTGTATTAAAAACTGACAGCTCCTTAAATGAAAGTGATGAGGCAAAAAAGACCATAAGTTTTTTAATGAAAAGTTAAAATATTACATCTGGAATATCAAATGCTATATATTAAGCATAAGTGAATAAAGTTGCACTGGCAATTTTACAGTTACTCTGACTGAATGTTTCTTTCACCAATGGCAATAGATTTGATTCTTGCAGTATTTATTTTAAATATTGAGAGATTGATCATCCTTATTTGGGAGATTATAGGTGAGCTTGGGGGCAGGGAGATCAAACCACATGTTAGCTTTTGATTGGATTGTTTCTAATTTCTGTACAAAATTCCTTGAAAGGGAGTGACTAGACAAAAATAATTTGAAAGGAGGGAGACGACCTTAAAGTGGGAAGCAACTGTACATCTTCAAAGAGAAATGTTTGAAGAGGCATAAGCAAAAGATTGGGAAAAGTGAGTGAGCAGTAAGCCTGGGATCCTACTTGTTATGTAGATGATAAGCATCTTCAATGAAAAACACAGAGAGGAAAGTTACTTTTCAGAGGAGTCATAAACAGTAGCTTTCAAGTAAACAGTGAGGTCTGTGCACAGCTTGTGACTACTTGGAAGTCCTCTGAGCTATTTGGAACTCAGTCTGGAAAAGAGAAATCCCATTGCAAGGATACAGCATGGTTAGAGTTATATGAACTATTATCTACCCATCTTCCCTAAAATCTTCACATTTCCCTTATCTGAAAAGTTAACTATCTTAGTTTATAATGTAATAGAAAATGACTTCTTGACTTTTATCCCTCATTCTTCACTGAGGAAAATATTACAAGGCAGAACCACCTCAAAGCTTTGCCAGCTTAATTTTCCTGAAAAAAAAATCCTTTTTTTGATGCCTTCATCTGAGACCAGAGCTTGCGATCACCAAGATACCCTGTTGGCCTAATAGCGTTTTCTTCAAATTATTCCATAACTTCTTGTGCAGAGAAGTTTACAGAACTGTTAAGTGAGGAAAATGCTAGTTTATAGCATAACTTCACATTTATTTCCTCAGAGGTTAATTTTTGTTAGCTTAGTAAGCATACAGAAGTAATAGAAATTTCAGTATTGCTTTGTACTGCTTCTTGGGCTAACACAAACATAGAAGAAAGTAATTTTCAGAAGCAACTTAGGTGTAAACTTTAAACATATAAACAATTGATCTGATGATTTGTCTCTATTGAAGTTTGCATTTTCTTGTTCATTTTGCATAAGAAGACTTTGCAAGGCACAGAGTCTCTTGTTTTATTTTATTTTATTTTATTTTATTTCATTTCATTTCATGTCATTTCATTTCATTTTTTTTTTACTATTAACACTTCATAATTTTAAACAGGCTGCCCAGGGAAGTGGTGGAGTCACCATACCTGGAGGTGTTAAAGAAAATGTAATCATGGAGGTTTGGGGCATGATTTCATGGCACTGTTAGGTTGATGGTTGGACTTGACGATCATAGAGGTCTTTTCTAACCTTAATTATTCTATGATTAATTTATTTATTAAGAAAAGAAACAAGCAAACAAAAACTAAATACCATGTGATGGGAGTGTAACATGGATGTTACTGTTCCCTAGAAAGCTTCTGTTCGTGACATGTCTGAAACTTCACTTTCTGCTCCTTCTATTCCTTGAAGATGCTTAGCATCTACACAACAAAAAAATCTCGTGGGGTCAGTGCTGTGACTTATTTTTTCCTGTCTTCTGCTTATATCTCTCCAATTTTTTCTTCTTAAAGATGTACACTTAACTAAATTTCTAATTGTACTACTATGCTCCTGACAGGTATTTCACTAAAAAGGTTTTGGAGTATCTCAGTTTTCACTTCAAGTCTTATGCTCCATATGCAAACACTGATGAATTCTACTATCCCACTGGCAAGGCTCTGTTATATCCCTACTAGGGGTAACACACACCCACACCTTAGCATTGACTGACATAATCATTCTCTTTCTATCTCAATCATCTACAGTGTAAAACCTTAAACTATTGATTTTTGCTGATAGTTGCAAATGTGAGGATTTTTTCTGCTGATGTATAGAAATTTTGATTATTAGCTTACTACAATGAAGCTGCTGTTGATGTGGAAATATTTGAAAGCCAAAAAATTAAGATGATTTCATTGTCTTGTCAAGTATACGCATACACATCTGAAGCACTTTCAAATAGTGGACTAAACAGAGCAACATAGCAAGACAGAAGAAAATGTTAGTCTTTCTCTGCTTTAATTTATCTCCTCATGCTGACACTGTAACACAAAAGTGTCCTTTTCTTTTTGGCTATGCCACAGGTCTGCTAGATGACTTTGGTCAAGTCAGTTTTCTTCCTTGGCTTCTGTTCCCCCAGCCAATGTAGATAATGATGCTGACCTCCTTTCTAAAATACTTTGCGATCCTTGGGTGAAAAGTTCTCCCTAAAAGATTAGTAGTTTTATTATTATATCCATTATATAGTTATGCTATTCAAGGTCAATAGACCTAGATATCTGAGCAAAAAATGAGATCATATGACTATCAGTACTATGCAGTAATTGCACTCAAAAGTGCCCAACTGAATGTTTGGTCCAAATGAATCCGCATTTAGTATGGCTTCATATATTGTTGTTGAAAGTTTGATGCGCTGAATCTTGAACTTCCTTTGATTATAATTCTTCAGCGAGAGGTCCTCAAACTTTTTAATTCATTGGCTGCTGCCCCCAAGGGATTCATACGGATTGGATAAGAAAAGAATGACATCAACAGCGTATAATGAAATTCTATCCAGGATGTCCAATATTTTTATGTCTTCAACTCTGTTATTGTGTTGGATTCTTTGACTGATTTGTTCCAGAGTTAGGGTAAAAAGGGAGGGCAAAAAGGGGCACTATTGCCTTTTACTGCTAGACAAAGTAAAAACTTCTGAGCAATATCCATTATTCCTTACTGTAGGCTCCAATACAATGTCTTTATTTAAGAAAGTTTTAGACCATTATGTGAGATTCCCCAAACTTTCATCAAATAGCTTCCTTTCAGCCAATCAAATGGTCCTTCAGCATATAATGCTAATAAATAAATATCTTCTCTTGTCATTTCTGTTTTGCAAAGGTGTCTAACCTGTAATTGTACATTCTATCAGCCAATATGACACCTTACTGGCATATCCTCGCTGTTTCTTCATTCTTCCACGTCCTGTTGTTGCTCTACTATTTCAAATACATGCTGGGTTTTGTCTTACTTTAGAGAGAGAATTGCTTAGGTATTGGAGAAGATCCAGGAAAGCTCTTAAGCAAATATTTCAAGATAGGCTAGAAGCTATCTAATTGTAGCTAAATGTCCTGAACTGAGGTTTAAGGACAGTGCTTAGTCCTTGGAATTGAGTTTCCAGTTGGCTTCTTCATTTAATATACATAAAGTCCTATCAAGTCGTACTCAGAAGAACTGCTCTTAGCTACTCTTTGGATTCAGGCAAGCTACTTCTTTCAACACTGTATCAGAATTTAGGCCTCATAAAACATGGGGAAATAAACAAACAAACAAACAAACAACAAAACAATCAACATCAACCTTTATTTCATTTTAGTATGTGGCGGGTTTTTTCCAGTTATCTTTTTCAGATTTTCTTGCCAGGATGCATTTCCATCCGGTGCAGATGGAAAGCTCTGCATTACCACAAGCTGTAGAGCTGATCTTTTGTGGAAAGAGTAGACAAAACGCTCATGATGAATATCCAAGTAACTACATTAACTACCCATTGAGAAGCCACCAGATATTGTACTGAACATAACTTTACTACAACCATAAATTTCAAAGAGCATGAAATGAAATTGTAAAATGTATACTGCTTGGAAGTAAAAAAAAAAAAAGAGGAAAAAAAAAAAAGAGTAAAAAATCTGTACTTTTCTAGTTCAAAGAGTAGAAATTCACATTGCTAGGAAAATAATACACTTCCTGTCTTAAGGACTACATCTCTGTGTCATTAAGTGATGAATTAGAAACTCTTCCTGTTCTTCAATAGTATGATCTGTCATTTGCCGAACAAATTGTATTGAATTGTATACTTCTTTGTTTTAAAGATTCCAGATGTTGGTTTAAACTGCTATATATTTTTATTATCAAGCATAATTCTTTCATTTTCCTTCATTCTAACAAGTAGGAAGTTGAGAAAGGGAGCCAGGAAACCCGCATGGTTAAGTAGGGAACTGTTGAGCAAACTCAAGAGGAAGAAGAGAGTCTACAGATCATGGAAGAGTGGGCTGGCCACGTGGGAGGAGTATAAGGCTGTTGTCAGAGGATGTATGGAGGCAACTAGGAAAGCTAAGGCCTCCCTGGAATTCAATCTTGCAAGGGATGTCAAGTAAAACAGGAAGGTCTTAATCAAAAAAATCATAGAATCATAGGGTTGGAAGGGACCTTAAGGATCATCCAGTTCCAATGCATGGCAGGGACACTTCACACTAGATCAGGTTGCTCAGAGCCACATCCAGCTTGGTTTTAAAAACCTCAAGGTGTGAGGCATCCACCACCTCCCTGGGCAACCTGTTCCAGTGTCTCACCACCTTCATGGTGAAGAATCTCTTCCTAACATCTAATCTGCATCTACCCATTTCTAGTATTTTTTTTTTTTCCATTCCCCCTAGTCCTATCACTACCTGACGTCCTAAAAAGACCATCACCAGCTTTCTTGTAGCCCCCCTTAAGATACTGGATCGCCACAATAAGGTCTCCTTGGAGCTTTCTCTTCTCCAGACTGAATAGCCCCAACTCTTTCAGTCTGTCCTCATAGGGGAGGTGCTCCAGCACTCTGATCATCCTCATGGTCCTTCGCTGGACATGTTCCAGCACATCCAGACCCTTCTTGTAATAGAGGCTTGAGAAGAGGATGCAGTACTCAAAGTGGGGTCTCACCAAAGCAGAATAGAAGGAGAGAATCACCTCCCTCAACCAGCTGGTTACACTTCTCTTGATGCAGCCCAGGATGTGATTGGCTTTCTGGGCTGCAAGTGCACACTGGTGGCTCATGTTGAACTTCTCATCCACCAGCACCCTCAAGTCCTTTTCTTCAGGGCTTCTCCCAAGCCAGTCGCTGCCCAGCCTATATTAGTGCTTGGGATTGCCCTGACCCAGATCCAGGACCTTGCACTTGGTTTTGTTGAACTTCATGAGGTTGTCATGGGCCCACCTCTCCAGCCTGCCAAGGTCCCTCTGGATGGCATCCCTTCCCTCCAGTGTGTCTGCTGCACCACACAGCTTGGTGTCATCAGCAAACCTGCTGAGGGTGTATTCAGTGCCACTGTCCATGTTGCCAACAAAAATGTTGAACAAGACAGGTCCCAGGGCTGATCCCTGAGGACTCCACTTGTCACTGGCCTTCACTTGGATATGGACCTATTAACAGCCACTCTGGGTGCAGCCATCAAGTCACTTCTGTATCCACTGAATGGTCCATCCATCAAACCCATACTGCACCAGCTTGGAGACCAGGATGTGGTGCAGGACAGTGTTGAAGGCTTTGCTCATGTCCAGGTAAATGACATCAGTTGCTCAGCTTTCATCCATTAGTGTTGTGACATTGTCATAGAAGGCCACCAGGTTTGTCAGGCAGGATTTGCCCTTGGTGAAGCCATGATGATTGTGCCCAATCACTTCTTATTTATTCTTCTGCCTAAGCAGTGACTCCAAGAGGATCTGCTCCATGATCTTACCATGCACAGAGGTGAATCTGACTGGTCTATAGCTCCCTGGGTCATCCTTCTTTGCCTTTTTGAAAAGGTTATGTTTCCCCTTTTGCAGTCAGTGGGGACTTCCCCGGACTGCCATGACTTTTAGAATATAATAGAGAGAGGTTTAGACACCTCATCTGCCAGTTCCCTTAGCATCTGTGGGTGTATCTCATCGGCTCCCATGGATTTGAACACTTTCAGGTTCTTCAGGTGGTCATGAACCTGATCTTCACTCACAATGGGCATTTCCTTCTTCCAGTCCCTGCCATTATCTTCCATTATTCTGGAAATGTGGCTGGAGCTTTTGTCAGTGAAGACTGAGGTAAAGAAGTCATTGATATGCTCAGGCTTTTCCATATCACTTGTCACCAGTTCACCTGTTTCCTTTCTGAGGGGGCCCACACCTTCCCTAGACTTCTTTTTACCATTAATATACCTATAGAAATTTTTACTGTTCCACATGATCTCAGTGGATAGATTTAATTCTGAGATTTAGCTTTTCTAACCAGGTCTCTTGCTGCTCTGGCAGCTTCCTTATATGTCCTCTATTCTAGCTGTCCTTTCTTCCACTCCTTGTAGAGTTTCATTGGGCACTTAACCATAGCTTCTGCTGGCATACGAAAGTACAGATAAGTGGAGTGTAATGTGGCTGGAGCCCTTGCCAGCGAGGACTGAGGTAAAGAAGTCATTGAGAGTTCCAGCCTTCACCATTTCTCTTATCACCAGTTTACTTGGTGGGAGTGGAACATCTTCCTTACAAGAAGAGATTGAGGGAGCTGAGGGTCTTTGGTTTGGAGAGGAGGAGACTAAGGAAGTGACCTCATTAATGTTTAGACATGCGTAAAGGGTGAGTGCCAAGAGCATGTAGTCAGGTTCTTCTTGGTGATGCCCAATCACAGGATAAGGGGAAATGGGTGTAAGTTGAGGCATAGGAAGTTCCATGGAAATATTAGGAACAATTATTTCACTGTGAGGGTGACGGAACACTGGAATAGGCTGCCTGGGGATGTTGTGGAGTCTCCCTCTCTGGAGGTATTCAAGACCCACCTGGTGATCTGGTATAGGTGATCCTGCTCTGACAGGGGCTTGGACTAGATATCTTTTGAGGTCCCTTCCAACCCCTAACATTCTGTGATTCTGTGATTCACCATGTTAATTTACAAGTCTTGTATTAAAATCATTCACTTTTCAAAGGCTTGATCAAGAGTCTAATCACTTAATTTCAGTGTGTGATATGTAAGGTACTATGACTTCAAAGGAAGAAGAACTAACAGTATTGCTATCATAGAATTTGGAGGAAAAAATATTGCAGTCACTAGATCTCTTTCCTAACAATTCTATCTATCTATCTATCTATCTATCTATCTATCTATCTATCTATCTATCTATCTATCTATCTATCTATCTATTCATCCATCCAGCTATCAGTTAGCGCTGTTTCCTTATATGTTGTTTTGAGAAATATGTTTTGAATTAAGCCTTTCTCACCAAGAACCAATTCTTATGTCTAGAACTGCTAAAGCTTTAACTATCAAGAAACACAGAAGCTGTTTCACTAGCTATCATCCCCATGCTCAGTCATGATAAGAAGCTGGGACAAGTGTTGGAATCATTGACATGCACACAAACTGGTGTTGGAAGTTCTGCTTCACAGGTTCTCTTTAGGAAGGTCTAATTGTAGCCTGAAGAAATTGCCCATGGTACTGAAAAAAATAGCAACAGTACTAGTATGACTGGTTCAGTCACAGCTTTTTTTCTGGCTCCTGGGAGAGCTTACACTACAAAGACACTTTCACTCCTCTTTCAATAAATCTACTCTATAATTCCTCACAAATTCATTGAAGGGGAAAGAAGTAGGGCAGTGCTATTTCCTCAAAGGCAAATTCATTACCTAGATTTTTGTTGGTACCAAACTGGAAAAGTGCTTCTGAATCCCTTTGTTTGACTGTTGTCTATAAGTGCTTCTATTCCCCTCATGCTGTTTGTCCTTCTTATACCATGATCTTCATCTCCTTGACTTTTTTTTTAAAATTTAATTCAGTTATTTAATTTGTATCTTTCTTTGCCCAAGCTGTTTAATTTGAATCTCTTTCACTTAAGCTGTCTTTTGAATATTCATTCTTTTAGTCTGCTTTAAAAATCAATGACTTCATGGAAAATTCTAATCTACTAGTGACTCAGCCTCATAGTACAGCTTCATAATTAATAGATTTTCAGCAAAACTTTAGTTTCAATTCTGTGAAATTGCACAGGAGGATAGTTGCTATGAAAACTACTTCTTGTATGGTGTTATATCACTTAATTTTAATAGGAATAAGAGGATACACAATCTTTAATCATTTCTTTAATACACTCACTGATAGGATAACATCTCTGCATGAAACATCCATTAATTTCTGAGAGCGAAATTTCACTTGCATTTCATCTATGGAATGACTGACAACTGCAGTGGCAGACTCTTGAAAACTACTTACAATGTCCTTAGGACTACTACATTTGAGTGAATGCTGCTCTGTTCTTGACCTGTCTTTCAAACAATTTGAATGCTATACGTTAAATCCAACTGGAGCGTGGGTTCTGTATTACCAGGCCCTCTTCTGTCAACCTTAGAAACAGGGAGGAGGAAGATTTCAATGTATTTGTGGTGGATTGACATTGGCTGACCTCTAGGTGCCTGTCAAATCCTCTATTTTTCCTTCTTCTCATCAAAACATGTGAAAAAACTAACAATGAAAACCTGGTGAAGGCACTCACCAGTTAACTATAACAGGAAAAACAGATATAAATTTGGGAAACATAAATTAATTTATTAACAGTCACAAAGTGGGACAGTGAAAAATAAAAACAAATGGGGAATAGAGGTTTCAGTCAATTCATAGCTCTTTATTTGTACAACTCCATCTTCATTTGTCTCTGCTCCAGTGGGGGATCAACCCCCGCACTGAAGTTCTTAAAGGCTTGTTTCATTCAGTGTGGGTCTTTGCCAAGGGGTGTAGCTCTTTAGGAATGCCCTACTCTGGTGTGGGTTCCATATGAGTCACATGTTCTGCCAGAAAACCTCCTGCAAGAACTCTTCATGGGCTGCAGCTCCTGCCCAGAGTTGTCGTCTTCGTGGGATCTTCATGAACTACAGTTTCCTTCAGGCTACTATCTGGGATGGCGGCCAAAGTAAGTAATAACAAGAAACAAGTACTGAACATATCACACAATGATTTTAGGTCTGATTAATGTCATGTTGCCAAAATCAGGAAAATATTGTCCTTGAGATAATTATGGATAAATACATTGAAAACCTCACACTTTGACTTGTAAGTCTCAGCACTTTCCACAGCGAGTAGTAGTGCAATTTCCATTATGTTTACCTGGCCACTGAGTGTCACTGTTCGTTCACTTTTATCTTGGAATAATAAAGTATTTAGTTTGTTTGTTTCTGTGTTTTGACAATAATAGAGAGTTTGTTTTCTTGAGAAAGCTGTTAAGTCCAAATAAATTACCTAGGTAAAAGACTAGAATTCCTAGTGACAATCTGCATCAAGATGTTTGAACCTCATGTCCTTAAGATTATTTCCAGTATAGTCAGCAATACAGTATAACACCAGTTATACATATAACATTTACCCTTTGACATCTTAATTCAGTGACTCATATGGTTTAAGAGAAGGAGTCAACATATACTGTTGTGTTGTACGTTTTTCTCATGAGAGAAGTTTTTTGCTGTTGTTTAAGTTTGTAGGTCTAGTGTGTAAGTGAATGTAAACCATTATCAAGACTAACACTCAAGAAACAGTACAGAAATAAAAAAACACAAGTGAATTTCCATACTACACTCAGGACATTGTTCCTCTATAAAAGTCCTGAATTTAAGCTATGATGAGGATCTCATTCAAAGAACTTGGAGGGGGAAAAAGGAGTATGCAAAACCGTGCCTCATTTCTTTGCCTTTTCTTTCACTGCATTTATAGGTCTTCAAAAGGAAGCGTCACCAAACAGAATCTTCTTACTTTGTGCATAGAAATTAGTGAGGGAAGACATTTAGCTCAGCTGTTAGGTATGAAGAAGTAAGGCCCAACTAGCTCTGTAATACATTATCTCTGAATGAAATAGTATGAATTACTTCAGTGAAGTTTCACTGCCCTGTATGGATTGTTGCAAGAACAGCATTCTTCAAATGCATTTTGCAACATGATACTGCAATTCTGAAGGATCTTTTGTGATAGACTGGAAATACTAATAGCTTTTCTATTTATAGAAAACAACCAAGGTAATTAAGACATTTCTGATGTAAAAATTCCTGTTGCCATTTCTGTGAGTTGCAAGGATGATTTTATTAGTACAAGATTATGGGAACTGTCAGTAAGATATTGAGGTTTGGTTGTCAAATACATCAACGGAAGGTCGTATTCTGTGTGATCCTCTTGCACAATGGAAGTTTAATATTAGCATGGAGGGGTTGTTTTCTGGGGTTTTATTAATATTTTCAAGCAAAAACCAGCTTTTTACAAGAGAACAGTAGAGGAAAAAAAAGTGCAGTATATACATTACAATGCTATTGTTCCTTTTAATTAATTTTCATTACATCATGATGGCAGTGATGAGGTAAGTAACTATATAGAATTTAACAATTGGACAATATGTTGACAATGCAGCCAGTGATGCAGCTAAGGGAAGAATTTATGTCTCAAAAATTCTGTCCATTTTGTATTGAATTTCATACAGTTTAAACAAATGGCATTACTTTAGGATTTTGTGTGCTGTAAGCCCTCAGTATACTTAGCACAGTAGGTATTGTCACACAAAAGCATTTTTAGGTGTAATAATTTTGTATTTTTAGGAAGAAAACATCTTAAAAACCTTCCTTTACAAAAAAAAATACTTTTAGTTTTTTTACTTACATAATAACTTCAACAAAGGACAAACCAGAGCTGAGTTCTTCAGCCTGTCTCTATACCTACTTGTATGAAGTGTTAGCTTCTAGGTAATCTTCCCTGGTTACATCTGTACCACTCACAGCAATATACTTACAAAACAAAATGCTAAACAAATTGTTCTTTATTCACTCAGAAGAGCTACATAAGAAGGCCATAATTTATATAAACATTGAAACTAACAAACAAACAAGCCATTACTACAAGTACTAATTTAACCACACACTGTTAAATCAGGGTTATAGATTTTTGGTTTGTTATTTGGATTCCTGGGGAAATGAAATTCATGGTGTCTTTAAAATCAGGTTACTGGATCCCACCTCAGACATTGCACATCTTTTTAAGAAAGGGCACTGCAAAGCAATATTACTATTAAATGCCACCACATTTAGTGAAAAGAGCAAAATAACTGTTCTGCTAAACTCTATACTAGTTTAATTTTGAAAGAGTTTATAGGATTTCGTGTTTTTTCATATGCATAAAGCTGATTGCACTGAGCAAAGACATCATGTTTTCCCAGCCTTTCACTTCAAAAAATATTTGTGCAACTTTGAATCCACAATTCAATATTGTGTTTTACTTATTTTTTAGAATAACTTACACTTCTCTTGCTATGATTTTTTTAAGTTATAGATTTAAAGACTTAAGTTAAACTCTTCATGACTAAGAATGTTCCTTACTGTATGAACATATAATGTTCCTTACTATATGTACATATAATGTTTTGGATATTACTATCCAAAACATTGTATTATCAACATACAGTTATTTGACTTTAACATCTGAAACAAGTATATATATATGTGAAACATAAGTTTCTTAATAAATCTGCCTAAGAATATAACAGTAAAATAAAAAACAAACTATGCAAGAGCACCTATTTCTATATAATGAAGCATGTAAAGCCATGATGAATTGGAGTACTTACACCTTGCAAAGAAAAGACTCTTCCTAATGCCTCAGGAGGCCTTTAGGTCATTGCAATGTTGGTGCACACTACAGTATCAGATTTGTGTCCTTCTGATAAGATAGCTCAATTGAATAGCCTTTGAGCTAAAAATAAGACATTAGGTTGAAGGAAGAAGCAATTTAAAGTTATTGGTGTAAGGATAATTAGAGACTGGCAGGTATCCAGTGTCATTACAAGGAGGTTGCTGCAGGGCAAATGCACTAACTGCCTGTTTTTTGCAGTGCCACAAACATGGATCTGTCTTCTCTCTAACCGGTTTTATTTTTAGTTTAGATCTGCTTTCTTGATTTTTTTTCAAAGCTGAGCTTGAATTTGAACATTTTCAACTTTCAGCTTTTTAGTTCAAATTCCAAATTAATTGCATTTTTAAGTGCGTGCAATATGCATATTTGCAGTGACAGGAGCTATGTTTTTGGTTTGATTTTGGTTTTGGTTTGGGTTTGTCATATATTTAGCCTCTTAGTGTTCAATTTTCTTCTGCTTTCTTAACATGATCTGGTTATTAAATGTGTAAAATAACTATATTCCTTCATAATATGCAAATATGTTTATATATATATATATATATATATATATATATATAGAGAGAGAGAGAGAGAGAGAGAGAGAGAGAGAGAGAGAGAGAAACCCCATACTGGCAAACAAGACTTTGAAGTCTTTCATCTCTTCAAAAATATGTTTGCAGCAGATATATAGTAAGAAATTAATACTAAATAGGAGAAGTACTAGCTTGCAACTGACCAACAATGAGAAAGGCTTTGATTTGCCATGTTCTCAAAGCTACATCTATATTGTGTGTGTTTGCAGGTTGAAACTGGGATCTAGACTGAGAGCACTACAGACCTTGTTTGTTACATGCTTTCACTTTGTAGATGATGAAGGAAAGGAGTATTCTTATAATGGCACTAAGCTGTACCTGGGGAAAACTCTGAAACCTGACAGAAAGGAAGAGCTCTTGCATCTTCATTTAGACATAAGCCTCTCAAGAGAAACAATGCTAAAGATAGAAACTGCGGGCAGTCTTGTCAGCTTCTAAATGCTGGCAGAGAACATGGAAAACAAAGGATGAAAGCTTGAGGATGGTTTGTGAAGCTCGTAAAAGATAAAAATGATGGAAAGGCCACAGTCTTAGAAACTGAAGGCTTCTTACACAAATTTCAGCAGTTAACAGAGAACAGAGAGGCCTCATAAAAGGCAGTTTGGAATTATCTGTCTTGTTTTGGAAAATATGGAAACTTAAAGACACTAACAGCAGCTATTCTGTGCCACTTGTCCTCACTTCAGAGAAATATACTGAAATTTTCTGATTAACCACTGATGCTGTAAAAATCATTCCGGTAGCTGTCAGGTCACAAAGTGTTTATAAAGAAGGAAAAAGGTAAGATGTCAGCAAATTATAAGTATTGAGGGAATGACTAAACTAAGAGAGTAAGCTAAAAGTTTGTGTTTATTTGAGAGAGGAAGCCTATATGATGGGATGTCACAGAGCCACTTTGACCAGGAGTATGTTACTATGTTTTTGAGAGCTCAGATGCTGTTATCTTAAGTACTGTGCAGGTGTAACACAATTCCTGAAGTTGAATTTATTACTTTTTCACATTGACTATCTTACAGAAAGCTGTGAGGATGAATACTAAGGAGCTGAAGATTAAACTGAAATCTTTTGAGTACCCTGTTTTTAACAATTCAAAACACAGATACATTTACCTACTGTATAAATGGGTCCTGGAAGTCTAACATAACTCTGTTCATCCAGACACAGACAAAATGGACTGGAATCACAGTAATTTTTCCTACAATGAATGCCCTACACTTTGACAAGTATTTCTTATAATCTTTGAAATTCACAAAAGTTAATTTATGGCTATTTTGAGAAAACTCTTCCTGAAGAGCAAACAAACTTAAGGTCACAATCATGAAAGTTTCTGAAATATGGTATAGATTTCAACTCAAATGAGTAGCTAAGATCTTCCATAACTGGACAGAGATTGTACTTTACCAATTTATTCTTCCATGGGCTTGACATGGTTTACCAAGGCATTACCTGTTTCCTAAAAGTTGCAGTGAACTTTTTTCGTGTGTGCTTCATCTGGTGTAGGGTGTTTAAAAAACTAAAGGAACAGATAATGGCAGACAGGTACAAGGATAGCATGTCTTCTAGTTCTGCTAATGAAGATTGATAAATATTGGAAGACAGAAAAGCAAGACAAAACTTTAATTTGTTCTCCAAACTCTAAATTCAAGAGGGTATTCCAAATCTCGGCATTCAGGATGACGTGGTCTACACAGCTAGTTCTGTGGTAAAGGCTGAATATATTTGTATGTTTGTATAATGTGTGTGTATATAAATATGCACATATATATTTGCATGTACAAATGTATATATATGTGTATTTGTATATGTATAGCATATATGCTCTCAGCAGACTAGTAATTATAAACTGGCCACATACAGGGTAAATATCTTACAGCTTGATAACTTCTGTTCCGTGGGGTACTGCAAAAATTGATGTATCAAAGGCATCACTTTCGATAGAGGAATTCATCTTTCTTGATAACAGTATAAAAGGGGTATTGTGACCTAGAGATCTGAATAAAAAATGCTTGATTTCCAATTTGCTGACATTTTTTAGGATTTCTACAACTTTGAACCAAGCATTTGAAAAAAAAAACCAACTCCTAATAATGATCCCAGGTGTAAGTTAAACTAGCCTTTACATCCCCTTGGGGAAAAAAAAATATTATTTTTTTTTCTCAATGAAGTAAGATTTTCTATCATCTATTAAATTATAAGTTGGTTTGGAGTTGGTTTACTAGAGTTGTTGTTTGGGGTTGTTTGTTTCTTCTTCAGTTGAAACATTTATAAGCTCCCTTTTCATCTTCTTTCCATTCCCCCCTGGATCAGCAATCAGGAAATCATGGCTCAGGATCAAGAGCAAAGTGCAGACAAATGAGTGATGCCAGGGCTTAAACCAAAGTCCTCATGAACAGATTGTTGAACAGACTGAAGCAATAATCTTCAGAGCCACCATGCTGGCTTGCAGATTGCTGTTTTAAGTGGCTTTGATTATTACGGTTATTTGAGAGCAGTTCTTAAATTGGAGTTTGGGTTTTGGAACCCCAAATATACTACCTGAGCCTAATTGAATTCTTCTAAGTGGGGAGTAGAAACAGCAGAGGAAATTCTTCTGCTTAATTCAAGATGACATGACTAGTTCAGCATCAGTATTTGTTTCACAGGAGAAAAAATACACAACTGTTTAATTCCCCAAGAGCAAATAAAAAAGCAACTGGTTAATTAACATGTAAAACCCAGCATTTTAAAACTACACTGGCAGCTATTTTTGATTCAATGGTTGTTAATTCCTTAAAAATGTCTCAGTATTAGAGTATTGAGGTATAGGAAACTGGATATTAGAGGAATTAGTATTGGTGAGGCATGCAAGCGCTAAGTGGTAAACCTGGTTTTAGAGAGAAACAGACGGGAGGACATAAGGCATCATAAAACAAAGTAAAAAAGACATAATTAAAGGTCTCTGGAGCTTCAGGTACTCACCTCTTCTAGAAGACTATGAGAGTTTTCCCAGTGCATAAAATTAGTTCAGTAAGATAAATAATGTTTCTGTTGTTACAACCTTTTAAAAATGTATATGGAATATCATGGGCCATATGGGCATCAGGAAGGTCAGAAGGACTTGTAAACAGACATTTGAGTGCAAAATCTTTTTACACTGAAACTAAACAGAAACGTGGTGATCTCATTGTTCCCATCTATATTTTTCACAGGAAATGCCAATATTGGTGTAAACCTTTGGTAAAATTCACAGAATTAGAGAATCAGGTTGGAAGGGACCTTCAAAAGACAGCTTGTCAACCTGCTTTGCAATAAGAAGGGATGTCTCCAACTAGATCAGGTTGCCCTGGGACACATCAAGCTTGATTTTGAATGTCTCCAGGGATGGATCCTCAATCACAAAACAGTCCATAACCTGATTTGTAGATACAAAGCAATAGAATAAACCTTTATTTAGAATAAACCAAACCAGGTTGGAAGAGACCTTCAAGATCATCGCGTCCAACCCATCAACCAATCCAACCCACCCAAACAGCTAACCCATGGCACCAAGCATTCCATCAACTCTCCTCCTGAACACCTCCAATGACGGTGACTCCACCACCTCCCTGGGCAGCCCATTCCAATGGGCAATCACTCTTTCTGTATAGAACTTCTTCCTAATACCCAACCTGAACCTCCCCTGGCGCAGCCTGAGACTGTATCCTCTTGTTCTGGTACTGGGTGCCTGGGAGAAGAGACCATCATCCACCTGTCTACAACCTCCCTTCAGGTAGTTGTAGAGAGCAATAAGGTCATGCCTGAGTCTCCTCTTGTCCAGGCTGAGCAACCTCAGCTCCCTCAGTCTTTCCTCATAGGGCTTGTGTTCCAAGCCCCTCACCAACTTTGTTACTCTTCTCTGGACTCGTTCCAGCAAGTCAATATCCTTCCTAAACTGAGGGGCCCAGAACTGGACGCCTTGTAATTACCATGTAAGCTTACCATGTAATTGTTAACAGGGGCAAGTGTTAAAAATATAGTTCACGGATTCTATAATAGTAGCTATAAAGAAAACTATAAGTCTGTAGACAGTAACACAGATATACATTGGTACTTTGTGACTTTTCAAACATATTCTGACCCTGTAGTCAGAAATGTGAAAAGCACAAGTTTGTTTTTTTTTCCCCTTCTGTAATCCTGAAGTGAAAGGAAAGGATGTGTTAATGCAAGCAGATGTCCTGCACACCATAACTACTATGTATAATCCCATGTATGGAGAACAATAATCATAATGGAAATGGACTATCACAAAAAAATAAGAGTTAGAGTTAGACAAAAGTTCCTCTGTAATGAAGGACCTCTGGTGGGAGATACCTATTTAGCTGTACACTGCTGATATGAGTACCAAACTAAAAGCATGATGACAAATCAAATAGGTCAGTTGTTAATCACTGACTTCAGTTTTCTATGCAAATATTATTAATTCGAGTTGCCTACTAGCTAAATGTGATTCATGGTAGGCTTGGACTGAAGTGGGTTTGCTCTAACAATACACTAGCTCTGATCCGGGTGTGAATATGGCTTACCTGTAGATATGAGCATAAATGTACATATATCTTCTTAACCATAATGTTATTCTGATGATGAAGGAAAAATGCAAACCCATAATTCTAAAATTGCTAAGTGAATTCTTCATCAGGATACTGCCATACATGTCAGTGTAAAGGAACCATGACTCAAACTAGATGACAATGTTATTACAAATTAAAGGAAGAATGAGAAGAATTGTGTGTACTGACACTGGTGAACAGACATAATCCACCATCTCACAAAATGAAGTAATGTGCAGTTGTGCTGGTTTAAGACAGTCTGCTCTCATGAGCAAAACCCCTCCTCCCTGGATTGGGAGGTAAAGTAACACAAGAATCCCTGGGTGGAGAAAAGGAGTTTAATGGAAATAATGCAATGTACAATTGTCTTATCCTATCTAGCAGGGAAGAAAAGAAAAGGGGGAAAAAAGGCAGCAGAGGAAAAGCCAAAGCAAGTAGCAGAACCCAGTGATAAAACAATCCATGCCCCCCCTTAAGGCCACACCCAGCCCAGAAGAAAAGACCAATGCCCAAAACCCCAGAAATCAGAAGCAGCAAGCAGAAACCGGAAGCTTCTCGTGTTAGAATCTGAACTACAAGTCCCCTGATACTTTACTCCAGACAGCACTTTCATTTTAAAGCTGTTATGATGTCAGCATGGTATTGAATACTCACCATCAGATGCAATTGGCTAAATCCATGACACCAATCACCTGCTGTGAGAAAATACAACTTCCTTTAAAAGAGGGAGTTTGCTCTTTTCTCTGACAACTTTTTGAAAATAAATGGTTGAAAAATAGATGTGTATAAGGAAAAGAACACACTTCAGGGCTCTGCATTAACTGATATGTGTGAGAGAAAAAGTTAAAGGGATAAGATAAAATGTTATAAAACATTCAAATAAATTGTGAAGTTAGATTTAAAATGCATAGAATCACACACATCTCTCCAGGTAAAGAGAAGTAAATTAAATAAAAGGCCTGGATTTCCTTTCTTACACACAGTGGAAAATGAATAGTAGTTCCATTGCAGATAGGGGAGCTGTATGAGGGGGAAAAAAATTACAACTAGGATCAGAGTCGTGCCTATAACATCTGAAAGCATAAATCAGTCTGTAAGCTTGTTTAACATATGACAGCTCTAGGGGCTATTTAGAGTCTGCCAGCACTACTCCCCCTGGAACATGCAAAATAGCTAGATGTTACCGCTCAAAGAATGTTTTCCATATTTTGGCATATGGTTTATACCTTCCAAAGAGAGTATGCAGAGCACCATACTGCTTTGTTTTTATTCTTTTTTTTAATCCCCTTTAACTGTTTCATTATTTAGCATGGATTTGTTGATACAAACACATCTCTATTTGTACACAGGAGTACAAATATTAACTAATTTCTGTTCAATTGGTTATTGTGGAAGCACACTCAAAATCCCACCCCACCCCGCTAAGGTGTTATGGGGGGAAACATGAAAACTGGAATGAAGGGAGTCAGGAGAGACTCCCTTCCATGCCTGTGGGTTGGTGAATTCATGTGGGCCCTTCCCCAAAGCCACATGCCAGGAACAGACACTGTGCTGGGACAAGTCTAGGCATGTTTTAGGCAGGAACTGTTAATTTCCCGTTTCTGGCCTTTTTCGGCTTTGGACGTGCTTAATGGTAACATATGACAATAAGTAGCTTGACTTTGTTAAAATGGAACTTCTTTCCTTTACTTAGTGGTATAACAAACTGCTTTTAGACAGGCAGAGGTTGGTCTCTTCTCCCAGGCAACCAGTACCAGAACAAGAGGACACAGTCTTAGGCTGCACTAGGGGAGGTTTAGGCTGGAGGTTAGGAGGAAGTTTTACACAGAGAGAGTGATTGCCCATTGGAATGGACTGCCCGGGGAGGTGGTGGAGTCACCATCACTGAAGGTGTTCAGGAGGAGACTTGATAGGGTGCTTGGTTGCATGGTTTAGTTGATTAGGTGGTGTTGGATGATAGGTTGGACACTGTGATCTTGAAGGTCCCTTCCAACCTGGTCTATTCTATTCTATTCTATTCTATTCTATTCTATTCTATTCTATTCTATTCTATTCTATTCTATTCTATTTTTTCCTAAATACTGTTCTCAAACCATTTGTAACCATTCCTATTGTGAAGACAATTTCTCAACCAAATAGGGAACCTTTATAAACTTTATAACTTTTGTAGTTACATTGGAAGCAGAGCCAAATTAATAAATAATTGATATCTTTATTAATTTCTTGATTTATCACCCTTTATTTGTAACAATTGTCTCCCATTTACATCAGTAGAAATAGGACTGGACTGTGCAGTTCTTTATACAAGCACAATGAAACAAGAAAGGCTGAAAACTTGTTTGTATATTTGTTCTTCCTAAAATAAAAGTAAAAAAACAAAACAAAACCCACAGTTAATCCTTTGCCAGGGAAGATATATTATATGTTTGTAATTTTTAGACATAAAAACCTGTTCTTACTTCTTTGGTCTAATCTAAACAAAAGTCAGATTATTTTGTCATTATTTATTTCAACGTTTCTAAAGTACATTTTTATTTGAACTGAATGATGCTTTATCTGTATATTTTGCAGCTTTTCTCTCAAACTACTAAAAAAAATATGCATTCAAAGCCATTCTAAAAGTGTTTAAATTAGGGATTATTCAGATAAACTCCAAGTCTAATAATGCTGGCATTTGGAATAAATACATTTTCGTTCAACTGATTGTATTTTTTGTTGATTTATTTATTTAGTGTCCATAAAGAACCACAGGCATATTTGAAGAAGTAGACTAATACTCTCATAATTAATACTCACATATTATAATCTTTATGGCTATTTACACAGAAACAGTGAAGGATATTTTCTGAATTGGAAGCATCCTTCATGATGGCTTATAAAGTTAAAACTGGCTGTATTTTGCACTGTTGGTATTAGAAAAAGGAGTGGAATGTTGCTTTGGTTTAGGGCAGGACAGGTCCTCTATTGCCCCAAGAGGTACAAAAGAATGACACTCACACAAATGGATTGCAAAGTGTGGTGGTTTAAGCCTTAACTGGGATTTAACACCTCAGATGGGGGCAAGGCTGAGAATCTCTCCCCCCACTCCCCCCTCCTCCCTCCCAACAGAGAGGGGAAAAAAAAAAGGAAAGGAGCAAATCCACCAAACAATAATTTGAAGTCGGCTTGGAAGTAGAGAGGTAAGGAGTTTTCTTTAAACAATATATATATATATATATATAAATATTTTATATATAAATATAATATATATATAAATACACAATAACAGGTAAGGTGCCATAGCAGTAGCAGCAGCTCTCATCCAGGAGAGTCAAGAGCCAAAAGGAGGCCTAATGACTACAATGTCCTGCTTTTTATACTCTAGCTGGGCAGGGAGGGGGGATTGAAACAGACTCAGTCTCCCAGGGGGAAAACACCCTGCAGGGAGGGCAAAGCATTTGCAATCCCTCCACCCTGTCTTTTTTTGTGTTTATTTTCTTTTCAGAATGGGCGTTAACTCACCACACAAAGTGACGGAAATTTTAAATGGAAAAACAATTGGTGCTTTACAGAAACTGCAAAGTGTACTGTCAAAGATATCTCTAAGCATACAGAGTCCCTTACACCATACCCAAAGTCTGCCCAACACTTCCCTTCTCCCCACCTGGGGGTGTATCCAAAACCCCCACGGCTCTTTCTTCCCCTCTATTGCTAGGCAAGTCTAAGGCTGGCCAGGTCTGAGACTGCCCACCACCACCCTACCTTCTTCTCCTGGCATTAGGCCTAGACAGGCCTAAGAGGCCTGAAATACTCCCCCACCGTTTACCCCAACAGGGAGCATCTCCCACAACAGCAGAGAGGGAAGGAAGAGGAAGAGAATGACTTTGCAGATGGATTTATAGAGTGCAGAATTCATGGGCAGAAATATGCTGTTTCCTGTGTCCACCTACTGAGTTGACACTTGGGACAGACACTGGAGGTGTAATTTATGTGGCAATAACAAGAAGCACCCAGACTAAACTTCCACAAATATAAGCATAAGAACTCTCACTCTTGTCAGTCTGCTGACAGTGCTGTTTTGGGGGGAAAAAAACAAAACCATTTCAACAAGGAATGTCTGTAGATTAGAGTAATTAAAATGTTTATTAATATTCATTTTCATTTTATTCCAAATTATGTCAAGATCATAATTTCTAGGGGTCAGTTCTCTACTACTAAAGAAGCACATGTACATCCTTCTAATTCCATCTTAAAAACTCAAATAGCCCACCATAAACCTCTGGTACAGCTGATGACTCAGAGTATTGTGAGTGGCAGACAAACTTTTTTTCCTTTTATTAATAGCTGAAATTTTCAGAAAATAAATTCTAATGTGAATAGTCTAAGAAAAGAAATCTCCAGGCAGTCTTACATCCACATCAAAGCCAGCTTAAGTGCCAACACTGTATTCATATTAAGCCAATGGGAGACATGAGCAAGCAGACTCAGATCTAAAAAATGTTCTGTTGGCAATTGTCTTAGTTTCAACAAGAGAGAAGATCAGTCTAAAATGTTGTGGCAGTTTTAGGCTATGCCTTTAAAATTAACTGCAGATTTTGAGCAGAAAAGTAGAAAAATATAAATAATTCACTATTGGGTGTAAAAAGATTGTTCTAAACAAATTTATTGGACAAAATGTGTGGGATGTACCCTAACAGTCTTTCACATTTCACTTCCATTCCCATTCCTTTTCTTTTTCTCTAGCTTAGCAGTTCTGCTGGGGAGACAATAACTGCTTCTGGCTGGCCTTGAGAAAAGATAAGAACACTAACACTCCTTTAAGCTACCATTTCTTCCTCTCGACTCCTCTTTTCTTCTGTTACAGGGGCAGGAGGAGGAGGCTTTGGGGGGAGAGTGGAGCAGCTTTCCTGCTCTCTGGGGAAGCCAGAGGATACAAGGAGGTTTCCATGTTATTTTCTGATTGTAAATATCTGTAATATATTGTAAATACTGTATATTTTGTACATATTCATTGCATTCCATTGTAGAGTGTAGTTTTTGCTTGTAAATACAGCTTCCATTTGCTTCCAACTGAGTGAGTCATGCTTAGTTAATGTGAATGGGAAACATCAACCCACCACAACTATGCTTCATCTGAATAGTAGAAAGCTGAAGAAAGTCTAGTCACTAAACACTGCTTTATTTTTTTTAAACTATGGGTTTAGCAATTGCACAATCTATACTGCATACCAATCTTTTGCCTGTGTGTGCTGCAAATGTCACACTACCAAGAAGAACCCTGAGGAAAAAAAAAATAATTCAGAATGAGCCACTGAAAACAGTGGCCATCTCTGATTGAGATTACTGGTTCTCTTTACTATTATGGCATCTAGATCAGTATAGTGGTCCTTCCTCATTGGTTTGGTGTTTTATTTTTTTTAAAGAAAGGAAAAAAAAAAAAACAAGAGGTACCTTATACATAATAAATTAATTAAAGTAATAATCAGAAACTAAAAGGACAGCCCAAAATTCCATCTTCTATTCTAGTATAAGCTCCATCAATGTTGTATATCAATTACCATCTAAAGATAGTACCCAAAACAGCCTTCAGGTCTTCAAGCTCAGCTATGAATGTAACTCTGTTCACAATTTTTCCAGATTAGTGAGGTTTGTGAGGTTGAAATTATACATGATACAATTCTCTAGTCATACAGATAATTGTGGTTATCACAAGGACATTTACTGGAAAACATTCTCTTTTTTGTTGTTGTTGTTTGTTTGTTATTGCTTTGTTAGGAAAGAAATGGCAAAATTGATATAGGACAATAAACCTGAAAGAAGAAGAGAGATGTGACTTTTATCATAAAAGTCTAAAAGCATCTGCACATAAAGGAAAAGATGCAACAACAAAAAAGAATTCAAAGTTCAGCGGAGAAGAGCTAGACATGTATTTACTACAATTAAGTAAGAGTAATATTTCACACAGTAACTAATCCAAATATTTTTTATATAATTTTGATCTTAAATTACAATAGTTTGTATCCAAGCAGTTCACAAGATTTTAGGGAATCATGCCAAGAATTTTAATGTCATTTTGAGGATTTTTCTACATACTACAATAAGTCTTTTGTGTGTAAATATTCCAGTAATAAAAATATTCCCATAATAAAAATACCACATTACATGCAGTAATTTAAGTTTTCCTTTTCAAAAGCTGATTGCAGTTTGCCAACACACAATAATGACAGATATCACATTAATAATTCGGTTCTAAAAAAAGCCCAAATAGGTAAATATAAGTCTTTTAACTTTAAAGCTCTTCCTCTCAAATGATTTTTCACCTACATAACCTATAGCTAGCATGTTTGTGGACAGAATGTTGTAAAACTCTAGTCTCCTGAAGTAAAACTGTAGTTCTTTATTATATTTTGATAATACCTTTAATGCTTATAACAGTTTCTTTACTCTTTGCATACTTCTTAACTGTTAATTGAGAAAGCTCTTACGTCAATAAGAGATTTCAGAAAAGAATGAACTGAGAACAAAAAAGATAGGAAAAAAAATTACAAAGTATTGAAATTTCACATTTTTCAGTTATCTTCTGGAAAAGAAAATGCAGGGAGAGCAATCATGTTTTCATGTCCTTTCATAACTTCATGAAGATCACATAAATTCAATGCAAAAGGAAGAGCAATAAAATTGAATGAAAGGTATTGAGTGTTACCATACTGCAATGCACTGAAATGTCATAAAATCTTCTATAAAGACAAATTTCCCCTCAAGCGCAGTAATACAGTCAGAGTGGAAAACAAAATGATCTTTATTTTATACACTTAGCCTCAGAGGAAAAATACCAAAAGAATTTCTGATGCTGTTCATAACAGATAAAAACCTTCCAGAGGGGAAATTTCCTCTTTAGCGTTGGGGAAAGGTAGAATTGAAAAGTAATATGAGGAGTAATGGACAAAAAAAAAAAAAAAAAATAATAAAAATCAGATTTTAGAAGAGAGTATTTTGATGTTTGTTTGGCTGTTTGGGTTTTTTCCCAGTCACAATGTTTTCATTTTATTTCTCAAGCTCTGACTTTTGCAGGATACTCACTCTAGAGCAAGTGAGGTTTTCTGTGTTTTTTGGTCCTGTGCTGATTTTGTAAGTTGCTATTGATTAACTTATTAATGCAGAAGGCCTCAGGTGTACTCTGCAGAGGTTTCATTTTATTCTCTTTATCTCTTCCATAATGATTATGACCCAAGTCACTGTAAATTCTGAGTCTTCTTTTGAAGACCATATCAATCATGTTATTTAAGTGCACTGCATCCATCTTTGTAATTTATATAGACTGACAGCCAGGTCACTTGCTGAAAATCAGTGTCATATGCTTTCCACCCTGATTGAATTTGTAATTTTTCTGTATTTTGTCTTTGTAGACATTTTAGTTATTGCTTATACCAATCAGCAGCTATTAAAACCCAACTAACTAGATTGCAAATCATATTACATTATGTTCTTCATACTCGGAAACTGACAACAGTTTCCATGATGCATGTTGAAATACAAATTAATTTCAAGATGATCTTACAACTTCAGTCTTTCTTCCGCTTCTCCTTCGGGCAGCAGCTTGCAGCTCCTGGGCTTTCGGTCAAGGCTTTGGCCTTGCAACTGATAAAACCTGCAAAGGCCTGTATTAACTGCTTTCCAATTAACACAACTGCTTCTATTTTTTTTTTTCTCTTTCTCTCTCTTTTCTTTCTCTTTCTAACCCGCTTCTGGGGAAAGGGGGAGAGAGGGGGGAGCGGAGGTGGGGAACCCCCTCAGCAGAGGGGGGAACTCTCATTTCTGTGCTACTCTGTTGTATATCTTTGTGTATATTGTAAATATTGTAAATTTGTATATATTCCCCTGCATAGCCTACATTGCTTTGTAAATATACAGCTCCATTGCTTTGCTAATTCAGCTGTGAGTTTTTTTTCCCTTTCCCTTCAATTTTCTTTCCTTTTACTTTACAGGGGGGAGGGAGGAGGCTTTTTGGCCTTACCCTTCCAACCCTACAACAGGTACTTACTGACATTCTACTGACCCAAGCATCAAAATGCCATCACAGTCCTCCTTCCAGATCATTGAGTAATAGCAAAGAAATGTTGTTCAAGAGGGGATTAGACGTGGCACTTGGTGCCATGGTCTAGTCATGAGTTCTGTGGTGACAGGTTGGACTTGATGATCTTTGAGGTCTCTTCCAACCTTAGTGATACTGTGAGACTGTGAAATAGAGACCATATTTATTCAGTGTTAAATTTGCCCCCCAGGAAACCTAACAGTCATTTTTGGTCTGCAAATATGTCATTTATATAAAGGTTACTCAAATCACTAAGTTGCTAAAGTCATTTTAGATACAAAGAAGTTATAATTGATTTTTTAAAAAGTCATGGTAGTATGTTCTGAGTTCAGGATGACCTTATCTTTGTTGAGACACTCCTCAGTTCTTAATACAATCACCACATCACCAGGCAATTTACATGTTCAAGAGAGGATTCTCTCACCAATTGTGACCGTTTGAGGCGGTGCCTTTAACAAAGGGATAATATGGCCGAATGTTTGTAACTGAAAGATGGATCTAAACTAATTTCATTGATGGAGAGGCAGAAGCACTGCCTTAAGTTTGATTCCCAGTGGGACTAGTCTCAGTCTTGCTTTCTCCCCTTGCAGCTCACAGTTTTCTGGGCTTTCAGCCAGGCTTGACCTTGAAACTGATAAACTGCAAGGCCTGTATTAACTGCTTTCCAATTAACAATTGTTTTTTTTTTTCCTCTCTCTCTTTCTAACCCTCTCTGGGGAAAAGGGGAGAGAAGGGGGATACAGGAGTGGGGAACCCCCTCAGCAGAGGAGGGAACCCTCATTTCTGTGCCAATTTGTTGTATATTTCTGTATATATTGTAAATACTATGAATTCTGTATATATTTCCCTGCATTCCATAAACTGCTTTGTAAATATACAGCACACACTCCTTTGCTAATCATGCTGTGCATTTTTTTTTTCCTTTCAACTTTCTTCCCTCTACTCACAGGGGACGGAAAGGGCCCGGCCTTTCCCCCAACCCTATGACACCAATCTGTCAGGGGAAAGGGCCAGGGTGGAAGCTGTGTGATCAAGCATGTGGGCCTTGACTGCAGCTGGGCCTAAAACCACAACAGTCCTATTTTGCACCCAATATGGAACACAGAGATGAGATAATGAAATGTCTGACCAAAACAATCTTGTTATATATACTTTTTATATTAGTTAAATAGCTCATGTTCACAAAATGGGTCTGTCTCTTTGCATGGGGATATTATATAAATCTTTATGTACTCTATGTATTCCCTGTGGTGATGGTAATCTGCTCAGAGAAATGGATCAAGTTTATCATATTGCTGTACTGGACATTGTCAGTTTATGATATGATCATAGCACTGGTCATGGAGTAAAGATGGTATTTGAGGGTCTGAGCAATCTGATCTAGTTAAAGTTGTTTCTGGTTACAGCAAGGGGACTCGGTAGAGTAGAGTAGAGTAGAATAGAATAGAACAGAACAGAACAGAACAGAACAGAACAGAACAGGTTGGAAGAGACCTTTGAGATCATTGAGTCCAGCCCATCATCCAACACCATCTGATCAACTAGACCATGGCACCAAGCACCCTATGAAGTCTCCTCCTGAACACCTCCAGTGATGCTGACTCCACCACCTGCCCGGGCAGCCCATTCCAATGGGCAATCACTCTTTCTAAGAGGAACTTCTTCCTAACCTCCAGCCTAAACCTCCCCTGGTGCAGCTTGAGACTCTGTCCTCTTGTTCTGGTGCTGGTTGCCTGGGAGAGGAGACCAGCCCCCACCTGGCTGCAACCTCCCTTCAGGTAGGTGTAGACAGCAACAAGGTCTCCCCTGAGCCTGCTCTTCTCCAGGCTAAACAACCCCAGCTCCCTCAGCCTCTCCTCATAGGGCTTGTGCTCCAAACCACTTACCAGCTTTGTTGCCCTTCTCTGGACATGCTCCAGGAACTCAACATCCTTCCTAAATTGAGGGGCCCAGAACTGGACACAGTCCTCAAGGTGTGGCCTGACCAGTGTGTTGTACAGGGGGAGAATGACCTCCCTGCTCCTGCTGGCCACATTAATCCTAATGCAGGCCAGGATGCCATTGTCCCTCTTGGCCACCTGGGCACACTGGTGCCTCATGTTCAGCCTATTGTCAACCAGTACCCCCAGGTCCCTTTCTGCCTGGCTGCTCTCCAGCCATTCTGACCCCAGCCTGTAGCTCTGCATGGGGGTGTTGTGGTCAATGTGTAGAACCTAGCACTTGGATGTGTTAAATCTCATGCCATTGGACTCTGCCCAGCCTGTCAAGGTCACATGTTGGGACAAGTTTTGGCAATATCTGGGGCATAATTCTGGCCATAGGCTCCCTTCACAACAGAGGCTTTTAATTTGAAAGCTTCCAGAATATTTTTTGGATAATCTGGCAAATGACCCTTAAGAAGAGTTTCAATTATTTGGCATCATATACAAGCTTTGTAGGAAGAAGTGTGAATATAATTTCCTTAGACACTCTATGATTTTAACAGTGGCATTGATAAACTATGTCCTTGGCAGACAACAGTGATGATCAAAGTGCTTTTTTTTTCCCCTTTCTGGAAATGACAAGTTATTCTTCATATAGCTTCCTAAACCTCATAGTGTTCAATGCAAACATTAGTTTTTTAATAAATAGTTGCTTCATGCTATTGACTGCTATTTTTCAACCAAAATGTATTGTAACTGTACTACTAGTTTTCCACAAAACAGCCATTTGTTGCCCATTCATTTCACATTACTGTATGAAATAGTATACAGTCTGTAGAAAAAGGACCCCATTCTTTGCCCATTTTCCTTCACCATACATGAGACCTAAAACAATCACATTAAATTAATAAAAATTAGAGAATGCTTAAAATAATTATGAGGCAAAAAAATTCTCAGAATCAAGACAATCCTCGTACAGACAGAGGAGCTCTGCTTGCTCATTGCTTGGCAATGTGACAGGAGACAGAATAGCTACTAATAAATACATTGCAGATTTAGCTTCTTTGACAATAAGCATGTTATTCAAGAGCCTTACACAGAAATTTTTAATTGTTACTTGGAAAAAGTATGAGATTAACATTCAGAAGCATAACTCAGTATGGTAAATGTATTAAACTATTTTACTTTTTTTGCTTTTTATTCCAGAGATGAATTTCAAAGAACTGTTACACTAGATGATGGTATAAATGACATTGAAGTTTTTGAAATAAACAAAATCAATTTAAATAGGATATGACACTGTACTCCCCCTTTCAATTGAAGCAATTTCTTCTTAGCTATGATGGAGCCATGGCTTTGTACATTTTTTTACCTTGACAATTGGACTTAACTGTTTGTCTATTCAGTCAATCATCATTCAACTTAGACCTTTAACTTACTGTAACATTGAGCACTGTTAGATTCACATTTGTTAACTCATGGTCACGAATTGTTGATAAACAACTTGTACTAAACCTTAGAAGGGTTTTTTTGAATAATTTGTATTTCATTTTCTGTGAGGAAAATTCTATAACAAGGAACTTATTGTCTCTTTAAGTGTTTTAAGAGCATCTCCATGTGCTGGAGGTTTTTATGAGCCAGGGCTTTTTGACAACTCTTAAGACACTAGGAACAGAAAAGGTGTTTTTTTTTTTCCTTTTATTATTCCTGCTTACAACCTCAGTTTGTGTTCATCTATTATCAAAGTGAAAATGAAAACACACAAACAAAGAAACAAAAAAGACTAAAAGATGTTTTATAATATTTCCTGAGTGATTAGTTTGTAACAATCTTCTACATAAAGAAATTTATGGCCTGAGGTATGGTTTAGCACATTTTCTTTCAACTTCAGAGATTGTCTTGTTAGCTTAGAAAAATGTATGGGATTTATAGAATTCCACACCCTTTTTTTTTTCCAGTAGTAGAGATGTGATATATGAAATACTGATGTAGACCACCAATGCCCAAGGCTAAAAGTTCTTGCAGAAGTCCTTCATCTCATGCATAGTCTCACTCAAATACATTTCATCTATCTGGTGGTAAAACTCTCCTCCAATTAAGGTCCCCAAAAAGAAGCTTTTTTACAATGAATTTCCTCCTTAAGGTGTTCATATAAATGAAATTTTCTCAAAGACAGATTCAAGTACCTGAAAAGGGGTTAATTTTTTCCTTCATAAGCAATGATTTCCTAAGGATGGGAAAATTTAGAGGGCTTGGCCCTTACTAGATATAAATTGTCATTAGCTTTAACTATTTAGCTTTAATTCCTCTAATGATTCATCAGTTTATTATTTATTTCTATGTGACACATAGCTTTCCTAAGTAATTATTATTCTAACTACTCCTATAATCTTTATGGGGTTTTTCATACAATTACTCAGAGTAATATTGAACTTCCTTCAGAAATGTCTGTTGGTGTGTTAATAGTCTGACATGATGCATTTTGGAGTTGAGATGAATCTGTGCTGACTGAAAAATGCAGTTAACTGAAAATATCCTATCAAAATACTTCATGGTTAATCTGCCCCTTTTTTTTTTTTTCCCATTTTTTTTTTTCCTTTTAGGAATTTTGAACATTATTTTCTCTGACAATGGATTCAATAACTGGTTGGTTAAGGGAACAGGCATCATTATAGGGAAAATTAGTCAACAGATTGCTTCTGGAGTAGCACAGAGACAAGAAAACAAAACCAAAACCAAACAAAAAGACCCAAGCAACCAACTCAAAAGCTCACTTGTGAATGTGTGTAGTATTTTCAATATTTCATTTGCCCCTTAATATAGTGGTGTTTGTTTTTATGCCACAGTTTATAATTCAAAAAGTTCAACTATACCATATATACATATATGGTATATGAGATGAACAGAAAGAATAGAATAGAATAGAATAGAATAGAATAGAATAGAATAGAATAGAATAGACCAGACCAGACAAGGTTGGAAGAGACCTTCAAGATCATCGCATCCAACCTATCATCCAACACCACCTAATCAACTAAACCATGCAACCAAGCACCCTATCAAGTCTCCTCCTAAACAATTTCAATTATGGTGACTCCACCACCTCCTCGGGCAGCCCATTCCAATGGGCAATCACTCTCTCTGTGTAGAATTTCTTCCTAACATCCATTTTGAACCTCCCCTGGTGCATCTTGAGACTGTGTCCTCTTGTTCTAGTACTGGTTGCCTGGGAGAAGAGACCAACCTCTGCCTGTCTACAACCTCCCTTAAGGTAGTTGCAGAGAGCAACAAGGTCACCCTTGAGCCTCCTCTTCTCCAGGCTCATCAACCCCAGCTCCCTCAGCCTCTCATCATAGGGCTCGTGTTCCAAACCCCTTATCAACTTTGTTGCCCTTCTCTGGACACCTTCCAGCAAGTCAACATCTTTCCTAAACCATTATCTTACTGACAGAATAGTGTAGAGTGGCTCAGGAGTCTATTGGAGTTCATCTTGGAAGGAAAAAAACATAGCATGCCACATAAAATCCCAAGTGTCATAAAGAATGAGTTATGATTTTATCAAATTGTACAAGTACTTTTACTCCAATAAATGATATATAGCACTTGTGAAAGATGTGAGGATTTTAAAATTCAAACTAGAGCTCAAAGGCTGAATCATCTCTGTCATTTAAGACATTTTAAGAGACTTAAAACCTTAAAAGTTCTTACAGAGTAACTCCTCAACAAGTGAGTGCAGAAAATTGTCAGACACAACCAATAAGAAAAAAATATGAAGTAAATCATCGGGTAATATGAATTCTATTTAACTTTAAGAAGGAAGCTAAGTAGTATTAAAACAAAGAGTTGTTAATTTGACTGGTCCCATCTGTTGGAGAAATAAGAAAAATGCAACTCTTAGTGAAGATACAGTGTTCATGCTGATGGTAGAGCCAAACCAGAGTGAGAATTTAATGACAGTGGAACTATGTCACTTTTCTGTTTTTCAGGTATTCTACAGAATAATAAAATAAAAATAGTCATATAGTAGGGACTTTTGAAACAAAAAAAAACAAAATCCCATGGAGTTTTGATTGTGTCTTAAATTGCCTGTTTTGCAGACTAGTTTTGAATTATGTATGCTATTCTTTTAATTCAATCCTGTGATGTCAGAATAACAAAATTACAAGAATATCTAGTTAAGAAGGCGGAAGATAAATTAATTCAGCTTCCTTACAAAGCAAAAATAGATTCCAAGTTAGATCAGGACACTTGTGAACTTGTCCAAATGAACTTTTAAAATCTCCAAGAATGATCAACTTACCTGGACACCATGATATTGTTCTTATCACTTTTGATTTTTTCCTAATGTTCAACAGGAATTTCCTTTGTTGAAGCCTATTGCCTTTTCCTCTTGTTCTGCCATTATACAAGCCTGAAAAGAGTAGGCTTCTATCCTCTTATAACCATTTGCCAAGTGGTGGAAGACTGCAATTAGATTTTTTCCTGAGCTTTCACTTCTTTGAGTTAAACCAAATTTCTTCAGCCTTTCCTTGCATATTATATGGTGTATAGCCCTAATTGCTTCAATTCTTTTCTTTTGGACTTTCTTGGGTTTCTCAGTTTTCTCATTGCATGTGGAAGGTAAAATCTGAAGCCAGAATTACAGATGCAATCTCACTAGTGCTGAATAGAGGTGACTTATCAGTTTTCCTAGCCTGTTTGCACATTCCTGGTAGTTCATCCCAGCATGCAGTTAAACTTTATTCCTCCAAGCCCACTCATATGACTGAAGTTTAAATTCTTGTTCACTAGGACCCTCAACTCCTTTTCCACAAAACTGTGGATTAGAGATTTGTCACTGCTAAATTTCACAATGTCTCTCTTGAGCCTTTCCTCTAGTTTTTTTTGAAGTGTTCCTTGGAATGACAGCCTTGATATCCATCACACTAACAACTCCCTCCAGTTTGGCTTTGCTCATAGATACATCAATGCTGTGTTTTGTCCCATATTCTAAACTGTTGATAAAGACATTAAACAGTGTGAGTTTCAATACTGACCCAAAACATGACACTCATAGCTCACTACCATTAGTTTTTTAATCCTTGATCCCTAACCTTTAAATTCAATGGTCAAAGAACAGTCATGTTCAGAATGTTAACAGTCACCTACCATGACAGAAAATATCAGGTTCCAGCTGCCTCCAGTATCACATCTCAAAACAACCTGAGGACACCTTTGAAAGCACCATTAGGATAAGGTGAAAATCAAAGATCAACAATAACCTCCATCTGAAGGTTCACAAATTACTTTTGCACAGGCTTTAATGTTGACATTGAGGGGAACCCTGGTGCTCAGTTCAGGTGCAGCACAGACATTTGAGTACAATTCTATTTTCTCTTTATCCATTTTTAGCATCTTGCTCCTCTCTGCAGTGTAGACATCTGACCTGTTTTTTAAGACAAGAACAATAGGAATCAATATGTAAAAGTATGCCTGAATAGCTGCAGAACAGGGAAGAATACCTTCCTTGCTTCTTTAAACGTAATAATCTCTCAAAAGGGCTGGAAACACAACTAGAAACCCTGTTTCAGGTGGCTTATTGTTAATAAATTTGAGCTGGTATTATGCTTGTGGTTGTGGCTTAGTTCCTTTTTGCTTTTGTTTTGTTTTGGTTTTGGTTTTTTTTTCTGTTTGAAAATTGTGTGTTCTTATGAAGGTGTTGTAGAATTTGCACTGCAACAGCTTTCATAGTGACATTTGAGAGTCTGTGGGTACAATAGCAATGACATTCAATTCACCTGAACTCTTCAGAAAGCAAAAAAAATGCAGAATTTGATGTAGTGTGTATCTCATCAGGTTATCTTTAAGATATTCTCTCAACATGCAAAGCATTTAAAGATCCCTATTCTTGCACAACTTTTTACTTTGGTCCGTGATTTTTATTATGTGTTGCAATACATTTCTAAAAGGTGAAATCTCATGTAGCTCATGAGATTTCTCAGAATTCAGCTGTTGTAGGTATGACAATAAATATTAAAAAGAGCTGTAACAATCAGATGTGGCTACTTATTTTTTTCTGTTTCACTGAATTTTTGCATACATCTCTCTGTTAAATTACTATCTGTGGCAGTTTTAGGCTATGCCTTTACAAATTATCTGCAGATTTCGAGCAGACAAGTAGAAAAATATAAATAATTCACTATTGGTTGTAAAAACAAAACAAAAGATTATTCTAAATGAATTTCATAGGCCAGGATGTGTGGGATGGATGCAGATGTACCCTAACAATCTTTCACATTTTACTTTCATTCTCATTCCTTCTTTTATTCTCTGGTCTGGCTGTTCTGCTGGGAGGATAATGCTTCTGACCTTGAGATAACACTAACACTGCTTTCTTCCAGCTTCTCTCTCTTGGTACAGTGGGGTCTGGGAGGTGTGGGTTGGGTTTTTTTTGGGGGGGAGGAGAGGGACAGTGGAGCAGCTTCCCTGGTTGTTTTGACCAGGGAGGTTTGTGTGCTATTTTCTGATTGCAAATTCCTGTGTAATATTGTAAATACTGTATATTTTGTACATATTAATTGCATTCCATTGTAGCCAGCTTCCATTTCCTTCTAACTGAGCTGGTCATGCTTAGTTAATGTGAATGGGAAACTTTAACCCACCACAATATCCACAATGACAAAAAGAGAGGTAAAGTTTCACAGTTGTGTATTCCTTTGGGGTCCCATTCACAATTCTTCTGTCAGAAATTCATGACTTGAGCTTTAGTGTTAAGTGTTGACTGGTCACAGATACAGAATTCATACTTTCATTACTACTAGAACAGTTGAAAAGGATAAAGCAAAGTAATACAGCTCTGATTATAGGAAATATATACAAATAATTTGCACTAAAGCTGTATTTGAGCCACCAATGAAACAATATTTAATTCTTGCCTTTCCTTTGAAACCAAGTGGTATAGAAAGTGTTAGCAATATTTTTTCAAGGTGTGCTTAACACTCTTCCATTGTTTATAGTTTTGCTGAAGAATTACCTTCGCAGCTTTTTCTCAGCAGTGAGACTCAGGTCAAAACAATAAAACCTAAAGATACTTAAGTGCTGGTACCACTGAAGAATCAAATACCTCAGCTCTTCTGGTCAACTGTGTCAATAAAGCTTTTGGCTAGGTTGCCGAAACATAACTGTCTAATGTCATCTTTACATGCTTTATGGTGTCCCAAGATACCCAAATGGTCTGGGTCACTTGTAAATCCTGTACTGTATGTACTAATCCATGCAGGTTTTTTGGCCAGATAAGCCATTTCAAATTACTTTAGACTTCTATGTGAGAAATTATCTAAGTTCCATGCTATCACATAACAATATCAAGCAGACCACAAATAGAAATTTTTATATTGAGTGTTTCCAGCTTCAATTTGATCAATTAAGGTCTGAAAGAAAAGTTGTAAAACTGTCTTTTACCCAACAGTAAAACCTTCAAGAATTTCAGGTTTTGTGTCATGAGAGAGCTTGTTGTTAACCCTATGTGAATTTGCTTAAACATGGCCAGGAGATATATTTCTGAAAAAAAAACAACCAAACAAAAAAAACCCAAACAAACAAAAAAACCACACAACTGAAAAAGACCTTAAGCATACAAAAAATAAATAGAAATCTACTTTTCTCACAAGCTTTCAAAAATCGTCTGCATGCACTAAGCATTCTCTAAACTGTAGCAAATGACAGAAATCTCTTGTGTTGCTCTACACTCTGAGACAGGGTCTACCTGACCATTTTGGAAGCTTCCAGGGAAAAATGCAGTGTTGCAGGAAAAGGCAGGCAACAAGTTGAACATGTGCCATTAGAGTAGACTTGAAGCAAAGAAAGCCAGCTATGTGCTGGGCTGTATTAACAAGAGTACAGCCATGAGGTCCAAGAAAATGATTCATTCTATTTTGGCACTTGCAAGGCCACATCTAGAGTGTTGTGTCCTATTTTGGGCTCTTCAGTGCCAGAAAGACACTGGGAGAAGGCTGCAGCACGCAAGGTATAAGCAGAGTGAGAAAAGTCAGTTCACTCAACTTTGAAAGGAAAAGGCTCAGAAGTAACTTTTTGTGTACATCTGATTAGAACCAGACTCTTTGGAAATGCATTAAGAAGGTGATAGATGGAACCTGGAAAATGGCAAATTCTGAGTCACTCTCAGGAAGAAAAAAAGAACAAAAAAATCTCTCCCATCATCTAACCTTGGAAAAGGTTACCCAAAGAAATTGTGGGGTATCAATTCTTGGAGTGTAGAAGACATTATCTAGCACCCTGTATAACTGTGTCCTCAAACCCTCCAGCTATGTGAACTGTACCATGACCTCAGGTTTCAGAGTTTGGTTGTTCTCACTGTAAAAAAAAAATAAAATTTTTCTTACATCAGAATGAAACCTCTCCTAGCATAACTTGTACCCTTTTCTTCTCCATGTGGCTTCTCATGAAGAGAAAGAGCCTCCTTCTTCCTCATAGCCACCCCTTAAATGAGAGAATATTGTGAGGAGATTCCCCGCCCTGAACAGTAAGAAGAGACCTGACCCCTTCAGGAGTTCCTCTCAGGGTAAGTTCTTCAGCCCTCTAATCATCTTTCTGATACTCCTTTTCAAACATCATAGAAGTAATTGCATATATCTATAAAATATTATATGACATTGTGAATCCCAAAAGAATGAAGAACCAGTCCTGAGGAAGTTGTTAAGCTGTTGCTTAGCAAAAACTCTACAACCTGACTGTATCCAGGAATGTGGAAATCCCACTATACCCAAGAAATGTAGAGTTTCTTGTTTGTTCATGGGATTTGCCATGATAGTGTGGTGGGTTGAAGGGTAAGGCCGAGAAGCCTCCTCCCTTCCCCCTTGTAAGGTAAAAGGGAAAAAAAAATTGAAGGGAAAGGAAAAAAAAACTCACAAGCTGAATTAGCAAAGCAGTGGAGCTATATTTACAAAGCAATGCAGGGAATGCAGGGGAATATTTACAAATTTACAATATCTACAATATATACAAAGATATACAACAGAGTAACACAGAAATGAGAGTAACGCCCCTCGGCAGAGAGGGGGTTCCCCACCTCCCCTCTCCCCTCTCTCTCCCCCCCCCCTTTCCCAGAGTGGGATAGAAAGAGAGAGAAAAGGAGAGGAAAAAAAAATGTTAGAAGCAGTTTGTGTTAATTGGAAAGGAGTTAATACAGGCCTGGTATCTTATCGATTTCAAGGCCGAAGTCTTGGCAGAAAGCCCAGCACAGAGACAGAGCTGCACTGTGGAGGAGCGGAAGCAAGACTGAAGATAAAGAGCTGGAAAAACCCAGTATACCCTCCTGCTGTCCCAGTTCAGAGGGTGCTTCCTCCCACTTTACCAATGAAATAGTTTAGATTATTCTTTTCCGTTTACCAACTTCCGTCCACCATATTCCCTTTCTTAAGGGGGCAACGTCAACCGGCCACAGATAGAAACTCTGTTTACCACATCAACTGGAATGTGATAGTGACCATCCTGCCACCGCACTCCCAGTAACTGGATGTCTCTGGCAGGTCCTTAAACTTTGTCTTGCTTGATGGCAAAACCTGCTTTCAGAATGTCAATGATTTTGTTACCGTTCTCAAAGACTTCTTTAGCAGTTTTACCCCAGACAATGACATCATCGATGAACTGGATGTGTTCTGGAGCACCACCTTTCTCCAGAGCATCATGGATTACTGCATGACAGATGCTTGAGCTGTGGATCCAGCCCATTGGCAATCTGTTGAAAGTGCACTGGATTCCTCTCCAAGTGAAAGCAAACTGAGGCCTGCATTCCTCTGCTATGGGAATAGAGAAGAAAACATTAGCAATGTCTATGGAGGCATATCATTTACTCTCTTTGGATTCCAGCTCATACTGGAGTTCCATCATGTTTGGTACTGCTGCACTTATAGGTGGAGTTACTTCATTTAGGGCACAGAAGTTGACTTTCAGATGCCGGTGTCCATTCTGCTGCCACACAGGCCACACTGGACTGTTGAAAGGTGAATGAGTTTTGCTGATGACTTTCTGACTCTCCAACTGACGAATCAGATTCTGAATGGGCAACAAAGAGCCACGGTTGGTTCTGTATTGTCTGTGATGCACAGTCTGAGAAGCAACCAGCTGCTTTATATCCTGTATCTCATGTTGTCCCACAACTGCAGATTCATCAGAAAGCTCAGGTCTAATAGACAGCTTCAATTTTCCTTCATCAATTTCTACAGATGCTACTTCAAAAGCCCATTTGTAACCCTTAGGGTCTTTGAAACGCCCTTCTCTCAGAAAATCAATTCCCATAATACAAGGTGCGTCAGGTCCTGTCAAAACAGTATGCTTCTTCCACTGTATACTGGTTAAACTTATATCAACTTCTATCTTAGTTAAGTCTTGAGATCCACCAGTGACTCCCAGAATAGTTACAGGCTCTGATCCCTGATAATTTGATGGTATTATGGTGCACTGAGCTCCTGTGTCAACCAAGGCCCTGAACTTCTGAAATTTTGAAGTGCCAGGCCACTGGATGTACACATCCCAGTAGATTCCATTAGCTCCATTATCCCTCTGTTCACCCTGGCTGGAAGCAGGGCACCCTTAATTATGGCAAATATTTCCACATGTGGAGTTAGTACAGTGTCCAGTGTTAGAGCTGGAATCACTGTTGGAGCTATTAGAATTGTTCTGGGAAACTGAGGAAGTAACAGCCACCTTTCTGATATTGTTACCCTGGGTTCTGCCACTCTGCAGTTCCCTTAATCTCCTGAAAAGATCAGAAGTTGGTTGACCATCGCATCTGTTCATGTTCTCACCAAACTGTTCATGTTCTCACCAAACTGTTCATGCAGAGTTATCCAAATACTCCCACGAGATTGCTTCTGTTGTCTGGTTTGGTTTTGGAATGGCCTTCTTGAAGGACGTCTGTTTCTAACAGCTGAAACTTGTATCCATCTGGAGGAAGAAGAATTGGAATTATCTCCTTGTGCCAATTTGGATATGGAGTTTTAAAATTCCTCCTTCAGCTCTTTCATGCAATTCTTTATCTCTCCAGACAGAGTTTTAATGGCTGAAACCAAAGAAACATGTGTGAGACTATCCTGTCTCATTTGGTCAGTGAAATGGCCAACCATAGTAGGTGCTCCACTATAATTTCTTGCCATAATTCTGCTTGCCAGAATAGTTGCATAATTAGGAAGAGCAAGTTTGATGAGCTTTTTGGCAAGACCTCTTCCCACAGGAATTTCATCAGGATTCAGAGTACCATGGTCTCCATATATCACCTCTCTCACAGCAAATTATCTGAAATGTTTAATTCCCTCATCCATGGTGTTCCAAGGTTTAGAATTCCATGGGAGGTCATCTCTGGATGGGTATCTCATGAGGGCTGCCAATAAAAGGCGCATCCACAGAGAAACCTTACCAAGACACCTGTCCAGATGTCCATCTATTCCACTGTCTTTTTAGAGGGTTCCAAGCTGACATGCTGACTTGTCTCCCACTATCAAGATGGTGCACCTGTATCGAAACACCTGCCAAGCCAGGCTAGAATTGGCTCATTCTCTCCTCTGATGTAATTCTTTCTCAAATGCCTAATTTCCTGTCTGGGGATTTTTTCTGTTTAGATATCATCTTCACAGTATCACAGTATCACAGTATAACTTAGGTTGGAAGAGACCTCGAGGATCATCGAGTCCAACCTATCAACACAGACCTCATGACTAGACCATGGCAGCAAGTGCCACGTCCAGTCCCCTCTTGAACCCCTCCAGGGACGGTGACTCCACCACCATCTTCTTTCACATCTGTCTCACCTTCCTGAAGTGGCTGTCCCCATGCTCCTGCTGCCACTCTCCTAAGTACTTCTTTAAGTTCAGAAGCACCTCCATTAACTGCTGTCCTACCAGAACACGTATCCTGTCCTGCATCTTCATTATCCAGTGACAACCTCAATAATTACACTATGTCTTTAAGACAAACTTTCTCTTCATCCTTAGAAGGATCTTTTTTAACAGAAGTTTCCTCAGTAGCAGAAAGATCTTGGTGTTTCCCTGTGTTGGCTTCTGCATCTGCCTTGTGCCTCCACCTTCTATCCAAAGCTGCAATTTGTTTAATTTGAGCTGTGTTTGAATTTACAGCAGGCTTAGTAGAAGCAGTGGGAGTTTGCAAGGAGTCAGTACTGGCAGACAAGTTTTGAGATCCAGCAGCTGTCACAGAGGCTACCTCTGGTCCTGCTGCTGCAGAAGGAAATGTTTTTGCCTCTCTAATGGTTGCCAATGAAACTGCAGCCATCGTCTTAGGTGCTGCTACTGCCACTGGCTGAATGCCAGAACTGCTGGTGGGCCCAAAGAGAGCTGCCTTACCAATAAGTTCTCCCTGCCTGTCTCTAGCTGCTTCTGCTATCTCTTTATCACTAGACATCTCTGGATTCAAGTTAGAATTATTTCTTCTCTGTCTATGTCTGCATTTAAAGATAAAATATGTCTTAGCCGTTTGTCTCTCCCAAAGCAGAGCCATTAGCAAGAACACATTAATTATTACCAACAGCAGGATTACAAATAGCAAATAAATCACTTTGGAATCCCAGTTGGTATTGTGGATGATACTTTCACCCACAGGAATACTGAATTTGTAAATTTCTGCAGGTAAAGTGATCGCTGTCTTATTTACATACCTCTTAAGCCAAAGAAAAACCCCTAAGCACTGATCGTAGAAGACCTGCAGTTTATACTTAAACCAAAGGCACAATTTATATATCAGATATCTTCTCAGCTTATCAAACATTAAACCAATAATGTATTTGTAAACAAGCACAGTCAGAACAGAATACGTCAAATGCCACAGAATACAAAAAAGCTTCATTTTGCTGCCTTAGTCTGAGCAGGATTGCCCAACGTTGGGTGCCAATTATTTTGTGTAATGTGGTTGTTTGGAATTTCCCACTACATTAACTAAAGCACAGCTCACTCAGTTGGGAAGCAAATGGAAGCTGTATTTACAAAGCAAAAACTACACTCTACAATGGAATGCAATGAATATGTACAAATATCCAGTGTTTACAATATTATACAGGTATTTACAATCAGAAAACAGCACAGAAACCCCCCTGAACCCCTTCTAATATCTCAAAAGGAGCAGGGAAACTGCTCTGCTCTCTCCTAACCCCCTTTCCCTCTATAATTAGATGAAAAGAAGAGAAACATTAGAAAGAATGTTAGTTCTTATCTGCAAGGTCAGCTAGCAGCGATTAAAATTCTCACCAGCCGAGCAGAAACAGGCAAACAGCCAAGGAGAAAAGGAATGAAGTGAAATGTGAGAGATTGCTAGGGTACACCTTACACATCTGGCCAATGAATTTTGTTTAAAATAATCTTTTGTTTTCCTTTTTACACCCAACTCTGAATTGTTTATATTTCTCCACTTTCTCTGCTTGAACTCTGCAGCTAACTTTTAAAGGCATAGCCTGAAACTGCCACAGATCTTGATAACAATCTCTCAATAAATGGAAATAAAACAAGAACCCTGCCCAAAATGGCCAATTAAAAACAAAAAAGTATGTGATGCATGCAAAAATATAATATTGTTTTCATTAAGACACTAGACTGAAAAGAGTGGTGGAGAGAAATAAACCAATTTCAAGGATATCACAAAAGTTGTTCCAAGACAAATGTAGAGAAAAAATAAAACAGATTCATTGTTGTTATTGAAATATACACCTTTAAACATAAATCTGAATGATTAAATAGTAATTAAATGAAGAATTAAATTACCAAAAAACAAGTCCTTAAGCTTTTCAAATAGAATAGAATAAACCAGGTTGGAAGAGACCTTCAAGTCATCACGTCCAACCTATCATCCAACACCACCTAATCAACTAACCCATGCAACCAAGCACCCTGCCAAGTCTCCTCCTGAACACCTCCAGTGACGGCGACTCCACCACCTCCCCGGGCAGTCCATTCCAATGGGCAAAACTCTCGATGTAAAACTTCCTCCTGACCTCCAGCCTGAACTTCCCCTGGCGCAGCCTGAGACTGTGTCCTCTTGTTCTGGTGCTGGCTGCCTGGGAGAAGAGACCAACCTCTGCCTGTTTACAACCCCCCTTCAGGTAGTTGTAGAGAGTAATAAGGTCACCCCTGAGTCTCCTCCTCTTCTCCAGGCTAAGCAGCCCCAGCTCCCTCAGCCTCTCCTCATAGGGCTCGTGTTCCAAGCCCCTCACCTACTTTGTTGCCCTTCTCTGGACTTGGTAGGATGAACATGAGCTTGCACTGTGCCCAGGCGGCCAGGAGGGCCAATGGCATCCTGGCCTGCATTAAGAACAGTGTGGCCAGCAGGAGCAGGGAGGTCATTCTGCCCCTGTACACTGCACTACCTTAAAGGAGGTTGTAGACGTTGCTCTCTTCTCCTAGGCAACCATCACCGGAACAAGAGGACACAGTCTCAAGCTGCACCAGGGGAGGTTTAGGCTGAAGGTTAGGAAGAAATTCTACACAGAAAGAGTGATTTGCCATTGGAATGGGCTGCCCAGGGAGGTGGTGGAGTCACCATCATTGGAATTATTTAGGAAGAGACTGGATGGGGTGTTTGGTTGCATGTTTTAGTTGATTAGATGGTGTTGGATGATCGGTTGGACGCAATGATCTCGAAGGTCTCTTCCAACCTGGTCTATTCTGTTCTGTTCTATTCTATTCTATTCTATTCTATTCTATTCTATTCTATTCTATTCTATTCTATTCTATTCTATTCTATTAGAAATGTTTAGCTTAGTAGAGGTAAAATATACACCTTTTCCTATGAATTTCATACTGAAAGTCCACAAAGTAACCTCAATCAAATCCTCAGATTGCATGTTTGTCTTTGGAATGGTCATCTGATCATCCTACACCTAAAATTCACTTAGATTCTTTGAATACTGCTGGAAGGATTTCCTCAGTGCAATGTACTGTAGTAATGTACTTCCACAAATTATGAGTAAACAATAGGTATTTTTTCAAATATGTATTATTTAGGATTGCAACAGGTAAAATGTTATTACCCTTTTCCTATGTGCAACAAGTCTTCAGTGAGATGTTTGTTTCCTTTTGTCATAGCACAAAACCAGACAGGCCTTGATGTGTCTAGACATGGTCCCCCTCTTTAACCTCCTTCCTGCAGAAGTCAGGGTAATGCGGGAAAAGGAACAAAGGGACAGGACTTAACAAGTCTGGTAAACAAAACACTTTGGGGGGTAAGAGCACGTGTACTGGCCACTGCTCCTCCCCAACCAGGCCTATGTTTCTGCCTTTTATGGCCACAGCCTGTCAGAATCCTTTTTCATTGGGTAACTGTTTGCTGGCTTCAGTTTCCCTATTGGCCCAACTGAATCTCAGGCAAGATACATATATACAAGCCTATTTCTAGTTACCTTAACCTTGCCTTGCTTGAACCTGCCTTGCCTGAAGCTCTCTTGCCTCAACTTGCCTTGCCTTGAATTGCCTGGTCCAGAGCCTGGGATAGAAGCCACAAGCCTATTCACCGCAAGCTAGAGAAGCCACAAGCTTTAGGAGCCGGACCCAAGCCTCACTTCCCCTTGCAAATAGAATTTTGCTGTGCCTCAGATGTAGATGCAAGAGCCTGTTGTAGTAATAGCATTGTAAACAGCCTGCTGTCTTGCTGAAGCCAGACCAGCTCCAAGACAATGTGATATTCCTGCCGGCAACCAGCCGTGCCTGGCATGCAAGAGTGCCCAAAAAAGCCTCAATGGCTAATACAGCAGCAGCACACCCTTACTTGGGGCAGAACTCCTCGTGAGTAATTAATTCACTTGCCTCTTATGTTTAAGATTCTTGACAAGTCTCCTGCTCTGTGGTCAAGAGCCATGCTGTTCCCAAGGATTCTCTTTATCCCTGCTATTCCTCCCACTTTGCTTAAAATTGTTATAATTATTATATTTGCCTAAATATTGTACATTTTGTCTGAGACTTACTATGAAGAGTGAAAAACAATGCTAAAATACAGCACCTTGTCCTTTTTAATTTGTTTCTATTAGGTTTCAGTCCAAGATATTGTTGTGTTGGTTTGTCTTTTTTCTCTTTGTTGGAGAATATTAGCACCATTTTGTCAAGGATTTAGAAGTCTGCTTTAAAAATCATTTCCTCCACCTAAAGGAAAAAAAAGGACACATACTATTTGTGAATACTTTCACCTGTCTCATGTATCACTGTAACAAAAGTTGCTGGAAAATCTCTCCTACTGCATAATAGAAACTAGTATAATAATTACTATTGTGGTTTCACTTCTGATACAGTCATTATGGATTTATTTCTGAAAGATACTCCTATTCTGCAGCAAACACAGCAGTGTCAACTATCACAAAGATCCAGCTAAATTCTTTTTTTGTCCATTAAGTCTTTTCACTGAAACACTTCCTGCCTGTGATTTGCCTTTTTTTTTTTTTTTTTTTTTCCTGAAAATAAGTTCTGAGATCAAACTGTCAGTGCTTGAATCTGTCACACATTGATTGAAGTTTTCTTTTTCTTTTTGCTTCCTCTTTGCTGCCATACACAAAACACAAAAGTTTGGAACTTTCTTTGACCTGAATATAAATAACAAAGATCACTGACCTACAGTCTGCTCTTCTCTATCAGCATTTAATGGAAATGGGGAGAGGGAGAGGAAAAATGCATGCTGTTAGCTATTATCTTTACAAATGACTTGATAGCCTTTTATTTGTCTTCTTATGCTTCAAACACTCAAAGGACATTTTCAGAATTTCACTAGATGAAGGTTCAATCCTGAGATGACTTGACAAGCTGTATCTTCCTTAAGAGATTTTGACATGATATTAAGCCATAGTTACAAGCCAATACTTGAATGTGGAGCCCTGGGGAAATCTTTCAAAAGCAGAATACAACATTTACAGCAGGAGGCAGGTGTCTGCACCACTGGAGCAAACAACAATATGATATATTTAGTATCAAAAATGGAAGCAGAGCTACTGTCTCTTTACCACTGGGGATAATATAAGAGGTTTAATGAGAAAAAAAGGCATCCTTTCCAACCCTGGAGAATTTTAATTTACTGACAGAATGAAATATAGTCTCATCATGGCAGGTGCATCAAGTGCCAGGTGCTGTTCACAATGTTGTCTTTGAATTTATGTGTTTTCGAAACATTTAGAGGATGTGAAGCAGCTGCACTAGCCATGTGGAGAGAAAGCAAAGAGCTTTTAATTAGCAATGAGAGGGCTGTTAATTTCTTTTAGGAGCTGACTTTGCTTTGCACTGATATCAGAATCTCAGCAGGAGCTCTGTGCAGCCCCAAACATACAAAGAAAATCAAGTGAGCTATGTGTTAAAGCAGATTTAAAGCAGAAGTGAAATATGGGTCTGTCTTTCAGCTACAGAAAGTCCTGGCAATTCTGATTCTAAAATTGAGAAGTGAGATCCACAGATGAGGGACTGGACAAAGATCTTTAAATCTCAGTCAAATCAATGAACCTAGTGGTGCATAACATAGCACTCACGGATCACAGTACAAAAAGATGTAGCAGTTCTGAAATAGGGTTCCTGCTGAAATCTAACACAGCAGTTGTTTGGGCTGAAGCAAGTACTGAAGACCAAACACTGAGGTAAATCAGTCTGAGAAACCTTACGTGATGCGACATTAGAGATATTAAACTGCTGATAGAAATATCAACTTTCGCTTGGACAAAGAGTTTAAAGATTTTGAAGTCTGACACCAAGTACTACCCAAGTCCAGTCTCTCTGGACAGCATACAGAGTGGAATAGAATGGAATAGAATGGCATAGAATAGACTAGAATAGACTAGAATAGACTAGAATAGGAATGGAATGGAATGGAATGGAATGGAATGGAATGGAATGGAATGGAATGGAATGGAATGGAATGGAATGGAATGGAGTGGAATGGAATGGGATAGAATAGAATAGAATAGAATAGAATAGAATAGAATAGAATAGAATAGAATAGAATAGAATAGACATGACCTTTGAGATCATCAAGTCCAACCTATCATCCAACACTATCTAATCAACTAAACCATGGCACCAAGCACCCCATACAGTGTCTTCCTAAACACCTCCAGAGATGGTGACTTCATCACCTCCCTGGGCAGCCCATTCCAATGGCCAATCACTCTTTCTGTGAAGAACTTCTTTCTAAGATCAAGCTTGAACTTCCTCTGGTGCATCTTGAGACTGTGTCCTCTTGTTCTGTTTCTGGTTGCCTGGGAGAAGAGACCATCTCCCACCTGACTACAGCCACCTTTCAGGGAGTTGTAGAGAGCAATAAGGTCTCTTCTGAGACTCCTCTTCTCCAGGCTAAACAATCCCAGTTCCCTCAGCTGCTCTTCATAGGGCTTGTGCTCCAGATCCCTCCCCAGCTTTGTTGTCCTTCTCTGGACACATTCCAGCAACTCAACATCTTTACTAAACTGGGGGGCCCAGAAATGGACACAGGACTGAAGGTGTGGCCTACCCAGTGCTGAGTACAGGGGCACAATAACTTCCCTGCTTCTGCTGGCCACACTGTTCCTGATCCAGGCCAGGATGTCTTTGGCCTTCTTGGCCACCTGGGCACACTGCTGGCTCATGGTCAGCCTACTATCAATCAGTACCCCGATGTCCCTTTCTGCGTGGCTGCCGTCCAGCCACTCTGTCCCCAGCCTGTAGCACTGCATGGAATTGCTGTGGCCAATGTGTAGAACCCGGCACTTAGACATGTTAATTCTCCCTTCTATTCTATTTGAAAACTAAGGAAATACAAAAGAGTGTTTCCAATATGTAGGAGGTGTCTTTTCAATGGTTTTTCAGGTTCTCATTTTTAAATGCGATTGTTTTTATGTTTACTTGTATGGTTTATTAAAGATTGTTGTAGAGAAGGAAGCCAAACATGTCCATAAGTCCTTAGGGTGTAAGGAATTAAATAGTATATTCATGCAAATAAGAATATTATATTAGGCCAGGACATTATATTTCAATTTAATAAAATGCCATTAGCATATTTAATTCATGGTGACACGAAAATTAAATGAAGAACAGCTGATAATGTATGATATCCCCAGGACAAAGGATTGCATAAGTCTGAAAACTGTCTTTTTTAAGTCAAATGTTCATCTCTTTACATTCTTACCTAGCATGTAGTGGTTACTTGCTATTTAGTGTTAGTCTCTTTTTCTAATATCGGAAAATAAAGAGTAATTTCATGTATTGATCTTACAACTCTATCAAAGGCCTATGAGGATAAACAAATTAGGGTTAATTAGCCTGTCTTCTGATGCAATGTATAAAATGTGGCTTTTATCATTAGTGGAGTTGAACAGAGGCATACAACATTAGCTGCTAAACACTTTTTAATTGTCATGCAACAGAATGCAAACTATCATGTATTTATAAGCAGAGCAAACAAATTGAAGAGAGATATAGCAATCCTGATTTACCTGGTTTCATAAGCAGGATAGAGATACAGTTTAATGTCATCTGCCATTAGATATACAATGAAATGTCTATGTTTGGATCTGTTTTGAAAAAGGATGTGCCATGGCTTTGTTCTAAAATGCTGATCTGAGATGCTATGTTCAGAATGTTGCTCTTTGCTGTTGAGAATGAATTTTCATCAAGTCTACCAGAAACTACAGTGAGATTCAGGAAAGCCTGCTTTGTTTATGCTACCCTGTAACTTGCCAGGAGTAAAGATAGCTTGTTCATTTGCTGCCAGATATTTTTATTTAATGCATTTATTCTACAAATATAATGTCTTATTCTCACTGAGGAGAGGATACCCTTCTGAATACAGAAAACAGAGAGGAATTGTGCATCTTGTTACAGGAGAAGACGGCTATGAATATGAGCACAGGCAGGAAGCACATAACAAAACCTGAATTAATGTGACCGTCTGTAACTTCAGACACCAATGCCGATATAAACCAAGAAACTGAACAAAAGTGGAACTATAATGTAGGGGTTTTATTTGTTATTCAGAAAGATATTCATATTACTATGAAGTAAACAGAACAGACAAAAGCAGGTATGTTTGTGAAACTCTTATCTTTATTTTAGTATGGCAACTGCTTTATTTAACCAAGGTATATGTTGAAATCATAGTCCTATGAAAGCAATTTTTTTCAGCAACAGTTTGTTGTTAAGATACTTCAGTTTCACAGGTAAGGACAGTAAACTAATGATGACACTGATACTTAGTGCTAATATGTATCATTCAGCTTTGCAACCTCTGTGACATCCTATCAATCTAAATTACAAGACTGTATCCATTGTTCTTCATATTAATAAATAGATAAATTATATATATATATTCATCATTGCATTTAAGTTTTATCTGTTGAACTATTACAACTATCTACAGTAGGAACTATATTGCGGTAACTCATGTGAACTGTGTCACAACTAGAACCACGATCATAGATTATAAATTCAAAAGAAAAATGAGAATTCACCTCACAAGTATCATCACAGAATCATGGAATATCTTGGGTTGAAGTGACCTCAAAAGGTTATCTATTCCAACCCCCTCAGCAGTAAGCAGGGACATACTGAATCAGGTTGCCCAGAGCCTTGATGAACCTTACCTTGAATATATCCAGATCTCAATCACTTCCATCAACAAAGATGTTCCAGTGCTTCAACACCCTCATGGTAAAGAACTTATTCCTAACATGCAATCTAAATCTACTCTTCACTAGTTTGAAATCATTGTCACTTGTCCTGTCTCCATAGGCCTTTGTGAACAGTTATTCACTGACAAACAGGCAAATGTAGGAGACCCAGGTTTTCAAGTTCTAATATTCCTGCTGCCTGCAATAAAAAGAGGCAGTGTTCACCTACTCACTGCTACAGTTCTGTAGTTTCTACTTAAGAAATGCAAAATTACTGTAGTCATGCCACGATCCATTTAGTCAATGGAAGCATGAGCAAGAGGGATGTTACAAGTGTGTGGCAATTACTGCTTCTACATCACAGCTCTGTAGTCTCCTACTGATTTAATGATAGTTGTACATAATCTTAATGCAATAACTTGTCCCAGTAAAGAGGTTGCATAAATATTGATGTGATTTCTAAGACATAACCTGTATAATATTTTTAAATTAAATGTAAATCCTACATGTGTGCTGATATGGAAATGTATCTATTATAAGGTTAGATGCTAAAAATTTATTATTGTAATACTCTGTGGCTTGGTTAATTTCAGCCATTTTAGGTCAAGATGCAATAATCTAACACAGAGGCAAAATTCAGGTCAGAGGATTTTGAGTGAACAGTAAAGCACCATGTACCGTTCACTTTATAATTAACACCATTCTCCTTTGAGCTGAAAGATAAGTTAGCTGTGAATCTTTGGGCATAAGTCACTGGACTATTTAACAGTAAGAGATTGACTGGAACCACTTGTTTTATTTTTTAACCTTAGTATATTGGATTTATGCCTTTAGGAACATGAATTTTAGTTTAATTCAGTGTTCTGGTCATTTCATACACTGATTTCTGTTTTTAAACTCCATATTGAAAGAATTAATATTAAAAAGTTTCATAGGGGGTGGCAGGAGAAAGTAAGAGCTTAATTCCTTCAGGCTGTGTAGGAAGTATGCTGCTCTTTTTCGTCTTTCATTGCTTAACGTATGTTATGCCTTTGAGTGTGAGCTTACAGACTTTCTTTTTAACTTGGATTATAGGGTGATATATGAATTATTCAGAAGTAAATACTTTTATTAGGAAGAAAGATAAAGAGTATCTGTGACCTACTCTGGTAGCAACAAATTACACTTTTAGGGGGGAAAAAAAAGCACAGAAAAAGCTAATTATTTGTGCTGAAGGGTATGAAAATTAATACAAATCTTAGATGCATAGAAGAATGGCTAAAGGACAGAAGGACATGGGCCAAAAGTGAGCAATTATTTAAGCTATCTACTATACTAGTTTCTCTTCATTACACAGTCATGTGTGTGTGGGGGGTGGTGGTGGTGGTTATTACCTTATACTTGTTTTACAGCACTTTCTGGAGCTTTCAACTAAGATCATTCTAAATCATCCACCATGCTACCATAAAGGTAAATATAGCTGAAGTCCCAAAAGTTGAAATGTCCTGGATAGACAGAATAGATGAGATAGCAGAAAGAAACAAAAACATGGTTTATGAAGAACTTGAAACATTATAACACTCCACATCAGCTGATACATAGAAAGATTAGATATCTTCTTGTGGGTCATCCATAAAGAACTGCAAAGAAAACTTAAGTGACAGAATTTAATTTTAAATTTGCATTCTAGATCCATGATACTTTATCCATGGGTGTTGTGCTGCCCAGGGTTTGTTACTGAGTGATGTTTCCATCTTCTGTTGCTTTTATAGCTAGCAATGAAAGGAGTTTTCTCTCACAAAGGGTGCTGGGTAAACCAGTTTCCATCTTCGGAAGGCAGTGAACTAGCAGTAGCAAAATATCATGAGATGACACTGAACAGAGAAATATTCACTTCTTTCTCATGTACTAGTAGACAGTAGGTAGTGACATTTTTTAGCCATTCTCCCTTTCAATTTTAATTTTCATTTTAGATGAAAACACAATAATCTAATTCATTTTCATATTTCATACAGTTAATGTCATAATACTCCTTTAGTCTATTACAAATATTCTATGGATTTTTACCTATCCCCAAAGGAAAACCTCCAGCCTGAGATATCACAGTATCACAGAGTATCACAGTATAACTTAGGTTGGAAAGGACCTTGAGGATCATCGAATCCAACCTATCAACACAGACCCCATGACTAGACCATGGCACCAAGTGCCACATCCAATCTCCTCTTGAATGCCTCCAGGGTCGATGCCTCAACCACCTCCCTGGGCAACCCATTCCAGGGATGAATGACTCGCTCAGTGAAGAACTTCCTCCTCACCTCGAGTCTAAACCTCCCCTGGTGCAGCTTGAGACTGTGTCCCCTTGTTCTGGTGCTGGTTGCCTCAGAGAAGAGACCAACCCCTTCCTGGCTACAACCACCCTTCAGGTAGTTGTAGAGGGCAATGAGGTCACCCCTGAGCCTCCTCTTCTCCAGGCTAAACAATCCCAGCTCCCTCAGCCTCTCCTCATAGGGCTTGTGTTCAAGGCCTCTCCCCAGCCTTGTTGCCCTTCTCTGGACACGTTCAAGTGTTTCGATGTAACATTAGAAATATCATCAAGGGATATATGTGCGTTATTTCTGAGTGAGGCACAAATACATCAGATAAGAATATCGCCAAACCAAAGAGTTTGACATGCTCTCCTCAAAGCACAGTCCCTGCAATGGAACAACCCTTTCATGCCCTTGCCTTTATCCTGGTCTTTTCACATTTTAATTTTTTTTATACATATATTTTTTCTTTTTGGTCCTAAATCAAACTTTTGTCAAAATTATCTATTAATTGCCTCACCAACTTTCCAGCTTCCCATGGAGAAACCTTTTACATCTGCAGAATTGACCGCTGAAGTCCTTGGACATTAGCCCAGTGTGTAACTAATGAGAGATTGGATGCTTCAGACATCTTTTCTAGCAGCATTCACTTCTGGGTGATAAATATTGTTTTGGTTTCAAAAGTTCTCTTTTGAACTGCAAAATGACCACTTCTTCCAGGTGAAAATGAATACTAGGAGCTGTATTAGGCTGGCTTTCTATCAGTGTCATCATGTTGAATTTGTAGAATTACATAGAATTACATAGAATAAACCAGGTTGGAAGAGGCCTTCAAGATCATCACGTCCAACCCACCAACCAGTCCAACCCACCTGAACAACTAACCCATGGCACCAAGCACCCCATCAAGTCTCCTCCTCAGCACCTCCAATGATGCTGACTCCACCACCTCCCCAGGAAGCCCATTCCAATGGACAATCACTCTCTCTGTATAGAACTTCTTCCTAACATCCAACCTAAACCTCCCCTGGCACAGCCTGAGACTGTGTCCTCTTACTCTGGTACTGGCTGCCTAGGAGAAGAGACCAACGTCCGCCTGTCTACAATCTCCCTTCAGGTAGTTGTAGAGAGTAATAAGGTCACCCCTGAGCCTCCTCTTCTCCAGGCTAAGCAACCCCAGCTCCCTCAGTCTCTCCTCATAGGACTTGTGTTCCAAACCCCTCACCATCTTTGTTGCCCTTCTCTGGACTCATTCCAGCAAGTCAATATCCTTCCTAAACTGAGGGGCCCAGAACTGGACACAGTACTCGAGGTGCGGCCTAACCAGTGCAGTGTACAGGGGCAGAATGACCTCCCTGCTCCTGCTGGCCACACTGTTCTTGATGCAGGCCAGGTTGCCATTGGCCCTCTTGGCTGCCTGGGCACAGTGAAAGCTCATGTTCAGCCTACCATCGACCAGTATCCCCAGATCCCTCTCTACCTGGCCACTCTCTAGCCACTCTGCCCCCAACCTGTAGCTCTGTATGGCGTTGTTGTGGCCAAAAAAGGAATAAATTAAGAGAAGTAAATAATATTTACTAGCATGTAATGCCCACTGACTACTGAAGGATTCAGAACATTAAATTCAGGATTTTTCATAAATTGCTGGTTTAATCAGTTACTAGTACATGAGCTAAAGAAACTGATTATTCAACAGACCTTACTCTGCAGAAAATACAAGGTGAAAAAAATTAATTTTTGCTTTAATGACAGTGGTTTAAACTGGCACATTCTGCAACAAATTTATATGGTTTAAGGATATTAATGTTTCCCTGTTATTTTGACTCTTATGTCACACAACAACTTGAGCTGCAAAAACTTCTGTCTCAGCCCTAAGTCAAACCAATATCTGTGGAACAGAACCTGAGGGACCATCTCAATTTCCAGTGAGGATCATATGCCCTTGAAATTGATCCAATAAAGAGGAGAAATTGAATAATTATACAAAATAAAATAATTTCAGATATTGAGAGACTTTATTTACAATATCATACAACAGTGGGGGGAATGAAAGAATGAAATCATATAACTGATATTTCTTTTAAAAATGAGGGCTGAACTATAAAAATAAAATAAAATAAAAAAAAACCACATCAAATTGTTCCCTAAGTTTAATATCCCTTTTTGCTAGCTATTCATATGCATGCCTGAGGCTACGATCTAACTTGAACAGTCCCACATGCACACTGCATCCACTCATCCAGCACTAATATTCCTTTATTTACGAGACATAAAAAGTATTTTTAGACAAATATATTGCATGTACGCCTTTTCCTATTATATAATATGCATGCCTGTATGAATATATACATATACATTTTTGTATATATATACAAATATATATTTGTATATATACATAAAAGTATATACATACATATATATATGTATATATATATATGAAAGGTGGTTGTAGCCAGGAAGGGGTTGGCCTGTTGTCCCAGGCAACCAGCACCAGAACAAGGGGACACAGTCTCAAGCTGCGCCAGGGGAGGTTTAGACTCGAGGTGAGGAGGAAGTTCTTCACCGAGCGAGTCATTTGTCATTGGAACAGGTTGCCCAGGGAGGTGGTTGAGTCGTCGTCTCTGGAGACGTTCAAGAGGAGATTGGACCTGGCTCTTGGTGCCATGGTCTAGTCATGGGGTCTGTGTTGATAGGTTGGACTCGATGATCCTCAAGGTCCTTTCCAACCTAAGTTATACTGTGATACTGTGATAAATATATATATAATGTATATATAAATATATAATTAGTATATATATACAAATGTACAAGTATATAAACCTGTATTTTTATACATATTTACAATATTTCTCTTTGAAAACTAAACATTCTTTTTCTTTTTTATTGATACTGTAACACAAACAACACTTCATAAAATAAAGCATAACTGCTGAATACAGTAGCAGCTAAGTCAAACTTACCATGTGACCTGTACTAGATTCAAGGATGGGAAAACAAGTCTAGGAATACATCTGCAATAATGAATAAGATGTGAAATAGATGTCCAAAAGTTACACAAGATACATCCTAACAGACCTCCTTAGATTACACTTGCAACTAGTGCCAAGAAATAAGCAAATTATTAGGACACTAAGTAATTCCTACTATGTCTTTTAGATGTTGCAGTTTTGGGTTATGCTGAATATGTGACTGGTTCTGCAGGCCCCATTCAGTGGGTCTGAGCAGGTCATTATCTAGATGTGTCCATTCTCCAACCACCCTATTGTCCCTGTGTTACAGATGGGAAATCTGAACATTAAATGACTCACCAAAAGTTACACAGGAAGGCTAGGACAAAGCATGCTCTCTATTTAATTTCTTGAAATCTATGACTGATGCTAACCCTTGTTCATCCATTCTCTATGAATCACTAAACCAGCTTCTGTTACATTTTTCCCTGAAGTTAGTCTCATGTGAAAATGTGTAGACATGGCATAGGGTTTAGTAGTCGTGGTAGTGTTGGGTTGATGGTTGGACTTGATGATCTTAGAGGTCTTTTCCAATCTTAATGGTTCTATGATTCTTTAAAAAATTTCACAGCTCTTGAATAGAAAGTAGTAAACTGTAAATAAATCACTATTGGGTGTAAAAAGGAAAATAATAATAGTTCTAAACAATCCCATTGGAGAGATAACAGACTTAAGCTAATAATGTAAACAATTTCTCTCTCTTAACACCTCTTCATTCTGGGAGCTACTAACTTGCTTCTGCTTTACTTTGGCTGCATTGTTTTGGCTAATTGTAACATCTCTCTGTTTCTTTCTCTTGTCCCTTTTGTGTACAGTGGGGGCAAGGTGAGGCAGGCAGGGAGAAGATATTAGCTTCCCCTGGGTCAAAGCCCAGGGGGTTCCTGTTTATTAATTATAAATACTTGTAAATACTGTAAATACTGTGTATTTTGTACATATTCACTGCATGTCATTGTAGATTGCAGTTTTGCTTGTAAGTACAGCTTTCATTTGCTTTCAGCTGAGCTGGTCTGGCAAATTTAATGTTGGGGGGGGGGGAATTTTCAAATATCTACCTTAAAATAACATGAATCACACTCTTGAGGTGACTAAGTATCTATCTAGGATTCTCAGTTAACTAGTTACAGTAGTAGATATCTAACTGAGGGTGGTATATCTGTGTGTCAACTTAGGTTGCAACATTGCTAAACATTCCTCTTTCTTAGAGAAATCCTCATGTAGAATCCAGTTTCAGATTAGTTCACCTGGACATAAACATATGTAGATAAAGTTAGGTCAGCATAGTCAAGGGAAGATTCGATTTACCCTGAAGGATCAGTAAATGCTATAGTGCCATTCAGTTGTTTAAACTTAGACAGGCTGTTTGTAACTTTTGAGTTGAAGGATGATACTCCTATCAGCCAAAGCAAAAGGGCAGGTATCATCTGTGCAATTTGTATTGTATCTGTCAGTCTCACTGAGTAATCTAGGACAGCATAAGGCATTCTAAATGATACTAGATACCTAAGTTTAAACGATTTCTTTTAAAACCTTTGTGGTTTATAATCTGAATCATGACTCAACTGCCTTATTTAGAGATCATCACTGAATGTAATAAGACTTAAATATGGATATCGGCATCTAAATATCTCAATTTATGTGTCTGAAGGCTAGATCAAAGAGATGTCTAAAACAGGTGTTGAATATTACTTGAAGTGAGATAGAGAATCTATAAAATCCAGGTGGGATTAGAGATACATTTGAAGACCTATCAAGTCCTGATGATTTTATTACCGAACTAGATTATACAACTTTCATGTAATTTACATCAGATGCAAAACCAATACAGACATCTTTAATAGATAGCTGCAGATTTGCCTTCTCTGGCACAATAAAAAGTCAGCTTGAAGTCAGAATTAAGATAAAATGCTGGAACAGGTTATTCTCCTTGGTTTAGAAATGTAATTGATACTCCCTTCTGTTAATTTACAGAGAAATCCTAGTAACTAATATTTGTGATACATTTTTAAAGTCAATGATTTTCCTGGGAAAATGCTTTAAATCCTGCAGTGCAGATTAAACTCTGGATTCTTGTATATGATAATCTTTTTCAGGAAAGTCAGAGCCAAAAATGAGTTTAAAGTAACAGGTGTAAAACTCTGGAAGTAGGCAGTTCTCCAGCAGCAATATGTATGATAATTGCTCAAATTGCCCTAAGATATTTTGTTAGTGTAATCTGTTTATATATTCCCTGTTTCTAATATTTTCACTGATAAGAGCTTCAGAGATGTGCATAATTATTCTCTGTGGAAATAATCAAGATAATTAATATACTTACTTGAAGATAAGCAAAAGCATTAAAAAACCTTCACTAACCATTCTATCATGATTTTACATAGAAATAACGTATAATAAGTGCAGCTCTGTGTAGTTTGAAACTTCTGGGCATTTCCACAGTATCACAGTATCACAGTATCACCAAGGTTGGAAGAGACCTCAAAGATCATCAAGTCCAATTTGTCACCACAGACCTCATAACTAGACCATGGCACCAAGTGCCATGTCCAATCCCCTCTTGAACACCTCCAGGGATGGTGAATCCACCACCTCCCTGGGCAGCCCATTCCAATGACTAATGACTCTTTCCGTGAAGAACTTTCTCCTCACCTCGAGCCTAAACTTCCCCTGATCCAGCTTGGGACTATGTCCCCTTGTTCTGGTGCTGGTTGCTAGAGAGAAGAGACTAACCCCTTCCTGGCCACAACCACCTTTCAGGTTGTTGTGGACAGCAATGTGGTCCCCCCTGGGCCTCCTCTTCTCCAGGCTAAACAACCCCAGCTCCCTCAGTCTCTCCTCATAGGGCTTATACTCAAGGCCTCTCACCATCCTTGTTGCCCTACTCTGGACACATTCAAGTGTCTTGATGTCCTTCCTAAACTAAGGGGCCCAGAACTGGACACAGTACTCAAGGTGTGGCCTAACCAATGCAGAGTACCGGAACAGCATCAGGTATAATATGAATATTTGAGTAAGCATACTTTAGAATTAAGAATATACCTTGTGATATCTCTGAAAGAGAAAAGAAAATGGGGAAAAAACCCAAACAAACAAACAAACAAAAAATACCAAAGACTATCTAATCTGGTTTTAGGTTTTTTTTTACTCTAATATTCCCATTATCCATGTTATCAGCATTGGTCTTGATTTGATTTGTACATCAAGACTCAAAGGTATTTTCAGCTTCCGAAATCTTGAGGTGAAGGTTCACGATATATTTTAGAATTAATCTTTCTTGAATTAATCTGATTACATTCTTGAAGATGGTAAAAAATGAAATTAATTTTGCTTGCTGAGCAAGTTAGGCTCAATATAGAGTCATTTTCTGAACACAAGGGACTTAGGGAAGGACATCTCTCAAGTTCCCCGGATTTCAAAAGTCACATACGGTACGTTACCTTTGAATCCCCCAGATTGTGCCACCCTGCTATAGATCTATTTCAGCATTTTTACTCTCTCTGACTTCTTGCTCTGTATTTTCTCTGGGGAAGTTGTATGTGTTTTTGAAACTCAAGGATTGGCTTGTATAGTTCCTTTCTCTCTCATACTTGTTTCCTGATAATTCCTTAGTGCATTTTCTTTTTCTTATTGCCAGACCCTTGTTTCTGAATTTAATTTTATTGACTGCAAACAGAATCACCTATTGCAAAGAAAGATAGTTTATCACATATTTCTTGAATGTCTTTACGTCTTTTGTAAACTTATATTTTACAAGCAGTTTTCATAAAATTTAGTTATACAGCTGCATAATGGAGATATTGACTGAGAAGGCTGAATTCTTATTGATACATACTAATCATACATTTATTCTCTTTGCCAACATTGTCTCTTTTAAAGAAACCTTCAGGCCCTGAACACACAACTTACCTTCCAAATAATCTGACTGTTTGTGAGGGTGCTGATTATTGGAAAACAGCAGATCTTTACTTTTATTACAAGGGTTGTTTTGTTTTGTTTTGTTACAATCATTTAAGTACTGAGGTGCTCGCATGCTTTGAAATAAGCATGTAAGTACTTGCTGAGGTGTAAGTATTACGATATACAGATGTCGTAGGGTTGGAAGGGAAAGGCCGTGCCTTCTCCTCCCCCCGGAAAGTGAAGAAAAAAAACTCACAGCTGAATTAGCAAAGCAGTGGGTGCTGTATATTTACAAAGCAACATGGGATATGAAGGGGAATATATACAGAATTTACAGTATTTACAATATATACAGAAATTTACAATAAAGTAGCACAGAAATGAGAGTTCCCCCCTTCTCTCCCCCTTTCCCCAGAGAGGGTTAGAAAGAGAGAAAAGAGAAAAAAGAGCAGTGATTAATTAGAAGCAGTTAGGCTGTTACATGTTAGAAAGTTCTTATCTCTTCCCAAGGCCGAGTCTGGCCAAAAGCCCAGAAGCAGCGAGCTGCAAGCCACCGGAGGAGGGGAAGACAGACTGACCAGAAAAGTGCAGGAATGCCCAGGATACTCTGCTGCACTCCCAGTTCAAAAAGTGCTTCCTCCCAATCTACCAATGAAATTAGTTTAGATCCGTCTTTTTGTTTACAAACATCCGACCACCATATTCCCTTTCTTAAGGGGACAGCCTCAAACAGTCACAACAGAGAGCATCAAGTAAGATGGGAAAATATTAACTTTTTAAGCTATACTTGCTTAGCAGAAGTGATTTCAGTGACCAGTTAATTAATTTATCCATGTCTGCTGGAGTATTGAGATATGTCAAGAAAATGTTCTCGTTGTAACAGGAGAAGAGTTTTTAAAAGTCTGTCTGGTCTTTCTCATCGTTCTCACTTTTCCTGCACTCAGAAAGGTATAAATAAAGGCATACATTAACATACATATAAATAAATGCATATATTAACATACATACAGCAGGCAACAATATTTGTTCTTTTTCAAAGCAATATGGATATTTCATGATATTCTGAAAACTAATGAGTATTTATTGATGATTTTTTTCTTTATTTTATTTTTTTTACATATGCTTTGGAAATATTATGGTGATCTAGAGTTTCTTATATATTCTTGAAATCATAAGAGTAAGAAATTGCTATAATCAGTTTCTCCATACTCTGATAGGAAACCACATCCCCAGTTTTGATTACAGAATACAAAAATCTTTTAAAAATTCTTCTTCATTGCTTACATGGATGTAAATTGTTTAAAATTATACCTTTTTGCTTCCTGTATTTATCAACTTTAAATGTGATTTATAAAATAGTTTTCTATACTTTTAGGGTGAATTTCATCATCAAAGCAATGATAAAAATCCTCAAAAAAGTAGTAGATAATGTGGTTCCCTTATCTTCCCTTAGCTGTTTCTGTTTCAGTCCTTCCTATCAAATTATGCAGTGACTTCTTTAAGGTGTTATCAGTGTAAAAAATCTCTTTGTGTCAACCAAGTGTTTGTGGCAGCTGAGTTATATTTAGTTATACATTCTTGCTACACTAAGGTAATATAGCATCCTGTATATTTTACAGAAATATTTATTACAGATTTTTTTTTCTGTTCTGTACTTAAATTTATATTTTCTTTTACTTTATGTAAACAGTGAAAGAATTTAATTGTTGAATTACTAAATCTGATGAGTTTTCCTTTTTTGTAAAGGTGTGCTGCATATCCATAAGGCAACACTGAAAATAGTAAGAGAAAAACAAATCTGTTTTGTACATCCATCTCTTCTGTTGTGATTTTACCTTTCACTGGATCATAATCAGGAAGCAGTAGTACACATCCTCCTTTCACTTGTTATGTATAATAGTACATAATACTCAGCATCTAAACTGATTTCAGGTTAGTTTGTTTGTGTATTCTCCTGCATTTAATTTCTCATTCTTTTTATTCATTTTTTCCCCTTTTGAACTTTCTCTTTTTTTACCTGACTTTACTTATTTACTTTCTCCTTAGCTTTTATTTTCCTGTCTTCTCTGCTTCTCTATCTTTTTTGTACTGTTCCTGTCATGTCTTGCCTTTGTTACTGTAACCTTGTCAATTCCACCTTGCTCAACATATCCATTTTGTGTGGAGAATTTTTCATATTTCTCTAGTGCCTTCCTCTTGTTTTCTGTATAAAAGCAAAGCTTTTGTTCAGTGTGCCTAGGATAAGCAGAAACTACTGAATCATTCTGTTAATTTTCTTTTATTTTCTTTTTTGTTTGATTTTTTTGTTTCTTTGTGTTTTTTTTTTTTTGTGGGGGTTGGCCGTTTTGGTTGGTTTTTTTGTGGTGGTGGTGGTGGTTGGTTGGTTTTGGTTTTGGTTTTAGTTTTGGGTTTTCATTTGTCATTTTTGTGGTGGTGATTTGGTGTTGGTTTTTAGGGTTTTTTTGTTGTTGTTTTTTTTTTTTTGAGGGGTGGGTGGTTTTTTTTGTTTTGTTTTGTTTGTAGTGCTGGCTTTTTCGTAATTAGCAACTGTGACTAGTCACCTAGATTACTTGACTAGGTTTTGTTGGTCTCATGGGACTCTTTGACATTCAGAAAGATTCTACTGTTTGTTCCACAGTTGTCTAGCAGCCCAAGTTGTTAATCGTGCCATGGTCACATGTGCAATAATCTAGTAGTCTTGGTACTTTATCTGGAGGTGGGAGTCTTGGGCTGAGACTCAGTTGTATAAACATGGAACTTGAGAACTAGTTGAGATTTCCTACAAAACTCTGCCTTGATAGAGGCTGTTTCACAAGGCCACAGGTACTCTATGGACTCTCTAGCATAGCTTCCAGACACAAGTTGTTGTCTTAGACCACCAAAAGATGTCTTAAGCAGCACTAGAAATCTATTTTGAGGGAAAAGACAGATCCTTCTCACTGTCCAGACACCTACACAGCAAGTGTCCATGTGTGATCAGTATTCAGACTCCATCAGCAGTAAATAGAAGTTTAGCCAATACTTTTGATAGATACAAGCAAGTTAATCATGCCTATAGGTAGAAACTTAAAATTCTCAGCTGAACACTTCTCTTAACCCCATAGACCATACAATTTGGAGGTCCCTTCAGCTTTGTATGCCAGAGTCTCAGCTAGTCTGTGTGTCTGGAGGCACACTAAGGTCCAGAGCTTTAGTATTGTTAGTAATGACTTTCAGATTGGGATTTAAACTCTCTGTGACTTTGAAAATTAGTTGCCTACCTTCAGACAAAATCCATTTCCTCTCTGAAAACTGAAATACTGTGTATCAATGATGCTGATGGCTATATATATACATAGATACCTGGCGAAAATAGCAGGAGCTTAGATGTCTGTTGTCGTAGGTTTGAGTGCAAGTCACTTAGGCATCTACATTACACCTAGTTCCGTTGTACACGCCAATTATATCACCTATTTGATCTAGACAAAGTAGATCTGAAAAACCTTGAATTTGAATAAGATCCTTAAAATAGTAACTGTGTAACAATAGTATTGATCTGCGCATCTTTGAGCCTTCTCTCATTGTTGACCTTCTAATTTTACCTAGTCTTTTTTTACTGTCTTCTCTACCTATAGACAAATACACATATGAAGTTGTATACAATATGAAGCTGATTTATTGTGCAAGTCTGTGTTCATATGTATGTGCGCATGGGTGCTCTGTGCCGCCTGCCGACTGTTAAGTAAGCAATAATGGAACTGATTTTCAGTGTAGTGATTGTGTTACTGTGTAATTGCTTTCAGTGGACACAGATATAAATATTTGAACCATTATTCAATTTGTAAGTTAACATCAAGTGCGTGAGACACTGGGTATTTTGGTTGCCTCAAACAGCGCCACTGAAGCATGCATGTACACATGGCACTCTGCACTGCTCTGTGGGTGCCACCCTCCCGCACACTTGCTGTGCAGAGGATGGGTGGGGCTTCCAGGGAAGCACTAGGGAGCAGGGGGTCAGAGGCAGGCACACTACTCCATTCCCGCCTGCATTCCACTCCACACTGCCTACTTCTTGGGACCCCATGCCGCTACATTCCTCCCACTGCCTGAATACCTAGAGGGCTTCTCAGCAGGTAGCCTGTACTGCCAGCACCTCACCACTCTGGTCCTATCACTGTCTGCATCCCAGAGAAAAGCTACATGGCACAGCCCCACTTCATGCTGCCTGCAGCCTGGAGAAGACCGTGCAGCATGGTTCTGCTCTGCTGATGCAGGGGAAGATTTGCCTTTACTCGAATTAGAGAAGGTTATGTTTGGTCTCTGACTTAGAAAGGAATGTAAACATATTGTAACTGAAGGGAGCAACTTGGTAGAATTTGATTGCATGTATTAGAATATTGTTTTGTTATTTTAACCTACTGTATGCCTGAATTACATGCACACCAGTAGAAAATAACCAATCTTACTGGACAAGAACCATCCACAATTTATATCCCCATAACTACAGATTATTTGGATTGGTGTTGGGCAAATAGTTTATCTTTGCAGGTAGCCTTGGAAGGCTATCCAGGAAAAATTGAGATACTTTTCCCAGCACATAAATTACTGCATTTTTTCCAAACCATTTTGTCAGTCAACACCGGTGGAAGGCCTAACAGTGTTTACTGATGGCTCTGGAAAATCAGGCAAGGCTGTTATAGTCTGGCAGGAACACAGAATGGAAACAAGAAATGAAGGCACCCTATGCCCAGAATTATGCCCCAGATATTGCCAAAACTTGTCCAAACATGCTTTGGTTACATCTCCCCCTTCCCCCTCCCTTCTGGAGTAGGTGCTCAACCCAGAGCCAAGCAGGCAAAAGGACAGGCATCAGCCAGTTGCAGTAAACAACCCAACCTGCCTTCTTTGAGGTAAACAAGACCATGCACCCACCATATGGGATGCTCATGATATGCTTGTGCTCCTTCCAAGTTGGCTCATAATTCTAGTCACATGCCGGGTCGTAGGCTGGAAGGTACTACTCAAGGTTGACTACAGGCCAATTCAAGGCTGAGTAACATGTAAGTATTCCCTAAACTGTAAACAAGTCACTCTTTGCTCTTATGCTCTATTGCTTCTTGTCAGGCTCTTGATGGTGATGTCCAATTACAGGATAAGGGGCAATAGGTTGAAGCTGAAGCATAGGGAGTTCCATGGAAACAAGGAGAAACAATTTTTCACTGTGGTGGGTTCAAGTTTTCCCCCAGCATTAACTTTTTGTCAGACCAACTCAGTTAGAAGCAAATGAAAGTGTATTTACAAGCAAAATCTACACTCTGTAATGGAATGCAATGAATATGTACAAAATATAGAGTATTTACAATATTATAGAGATATTAACAATTAGCAAACAACGCAAAAACTTCCCTGGTCAAAAAGACCAGGGAAGCCATTCCACTGCCCCCAACCCCCTGCCGCAAAAGAGAGAGGAGAGGAGAAAGAAGCAAGCAAGGCAAAACAGCAAGAGAAGAGAAGAGGAAGAGAAGAGAAGAGAGGAGGAAGAGAAGAGAAGAGAGGAGGAAGAGAAGAGAAGAGGAAGAGAAGAGGAAGAGGAAGAGGAAGAGGAAGAGGAAGAGGAAGAGGAAGAGGAAGAGGAAGAGGAAGAGAAGAGAAGAGAAGAGAAGAGAAGAGAAGAGAAGAGAAGAGAAGAGAAGAGAAGAGAAGAGAAGAGAAGAGAAGAGAAGAGAAGAGAAGAGAAGAGAAGAGAAGAGAAGAGAAGAGAAGAGAAGAGAAGAGAAGAGAAGAGAAGAGAATTGAATTGAATTGTTGTGGTACAGCTCCTCTTATTCCAGATATTTACCCAATGAATTTGTTTAGAGTAATCTTTTGTTTTCCTTTTTGCACCCAATAGTGATTTATTTATATTTTTTCACTTTTCTGCTCAACATCTGCACCTAAATTTTAAAGGCATAGCCTAAAAACACCACAGACTGTGAGGGTGACAGAACACTGAAACAGGCTGCTCAGGGTAGTGAATATCTCTTTCTCTGGAGATATTAAAAATCTGCCTGGATGTGCTCCTGTATGATCTGCTGTAAGTGACCCTACTCTGGCAGGGGTGTTGGAGTAGATGATCTTTCAAGGTCCCTTACAACCTCTAATATTCTGTGATTCTGTGATACTTCCTTGCCTGTCTAAAAGAACTTGGATGTTACAAAATATTTAACTAAATAATTTTTGTCTTCCCTGAGGGTCTTTTGAGGTCTAACATATTCAAGTAAGTTTTCATTTATTTATTTTTGCCAAAACATGCTACTGACTAATGCCAATATATCCTCACAAGGCCAATGGCTTCCTTCTGAATAGCTAGAAAAATACTGAACAGAATATGGCTATGTTGTAAACTCTCCTGACATGTATCTCTTAGCCTCTGGTCTTTTCCTAAACACCTCCAGTGACGGTGATTCCACCACCTCCCTCGGCAGCCCATTCCCATGGCCAATCACTATTTCTATGAAGAATTTCTTCCCAACATCCAGCCTAAACCTCCCCTGGCACAGCTTGAGACTGTGTCCTCTTGTTCTGGTGCTGGTTGCCTAGGAGAAGAGACCAACCCCCACCTGGCTACAACCTCCCTTCAGGGAGTTGTAGACAGCAATTCCTCTTCTCCAAGCTAAGCAACCCCAGTTCCCTCAGCCTCTGTTCACAGGGCTTGTGCTCCAAACTCCTCACCACCTTTGGTGTCCTTCTCTGGACGCATTCCAGCAACTCAACATCTTTCTTAAACTGGGGGGCCCAGAACTAGACACAGTACTCAAGGTGTGGCCTAACCAGTGCTGAGTCCAGGGGCGCAATGACCTCCCTGCTTCTGCTGGCCAAACTGTTCCTGATACAGGCCAGGATGCCATTGACCTTCTTGGCCACCTGGGTAAGTGGTGGCTCATCGACCAGTACCCCCCAGGTCCCTTTCTGCCTGGCCGCTCTCCAGCCATTCTGACCCCAGCTGCTCATATTTTTAAGCAATGATTTCTGCACAGACATAGAGTGTTCTGTGTACTACATCTTTCTGAAGAGATCTGGACCGCTAACATTAATAATATGACAAACCACCTCCATCATTATTCTGGATGCTGAAATTCAGTAAACATTGCTACAATATCCTAACCACTAAAAGCCACAGCACTTTCAAGGACAGTGTTTAGCAGACACTGAATGATGCTGGACACAAATCTGGAGGGTAATTCCCTCAGTCAATGTAGATAGAATAGAATATTAGAATACTCTTTTCTTCCTCCTTCATAGATATTTATTCTCTTGGGTGCAAATTGAATCTCAGGGAACATCCGCAGCTATGTTTATTACAGAGTTTGTGTAACCCTTTGCAAATTTCTGAAAGAGTGAAAAAGTCTAAAATATTTCAGTATTGAAGCTTCTTAGAAAACTATTTTTTTTTCTTGTATTAAGAGCTAATGCAAATGCTAAGCTATTTGTTGACACTTTGAAAGATGCCCTTTTCCAACAAAAACTATCTCTAAAGTAACAAAATCCAAAGCAGAAATTAAATGTGAATTTTAATCTCTTTATGCTAAAGTATTACATCCAAAATCTCTGTTTTCATGCTATGTTTGGGGTGCTTTTTCACCTTTTAATGAGTGAGTAGTATAGGCAATATCAATGGCAACCTGTCAACATGTACACAAGGACGCATCTCTGCATGATACAAAAAAAACAGAAAGTATTAAGAGGAAGAGGTGATGAGTATCATTGTTAGTGGTAGGCATATTGCTGTACTGTACTCTACAGAGAGTACATATGCAGAGATTATTTGTGATCTGAGCAGAATTGTGCATGACTTTGAAATGGCTCGCATATCACAAATCTTCTATGTGTAATCGTTGGGAAACTGAGTTTCAGGGCAGTAAACAGGAATCCAAGCTCTTGATAAAATGTTCAGTGTCAAAAGTCCTGCAAGAAGATTTCAAATTAGGAGTTCCTTTTTTTACAAGCTATAGAAGCCTCCCAAAATATCAAAGAAGTAGTCTGTGTAAAAATAAAAAAAGGAGATAAGCTTACTATAGTGACCTTATTTGTGCTGTGGAGGAAGAGGACACAAATACATATGCAAATAGGGTCATTATGCATAGCAGTTTTCCATTTTATCACAACAAATATGAAAGAAATGCAGATAGTTATCTTCTAAGGAAAAAGGGCAGAACTGTATCTTTTGAAGTGCTGAAAACTGAATAGGATAAAACACTCAGATTTGTTTTTAAAAGTATTATGGCATTCTGGTTGAACTGTGCAATCTCCTTGAATTTGATTTTCTTCACCCTAACGCAGTCATCAGTGCTATGTTGGTAAAAAATTCAACATAAAAGATAATTTTCAAAATGCCTTCATATTTATAATTTAGATATAAATGTGCTGGCCATATTATACAAATTCAGTCTGTTCTTTACAAAATGTGCCTTACCTTGTGTTCTGCTCTAGCTCTTTATGAGTTCAGTTAGAACATAATAAAACTAGAATAGCACATAATGTATATTATTTTAAATAGTTAACTAAGCATTTGCTTTCTTAGCACCAAAATATTACTAAAATAAGAATCAGAGAGATTCTATTTTTCTTGTCCTTATTTAGAAATCCATACTATCCACATACTCACAAATTAATTCTTTCTGCCATTTTGATGTTCATTCAAAGTCCATTTAAGACTTCAGAATACCTGAAATACTCAATCTTCTGTAGTCACAGAACCACGTACAATTCCACAGTCTTCTGAGATTTTACAAAATGGCTATTTTGGCATTGTTTTCCTATTAAATGTTGGCTGTGTCAAATATGTTCTCCTGACCATCTGCAGAAAGTGTTCATTCTGTGAACTGGGAATATACTTCATAAATTTACTCTCAAGAAATCCATTAATTAGGAGTTTTCATAGCTTAATTATTTAAGACAAAAGTTTCATTTTGTAGGGTGCATATTTTAAAATGTAATTGGATTTACTCTGGTATATACTCATTGACAGGATAGAAACTGGAACAGATTTTAATACAGGAGGATTGATTCTGTCGCAATAGATATAAATGAAAATATCAATTCTTATAGTAGTCTTCTCTAGGGTCTGATTTTTTTGCAGTTGTTTGTGTTCTCCCTCTTTTATGTTAAGCAAATTATAATACTTGGGTTTAGTATTTCAAGAATATCATTGCATCTTCCTTATGCTACCTTAAACTTTGCTATAAATTATCACTACTATTCTTCATATGAGATTTTATCACCTATAGGGAAACTGCTGATTTTAGAGATTAAGGTCCAGAGAAAAACCCTTGTTCTTTACTTCTGATTTCACTAAAAAAACTTAAGTGAAAGTGACAGAGAAGGAAAAAAAAACAAAACCAAATGCTTGTCACTGAAGGCTATAAAACTGATAGTAAATTGTCATTTCATATGAGAGAAATTAATATTAGACTGTCTTTAAAAATTAAATTGCCTCCACATAACATTATGTTATTCACTAACATAGTTTCCAAATCTCATTCCCTTTATGGAGAGTTATTTCAATTTTCAGGTAAAAGTGTAGTTACACTAAAATGCCTCAGCAGAAAAAAAAAGGAGAGAGAGAAAAACGGAGTACGACATGCACTCATATTCTTGAAAACTATGCTGTGCCACCTGGTATGCACTCATCTCACATTTTGTACTGGAATAATGGAGACTTTTGTAATCTAATTGCATGTTAAGATAAATATGATTCTTTTGGTTTGTGCTAGCTATGCCTTGATCAGGCAAAGAAAGACTATTACCCATAATTTCTGTTCCCAAGAGACTTTAAACTGAAGATAGGTGCAGGAAAGCTTTGCATATGCTAAGTAGCCTGAGACACTTGACAAAGGTAACATTCTCAGAACCTGTCTCTTAAACACCAGCACATTCCAAGGTTTATGACTCATGAAAAAACCCTCTTGAGAACCATCTTCTTTCAAAAGTAACAAAAAAAGGATACTTTTTGTATCTTTTGTACACAAAGTTGGAACATGTCATAGAAATGATAATGCTTGAAGAAACTAAAACCTATTACAGAAAGTGACTCCAAGCCTCAAATCCTAGGTCTTCCTTCCTTTAGTCATTGATGACCCAGAAATTCCACCTAGAATGCATTGGGGTTTGGATTGGTTTGACTTTTTTTTGTTGTTATTGTTTGTTTTGGTTTTGATTTCTTTTCTCCCCCTTCTAATACTTGCAAAAATAAAGCTGTAAAATTATTTTCCTGGGAATAGAAAAATAGAGAAAACAACCACTCCAGGAAGAATGGTTATGTTGTCATGGCAACAGATAGGGAGGGATTTCAGAAAAACCCTATGCAAGACGTTCCCACTGAAATTCCTCTTGATGTCAATAACACAGTGAATTGAAGCCTGGAAATTATCGTGAAGCAGGTCAATAAAACAACAACTAAAAGACATTTAAAAAAACAGAATTAAAAGGTCTGTGTCTCCATTTAATTGTTCTTGTTAATTCCTATTTACATGTAGGTTGACTTAGTTACTTTATGTAATTCCATAATTTTGCTCAACCTTTAATAACTTTGGGATGACAGTCTATTATTAAAACTTCTGCTGAATACTTGGGCATATTGTACAACTGGCTGCTTTAAAATCCTTAATTAGGAATAGAAGCAATATATGAATGAAATATTTTTCTGCCAATTTGAAATAGTGAGGGAATGAAAAAATATTTCTGCATAAAACTCTAAAATGGCTTCTGGTGTGACTTTATACTGAAGTTGGATTTTGGAAGAGAATAATAAAAGAATAAACTTTGTTGACTTAATTTCCGTGGATAATTCAGTGGTACTGACACCAGAAGCTCACCAAGCAAGATCTTGTCCCAGCAATTCTCTATAAATAATTTATAAAGCTATACTTAGCAGTTTGGCTTTTTAAAAATGATCCTTCAACAGAAGTTGAATTGCATCATTAAACAAAATCATTGAGAGTTGTAGGGTGCTTTTTAAGCACAGAGTTTTTGGAGAATGCAGAATAAAGTAGTTAATCTGCAAAACCCTCTTAAATCATTGCGTTAGAAAGGTCATGAGCACATAAGTAAGATTTAAACATGCATTTCTAATACTTATAAGAATTACTGTTCTACAACAGCCTATGTATGGCATCCTTGCAAGAAAATTACTTTCTGGATAGGCAGACATCAAAGACAACCATTAACGAGAGGTCCAATCTGGTTTTACAATCAAAATTTAACCTCACCAGCAGAGGCAACCCTTCATTTATAAGAAAAAGTGTTGCAGTACAAGATTTGATTATGTTCAACAGCATACAGTCCTCACAGTAACTAGTAAAACAAAAGCCATAGTTCACAGAAAAGAAAAATAAATGCAAAAAGAGAAAGAATATGTAGTCCAGCAAGGCAGGACAGTGAGTTTTAAAAGCAAATCAACACCCAGAAGTCCAGCCAAGACTAGCTGTTCTCAAAGCTGCTGTAGATAGATAGAATGCATTAGAAATGCACTTGGCAAAGGCTGATAGTATTTCAATTAATGGAGAACACTCATGGGCCATTTATTGTTCGTAATAATTAGGAAAGCTAATTGATCCAGCATAGGTGCATGTAATTGAGAGATATGCCTAAGACTGGGTATTCACATTTAATTTATTCTGAGATTTTCAGATACAGTGAAAATTTTGTTCACAGAAGTTTCTAAAAGCAAATGGGTAATGATATTTAAACCACCCTCACTAGCAAAAGAAGAGAAAGAACAGTTTGACTAGGAAGAAGTGATGTAGCAAGATCAGTGGTACAATGCCCTGCAAGCGGGAGATACTCTTATTTGTTGCAGTAATTCACACTTAAGCTAGTTTAACTATAAAAATTATACAGTGGAAGCTTGAAGATTAAGCTAAGTACCTTTGCAATATAAAGGAGACTGGGACAGCATTACATAATACACTGTTTGCAATTTTAGAATGATGTTCTAATTAAAAAAGCTCAGTGATTTAGAATAAATTTTGGATATTAAAATACATACATTCTCCAGTGATTTTTTTTTTTCAACTTTGAGGTTTTTATTTTTCTATGAGTTTCAAAATCTTATTTTTTAAAATAAATATTAGAGAGTCTCAAAATTAGTGATCTGATTTCAAAAAGCCATGCCATAACATTCCCAGTTCTGTACCCTTTGATCTTATTGTGGGGTACTTCCATTTATGTTCTTAAATAACACTGGTAGTTCTTTACACATACCATCTAGGCTTATGAAGCCTTTATCTTTCAGAGGCAGGATGAATGTCTAGTGCTCTTAAACAATAACTAAACAAACTAATTAATGGTACATTGCAGAGCTCAATTTTTATGTGTTTTGCCAGGTGTTAGTCTTACAACAAAAGCTGTGGGCTCAGAAGTGGTAAAACAGGAACTTCAAAATGCATGCACAAAAATCAGCATATTCAGCTAAGCATAGCCAGTGCTTAAATTAGGCAATTAAAAAATGTCCCAGAGGTGTACAGATTAAGCCCTGACAGTCTTGAGGGGTTTGGCTCAGATTCCCAGCATTAGTTAAGACTCATTTCAATTAGGAACAATTCAACAAAGGCATCTAAATCCCTTAAGGTTCTGAAGTATCAAATTTTCTGAATGATATCTTTCATGTAAGACCTTAAATGTAAGTACTCAAGTCCTGCAGTGAAAACTGTTCAGCTCCTACCTGTCTACATGAAAAATTGACTGAATGCTTACACACAAAGACTCCAGAACTTAATGTTTATGTGCAAATAATCAGAGTAATAGAAAAGGAAAAGAAAACTAGAATGAAACATGACTCTTCAACACACTGAGGTCTAATACTTGAAGCAGTAATGGACAGCCTCTTTCATGTGGTCCAAAATTCTATTTTGTCTCCTGGGAAATAATTGTATAAATTACATTTACATCTCCCTGGAAGGAGGATTTGTGTTCTAGGAATTACCAGTTCTTACAGGATGTTGCCTGCTCACAATAAAGCGATCTGAAAAAAAGACAATTCTTTACAGCACTGTAGAACAAATGTAGTAATAAAGACATGCAACATCCCCAGACACAATTCTTAGTGTAACTCCAGAGAAGCCACCTAAAGCTATGAGATGTTTAGCTATAACACAGAGAAAGCTGTTTATTTTTCTCTCACTTCCTAAGTTTTCCTAAAAATCCAGAAGGCTTCCTGGTAATTTGCTCTAGCTGTCACATTTTCAAAGGAAACATACTCACTTTCTGTTCATTTTCCCAGAATTTCATTATTTACTTTCTTTATGAGAACATTTTGGGCAACACACACCATTTTACACTGTTCTTGGAGGATTTTGAAAGTAACTCAAGATCTCCCAGTCTTTTCTCCAAATTTTCTCTGTTGCCTAGGTCGAGGCAGCTCTCTGCTGAGAATGTCATGCCTTAAGCAGGTCCCAGCCTGTCACTATAGATATTTTTTGGATCCTCTTCTGTAACACCAGCCTCTTAACCGAATTAGAATGCAAAAAGTTTAGCTAAGACATATCTTTTTGTGTGCTGCATCTATAACTGCTGGAGTAAACTTAGCTTTTCTAAGTTCCTGTAACTTGGTTGTACTCTTTTTTTGTTCTCATACATACCTTGCTTTTGTCAGAAATTTAAGAAGATAAATCATAGGGGAACCAGTAAAATCTCCCTTATGGTAGCTGAACCAGGCTTGAACCAGAAAAATTAGATTTATATCAAAGGTTTACATTCTTCATTGGAAGTGCTGTTAAACATCACAGTATCACAGTATATTAGAGTTTGGAAGGGACCTCCAGAGATCATCGGGCCAAAGCAGGATCACTTAGGGTAGTCTGCACAGGAATGTATCCCAGGTGGGTTTTGAAAGTCTCCAGAGTAAGAGACTCCACAATCTCTCTGGGCAGCCTGTTCCAGTGCTCCATCACCCTCACTGTCAAGAAGTTCCTCCTCATGTTGTCCTTATCCCTAACCTTTTAAAACTCTCCCTCTAATTGCTATATATATTTTGTTAAAAATTTACCTCTCTTACTTCCAAACCAATTCCTAACTATTTCTTTCATGAATTTACCTCTCCTTTCTGCTATTTGATTTATTTGTTTTACATTATCTCACCAGGAAAGGGGAAAGGAAGGGGGGAGAAATGTCTGTCTGTTACCATTTGGGCTTTTAAAATCCGTGTAAAGCTCAAAACAGCACATGTAGTTGCAGCATCTGGGAAGGTATCAGACAGAGGAGCAGGTTGTGAGTACTGTCCTTGAAGGGTCAAACCTAAAAACATGCCCCAGCCCAGACAAGAAGCTAAGCACCTGTGAAGGTGCAAACCTGGACAGTTCCTGGGGTCCAGGCGGTCCAGGCATATGTATGGCATGTGTGATTAACATTGTAAGCACCTGTGCACGTGCAAACCTGGACACTTTCTGGGCTCTAGATAACCACATGTAATTACAGCTGTGAACTGTGTATGCTCCTGGCCATGTTTGGATATTCCCCATCATAGAGATCCAGTTATCAGAGTTCTGTGTTACCAAAGGGCATTAATTGTCTTGGGACAGTGTTTAAAGCAGCCGAGAAGTCAGGCAACTTGCCTTGTTCTCACAAAGCAAGCAACAAGAGCCAAATGCTGCTCAAGTAGCAGCTGATGAACCTGCTATAGCAGACCAACAACTTCACCCAGGCCTTGCACCTGGACCAAGACAGAAAGGGAAAAAAACTCCAAAAGAGTTGAATCCCAGAAGAGGCTACAGCCCGGTGACAGAGTGCACAAGGCAGAGGCCCCCTAACCCTCTCCAAGGCAAGGACTGCCTAAATTATAGCAACAGCATCTGGGAACATACCAGACAGAGGAGCAAGTCTTCAGTACCCAGATAATCTGCCACAGAATTCCATTTGTGGGAAAACCACATATAACAGCACCTGTACTTCCAATTGAATTACTGTACTGGGGTTTCTAGATCTGTGTTTAAATAATTTAATTGTCTTTATATGTGGAAATACCCCCAATCAAATAGAACCTGCACATATACCTTGTAAATAAGTTACAGCAGTGTCTGATGATACCACCACCCAAGATATAAAATCATCAAATATAATAAAAATATACATTTTATTACAGTACCTGGCTAATCTGCTACAGAATCCTATTTAGGGGGAACCACAGATCTCAGCACCTTTATTTCCTGTTTAAATTGCTGTATTGGAAATTCCCAAATTTGTGCTCAAATCATTTAACTGTTTTCATATGTGGAATGTAATACCCACAACCCCAGAATCTGTAAATACAATTTGTGAATGAGTTATGGCAGTGTCTGAAGATCCCTCCACCGAAAATATTAAATAATACAATATATAAATATACATATTTTTTATTACAACCATTTAACAACTAAAACATCAATCCTAATATTATCCTACACAGAAGTATTCCAGCTATTAGGTAGAAAATTATTATTATAGAATAAACCAGGTTGGAAGAGACCTTCAAGACCCTTCAACCAATCCAACCCACCTAAACAACTAACCCATGGCACCAAGCACCCCATCAAGTCTCCTCCTGAAAACCTCCAATGACGGCGACTCCACCACCTCCCCAGGCAGCCCATTCCAATGGGCAATCACTCTCTCTGTACAGAACTTTATTAACTTTATTATATCTGTGTAGAACTTATTAACTTTATTCCAGCTGAAATCAGGACAACACAAAAACATCCGCTGCTGGGAGAAGCAAGCTGTTGATGCACATCTCAAACAAATCTTCACTCCTTTTGCAACGTCCCATAGCCCATGAAGACAGGTTTCATAGTTTCATAGTTTCATGGTTTCATAGTTTCATTCAGGGTTGGAAGGGACCACAAGGATCATCTAGTTCCAACCCCCCTGCCATGGGCAGGGACACCCCACACTAGATCAGGCTGGACAGAGCCTCATCCAGCCTGCTCTTAAACACCCCCAGGGACGGGGCCTCGACCACCTCCCTGGACAACCCATTCCAGGGTTTCACCACTCTCATGGTGAAGAACCTCCTCCTCACATCCAGCCTGAATCTCCCCACCTCCAGCTTCATTCCATTCCCCCTAGTCCTATCACTACCTGATATCCTGAGAAGTCCTTCCCCTGCCTTCCTGTAGGCCCCCTTCAGATACTGGAAGGCGACAATTAGGTCACCTCGGAGCCTTCTCTTCTGCAGACTGTACAGCCCCAACTCCTTCAGTCTGTCCTCATAGGAGAGGTGCTCCAGCCCTCTGATCATCCTCGTGGCCCTTCTCTGGACACGTTCCAGCACCTCCACATCCCTCTTGTAATAGGGGCTCCAGAACTGGACACAGTACTCCAGGTGGGGTCTCACCAGGGCTGAGTAGAGGGGGAGGATCACCTCCCTCGACCTGCTAGCCACACTTCTCCTGATGCAGCCCAGGATCTGATTGGCTTTGCAGGCTGCAAGTGCACACTGAGAGCTCATGTTGAGCTTTTTGTCCACCAGCACCCCCAAGTCTCTCTCCTCAGGGCTATCCTCCAGCCAGTCACTGCCCAGCCTGGATTTGTGCCTGGGATTGCCTCGACCCAGATGCAGGACCCTGCACTTGCTCTTATTGAACTTCATGAGGTTGGCCTGTGCCCACCTCTCCAGCCTGTCAAGGTCCCTCTGGATGGCCTCCCTTCCCTCCAGCGTGTCTGCTGCACCACACAGCTTGGTGTCATCAGCAAACTTGCTGAGGGTGCACTCAATGCCACTGTCCATGTCCCCCACAAAGATGTTGAATAAGATAGGTCCCAGGACTGATCCCTGAGGGACTCCACTTGTCACTGGCCTCCACTGGGACATGGAGCCATTGACAGCCACTCTTTGGGTGCGGCCATCAAGCCAGTTCCTTATCCATCTAGTGGTCCACCAATCAAACCCATGTGTCACCAGTTTGGAGACCAGGATGTGGTGCGGGACAGTGTCGAAGGCTTTGCTCAGGTCCAGGTAAACGACATCAGTTGCTCGCCCCTCATCTATTAATTTTGTCACCTGCTCATAGAAGGCCACCAGGTTGGTCAGGCAGGATTTGCCCTTGGCAAAGCCATGCTGACTGTTCCCAATCACCTCTTCACTATTCTTTTGAGCGAGTAGTGACTCCAGGAGGATCTGTTCCATGATCTTTCCAGGCACAGAGGTGGGACTGACTGGCCTGTAGTTCCCTGGTTCCTCCTTCTTGCCCTTTTTGAAGATGGGGGCAATGTTTCCCCTTTTCCAGTCTGTGGGGACTTCACCAGACTGCCAGGACTTTTGAAATATAATAGAGAGGGGTTTAGCAACCTCATCTGCCAGTTCTCTCAGCACCTGTGGGTGTAACCCGTCGGGTCCCATGGACTTGAACACTTTCAGGTTCTTCAGATGATCACGAACCTGATCTGCACTTACAATGGGCAGTTCTTCCTCCCTGTCCCTGGCTTTGACTTCCATAACATCAGGAGTGTGGCTAGAGGCCCTTGCAGTGAAGACTGAGGTAAAGAAGTTATTAAGTACCTCAGCCTTTTCCTCATCACAGGTGACCATGTCACCATTTTCTTTTCTGAGGGGGCCCACACCTTCCCTAGTCTTCTTCTTCCCATTAATATACCTGTAAAAGTTCTTAGTATTCCCTTTAATCTCCCTGGCTAGATTCAACTCAAACTCTGCTTTGGCTTTCCTGACCAGGACTCTTGCTGCTCGGGCAGCTTCCTTGTATTCCCCCTGTTCTACCTGTCCTTCCCTCCACTTCCTGTAGAGTTTCCTTTTAAGTAATAGTGTGTCCAGTAGCTCCTTGCCCATCCAGGCAGGCCTCCTAGCATTCTTACCTGCTTTTCTCTTTGTTGGTACACAGAGCTCCTGGACACAGAGGAGGTGGTCCTTGAATACTGACCAGCTGTCCTGGGTCCCTCTTCCCTCCAGGGCTTTGTCCCATGACACTTTGGCTAGCAGATCCCTGAAGCGATCAAAATCTGCATGCCTAAAGTCTAGGGTCGTGAGCTTGGAATACTTCCTCCTGATTGCCCTGAGGATGTTAAATTCAACTGCTTCATGGTCACTGCAGCCAAGGCCGTCTATGAGCCTCACATTGCTTACCAGCCTTTCCCTGTTGGTGAGAACAAGGTCCAGCATAGCACCATTTCTTGTTGGTTCCTCCACCATTTGGAGGAGGAAGTTGTCTTCTATGCAGTCCAGGAACATCCTGGATTGCTGGTGCCTTGCTGTGTTGTCCCTCCAGCAGATGTCCGGGTGGTTGAAATCACCCATGAGGACCAGGGCTTGTGACCTGGAAGCTGCTTCTATTTGCCTATGGAGGGCCTCATCTGCTTGGATCTGCTGGTCAGGTGGCCTGTAGGAGACCCCCACAGTAATATCTTCTTCCCCTGTCCTGCCTTTAATTTTGACCCATACACTCTCAACTAGCTTATCATCCCTCCCCAGTTGGAGCTCCACTGATTCCAACTGGCTATTGACATAGAGGGCAACACCTCCTCCTCTCCTTCCCTGCCTATCCTTCCTAAAGAGTTTATACCCATCTATGCCTACATCCCAGTCATGGGATTCATCCCACCAAGTTTCAGTAACAGCCACTATGTCGTGGCATCCCAGCAGCACAGTGGCACTTCATATCACAATACATAAAAATATCAAACAAAAAGTAATTCTCCAAAGTAGTTCACATAGAAGTTCCTTTAAAATAAGAGATACATTGTGGGTCAAATATTAATGTGGAAGGCAAGTTTCCAAGGGCTACCAGGATGTGAAAGGTTTTAGTAGAATTTTTCTTGATTGAGCTACTCTATTGACGCATGCAAGTGTCTTTCTAGCTGTTAATCTGTTCATCTCCTTTTGTTATTACTGAGAACCTTTTCCTGCTTAAAGGACAACTATTCTGAATGTTCTGAAATGTGCATGTTTACTCAGATTCTTTTAAATTTTTCCATCACGTGGTTTAGCAGCAAGAAAGAGTGAGCAATCCAGATTTGAAGCTACTGAGGTAAAATTCCTTATGATCTAGTTCTCTGAATAAATTGATTTCAGCTCTCAGATTCTCCTAATGATTGTCTAACGCATGCACTAGGTTCAAAGGAGCTCATATGGTAGATGATCTCAGATACTTAGAGTTCAATTCTCATGAACATGCTACTTATCCTCCCTCAACAATCGCAGTATTGCAGTAATTTCTATAATAGCTAGACTTTGGAGATTGGTACATGTCAAACAGCCATACTCGAGATTGATTGCTGTGTATTTGAGAGGATATTTTTCAGAGAATTGCTGGAAATTCAGTTTTCTGTCTTTTAGGCAGTGTAATAGATTCCTTGTTGCCACCATAAATCTTTAATTCAAGTAGTGGCCTTGACAGGCTCTGACCTTCACATCTGCTATGGCTATGAGATTCATCTAACCAGTGTTTAAAGCTTGCAGTCTTGGCATAGAATAATGTTTGTGTAGGGAATTAGACCTTTTGAACTAGGTAGCTGGTCACTGCTTAGGTCTTAGACAAGACAGGGGTCTTTAAAATGGCATCTTCAAATGGCTCAGGTGAGATTTCCAAAATCTCCATTCTGCTTCATGGTTATCCATAGTTGGTCTATGGTCCAGTGAATGATCTATTGATATATGTTATTTTAAACTATACAAAAATATCTTGTCATTGGATCCTCATAGGATTCTATGAGCTGAATGAGCAGACGGTGAGTTGGAATGAAAACTAGCTGAACAGCTGGGCCCACAGGGTGGTGATCAGATGTATGACGTCTAGTAAATGGTCAGTTACTAGCGGTGTACCACAGAGATCAATAATCAGTCCAGTCTTGTTCATCATCTTCCTTAGTGATTTGGATGGTGAGGCAGAGTTTGCTGATGACACCAGGTGAATGTGTGCCTGATATATCAGAAGGTCATGATGCCAGAGGTATCTTTTGTACTGGGAAACCTAGAACTGGATGTGGCACTCTAGATGTGTGGCATCATCAGTGATGAGTAGACAGGAAAGATTGCCTCCCTCAGCCTGCTGACAATACTTTGTTCAGAGCAAAGGCGCATTGCTGCCTCCTGTTCAACTTAGTGTCCACCAGGACCCGCAGGTCCTTTTCTACAAAGCTGCTTTCCACTTGAGTGGCTCCTAGCATATATTGGTGCATGGGGCTGTTCTACTTCAGATGGAGGAAGCAATATGTTTCTAAAGTGTTATGAAAAGCAAAATTTAGCTTATGGTGAAAATTATTAAATCTTGGGGACTTTATAGTTAGAATTCTGATTTAACAATCCGTATATGGGTTTTCAACTTACAGCACATAGGACTGTATTCTCTCAAAGGGAAAGCTAACAGACATATTTAAGTATTCAATACTATTTTCCAGGGGGGGAAATGTTTTCTGACAGAGGTCAGAATAGGGTGATTTAATAGTTTTGGGGGAGGGTTGTGGGTTTTCTTTTGTTTTAAGATCTATGTATTGATGATTCAAAGTTTTCTGACTGTTTGGAATGTGATGCGTGGATCCTTGCATGCACAAAGTCACACAGAAGGCATTTAGGGTTGAGCTTTGATTTATTTTATGCAGTGGCAAATTGTCAATAATATTAGGCCACACTTTGAGTACTGTGTCCAGTTCTGGTTCCCCTCAGTTTAGGAAAGATGTTGTCTTGCTGGAACATGTCCAGAGGAGGGCAACAAAGCTGGGGAGGGGTTTGAAGCACAAGCCCTATGAGAAGAGGCTGAGGGAGCTGGGGTTGTTTAGCCTGGAGAAGAGGGGGCTCAGGGGAGACCTTATTGCTGTCTACAACTCCCTGAAGGGAGGTTGTAGCCAGGCAGGGGGCTGGTGTCTTCTCCCAGGCAACCAGCACCAGAACAAGAGGACACAGTCTCAAGCTGTGCCAGGGGAGGTTAAGGCTTCATAGGGAAGGTTAATTCTTCATAAGGCTTCGTAGGGAGGTTAATTCTTCATAGAGAGAGAGTGATTGGCCATTGGAATGGGCTGCCCGGGTAGGTGGTGGAGTCTCCATCACTGGAGGTGCTTAGGAGGAGACTTGATGGGGTGTTTGGTGCCATGGTTTAGTTGATTAGATGCTGTTGGTTGATGGATTGGACATGATGACCTCGAAGGTCTCTTCCAACCTGGTCTGGTCTATTCTAGTCTAGTCTGGTCTAGTCTAGTCTAGTCTAATCTAGTCTATTAATGATTTTCAGATTGAAATGAAGTGGATTAAAATTATTTTATCTATATAAATATTAACTGTAATATGAAACCTTGAATATCTGAGTCTAGTTAAGAGGTGTCCCTGCCCATGCTGATGAGGTTGGAGCAGATGATCTCTAAGGTCCATTCCAACCTAAGCCATCCCATGACTCTATGATTTCCATCAGAAAATGGAATATGTATCAACAGATAGATGTTTCAGAAATTGACAGTGCCTTGACCTTTGGAGCATAAATAAAATTTGAGTGTTTACTAACAATGGAAAGCTAGCAAAATAAATAAATAAAATAAACATTTTTAAGGTGAGATTTCCTATAAAATTCCCTCTTTTATTTATTTCCATCTTCCTTGTAGTGGATGAAAACATTGAAAAAGAGATAACTGCAATTTTACTAAATGCCAAAAATGATGTAAGTTACCTCTCCAAACTGTGGTTTAGAATGTGTTTGAGTAGTATTTAGAGATAATCCAGTAGTGCTAAAATAATTACAATATGGAAAAAAAAAATATTTCAAGTGCTATCATTTCTTCCAGTTTGTTTAAGATATTTTATACACATTCAGAGAAATATTTTTTGTAGTCCTGGTCAACAATGTTAGGCCATGGAATATTATGTAATGTATCTCTATCAAAATGTGTTGTGCAGCGTATTAATACAGACAACGATCTGTAATAAATAAGAAACATAGGAAAAAATAATGAAATTTTCAAATATCCCTTTTCATAGCAGGCATTCAGATTTCAAGGTGCTAACATAAATATCTGTGCTGTAAAATAAATAACAGTGTCTCTATGATATGTGTATATTCAAAGCAATCTTCAAGCTTTCACCTTCTAAGACCTTAATGCATGATTTACAGTAACCCTTATCATGTACCATGAAAAGCTTGTCTTCTTCTGCCATTTCTCTCATTTCAAGTAAACTTCACTAAGAGATACCTTTGTCCCATCATCTAGCTTATTTTTCCTTGCACTATTATTATACATTTTTACAACACCAACAACAAGACTAGCACATAATACATTAAATGTGATTGATACACGAGAGATTTGTATTTTAAAATACTAAGTAGATATAGAAGAGAACAAATTATATCAGGGAAGGATTAGAGCGAAAAGAACAACATTTAAATGAAACTGAAATTGAACAAAGCTACAAGTACAACATTTTATTGATGAGTTTTCCATTTAATTTTCAATAATATTTAAATTAATGTATTTACATTAAGTATTTGTATGAAGTATAATTTCACTGCCTTGCATGGGATTCATCTCACTTATCTTGAAACATGATAATTGAGGTGTCTAACAGCCACTTACTGTAGGCACCTCCAATGTAGTCACTTCCTAAAAATGATTAATCTGACCTATCATGCATGTCTAATTAAGCATGAGAAGAATCTTCCTCTGGGGATGTCTGTATTTTTCTCCAAGGGGAGTCTTGGCTATTTAGCTCACATGCCAACATTTATCCTTGAGGTACTTAAAGACGGGATAATAAATTCCAGCAGAGTGCATTCTGCATATATGATGTGTGAACAGGAACTCATATGCCTTTTTTTCCCCAGCAACATTTTTCAACAGGTACTGCCCATGTTCTTACAACCTGTCCCTTCATAACTATTATATTTCTCTTGGTCTCCTTATTTAATTTTGTATAAATTTTTACCACAGTCTCAAAATATTTCATCACTTGGTATTTATATCAAGAAACTATTTCTGGACATGTAGTCTGTAAGGTTTTGTTCACTTCACTTGTGAAATTATCCTCATCAACTTTTTAGTTACATTTATGGGTTTTTTTGTAGTTTGGAGTTTTTTGTGGGGTTGGGTTCATTCCCCCTTTTATTTAATCTCCTGACTTGATGATCTTGGAGGTATCTTCCAACCTGACTGATTCTGTGATTCTGTGGCATTTCAATAGCCAAAACTATTGCAGTGTTTTCTACAGTTCTTATGCTGGATATGGCATGCTTTTCCTCTATGTGCAGCCTAAACTTGGCAGTCTTTTTGTCCCTTCCTGTTACATTTCAAGCTCAATATCTAATTTACTGTCTACTATCTATCATCCCTACATCTACTTTCAACATTGCAGCTTTCCAAGTTTCTCCCTCCCTTTGAACTTCATTTAAGAACATATTTTACAAGCTGTACTAGCTTAGAGCTATTCTAAACCACATTTAATTAATTCTCAGATGTTTCTAACTTCCCTGTGTGATTCATATCTATTATCTAGTTTCTCTCACTCTTACAATCCCTAATGTGTGACCATATACATTTGAAATCAGCAGGTAGATTTAAGCAGAAACATAAAAATGTCTTTGATGATATATTGGTGTTGCCATAAATATAATGCACCATACTGCAAGCTCACAGAATCACACAATGTTAGGGTTTAGAAGGAACCTTGAAAGACCATCCATTCCAAGTCCCCTGCCAGAGCAGGATCACTTAGAGCAGATCACACAGGAACACCTCCAGGTGGGGATTGAATATCTCTAGAAAAGTAGACTCCTCAACCTCCCTGAGTAGCCCATTCCAGTGTTCCATCACCCTCACAGTGAAAATGTTTTTCCTCATGTTTAAATGAAACTTCCTATGTCTCAATTTCAACCCACTGCCTCTTGTCCTGTGATTGTGCATCACCACAGTATCACAGTATCACAGTATTGCTAAGGTTGGAAGAGACCTCGAGGATCATCGAGTCCAACCTATCACCTCAGACCCCATGACTAGACCATGGCACCAAGTGCCATGTTCAGTCTCCTCTTCAACACCTCCAGGGATGGTGAATCCACCACCTCCCTGGGCAGCCCATTCCAATGACGAATGACTCTCTCGGTGAAGAACTTTCTCCTCACCTCGAGCCTAAACCTCCCCTGGCGCAGCTTGAGACTGTGTCCCCTTGTTCTGGTGCTGGTTGCCTGGGAGAAGAGACCAACCCCTTCCTGGCTACAACTACCTTTCAGGTAGTTGTAGAGGGCAATGAGGTCACCCCTGAGCCTCCTCTTCTCCAGGCTAAACAATCCCAGCTCCCTCAGCCTCTCATAGAGCTTGTGCTCAAGGCCTCTCACCAGCCTTGTTGCCCTTCTCTGGACTCGTTCCAGCAAGTCAACATCCTTCCTAAACTGAGGGGCCCAGAACTGGACACAGTACTCGAGGTGTGGCCTAACCAGTGCAGTGTACAGGGGCAGAATGACCTCCCTGCTCCTGCTGGCCACACTGTTCTTAATGCAGGCCAGGATGCCATTGGCCCTCTTGGCCACCTGGGCACACTGTTGGCTCATGTTTAGGTGGCTGTCAATCAGCACCCCCACGTCCCTCTCTGTTTGGGAGCTCTCCAGCCACTCCGACCCCAGCCTGTAGCTCTGCATGGGGTTGCCATGGCCAAAGTGCAGCACCCGGCACTTGGACTTGTTGAATGACATCCCATTGGACTCCGCCCATCTGTCCAGTCGATCGAGGTCCCTCTGCAGAGCCTTTCTACCCTCTAACTGACTAATATCTGCTCCGAACTTGGTGTCATCTGAACATTTGCTGATGACTGACTTAATCCCCTCATCCAGATCATCAATGAAGATGTTAAAGAGGATGGGGCCCAGCACTGATCCCTGGGAAGAAGGGATCAGTGGGACTGGGAAGAAGAAGGGATCAGCCTGACTGGGAAGTCAGGCTCCATCCTCTTGGCACTCACCCTTTACATATTTATGAACATTAATGACGTCACCCCTTAGTCTCTTCCAAACTAAAGAGCCCCATCTCCCTCAGTCTCTCCTCATAAAGAAGATGTTCCACCCTCTTAATCATTTTCATGGCTCTGCATTGGACTCTCTCAAGCAGTTCCCTGTCCTTCTTGAACTGAGGAGCCCAGAAGTGGACACAATGTTCCAGATGTGATATCACCAGCACAGAATAGAGGGGAAGGAGAACCTTTCTCGACCTACTGACCACACCCCTTCTAATACACCCAGGAATGGCATTGGCCTTCTTGGCCACAAGAGCATGTTCCTGGCTTATGCTCATCCTTCCATTCACTAGGCCCCCCAGGTCCTTTTCCTTTTCACTGTTCAATAGTGGTTCAGTTCTCAGCCTATACTGATACATGAGGCTGTTCTTTCCCAGATGCAAGACTCTACACTTGCCCTTGTTGAATTTCATTCAATTTCTCCCTGCCCAACTCTCCAGTCTGGCTGAATGGGAACACAGCCTTCTGGTGTGTCAGCCACTCTACCCAATTTGGTGTCATCAGCAAACTTTCTGACAGTGCACTCTGTTCCCTCATGCAGGATGTTGATGAATATATTGAACAGTACTGGTCCCAGTACTGACCCCCGAGGGACTCCACTAGATACATGCCTCCAAATAGATTCCACCCCACTGACAACTCTCTGACTTCTTTCATTCAAACAGCTCACAGTCCACCTCACTACTTGATCATCCAGACCACACTTCCTCAGTTTAGCTGCAAGGATGCTGTGGGAGACAGTATCAAACGCTTTACTGAAACCAAGATAAATCACCCTAGTCCTGCTGGCAACACTATTCCTGACACAGGCCAAGATGCCATTGGCTTTCCATGCCACCTGGGCACACTGCTGGCTCATGTTCAGCCAGTTGTCAACCAGCACTCCCAGGTGTTTCCGTGAGAGCTCAGTCCGAATTCCCACATTCCTTTGTCCCGTGGCTCTTGGCTGTGTTGTGACAATGATCTTCTCTCTGCCCAGGAAGGAACCAACCACTGTTTGCTGCTTCATACCGACCCTGCTGCCCTTCCTCCCCTTATCTGTGTGCCTCCACTTATGGCAAGTGCCATGCTCACCTGAAAAGAAAAGCCAAGTTTATTTAATCACTGCTCTACTGGAGCTGGTCTTGGTGCTGGAGCTGGTCCTAGTGCGGCTGCCTCACTGGAAGGATGGTCTTGTGCTGGCTCGCCCATAATTGTATCTCATAATTCTTGGGTTTTGCATTACAAATAGGCAACAGAGTGACTTAAAACTTTTATCAAAGTCAGTCCTGATTGGAAGGTATTACACTGGGAAGTAATTTACTAAAGACTAAGCTATATGTTATTCTTTATAGCAACATCTTAGCAGAGAAAGTAGTGAGAAAAACCACAAAATGGTAGGGTTATGAAGGGACTACCAGAGATCATTTAGTCCAAGCCCTCTTGCTAATAGAAATACACCTAGATGAGGTTACACAGGAACATATCCAAGGAGGTTTTGAAAGTCTCCAGATGCGGTGGACAAGAAGCTCAACATGAGCTCTCAATGTACACTTGCAGCCCGCAAAGCCAATCAGATCCTGGGCTGCATCAGAAGTGTGGCTAGCAGGTTGAGGGAGGTGATCCTCCCCCTCTACTCAGCCCTGGTGAGACCCCACCTGGAGTACTGTGTCCAGTTCTGGAGCCCCTATTACAAGAGGGATGTGGAGGTGCTGGAACATGTCCAGAGAAGGGCCACATGGATGATTAGAGGGCTGGAGCACCTCTCCTATGAGGACAGACTGAAGGAGTTGGGGCTGTTCAGTCTGCAGAAGAGAAGGCTCCCAGGTGACCTCATTGTGGCCTTCCAGTATCTGAAGGGGGCCTACAGGAAGGCTGGGGAAGGACTTCTCAGGATCTCAGGTAGTGATAGGACTAGGGGGAATGGAATGAAGCTGAAGGTGGGGAGATTCAGGCTAGATGTGAGGAGGAGGTTCTTCACCATGAGAGAGGTGAAGCCCTGGAATGGGTTGTCCAGGGAGGTGGTCGAGGCCCCATCCCTGGAGGTGTTTAAGAGCAGGCTGGATGAGGCTCTGTCCAGCCTGATGTAGTGTGGGGTGTCCCTGCCCATGGCAGGGGGGTTGGAACTAGCTGATCCTTGTGGTCCCTTCCAACCCTGAATGATACTATGATACTATGTAAACACTTCTGAGCAGTCTGTTCCAATGCTCTGTCACTCTCAAAGTTTTACCTTAAGTTCAAATGGAAGTCAGTTTAACTTAAGTGAGGTAAGTTTCAATAGGAGTATTTAATCCTTGATTTTATTGTTTTTTTATTCAGCTGTGATGATACTACATATATGCCATGTATCTATTTAAACTACAAATGTTAGAGGATTACTTTGCCTTTATGTGTTACCTTGAAGAAAAAAATAATCCTTATTCCTGTTGCATACAAGTAACAAAATTAATCTCTTGTGTAATTGTGCAACAAACAAAATAGCTGAAATGGTTTTATGATAAGTTATATCAAAGTACATACTGGCTTTCCAGCAATTAAAACCAAAACCAAAACAAACAAACAAAACCACAACTGAAACAACAACAACAGAAACCCAAACAAACACAAACCAGAACAAAACAAATACATAGAAAGGTTACTAAGATCAAGAAAGTAAACTAATGTTCTTCACAAGTACAAAATTCACTCATTTTCCATAATAAGAGTATGATAATGTTCCTTTTACTTCATACCTAGTTTTCATGTGTTCCTTGATCTTCAGGTGGTGTAATAGCTAAGGGCTCCATGTAAATATTATGATTGGAACAAGCTTGAAGTTTAACAAATTCCTGCTGAGATTGGGAAAATGAAAGATGTGTCTCGGAGGCAAGGATAACACTCATCTGCCATATATTGTGAAGAGTATAGAGCTTCAATGACTTCTCCAGTTTAAAAAGTGGTGGCATTGCATGAGGATAAAAGTGATTACTTTGATAATCAAATCCCCAAACATTTAAGGTTTACCATGTCAAGTATGTGGAGGCATGCAGAGTTCCTAATTTGTATTTCCAAAATGCTGTGCAGTGATAATCTCCAGAGAGAGGACAAAAATCTACATCTCCAGGATGCCCCAAAATACCTGTGTTTATTCTCTATCTTGTCAATAATGAAAAGCTAAGAACGAATGTACTATGATTGCTGGAAAATGTGTGTGTGTGTGGGGGGGGGAAAACGCACAACTGTAGCCTCTGAAATCAGAGACAAAACAGATCTATCTTTACCTTAGTAATTTCTGACTGCACATCATTGAGCTAGGATTTGCATCAGCATTTGCATTATCTAAAATTTCAATCTCCTGTGGTGGTTTGAGGTTCAGGTACCTTTAAGAAGAGCACAAAGACAAAATCCTCCAAAAAGATAGAGCCCTAAGGAATGGACCTTGTCATCCCAGGATATGATAACATGTTATTCTATTCTGATTTCTAGTATCAAACTATTTAGGGCAGTGTCTAGATGATATTGCTCTCTTCTCTCTTCTGTCCTCCTCTCCTTGAGAAGAGCTCACTCACCTCTTTATCTCATGTTTTTGGGTGGGGGAGATGGTTCTTGCTGGCAGGGGAATTTTGGAATGTGTCACAAGGCTTGCTAGGCCTGAGGTAGGGAGTGCAGGACATCTCTTCATGTTGATGAGAGTGAAAAATGCTGCTGAATATGTAGGACTTTAAACAAGCAAGACATTCATCATTCCATTTCATGCCTTGCAGATGATCTGGGCTCTATCCAGCCCGTGATTATGATTTATGCCCTACCCTAAATTCACGTTTTAGAAAGGATTAGCAAAAGTTAGTGTGCTCATGAGAATCTTGTTCTAAGACAACCAAACTTCAGAGATTAAATGTATGCTTGTTTCATTTTAGTGGTTTTACTTTTTCCACTTGTCTTTATGATCCTAGTGTTTTCCTTCCTCTGAGAAAGTCAGGCTCTTGCTATTTGCATACATAGCTTATAAATCCTCAATTCCTCATATTTAATATCAAAGAAGGAAAGCTTTTCATTATGTTTCATAAGCTGTTTCAGCTGTTTAAAAATACTAATATTTGGTCAGAAAATACTAATATTTTGTCTTGCTTTTGTGTTTTCTAGCTTAGCACAGGGATCTGCCATTGCCACTTCAACATCAGTGGAAGATAACTACTTCTGCCCTTGCAGATGGCTTGACATATGATTGGATTTTGTAAGTCTGACCATTGATGGCAGAACCCCAACAAGTTAAATTTGGACTTACCATAAAAAAATCAGTGAGTCATGAATACCATCAGCACTCTGGCATTAAAATACTGAACAAGCATCTCTTAGTACAATTACAGAACAGAAGGAGTGACAACATGTAATCCCATGGATGCACGCTCAGAAATCTCCCATGGAGGTTTAACGTATTCAGGGAAAGAATTACTCATGTCACAGTTAATAGACACCACTGATGTAGCACGTCTGTATCAGCAAGAGGGTGGCAACAGATACTGCTGAACTACTCAAATTCCGTATATGCATGGATGAAGAAACCAGTTAGCATTCATAACGCCAAGTGACAGAAGCTTCCTTTACAAGATGTTTTATATGCTTATGTGGTCAAAGTACATGGAGAGAGCCACTCACAGCATATATTTCACCAATTAAGCAGAAATGTTTTGTAGGTTTAAGAAAAAATACTCTGAAAAAGCAAAAGGAAAGAGAAAAAAAAAATAGAAACAAAGAATAAGGAGTCAAGTAGTCTTGTGTGTTGGAAAGATAAAAACAGTGCCATTGAAATCAAAGAAATAATTCAGCTGTTTTAGAGCCAGGGAAGTTATGGCAAAGATCCAAGCAGACAAGAAAAGCTACCGAGGTGCTGTTGTTCTTCTCTGGTTGGAGCCTAGAGGGAAATAATTTTTTGCTGTGGGAATTCCGAGGCTTTAGCAATACAACAGCGTCAATAAAGACTGAGCGATTTGAAGTAAGAAATTAAGCCTGTAACCTTGCAGTTAATTCAGAGCATTTTCATCAATTATCAGCCTATAATTAGCTGGTGCAGTAGTGGTCTTTTAAAACTTGCAACACTAACTCTTAAATCATAAAATGATCCTTTCATCAACACATGGTCCCTGTGGAACCGCCATTGAGGGGGATTTCTATGATACATTAAATTCAAGCCATTTATTTTTACTGATTGCTTAAACATTTACAGTGCCAGTTTCTTCCCTTCAGATACAGTCACGGAGTCAATTCTTTGTATGCTATTCGAATATACAACAAGAAAGTGACTGCATGCGTTAACAGCTGTTAGAAGCATATGGCATTTTCAAAGCTGGTGCAAATATTTACACACATGTGGATGTACATATGCAGCTTTATTTGTTCGCTTGACAGCAGTCATTGCTATAGCCTACAGCTTTTGTTGTACAGAGTTAAGTATTCCTTTCTTTAACTTTATTTTTCTTTTTTTTTAAAAGTTTATGCATTTCTAAGTAAAATCAAGAATCTTACTTTTTGATAGCTCAGAAAATACATTTAAAACTATAGGTTAGAAAGATCCAAGATATCAGAAAAAAATCTTTTAAATCTTTTAAAGCAAGCTCATATTACTTTGAGGTTTATTATGAAGAGTGGATGTTGTATTTGCATTAATTTTTTAACTAATGCCTATGTCAATTACTTTTATTTTCTTTTTTTCATTGATACTATTCAAAGAGGCATGGGATTATTTGCTTATCTTCCTTTTGATGTAACACAGACATAGTGCATGCATGAATTTTATTGTCATGTTAATTTTCTGTCAATTCAAGGGGCTATTGATTTTATCCATCGTAGATATTTGGCTCAAATTTTAAACAGGTTCATTTGCAAAACTGAAAACATGTCATTCATTAAATCTGAATGCTAAGCTTTCTTCTAAGCACAAAACATTTTGGTCTAAATGAACAACTACTTCATGAGCCAAGACGGAATGATCTTCAGATTATGGTGTTGAATTATTCTGATCATCACAAGCTTTAGAAATTGTAACCATTGTTCATTGCTCTAAAACAAAATAACTCAACCAAAAAGCATAGCATTTTCAATGGCCAGAAATACAACCATATAAACTCAGATAGTTTCTTTGTCCTTTGAAGTCATCCATGAAACGAACTGTGATATGATTAGATGTGATTATCATTTCCTGAGTATACTCATATACCCCAGTGCAGACCTGATATGCAATATTACTGTTATAACAGTATCACAGTATCACAGTATCACTTAGGTTGGAAAGGACCTTGAGGATCATCGAGTCCAACCTATCAACACAGACCCCATGACTAGACCATGGCACCAAGTGCCACATCCAATCTCCCCTTGAATGCCTCCAGGGTCGATGACTCAACCACCTCCCTGGGCAACCCGTTCCAATGACGAATGACTCGCTTGGTGAAGAACTTCCTCCTCACCTCGAGTCTAAACCTCCCCTGGCGCAGCTTGAGACTGTGAAATTATGAAATATCAGTCTTGCTGTCCAGGTTGGGATTCTCAATACAGGGCCCATACATACAAGTGGCGCCACAAAATGGGGAATCATAAAAATAAATGCAAGAGATATATTTGTCTTTTTAACACAGAGAACAGGGTAGAAATTATATTCCAGTATTGACCTTTCTGTTAACTTCACCAAAGACAGCAAAGACATTATCTCCAAGACTGGGAAACTGAAATATGAAAAGGCTATTTTCAACACATACTTTAAAATGTTGCTTCATCAAGCAAAAGTACTCCTTTGACAAAAGATTATTTATAAGAATAATGCATTAAGTTATTATGTAAGATGACTTGACTGTAAAATGACAAATGCATTCAAATTGATATTTTCAAAGTAAGGTTGCAGTGAAAGCTTTTCTGAATGCTCATTCTAAATTACTTTTATTTGGCTTAAATTGAAAATAAATAACCTGGCTTGTGTCTACTATTTTACTTGTACTGTTTCTTTTAATTTTTCCTAAACAATTTCTAACCATTGACAATAATCAGTGCCTTAATGGAAGAGAAGGTGAGCCCACTTTTGCCTTCTCTTTTTTTTTACAGAGTTTAAGAAATCAATGCAAGTTACCATGTGATTTTTTTGTTTTGTTTTGTTTTGCTTTGAGTTTGGGGGTTTATTGTTTGTTGGGTTGCTTGCTTGTGTTTGGGGTGGGGCTTTTTGTTGTTGTTTTTGTTTGTTTGTTTGTTTCTTTTTAGGTATCTTTTCCCAAATATGCTATTTTTATTTTTTTTTTAATTTACTTTATTCTTTGCACTGATTCTAACAATATTTTTCACAGAAAGAGTCAATGTTCTCTTTTCCAGTTATTTTCTATTTGAGATATTGATTTCTCATTTCACAGAATCACAGAATCAACCAGGTTGGAAAAGACCTCAGAGATCATCAAGTCCAACCTATTACCTAACGCCATCTGACAACTAAACCATGGCTTCAAGTGCCACCACCTCCCTTCCAGTCCATTCCACTGCCAAATTGCTTTTTCTGTGCAGAACTTTCTCCTCACCTCAAGCCTAAATTTCCCCTGGTGCAGCTGGAGACTGTGTCTTCTTGTTCTGCCCCTGGTTACCTGAGAGAAGAGATCAACCCTCACCTGTCTACAACCCCAAAGTCCTATTTGAGGTACAGGGTTAGAAGCCAAGAATTGATCTTGTGAATCCTCCTCAGGTTTTCTGGGTTAGTGCTTGCAACTGGGAGGATAGAAGAGAACACTACCTGTGCTCCCACGCCCTTCACCAGTTGACCCAAGGCCCTGAAGTCTCTTTTTATAGCCCTCAGCTTTCTTTGTTCAAGGTTGTCATTACCTATCCAGAAGGTTAATAATGGGTAATAATCTGTGGGCTATACCACAGTAGGAAGCCTTCTTAGCACATCCTTAACCCAAGCCCCAGGGAGACAGCAGACTTCCCTTTGAAGTGGGTCAGGTCTGCATATTGGTCCTGGTGAAGGATCGGTCCTTCCATCTACCACACCATAATAAAGCACCACTCAGCTAGAGTCCACCAGACTTGGTTCCAGAGTTGCTGTCTCACCAAATTGCCCTCTCATAATACTATAATAATTTTCAAATTAGTGTTTCAGGAAACCCTGTTCACCATTCTTTCTGGGTTTCTCAGACACATAAAAATGGCATATTGAATACATCCTAACCAAGAAAGAGAAAAAACTTCTGAAGTTATTCTTTATGTTTATTAGTCCCCGGAGTGCTGCTAAGGTGTTTGTTCTGACATAAATAATCTTTATTATATTTTCTAGCCTGTTTAATCACAGAATCACAGAATCACCAAGGTTGGAAGAGACCCCAAAGATCATTAAGTCCAACCTGTCACCACAGACCTCACGACTTTCTCTAGTTTGAAGCCATTATTCCTTGTCCTGTCACTCCCAGCCCTTGTCCAAAGTCTCTCCCTAGCTCTACTGGAGCCCCTGCAGGTACTGGAAGGCTGCTCTGAGGTCTTCCTGGAGCCTTCTCTTCTCCATGCTGAACAGCCCCAACTCTCTCAGCTGCACTCAAGTTCATGCCTCAAAAGGTTCAAGAGGCAGCAGTACCTTCTTCCTGCACCTGTTCACCTGGAACAGTTTCTAAGCAGGATGGTGTCAGTTCCAGATACCCAACAAGTTCAGAAAGCACAAAGCCAGGTGGAATTTCAATGTGTAAAATCCCTGTGCTCCCTTGATTTTCTTCAGAAGAAAAATCCAGTCAAAATGGCTGTATGTTTCAAATAAGAGAATTAAAGTGTTTGATGTCTACTTTTGAAGCAGGCCCATTAACATGGATAGGTCAAATAGTCATCCAAACAATGGGCCCTTGTTTCCGCAAGAGTTTTGTTGTGGGTTTTTTTCCTAGGTGTAAATGAGTCTCTTACTTTTGTTAAGTTCTTATACCTGTTCACTACTTTTTATAGCAGCCTAGATGTGCTCATGAAATGACAAGAACAAAAAACAAACTTCCCATGCATACTACTGCTGGATTATGTTGTGCTGAAATATTAGCAATCATAGCTATCAGGAGGCTTCTGTGGAACAGCACTGTTTCTTGGGAGCTGTAGATGGCAGAAAGAAAGATACTGACTAAAATATCCATTTATTCCTATGAAAAGGCATAGAACAGTTAAAAACTGCTTTAAGTGATATTTAGTCAAGCAAACAGCTCAAGAAACTTTTTCTTTAACAGAGATTCTGATGTTTGTTTTTTAGCTTTCCTTGCCTTTTTTTTTTTTTCCTGAGTTTCACATGAAGGACAAAACAAATGAATAATCACAGAATCCAACAATGTTAGTGTTTGGAAGGAGCCACTTGAGATCATCTAGTCTGACACTCCTGCTAAAGCAGGATCACTTAAAGAGTCACACAAAAATGCATCGAGGCAGGTTTTGAAAGTCTCCAGAGAAGGAGACTGCACAACCTGTCTGGACAGACTGCTCCAGTGCTCCATCACCATCACTGTTTTAACCCATGTTGAGGCAGAACATCCTGTGTTCCAGTTTGTATCTGTTACCCCTTGTCCTGCCACTAGGTATCACGGAAGAGACTGGCCCCATCTTCTTGACATCCACCCTGCAGCAATTTGTAAATATTAATAAGACCCCCTCCCTGTCTTCTCCTATCAAGGCTAAGCAGCCCCAGATTTCTTAGTCTGTTCTTGTAGTACTCCATTAGAGGAGATGGTAGCAAAAAGCCTTGCTGAAATTAAGATACACAACACCCTTCATTTACCCATTCAGTCACCCCATTATAAAAGGATATAAGATTAGTCAAGCATGACTTAGGGTTTTTTTTCCAATTAATTATAGAATATTATGGAATACATGACATTTTCTCAGAAATACAGAGTTTGAGTTCTATAGAAAAGGTGGGTAAGAAAAGAACAGTTAACATTATGAAACCATTTGAGATTAATGAAGAGTATATTTCTTCTCTCTTTGGGTGTCACTAAGCAACACCTTGATAATAAAGAGAATATCTGTTACCTGAATTGCTAACAATCAAGCAGACTTACTCAGGATATTTTCTGATTATTTTCAGACATTAATACACTTAAATTCTCGTGCTTAAATTAGTTCATTAGGTTTGTACATCTAACTATATATTTATATACCTATGTTTACATATGCTATTATGAATAATAGATTATGTTCTTTAAAGACATAGTTTTAAAAAAGAAAGACTTTTATTCTTATGTGACTACTTCTGAAAGTATAAACTTGCAAATAAACTGGTAGAAAACTCCCTTCTCTTTTCCTGTGTCCCTTCTGTCAGATTTTCAGATGTCTTTGATGCCCACTTTTGAAAGAAAACCTGCCCGTAAGCAAGATACATATCCATGGACATTTTCCAAAACTTTACTTCCTTTAATGAGGATAGCAAATGAGGGAAACTTATGAGATATTTTAAACTTGCAGAGCTTGGAATATTCCAAGAACAATATCCAAATTAAGATAAACTAGGTTGCAAGAATTCTGCTTTCCCCAGACACACTGCTCTCCTAACAGCTTGGTCCTATCAGAAATTTCAATATATAACTGAGGAATAGTGTGGCCAGCAGGAGCAGGGAAGTCATTCTGCCCTGGACTCAGCACTAGTCAGGCCACACCTTGAGTCCTGTGTCCACTTCTGGGCCTCAGTTTAGGAAAGATGTTGAGTTCCTGGAACATGTTCAGAGAACAGCAACAAAGCTGGTGAGGGGTTTGGAGCACAAGCCCTATGAGGAGAGGCTGAAGGAGCTGGGGTTGTTTAGCCTCGAGAAGAGGAGGCTCAGGGTAGACCTTGCTCTCTTCAACTACCTGAAGAGAGGTTGTAGACAGGTGGAGGTTGGTCTCTTCTCCCAGGCAACCAGCACCAGAACAAGGAGAATCAGTCTCAAGCTGCACCAGGCGAAGTTTAGGCTTGAGGTGAGGAGAAAGTCCTTGATAGAAAGAATGATTGCCCATTGGAATGGGCAGCCCGGGGAGGTGGTGTAGTCATTATCCCTGGAGGTGTTCAAAAAAGGATTGGATGTGGCACTTGGTGCCATGGTTTAGTTAGTCATGAGGTGTTGGGTGATAGGTTGGACTTGATGATCTCTGAGGTCTTTTCCATCATTATTGATTCTATGTTTCTATGATTATATGTGAGTTATTCACAAGTTTCAATGAGGAAGACAAACTGGTGTGGTAGATTCCAGCCTCTTGGAAGAAACCAGTAAAATGTCACTATTGTGTGTAGAGGTGAGCAAGTAAAGTCCAAGTTAAAGAATCACATACAAGATAGGATGAACTTTGCAGGAGTTCATCTGGCAGCTGAATGAAGAGAAAGATGCAGAAAATTGTACAAAATCTGATGACACAACAATTGAAAATTGAGACTATATATCTGAAAGCAAAGCACTACAGTGAGTTTTGGAGATCAAGGCAAATTCACAAATTTAAAGCATTCATCCCTGCAATTAAAAAAAACCAGGTAAAAAATGTAAAACTGGGGACTACTTTGACTACTTATGTGTATGCTTAATTGCTTCTGAAATGTCACTGAATTAATAGCTTCACCAGTTATCATCCCTGCTGAAGAAATTTCTCATTTTATTACCATGTGGATTTTTTTTTTTCACTTGTGAAAGTCTTTAAGAAAGACATATTTTATTAGGAAGAAAATTGAAAGTCAAAACATCCTATTATAGATTTCCCATGTAGTCTTGTTTTATTGTTGGAGTTGTACCTCAGTTTCTTACTCATACAGTAGAGTAAGGAGGAGGCATGGATATTTTTTCTTGAAGAAGGCAAGAATCAATCTGTTGAAAAGTGTGATGATATCTTGATAAGAGAAACAATCAATATTATTGGAATACTGAAAAATATGGTATACTGGCATAACACAGTAAAAAAGCACTGGTGTTTTTCTAGCTGCAAGAAAACTCATCACCTAGACATCAAAAATATTTTACCAAATCACAGTATCACAGTATCACCAAGTTTGGAAGAGACCTCAAAGATCATTGAGTCCAATTTGTCACTACAGACCTCATGACTAGACCATGACACCAAGTGCCATGTCCAGACCCCTCTTGAACACCTCCAGGGACGATGACTCCACCACCTCCCTGGGCAGCCTGTTCCAATGACAAATGACTCTCTCCATGAAGAACTTTCTCCTCACCTTGAGCCTAAAAAATCAGTGCTATTATAATTAAATCTCATTAAACACAAAATGAAAAAAACAAAACCAAGCAAACAACAAAACAACAAACAAACCTCTAAAACAGAAACACTGGTGGGTTATTTCAGTGTTTTAGCATTAAAAAGCCATTCAAAAAATGTTGTTTTGAATAGAATAGAATAGAATAGAATAGAATAGAATAGAATAGAATAGACCAGGTTGGAAGAGACCTTTGAGATCATCGTGTCCAATCTATCATCCAACACCATCTAATCAATATGTCTATATCTATCTATCTATCTATATATAATCAATAATATACCCTAGGAGAAAAGAAAAGCAAAGAGGAAATTTTTAGACATCTGTCTAGTCACTTGCAGTTATTTAGGCATTCTGAAAAACTAATTTATTGCAAGATTTGTTATCTGTTATCTCTTGCACAGAATTTTACATTATGCTGGATGCAGTAACTTTTGATATTATAAACTATGCTGAGATATTACATTTTTACAGTAAAGAGAAAGAATTTTTGAACAGTATTCCTGTGAGAATATGAGAAAGAGCTATTTAATGTATGTTTTAACAATCCAAATTTAAATTCATATCAGAATTATTTCTTTTGTTTGAAGTTGGGAAATCTCCAACATGTAGTTTTTTTGTTTCCCCAGTCTTTCATATTGAATCTGTATGCTGCCAGATCAACCAGAAACACATACTTAGTCTTCATCTGACACCAGAACATAATCATCTTTTTGTTCAATCAGCACAGCACATTGTCCTCTGCAGATATTATCCTTACGTTCTGTTATATTTACTGTGGGAAGACAGAAGAACAGCATTGGCTATATCCTGCCCTGATGATATCCATATGATCTAGTATATTCTGTAAAAACTGTCTCTGATTGATATCTTCATGCAACAAGTCATCATTTTAGCTTATTTATAGAATATTTACATTTAGAGGGCACTGAGGGCACTAAAAGACCTTGAGAATATACCAACCCACAGCATGCCCATGAGCCCAGGTATACAGTTTATATCCTGTACCAAGGTACTTTGTAGGTGTACCTGCCTCTGACCCCTTTTTCTCCCAACTGGACTTCCATGGGCTCATTTAGACTTTGTCCGGTTGACTTCCTTTGCTCTGCAGGGAGTTTTGAAAGGATCTTGTTACCAGCCACTGACTCTTCCTCCCGTGCCCAGACCCTGTACAACTTTGCCCTGTTGGTAGGTGCACTGACTTTACTGATGTTATCCTTAGCTCCTATATCACTCAGCCCTCTCTCCAATGATTATTTTTAAAGGAAAATTCAATCTGCATAAAAATATTTCTGAAGATTTTATCTATTTTTGGAGTTTTTTGTAGTTTAGTAAGGGAGGCGGCATTTTTTACAGCACTTCTTTTTTTTGCAGGTCTTGTGAAGATCATCAGGATATTGGATCTTGTACAGAGGCAATGACACTGAAATTTCTCATTTTAAAAAATGCCTTCTTGTTCCATCTTTTTCTGTATCACCAAGGTTCTTTGGTTTGCTCATTTATTGTTCCTCAGTACAAAACGATTCCTTAATTTCCACTGCCATGGGCAGTGAAGAGTAAGTTTTGACCGTCTTGAACAGAAAAATGATAAAATGAGTCTCTGAACCAGAACACTTTCTAGTGACCCAAAAGAGTTTAAAACTTTCTTCTACAAGATAGTGCACTTCTAATCTAACCAGAAGAAAATGGTATGGAGAACATTGGAAAATACAAAGACATAGAAATATACACAAATCTACTTATTTTGATGTCATACACATATTCATGTATTTAACGGACATTTTTTCCATTAAAAAATGTCATTTTTCTTGTGTGTAAAAATTGCAGTTATTACAGATACCAATAACTGCTCACATGTTTCTAGTTCAATTTAATAGAATATAATTTAATAGAATAAACCAGGTTGGAAGAGACCTTCAAGATCATCGCATCCAACCTATCAACCAATCCAACCCACCTAAACAACTAAACCATGGCACCAAGCACCCCATCAACTCTCCTCCTGAACACTTCCAATGATGCTGACTCCACCACCTCCCCAGGAAGCCCATTCCAATGGGCAATCACTCTCTCTGTATAGGACTTCTTTCTAACATCCAGCCTAAACCTCCCCTGGCACAGCCTGAGACTGTGTCCTCTTGTTCTAGTACTGGCTGCCTGGGAGAAGAGACCAACATCTGCCTGTCTACAGTCTCCCTTCAGGTAGTTGTAGAGAGCAATAAGGTCACCCTGAGACTCCTTTTCTCCAGGCTAAGCAACCCCAGCTCTCTCAGTCTCTCCTCATAGGGCTTGTGTTCCAAACCCCTCACCAACTTTGTTGCCCTTCTCTGGACTCGTTCCAGCAAGTCAACATCCTTCCTAAACTGAGGGGCCCAGAACTGGACACAGTACTCGAGGTGTGGCCTAACCAGTGCAGTGTACAGGGGCAGAATGACCTCCCTGCTCCTGCTGGCCACACTGTTCTTGATGCAGGCCAGGATGCCATTGGCCCTCTTGGCTGCCTGGGCACACTGCAGGCTCATGTTCAGCCTACCATCGACTAGTACCCCCAGATTCCTCTCTGCCTGGCTGCTCTCCAGCCACTCTGACCCCAGCCTGTAGCCTGTAGTTCATTATAATATTTGTTATTTAAGGACATAGGAAAGTAAGAAGCTAAATCAAGTAAGCTTAATAATTTGCATCATACTAGTACACTTTAAGAAGTATGTTGTTAAATATTAATGAATTTTGTTCTCCTGAGATACATTTTAGATGCATGCAATTTTTATGAGTTCATGTATATGCTTATATTCTTGTAAAATAAAAACAAAAAAAACAAATGAAACCCTAAACCAACTGTCTAATAACTTCTATCCTCCCATTTATGTGCTGCAGTAATGCATTTGGACTAATCCTGATCTCACTGTCTAAAAGATTTTACTCTAATTCTGACACAGATCTTTATCTCCATGTACCTAGAAGTAAGAACAAAGTTGATTAATCCATATGTTCCAATATTCTAGTATATACCTGTACTGCACAATATAAAATGATACTTGAATTCACATGTTACTTGCTCTTATAATGGTAATAATATCTGAACATAGATATGATGAATTTCTTTGCAACCTATTGTCAAAATCAAACACAAAAGAGCAAAACTCTCTTAAGGAAAAGCTGAGATCACAGCTTTGTGACTGGGAGATTTAGTTTAGTTGGGTTCAACTTGCTTTAACCAAGCAAGGCCCTGGTTAAATATGACATTCTGATAAATACATTGCTCTAGTTAATATCTTTAGATGTATTCTGTAAGACAAACTGTAAGATTTTCTGTTTCATAAATCTTGAGTCTTTTCTCTGGTTTCTTCAAAATTTAACATGACTATCACGGGAGAAGAATCAGATCTGAATGTTATATCATTGTTTAGAAGCTGCATTCTTGATCCAGGACATTTGAAAGGAACACGAGAGCAGAGGTCTGGAGATGAACTCATAAATAATTGAATTCAATGGTTTGTTATCAAAAGCACCCAAATTATACACATCCTTCTAGAGATATTTTTTTTGTTTGTCTGATTCCAAATTGTTTTTAATGGCAGAGATGATGGTAAAAGGGTAGAATCTAAACCATGAATTGTAGAAAGCGTGTGTAGATAATGGCGGAGGGACTGCAATCATAGGAAGTAATGCATGTAAAAGATTACAAATAAAAGAGAGCAAAAAGAAATGTTGTAGCTGTGAGGCTGTATAAAGAATGAACTTTTCACTTCTACATCTAGAACTGTCTACACGGTAATGCAAATTATTTTAGCCAGGATATAAATATTAGGCTAACATTAGTTCTAATCTGCTTGAAAGCAAGTAAAAAATTAAGTAAATCCACTTAATTTATTTGTAGTAATGCAGCTTTATATTAAAGATAGTACTTTTCCCCAGAGTATTGTTCTTTAGGCATTCTTCTGAAATTATGCTCATGCTGAGATTCTTATTTGCAAGTATAAAAAGGATATAATTTCTTCACAACAACTGAAGATAGGGTGAATTTTAGTTCTAATGCTGGCCTCAAAATTTTTGTTTGGATGGGGCCCCATCCCTGGAGGTATTTAAGAGCAGGCTGTATGAGGCTCTGGCCAGCCTGCTCTAGTGTGAGGTGCCCCTGCCCATGGCAGGGGGGTTGGAACTAGATGATCCTTGTGGTCCCTTCCAACCCTGAATGATACTATGATACTATGATTCTAAGTGAAAAACAATTATGTGTACTCAAGACAACTACATGGTTGCCGTCTTCGGTTCTGTGCTCAATTGCCACAGAGGGAAATATGGTTTCAGAATAAGGGTCCAGACCCTCACTCTCTGCAGTATCTTCTCCTTTCTTTTTCTTACCAAAACAGCTCCATGAATGAAAAAAAAAAAAAAAAAAAAAAAAAAAAAAAAAAAAAAAACCCCAACCAAAAATTACAGAAAATAAAACAAACAAAAAAAACCACTACCACAAAATAACAACCAAAACCAAACCCAAATACCACACCACACTGTCAGTTTTCCTACAGCCATTTTAATTTCATACTTCAGTTTGATCTTCCTCTTCTGTATTCTTCTGGCTCTTTTCAACAGTATTTCCAGAATTTAGCACAGAATGTCATGATACAGAGAAGACAAAACCAACAAAAAATATTGTAATAGAAAATATTCTTCTACTGTTCATGTCCAAGGTAAGATTTGAAACACAATTTCTTTATTAAAAATTGAACTAAAGCAATAATTGAATTAACTATGATGGGATTTGGCGGAAAAGCTCTCTGTTCAAAAAGTGGTAGTTCAAGTGCCTCTTGCAGAGTAAAGAAAGACTTTATTATTTAGATCAGTTCAGACTTTTTTTTGTTCTTCTCTCCCAGCCTTCAAAATTTGAGAATCTTTGAGCAGAAAAATAAGAGCGAGACAAAGATTGGTTTACAGTCAAGTAAGCATATTTTGAGCAAAATCATTTTTATGTAGACTACAGAAAAGCATGGATGGTTAACAATTCACTGTTACCTGAGGAAACTTTTAACACAGTGTCAAGAGCTCACAAGAGAACAAAAGTAAAAGTCTTTTTATCTGCATACAATAGAATATGCACATCCCTTCAAGAACAGATCTACAGTAAAGAACCTGATAGGCTAGTGGGAAGGGATGCCATCCAGAGGGACATTGTCTGGCTTGAGGAGTGGGCTAATGTGATCCATGAAACTCAGCAAACACAAGCACAAGGTCTTACACTTTGGTCAGGAAAATCTCCCATATTAGTACAGACTTAGGGATGAATGGATTGAGAGCAGCCCTGTGGACTAGGACTTGAGGATACTACTAGGTGAAAAAATGGACATGAGACAGCAATGTGCACAACAGTTTTAAGCTCAAAGAGGATATATTTAGATTAAATATCATAAAGAAGACATTATAAGGGTGGTGAAGCTGCAATGGATTGCCCAGAAAAGTAGTGGATGCCCCACTATTGGAAGTCTTGATGAATGGATAGGACTTTAAGCACATTGATCAAGAGATTGATTTTCCATGGCAAAGGAGTTAGCTTAGCTGATCTTAAAGATCCTTTACAACTGAATAGAATTGTATGATTCTGTGATTTTAGATGTCAGTCTTAGGATAAAGCCTGTCATGGTTATTAAATATGACTTATGAAATATTAATAATAGTATAAATCATTATTAATAATCAACTGTAAAGTGTGTGTGTATATATATATATAACCAAATTAGAAAAATACAAAACAGTTATTCAATAACAACCAAGGGTTCAATTCTGCCACTTGTCTACCAAGGCCTGACTTGGCAAGCTCCCACTGTGGCTGAATGCAGTGGTCAGGCTAGGTGTCAGGCACGTACAATTAAGGGAACATTTCTAAGGGACTTAAACCATTGTTTTGGTTTTTTCCCCCACAAATTATAACTCTGGATATAAATTGGGCTGCTGCATTTCAAACCACAAGTTACAATACCACACAGACCAAAGCATGGGGATATTAAACACGACCAAAACTGGTGTTAAATATGTGAACACTGGAAAGGTACAGTTTCATTTGCTAAGCTGGTTGCTAATCTGGTCACTAAGCTGGTCACTGCCAAGGTTCAGGGACTTGGTGGGGCCGTGACTGGCTCCCAGGCAAGGTCCCTTTCTGACATGGTGGAGACAGCTTTTTCCCACAGCTGCGGAGTTGCAGCATGGACTTCTGCTGAGGGGCAGGTTCACCTGGAACAGACTCTCAGGAGATTCCTGGTGCTGGTGGCACTTCAGGATTCTGTGGCTGTCCAGGACACTCACAGGTGGTCCTAGCAGGGCATGGACAGAGAGCATGGGGGGGGGGCTGCATGGAGCAGCTTTCTCCCTGGCTCAGCTCAAAAATGAGGGAGCGTTGCTGATTCCTGTCATCAGCAGCTTTTCCTGGGACTTCTTGGGGCTGTGGGAGCTGGATGGCCCTGGTACTTGGGCTCTCAGGAGTGGAGCAACAGGTAATTCATTCTCCTGTGATTTATCAGGCAGCACACATGAGTTGCTGGGCGTGGTTCTAGCTTTGTGAGCAGCGCACAGAGGGTGGATTTGACTTGCAGGTCTGCAGCTTCATGCTCACAGCAGACAGAGCTGCCTAAAGGGATTAGGGCAACTTCTCCCCAGTTGGTGAGTCTTTGCCAATGGAGCTCAGTCCCTTCAGGGTGTGGTTAGGTATCTTCTTCCTACTGGAGGGACAGGGATACACCACCAAGATGGTGGGCAGTTTCAGGGCAGCTTATGCAAAGGACTCTTTGCTGGTTCTGGGTAAACTGAGGCATGACAGCACTTCCCAGGTAGCAAGGCTTCTCTCCGGACTGCCGACAAAGGCAGAACATGTGCATGAGAGCAAAGCATGTGCAAAAGAGCACAAAAGAACAATAGAGCAAAGGAGCTTAGTAGCAAAAGAGCTCAAAGCACAAAAGGGAATAGTCTAAAATATGGGCAATATTTATAATCTGCTTGAGGCTTGGTTTTAGCCAACAGTCAAACGCTTTGTAAACACATCATCATTAGCCAATAGCAAAGAGTATGGTTAGAATGTGCCCAAACGTGGAAGAAGCACAAGCACAGCACAAGCATCTCATAAGGTGGGTATGTGCTTGTATTTACCTCAAGAAGGCAGGTTGGGTTGTTTACCCCAGCTTGTTGGTGCCTGGTCCTTTGCTTTCTCAGCTCTGGGCTGACTACCCACTCCAAAAAGAGGTTGAAGGGGGGAGTTGATCAAAACATGCAGGGACAAGTTTTGGCAATATTTGGGGCACAATTCTGGGCATATGCACCCTTTACCACAAAGCCTTCTTTCTTTCCATGCAATACACTGGAAGCCAAAAGTGAGTAGCTCAGTCAAAGAGATACACATTAGATTAGATGAATTCTGTCTGTGCTATTATAAAGTCATTAAATGCCTCCATTTTTTAAATGTTTCATTAGAGCTTGCATTTTTACCTCAATGTGATAAAAAGGGCCTGATAGCATAGATGATATGCACAACGTAAATAACTGTGGTTAGGTTTTTTTTTAATTTAAGAATCCAGCATGTATAGTATCCTTTAATTAAATGCACAGAAGATAAAGATACAGCCAAACAAATCTGCTTTAATATTTTCTATTCTTTGATTGTCTTAAAAATACACATTTAACCTTTCCCCACATGACAAAGTAAAACACTCAACAACCCTTAATTGTGTGTTCCAAAACATTAATTAATATTATCACACTTGCATTACTTGAGTACAATTTTATTTTACTGGGGAGTGAGACAGGAAGAAAACAATGATCCTTCCATTCAAAAAGAGAGGGGAATAATTTGGCTAATACTTTATAAACAATTGTAAATACTTTATAAACAATTAATACTGTGTCCAGTTCTGGAGCCCCTATTACAAGAGGGATATGAACATGCTGGAACATCTCCAGAGAAGGGCTACAAGGATGATCAGAGGGCTGGAGCACCTCTCCTATGAGGACAGACTGAAAGAGTTGGGGCTGTACAGTCTGGAGAAAAGAAGGCTCCGAGGTGACCTTATTGTGGCCTTCCAGTATATGGAGGGGGCCTACAAGAAGGCTGGGGAGGTACTTCTTAGGATCTCAGGTAGTGATAGGACTAGGGGGAATGGAATGAAGCTGGAGGTGGGGAGATTCAGGCTGGATATGAGGAAGAAGTTCTTCACTGTGCGAGTGGTGAAGCCCTGGAATGGGTTGTCCAGGGAGGTGGTTGAGGTCCCTTCCCTGGAGGTGTTTAAGACCAGGCTGGATGAGGCTCTGACCAGCCTGATGTAGTGTGAGGTGTCCCTGCCCATGGCAGGGGGTTTGGAACTAGATGATTCTTGTGGTCCCTTCCAACCCTGACTGATTCTATGATTCTATGAATTGAAAATTCATGTAAATAGAAGACCTCAAAAATTTTGCCCAAATGCATGGAGAAAGTTGAGTATAGTGAAGCCATAGCTTCCAAAACACTGTATAGCCATGCTTGCAATAATGTCTTCAGTTTGGAAATTTGAATGTATCTTTTCTTTGACTTTTCAAGAGGTATTGTGGAGTGAAAGTGATCTAAGACAAGGCATAAACCTACTACATTACATCAATGCATTAACTACAGGCCATGTGTCACTGATAACACTAGTAGCCTCATAAGAGAGTCTTTGTGTTCCAAGGGCAGATAGAAAGACTGCTGCAAGGCAGAAAACCATTAATATGATCACATTTCCCTAAGCTTGTCTTCAAATGTATGTAGTCATTATTATGTAATTTCCTTGAATAATGCTTTAAGTAAGAAAGGCTCAGTAATAATGTGATAGTTTTACCCAGGAGCATACAATGAAACAAAGTGGAGTATATTTGTTCCTGAATTTCTCACACCATATGATGAATAGCGGCAATTATAGGAAAGAACAATATTAGCTTTACAGTTATTGTTATTATCTCAAAGTACTAAGAATAAAATCCCATATTTCACTAGGTAGTCCAATCATTGCCAAAATATGTGACAGAGGAACATTTTATAATCTCTGTATTTCACACTGACTGCACAACTAGAAATTGGCAAAGCCAAGTCATTTATATTTCCTTATTACCAGCTTGCAGAAGGCTTTGAGAATATGGGGCTAGTGATGGATATTTTTATAGCAGATGTTTTATTCTCTTTTACTGTAGTAAGTGTACTTCAGATTAGTTCCACTTCAGTTTATTGAAGTAGCAGAAAGAGATTAGCAACAGGAGAACAAGACACACAACTTTCTTACTTTTGTTTTGTGGAAGGAACTATATTTATATAAAATGGAGGCTATTTACACAGAATCAAAGTTCCTTTATTTACAACTTTGGATCTTATTGTGCTGTGTAATTGCTTTAAACTATTGCAGATTAGATTTCCACTAAGTATATTGCACAAATATTTCTGCAGAAAGGTAAAATGTACCTAAATGCAGAAGGTTCAACTAATTAAATTAATCCGCTAGATTGGTGGATTAAGTGAATCTAAAATGCAGTGTAAATAGTTTTAATAGTTCTCCCAAAAGGGTGAACTACACTCAAAGTAGATGAGGTCCTTGGGGATGTGGTTTAGTGGTGACCTCGCAGTTTTTGGTTAACAGTTGGACTTGATCTTGAAGGCCTTTTCCAACCAAAAGAATTTTATGGTACTATGATAGGAAAGAGATTTAACTGAATGGAAACCAGAATATTTGATATGCTTGCACACTTCTGTGTTGTTTTTCAGGGTAGTTGAACTGTAATAATGATATTCAATTGATGCTTCAACTGTTGATTCAAAGTTCAAACTAATCCAATTTGTCAGTAAGATCACCTAAGACTGAAAGTTAAAGGGACTGAAATGGCCAATGTAGGACAAAAGGACAGGTTTGTCCTTAAAATTTTATGAAATACACATTTACTAATTTATTTATTTTTTCTGAAAGTAAAAAATAAAAATGGATTCATTTTACCAGTGTTTCATATTCACAGATAGATTGTTAAGCTTTCAGAGAGTCTTCCAAGTCTCCAATTCTGTTTTTGTATATTTGAACACACTGGAGCATTTGGAGCATGTACACAATACTGCTTCAGATAGTTTAACTTAATGCCACAAGAATGTTGTAGTTGGAAAGGTCTACAGCTGCTTTCAGAGTATTCAGTAGCCACATAATTTTACTAGATTTTACCGGGAGATAGTAAATACATCATGCACTCCTTTCTTAATTCATGTTGGTTAGCATTTGTTTATACACAGCCTGAGCTACAAAGTTAGTAGCAAGGTTGAAAATGTCTTTTCACTTTTTGATGGAAACAGTTCTGTTGCTGAAATTCATGCATTTGAGATAAAACTGAAGAGTCACAGTAACTGGTTTCTTTTATAAAACTCATATTATGTGTAGACTAGACTAGATTAGACTAGACTGACTAGAATAAACCAGTTTGGAAGAGACCTTCGAGATCATTGCGTCCAACCTGTCATCCAACCCACCTAATCAACTAAACCATGGCACCAAGCACCCGATCAAGTCTCCTAAACACCTCCAATGAGGGTGACTCCACCACCTCCCCGGGCAGCCCATTCCAATGGGCAATCACTTTCTCTGTGTAGAATTTCTTCCTAACCTCCAGTCTAAACCTCCCCTGGCGCAGCTTGAGACTGTGTCCTCTAATAATAGCTATTCAAAACAAATAGCAGTTTCAGCCATGTTATTTTTCTGGTTTTGTTAGTAAATCGATTACAGTGGTGTCTTTTGACTGGATTACATGGTTTTCAGCCCCTTTGGTAAAAATTATTTGCTAGAGACCTAGAAAAAAGACACGTTAAAGTGTCTAGAAATCAGTTATGGATTTTGAGATGGGAAGAAGTTCTTCAAAGAAAAGTAACCTCTCCATTTCCCTGTCAGTCGCCTTTGTGTCTTGTCAAGTAGTCAAGAAGTCAGTTACATGCTCCTATGCCTACCACCTCCCTGCTCACAGCACATCGTGGTCAAGGCTTGCTAAACTATTGATTTTATTGTTTTTTAATATGAACTTATTAAGCAGAAAAAGAGATTCACAGGATAATCATCTCTTCTCTGAAGTATCATTTAGACAGAACACAAAAAATTCCTCAAATATTTTTGCTACCCTTATCATTAGGCAGTGCCTTCTGTCTTCTCTGAAGGTTATTTAAAAAAAAAACCTTGTTTTTTTTTTTTCCTACTTCATACCTTACATAGAATTCACAACATTTTGATAGTGTTAGTCCTGATGTTACTATTTTCTGCTCATAATTCTGTTTTGGAGACATGCACATTCCTACCCCAGCATGTCTTTGCAGCAAATACATTTCTTGTATTTTTACTTGGTGTAATCAGTTAAACTTGTCAGTTTACCCACTCCTGTTTCTTATCTGTATCTTATGATAAATTGCACTATAAATCGATGTCACAAGCCATTTAGTGAACCCAGATAATATCAGGTCCTATTTTTGTTTGCTTGTTTTCTTGTGTGGCTAATATATTATTATTAAAAGTTTCAAAATATAAGAAAGAAGAGTTTAAAACAACGGAGTTGGCTCTTTTCTTTGTTTTGAGTTTCTTTAAACTTATATTTTTTTTATACCTGATCCCTAGAGAACACTGTTCAGAATCATTACCAGCAAATATGTGTTTACAACTAGTTTAAATCAATTGCTAATTAACTCCACAAGGCAGAAATGGATTTCTGTTTAGCACTGAGTTTGCGCTTTTCCTTTATTCTTGACACTCACAGGTGTGAAGTTCAAACCACATTAACATCTCTGTAGCTGCCTGAGCCAAACCTCACCAAAATAAACTTAAGATTAGTGGGAAGATTTGAAGGAAAAAAAAAAAAAAGTCTTCACAGAAGCCCTAAAAACTTAGAAAAATTTATACTAGACACAACTTCTGCAAATGTGATCTTACATAAATCTCAGATCAGGGCCAGCTTTGAGGTTTGATCAGGTTGCCATGGGTTCAATCATGTTTTAATGCCCCTGTAACTCTTCAGTGTTCCTCCTCCTGTGTTCCACCATGCTCATTGACTTTCCTCCCACTTCTTATCTGACTGGAGCATCCCTTCCAACATGTTGTGACCAATGTCTCTACTTCCATTGCATAATACAGTCAGGAATCTATCTCCATTTTCTTTAAGACTTGACCATAGGAAATTGAAGAGAGTAATTAGAGTCTGCTTTTGCCTCTTCAGGATGAATGAACTCAGGCCTCCCTATCCTTCTTCTGTATTGAACAACATATGTCATGCTGTAGCCATAAAATTTAATAAATGTATATAACAGTTTTTTTCTTGTTCTGATAATTAAACCCAAAACCAGCACAAGATAATCTATTGTTTTATTTAGTATTAGTAATCTTAAATATAGGTTTATTAGGGTAGGATAATGATTCCTACTACAAAATTGTAGCTGATTACTGTGCATAAACTTGCCATCATTTTTATGCAAAGATCTCATTACTTTCAGCAGGATTCCTACATGCAAATATGTGCAAAGGTCATGTGAAATGGTCACATTTATTCAGATTATGCATTGCATGGCTTATTTTGGGGAATTGATAAGATTCAAAGCATATATAATAAAATAAAATCAAGTTGAAGGGGTTGTTTTGTGAGGGTGTTTGTTTTGCATTGTACGAAAATTATTGTAAAATAGATATAATCTAAATAAATGTTTATTTTATCAGTAAAAGATTTAATATATATATGTCTGATGACATGTACTATTTGATCAGCTATATATGTCTTTTAAAAACTGCACACTCTTGGATTGTTTCTCTCCATGATTTTAAATATTTAGTTTTAATATATATTGGCAGTGAGTGACTCATGTATTTGAAATCCTATTACTATGTAATAAATATATACATATACACACACACACACATATATATACATATATGTATATATACACACACACACACATATATATTTGTATATATATATATTACATAGAAATAGGATTTCAAGTATTTTGTGAAGAAGTGTTTCTGTGTACAGGAAGTCACAAACTGAACTTGCAAAAGAGGAAGAGTTCAGTCTCCTTAACTTGTAAATTCCTAAACATAGCATTTATAGACATAAAATACAAAATTCTTTGTCCATGACTTCAGGAGAGATTAATGAAACATTAGGGGAGGAAAATAAAAGGTCAGATTATGTACTTTAAAAATATTTTATTACAAATTACCTTTTAAAATATTTTTCATGTACACCCTGTAGATGGCAATCTTGTACCATTCATGAAATTATATACGTGCATATTTGCATATCTAAATACGTATACACACAAAAAGAAATGTAAAATATTAGGAAGGTGAGAAAGAGATTAAATTTGTGGGCTATTCCATTTTATTTCCCTCATCATGAGATGGTAATTGCATAAAGTATGAAGTTTCTGTAAACCTGTTTAAAACCTTTCTGCAGTTCTGCATTTTGTATTTCTATGGAAACTAATTTCATTGTCACAATCTCTAAAATATTGTTGGTATGTGCTAGAAAATAAATGCTTCTGCAAGTCATAGGATACTGTCATGCTTCAGTAGGCTGAATGAGTGTAGACAATTTCAGAATTGGACATCATACTTATGAGTAATGGGGAACTATTCCTTAATCTTTATTTCTAAAATTATGGTACTAAGAAGCCTTGCACTTAGGAATATAAAAGCTCTAAAGATTGAGGACATTTTATTTAAATATCTGTGGAGCACTCACTTTTAGCATGTGAAACAGAGACATAAATTCGGTATTTGTGCAGGAAAATAAAAAAAGGAAGAAAGAAAGAACATAGAGACAAGCAGACACACAAAAAAAACCCCTTCCTACAACAGCAAATCAAGAAACCTAAAAAAAATATATACAAGAAAAAACCTGACAGCAATATCAGGAGAGTAGTATTACAGGACAGTATTTTTGCAGCTTACACAATAGGCAACTACACAATGCCTTCACATATCTTTTGATAAGTAGTTATGACATGACAGATATGCTGCATGCACCTTAGCACTATGATGGAATAAGAACAATCTGTGAGAATTTGAGGAGAGAATAAAAACAGCAACACAAGTCTCTCTAACCAATGTCTTGACTTCTCTGTATGTGTCGTGTTCTTTTTTACAAACAGGAGTTCCTTTTGCCTTTGAAAAGCTTGATATTTAAATTACAGGGCTGTAATGTTAGAATCTTAAATAAATACTTTACCACAATGTGGCTTTGTCTTAGTGCTTTCAAGCTCTTCCTTTCTGGCCCAAGAAGCTAATTAATACTTCCTTTTTTACATTAATTTTTTTTTTGATTGATGTTCTGTTGAAGTATTCTGTGTTTGACCAATATTTCCACATTATGATCTTTGCTGATGAATCACATCTAAAGCATTACTTTTCACTGCCAAGATACAAAAATGGTGGGTAACAGGAGAATAAAAACTAATTTACCTCAGCAAAATATACATACCCCTGATATTCAGACTCTGCTCTTTAGTCTTCTGCTGAAGAGGGCAAATCTTATATTCACTTGTTCATGAAGTTGCCATGGAAATATATATTGGCTAATGTGAATAATTTGCTAAAGGATTTAGTGATTAAACTTTGTGCATTTTGTTCCTATTGCTTATCCTAAGCAGAAATTATGTCTCAAATATTTTAAAAAAATTAAATAAATAAAACCCAGCCTACCTGTGGACTAACTTCCATTACATATTCCTTTAGATTTGCTTCCTCATTTTAAATATTAATTTTACTCAGATTATGGAAATGTTTGGTTTGGTTCTTATTTATTGCTCATTGTCGCTTCTGTAGTCACTGCTTACAACATGAGCTACTCAAAAAGAGCTTCAAATGAAGATATCTGATTTTAAAGGTTGCCTGGTGCTTCACTGTCTCAACATTTGCCTAGTAGAAGTTAATTCAATTTCTCTGTGCAATCTAGACACATAAAGCCCTTTCCTTTACAACTTAAGTGCTCTAGGATATGGTAAGAAATACCAATATAGACTGATATTTTAAGTGTTCTGTACTTCCATTATTTATTCAACATGACAATTTTGCATGAAACCATTTTGAACCTGGACCACTGGAAATGGCAGAGCATAGGAAATACGGAATTAAGGCTGTCATATTATGAATCTCATACTGTTTGTTCACAGAAGATGAACTAAATGCTGAATCTTAGAGTACAATTTGATGAGAAATTTTGCATAGCATACAACATAAAAAATATGGAAGAGAAATCATATTCTAGAATTAGAGCAAATCCAAATTAAACAAACAACAAAAAATATAAAACAATCAGGAAAAGGTACTTAAGGGAGAAGAAGAAAGCAACAGGAAGGGCAAACTCAAAGTCTTAATAACTGTAATTAATTCCTGAATTTAGGGGTTTGGTTAAACCTGTCACAGTATCACAGTATCACTAAGGTTGGAAGAGACCTCGAGGATCATCAAGTCCAACCTATCACCACAGACCTCATGACTAGACCATGGCACCAAGTGCCACGTCCAAACTCCTCTTGAACACTTCCAGGGACATTGACTCCACCACCTCCCTGGGCAGCACATTCCAATGGCTAATGACTCTCTCCATGAAGAACTTTCTCCTCACCTCGAGCCTAAACCTCCCCTGGCGCAGCTTGAGACTGTGTCCCCTTGTTCTGGTGCTGGTTGCCTGGGAGTAGAGACCAACCCCTTCCTGGCTACAACTACCTTTCAGGTTGTTATAGAGGGCCATGAGGTCACCCCTGAGCCTCCTCTTCTCCAGGCTAAGCAATCCCAGCTCCCTCAGCCTCTCCTCACAGGGCTTGTGTTCAAGGCCTCTCACCAGCCTTGTTGCCCTTCTCTGGACTCGTTCAAGTGTCTCAATGTCCTTAAACTGAGGGGCCCAGAACTGGACACAGTACTCAAGGTGCGGCCTAACCAATGCAGAGTACAGGGGCAGAATGACTTCCCTGCTCCTGCTGGCCACACTATTCCTAATGCAGGCCAGGATGCCATTGGCCCTGCTGGCCACCTGGGCACACTGCTGGCTCCTGTTTAGGTGGCTGTCAATCAGCACCCCCACGTCTCTCTCTACTTGGGAGCTCTCCAGCCACTCCAACCCCAGCCTGTAGCTCTGTATGGGGTTGCCATGGCCAAAGTGCAGCACTCGGCACTTGGACTTGTTGAACGACATCCCATTGGACTCCGCCCATCTGACCAGTCGATCGAGGTCCCTCTGCAGAGCCTTTCCACCCTCTAACTGACTAACATCTGCTCCAAACTTGGTTTCATCTGCACATTTGCTGATGACTGACTCAATCCCCGCATCCAGATCATCAATGAAGATGTTAAAGAGGATGGGGCCCACCATTGATCCCTGGGGGACACCACTGGTGACTGGCCTCCAGGTGGATGTGGCACCATTCACCACCACTCTCTGGGCTCAGCCCTCCAGCCAATTCCTAACCCAGCACAGAGTGTAGTGGTCCAAGCCACGAGCTGACAGCTTAGCCAGCAGTTTGCTGTGGGGGACACTGTCAAAGGCCTTGCTGAAGTCCAGGTAGACCACATCCACAGGCCTCCCCACGTCCACTAGACAGGTCACCTGATCATAGAAGGAGATCAGGTTGGATAGGCAGGACCTGCCCCTCCTAAATCCATGTTGGCTGGACCTGAGCCCTTGGCCATCCTTCAGGTGCGCAGTTATTGCCACCAGGATAATCCCCTGTCCCTAAGAATATCTCAAAATATATTTATTACTCTCCATCTACTGATCATTACATGAATTTCCGTTTCTGTACCTCTTATTCTCCAACAGTTTTTTCCACATTACTTAACAGAAAACAAAGTAGTGCTTTTCACTTAAGAGAAAAAAATAAAAATAACAATTTTAGATCTTGGGTAGTAAAACATGTTGCATGTTGAATATAAATGCAAAGGAATAAAGTAACATCTGAAACTCTTTGAATGACAGAAAGATACAAACCTCTCTCCTGTGCTTAATCTAAATTATGCAGCTTGTATCAACTAATATTTCATGCCTCAGATTTCATTCTGAGATGTCAGACCTCATAATATTCCAATGTGCTTTCCGTGAGAAGGCACATGCAATTAGAGGTGCTACAACTGAGAATTTCTCATAAAAAGCAACAGCATATTTCTTCCCATAAACACTGAAATCTCCATCTCTTCCTTGTTACAGCAAAGTAAATTGTAGAATGTGTGCACTTAGTGAGTGCGCTTCTGGATTCTATGCGGTGTATTTGTATTCACTAGTACATTGGATACATTCTGTCACAAATGCAGTCTTGTGTACCATCAAAAAAAACAGCTCAAGACATTGGAGTTGTGTCATTTAGTTTGTTTTTCTGCATAGGAGTTTTGTTTTTCACTTAATATTATTAGATATAACCAACAATCTTAGTAATTATTTAATTTGCACATTTATAGAAACAATAATCAATAATAATAATCAATTCATTTTGCCAGAGTATGGACCAAGTATTTATATTGCTAATGTGCTGCCTTTTATAACCAAGTATTTTTATTTGCTTTAGTAGTATACTTCCAAGTCACATTTAACCTGTTTTTCTGTATCTTGATTTCCCTGAGCAGAAAAGTCAAGTTTCTCATCTCTTGCATGTATATACTCCATAAAACTACTCATACTCATAGGTAGCCAGACAATCTCTAGCTGGCAGCTTGTGCTATATATTAGCCTATCTGAAGCAACAGGGGACAATTTGAATTCCGGGTGTAGCTACTACATCCAGCAGAATTACACCTGAAACAAATTTGACCTGAAAGTTTTTCTTTTCATCAGTGAGATAGAATTGCTCACTGCTATTCAAAATGAAAGATAAGCACTAAATCAAATACAATCGGTATCAGCTTGTGAAGAAACTGTCTTACAAATTGGATGGTGCTAGGCTAAGCTAGGCTAATCTGAATAGCTGGAAATCAAGAAGAGCTACATTTGCTGATCTGTAATGAGAACAACTTGGAGGTCTGTCCATTTTCTTCATCAAAGAAAGAAATGGGTTCATCAGAGTCAATAAAACAGCAAACACAGAACCAGCTCTGTTAATGGGCTAAGTCTGAAAGAAAAAGTTTTAGAGACAATCGCATAGTTAAAAGCTGGGAGAGAAAATTTTGGTTAAGCAAGAGGTACAATGATTTCTGAAGAGTGTTAGCAATTAATTGCCAGCAATTGCTTTCTCAGGAGTGCTATCCATAGCCCTGGAAGAGACAAAATAACTGTCATCCAGTTATTTCTTTGCTGTGCATGTCCACGTAAAGGTTTACAGAATCTTAATATATAGTAAAATTTATCATAGCATACATGATTAGTGTACCCACAGAACCTTCATTCTCTGGGTTTGTTGGTTTCCCAGGGATTCAATTTATTCTCATTTAGACAGAATGTGCTATAAGGTAAAATCTATTATCATATTCAATACACTGCATGTGACTGACCCTAACTTTATAAAAGTAGAGTATTTTTTATGTGTAGCATGGAAACATAACAGAAGAGATCTTGTAAGGTCATTTCAAAACTGGAAACTCTTTTGTACTTCTCGGTCTAGGAAACCTTTTACATTGGATAGATTGTCATTGATCATGAAATAAAAACTTACCAGGTAGGATTCTATTAGTAAGATTAAAAAATAGAAAATTGCATTTTTCTAAAATCAAGCTTTATGATGGGGTGGGGGTGGAGTGAGTGTTTGGTTTGTTGTTTGGGTTTTTGTGTGGGTTTTTGGTTGGTTTTTTTTGCCGTTGTTTTGGGTTTTTTTGTGGGTTGGGTTGTTTCTGGATTTTTGGCTGTTTTTTGTGGATGAGAGGATATCTAGCATTTGAAAGGAAGATGAAATCTTCAAGAATAACGTAAAATTTTGTTTATTTTATTTTAGTTTCTATTTAATTTTACAGAATCAGTCCTTTTTCTAGTTCTTCTTTTAGATCTTTCCTGCTTTTGTGTTGTATCTCTCTGTGGTATAGCCTAGATGATTTTAAGAAGGAGGTATAGTTCATGGCAACTCTTAGTTGCAATATTCTGAGGAAAACAAAGCAAAACAAGGCTGGTGAAAGGCCTTGAGCACAAGCTCTATGAGGAGAGGCTGAGGGAGCTGGGATTGTTTAGCCTGGAGAAGAGCAGGCTCAGGGGTGACCTCATTGCCCTCTACAACTACCTGAAGGGTGGTTGTAGCCAGGAAGGGGTTGGTCTCTTCTCCCAGGCAACCAGCACCAGAACAAGGGGACACAGTCTCAAGCTGTGCCAGGGGAAGTTTAGGCTCGAGGTGAGGAGAAAGTTCTTCACTGAGTCATTAGCCATTGGAATGTACTGCCCAGGGAGGTGGTGGAGTTACCATCCCTGGAGGTGTTCAAGAGGGGATTGGACTTGGTGCTATGGTCTAGTCATGGGGTCTGTGGTGACAGGTTGGACTCGATGATCCTCGAGGTCTCTTCCAACCTTGGCGATACTGTGATACTGTGATACTGTAAAACACAACAAAACAAAACCACAAAACAAAAAAAAGGTGTTGAAAAATATTGATGCCTATAATGGAATTAGTATGAGCTCAAAAGTCAGCATCTGGATCAATTTCCTCTGGAGCGTACATTCCTTTACTAAAACGTATGCCACTGCTCAGTGGGATTCTAGCAAGAATAAGTGATTATCCTCCATGCTTTTCCATAGCAGCTATTACACTTGTGTTCCCACTCCACAGGCCAAAAAAAATTTGTTAATTACCATCAAGGGAAATGGCCTGACAAATGCTGCAAAGTAGGAGGCTTACAATGAAGTAGAAATGCTACTCCTTTTCCATCAACAAAATAATAGGTGTAAAAGTATTAATTATCAAAAAACAACAGGAAAATAATTGGCTACTTTCTATAAGTTTCTCTCTTGCTAACTGTAAAATGTTACTCCTTGAAGAGCTACTCGCAAAATTTCTGCCTTTCTGAGATGAGATCATATTACTATGAATATTTCATCTGTGAAGTTGAAAATCTCACTGGCACTATCTCCACCAAATCATCAGACCTCAAAATGAATGCCATGGGGAAAGAAATGTACTGATATATGTTTGAATTTAATATCTCTTGCAGCTTAGAACAATCTTTCACAATATCAGCAATATCGACACTTTGGTGGAGGATCCAAATATTTCTAAAGTATTTTAATTGCATCAAAACTTTTTACTTTTAAGGATCTGCTTTCAATTATCTTCTTGAAATTGGAGCCAGAAAGTACTACTACTTCATTTACAACAGACAAAATAACAGTTTGTTTTTTCTTTTAATTAAACAGGAAAAAAAAAAACCACTTCTTTTTTTCAAACAGAAATCTACTAGCGCTGATATATTTGACAGCTAGGATTTTTTACAAGTGAAAATGTACACTCTTGTTGGATATCAGTACTAGTCAGCAACTAACTACTTAAAATTTCATTTGGCTATAAAGATTTGACATTCTTTCAAAAACAAGGCATAACTTTTACATAATTAGCATATCCCTGGGTACAAGCAAGAAAGAAAAAGAAGAATAAAGGCAAAGAATAAATTATAAGAATAAAGCCTCTGTACACCATAGGAACAATGATTAGTTGTCTCGTGTTTTATCTCAGTATTCTACATTATCCTTGGCATCTTTAAGGGCATATTATTCACAAAAAGCTATGCTAGATTGTTCTTACTCTAGGGTAGGACAATCTATTTCTCACTCAGTTAAGAGAGAAACAAATCTCAAGTCTTGAAGGCGTTGATAATAATAAACTTGATCTGTAAATAGACAATGGAATCTGTGAGGTAATTTTCCACTGGTTTTGATGAGAACATTTTTAGAACTTTTGACAAATATCTTGCTCATCATTCATTTGGGAGCACACAATCTGTACCAGGACAGTTTTAATTTCTTTCACAAATTGAACCAAACCGAATAGAATAGAATAGAATAGAATAGAATAGAATAGAATAGAATAGAATAGAATAGAATAGAATAGAATAGACCAGACCAGGTTGGAAGAGACCTTCAAGATCAACCTATCATCCCACACCACCTAATCAACTAAACCATGCAACCAAGAACCCCTCAAGTCTCCTCCTGAACACCTCCAGTGATGGTGACTCCACCACCTCCTTGGGCAGCCCATTCCAATGGGCAATCACTCTCTCTGTGATCTTCCTCCTAACCTCCAGCCTAAACCTCCCCTGGTGCAGCTTGAAACTGTGTCGTCTTGCTCTGGTGCTGTTTGCCTGGGAGAAGAGACCAAACCCTGCCTGTCTACGACCTCCCTTAAGGTAGTTGTAGACAGCAATAAGGTCACCCCTGAGTCTCCTCCTCTCCAGGCTAAGCAGCCCCAGCTCCCTCAGTCTCTCCTCACAGGGCTTGTGCTCTAATCCCCTTACCAACTTTGTTGCCCTTCTCTGGACACGCTCCAGCAAGCCAACATCCTTCCTAAACTGAGGGGCCCAGAACTGGACACAGTACTCGAGGTTTGTCCTTGTAATGGGTTGGGGCAGGCCCCCTCCCCACCACGCGCAGAAATAATGACTCAAACAAACGGATTGCAAAGGTGATGGAAAGTTTAAATAGAACAGTGAGTGCGTGCAGAAAAAAAAAACTAAAAATACAGAGACAAGAGAGAGAAACCCAAAAACAGACCCAGAGAAAACCATCCCTACCTGAGGGTACACCCAAGACCCTCAGGGCTCCTTCTTCCCCCTCCCACTGCTAGGCTAGTCTCAGCTGGCCAGATCTGAGACTGCCCATCCCCCCCGTGGCCTTGGGCCTAGCCAGGCCCAAAGCCAGGAGATCTCTCCCCCATGTTACCGGCTGATGGAGGAGGAAGAAAAGAGGAAGTGCCAGACCCCGCCACAAAACTTATAGTGGTGCAAGGGATCATGGTAGGAAATAACCTAATTTCCTGTGTCCACCCACTGGGCTGGACTTCTGGACACAGGAAGCAGCCCTGTAGCAGAGGGCACCCAGCCCAAACTACGACAGTCCTAACCAGTGCAGTTCACAGGGGCAGAATGTGGTAGAATGTGGCAGAATGTGGTAGAGGAATGATCATTCGATGAGATTATCCAGAATTTAAAAGAAACAGTTGTGATTTTGTCTTTCTGGTACAAAGATTGCTCAATTTTTAGCCTCAGTGGAAGCTGTCAGATTAACAGTGCTTTTGAGTCTAGCCATATATCAGCACCATTGCCTGTGAAGCCCTTCTTTTCTAGAGGAGGAATACATTTCTACGCTGAAAGGATCTGGAGTTGGAGTACCATAGTCTGCTTCTGGTCTTGTCATATCAAGACATAACATTTCAGGAAATGCTGATGCATGTTTTCACATCTCAAACACTAAGCAACACTAGTGCCTTAGAATTTTATAAGTAGAATAAATAATATTTTCTTGAAATAGTCTAAAGAGAAATGCACCAAGGTTTCACACAACTTTGATATTAGTAATGTCATTTAAGTTTTAAAAGGTGCATGCAAGTTCACTGTATAGAGCCTACTACCTTCAAGTTAGCACTGTGCTTAAGCACAGAGATAAGCTTACCTACAAATGACTGTAGAGCTATAAAACATGCACCTTTAAGAAATGTCACAGTATCACAGTATCACCAAGGTTGGAAGAGACCTCAAAGATCATCGAGTCCAACCTGTCATCAGAGACCTCATAACTAGACCATGGCACCAAGTGCCACATCCAATCCCCTCTTGAGCACCTCCAGGGATGGTGACTCCAGGCTCCTACTAGTATTGTTATCCTAATAGATGCTAGTATATATAGTGCTATAAATTGGCTAGTTACAATACCTGTATTCTATACCTGTAAGGCATATTATTTCTTGATTCTACTTCTAGGTATGTAATAAACAAATTCTGATAATGCTGTGTTGTTTAGCACCAAAGCCAAATTATGAGTGTAAATAGAGTCAGACTACATGAAATTATGCATGAAGAGCTGCATAGAGTACTGCATCGCTAGGGGAGGATCAAATTCAAAATATACAACTCAAAAAATGCCTTAAGCAGAAGATAACAGGAGTTTTGCACCATCAAATACCAAATCTTTGCTATTAGAAGTATATGCAATTTACCATAAAAAGGCACACACACACAACATAGCTTAACAGAAAATAGAATTGTATTTCTGATGCCTACCAAAACATGAGTTGTCTGAATTTGGGATGATATGTAGATTCATAGCTTAGATATACTACAGTTGTAATGGTTAATAGCTCTCCAGGAAGACCCATATTCCCCCTGGACACCTGGGTAAGCATGAACAGGGCATCTCTTTCTCAGCTGCAAACTGAAAACCAGCAAGCTGCAAAAATCATCAATCCAGCAGAAAGTTTACAGTTCCAAATTCCAGAATGAAAGGAGTCCTTAAGTTTCTGTTATGAATGATCTGCAGTCTCGGTACAGTTCACACTGTCTCTTCCTTAAACAGCTATCCAGATCTGAGAAGTTATTCACAAGTTGAACAGTAGTCAACCATTTATTATCAATAGTTTAACATGATAGGCATTGAGACAGGTGTGAAGAATGAAGAGGAACTTCCTCATCATTGCTTGACCTTGCTCTCTCTATTGTTTTCATTAAGCCTGAGGCCTTACCTGCTGATAAACCCTTGGTACAGTCTCACTGACACAGATATTACAGGATTGCTCAGCCTCTTAGATATAGTATAAACCATTTCACCTAGATTATGTTTGTGGAAGAAGACCCAACTGACTTGCCCCCATATCCACAGAAGTGCTTGAGCCATCTTTGTAATGAATAAAGGGTAATAAGGTGGGGAATTAATAATGATAGATTAATTATTAATTTGACTCCACCTCTCAGTTGATAGTATCTTCATAATAGGAATGGTTACAAGTAGTTTGAGAGTAGCATTTGGGAAAAGATAAATCCAAAAGCAGTAATATTCCCCACTGACAAAAGGAAGGAAGTTCCCAGTGACTTTAGGAATATATCAATTACAATGCTGATTGCTGATTGTGGGAATTGCTTTTATTGTCTCTTTTTAGTTGAAAATACTTCTGAACTGATATAGATGCTTTAATCCACATGTGTGGGGAGCCAAACACCTAAGAGAGAAGAGCACATGCTCTGCAGCTCACCTTTTTTATCAAGCCAGGCTAATTTTTGTCACACATTATCATAAAGCATGTTGAAAGCCAAAACAAAAGGCCAGAAACTGATAACCATCATTTCTCTGCCTAAACATCCCCAGACTTTCTCCAGCACAGGGTCTGTGCCTGGCACATGGTTTGGGGGAAGGACCCATGTGTATCCATTGACCACAGACATGGAAGGGAGAGGTATCTCCCCTGGCTCCCTTCATCCCAGCTTCTCTGTTTCCCCTCATCCCATCTTTGTAGGGTGGGGCAGGTGGGGGTGGGGCAGTGGTTTGGAGGTTTGGATTTACTGCCACAATCTTAATGAAAATAGAATCTCCCTAATCACTGAAGACAGAGATATGTACTTCCAGTGGGAAATTTGGCCCAATAAACTCCTGATTCACCTTACAAAGGTCTGAAATCACCCTCCACTGACCATTAGAAGAGTCCTAAACAGTCTGTGTTCCTAATGGAGGCGTTTCAATTGAATGACTAAAATAAGACGGCTGAACTCAAGTCCGAAATCTTAATAGACCTGCAAGTCCAAAGTATCTCTGTCCCAGTCCACCTCTGTAATCACAACACCTTTCTAAAATAGGACATATCTGCTCAGGTGGCAATGTTTACATAGCAGTGAAATTGATGGTAAGAACTATTCCAATTGTTCCAAGGTTATGTTGAAAGTGAAAGATTTTAGTGTTAATTTAGTAAATACAATTTCTTATCTTCCAGGTAAATTAGTGATGAAAAAGCCAGAGACCATGAATACTGCAGTTTTGATGGCAAAAGTATCTTACATCATAAATTTTGTCCATCTTAAAGAAACTGCTTTTACTTTATTGAACATCTCAAAGACATCCTTCTTTTCCTTTTTTCTTTTTTCCTCTGCAGTGACCAAAATAATTTCTGTTTGGTATTTTTTGCTGCATTTATTTTCCTCACAACCACTGGGTTGATGACAACTCGCTTGTCACACTGCCAAATGATTGTAATCAGCTGATAATTGAGGCTTTGTGCTAGTTAGCCTCTGCAAATTCAATTTCTTCAGCTAGAATGGTATAATTATAGACAGATTTATAAATCAGCATTACATGCTAATTACCAGTATCAGAAAAAAGTAGCAAAAATACTGTCCTGAATAAGCTGATTTTTAAATATGCAGAATGTATAAATAAGTTGCCTTGCTCTACCCCTTGTCTTGATTTCTGATAAAATGCACCCTATTCAGTCATGTCATGTAATTCCTACTTTCAACCAAGTGGCATGTTTCAGTTTAGTGTTGGTTTATTTTCACAAATCTTGTGGTGTTTTTTTTTTACATATTAAAACAAGAGAGATTTTTGAGGAGTACTCAACAGAACTGTGTAAAGATAGGTAAGTCCTCAGACTGTTTGCTTCTGCTTTCACACAGAAGGTAATCACTGATGCCTAATCTTGATTGCAATCATGTTTTAATGACATTACTTATCCTTCCTAATCTTTTGGTTTATAATTCTCTAACCTTGTAGTGAATTTAAAAGGGGAGAGAGAGAGAGAAAGTGATTCACTTTGGATGTGTGGTAATTGGCAACATGCAAAAAAGGAGGGTCAATTATCTCAGATTATTAACACAGACATACTATATCTGGCAGTGACTGAGTCTGTTTGTCCAGAAATACCCATCAAATAAATAATTAAAATCAGGTGTTGGCAGATGTGGATCTTGATGCTCATGATTGCTTTCTCTTGATGCCCATGATTTGACAAATACTTTCACTTCAAATTGTGGTGTTTTTAAACAATATCTTGGATGACCAAAAGGTTGCATACAAAATACATGGAAACCTTCTTAAGAAAATTAGACATCTGTATGTGTTTATTTAGATTTTCCCACTTGTATTGACTTAAGCTCTGCTAAAATGAGGTAGAAAGTAAAAACAATCTGTATTCTTATTGTGCTCTTAGAGCCCTGAAGGAAAACCTGCTGGGATTGGCTGCAGATGGCTTCATCTCAGAAGAAGAATGTGTCTCCTAACAGTCACTTGTTCTGTATGCATGATCAAGCAACAGTCAATGGTTTCCTGTGCCTCATTAGTTGTGGTGACAGGAAGAAGTATGATTCTCCCAAAATACCTGCCCTTCTCCAAACTAATGTTAACATTGCATGGAGTAAACATGGAAAAACTTGAATTTCATGGAACTGTTCTTATGCATTATTTTTATCCAGAGAACAAACCAGGAAAGACAAAAATTCAACAAATTAGTAAAATTATTATAAAATTCTTGACAATTAATTAAATCACATTATAGTAAACCTGAGCTTTTTGATATACACATGTCCTAGTTGGAGGTCAGGCAGACCCTCCCTTACCTCTGAAAGGGGCAAAAGAATGACACCCACATAAACGGATTGCAGAAGTGATAGAAAGTTTAAATGGAAAAGTAGCAAGTGTTCTACAAAAGCTACAAGCACAGTGATAAAGATGCCCCAAAGCATACCGAGTCCCATACAGCACACCCAAAAAGCCCCCCAACTCTTTCCTTCTCCCCACCTGAGGGTATACCCAAAACCACCAGGGCTCTTTCTTCCCCCCACCCAACCACCCCCAAGCTAGTCTCAGCTGGCCAGGTCTGAGACTGCCCCTCCATCTTCTCCACCTGGCATTAGGCCTAGCCAGGCCTAAGAGGCCTGAAGATAACCCCACCATTATCTAATAGAGACCATCTCCCATGAAGGCAGAAAGAGAAGAAAGGAAGTAAAAGAATTTGAAGATAGATTTATAGGGCACACGACATTATGGGTATGAAATACACAGCTTCCAGTGTCCATCCACTGGGCTGGACACTTGGGACACCAGAGGTGTATCTTGTGTGGCAGCAACAGGAGGGACCCAGCCTAAACTGCCACAACACGTTGTTACCTTCTTTCATCAAATGGAAAGAAAGATTCATTTCAGTTAGGCGGATGTTACCTTTTTAAATTTTTGTTTGTTTGCTTTTGTTATTTATTTTTTTTTAGTTACAAAAATATTAGATCACCTTTTAAAAAAATGTGCCAGTGATGGAGATTCTCAAATGCTGTAGTATAAGGACATGTGTCTGTAGAGCCAGATTTCCTTAAATACTTTGCTTGATGTTCTGCATTTTAAACTGCAGGGGCAAAGACAAGGATGAAATTTCTTGGATTTCTGTTGAAGCAGTGAGGCCTATGGAAATTAAAAGGGGAATTAGAATAGAATAGAATAGAATAGAATAGAATAGAATAGAATAGAATAGAATAGAATAGAATAGAATAGAATAGAATAGAATTAACCAGGTTGGAAGAGACCTCCAAGATCATCCAGTCCAACCTAACATCCAACACTATCTAATCAACTAAACCATGGCACCAAACGCCCCATCCAGTCTCTTCCTAAACAGGGGACAGTCGTGGCTCAATGGGGGCTCAGTTGGTAGCACATCAGACCCTTAATGGGAAGGTCGTGAGTTCAAGCCTGCAGTGGGCAGTAGTGTCCTCCCTACTCTAATCATGAGGTCTGTGGTGACAGGTTGGACTTGATGATCTTTGAGGTCTCTTCCAACCTTAGTGATACTGAATACTGAATACCTCCAGTGATGGTGACTCCACCACCTCCCTGGGCAGCCCACTCCAATGGCCAATCACTATTTCTATGAAAAACTTCTTCCTAACATCCAACCTCGAGCCTAAATTTCTCCCTGTGCAGCTTGAGACTGTGTCCTCTTGTTCTGGTGCTGATTGCCTGGGAGAAGAGACCAACCCCCACCTGCCTACAACCTCCCTTCAGGTAGTTGTAGAAAGCAATAAAGTCACCCTTGAGCCTCCTCTTCTCCAGGCTAAACAACCCCAGCTCCCTCAGCCTCTCCTCATAGGGCTTGTGCTCCAAACCCCTCCCCAGGTTTGTTGCCCTTCTCTGGACACATTCCAGCAAGAAGATACATTAAAGATTCAATTTAATTTTTTTTTTTTCCCCCCCCTGAGTTGTTTATGTAGTTGTAGTAAAGCAACTTTCTCCTCATAGCTTTGCTACCATTTCTGTCACTGCCTTGCTTTCACCACACCTGCTACAATGTATATAATCTTGGCAAACGTGTTTAAAATGAGTGAGCTGAGGGTACCTCGAAAGATCCTCTCCGCTGACTGTCACGAAACCTCGGATTCAGATGTGATAGCTATGCTAAATTCTGCTTAAGCAGTTTCAATCCTTGTTCTATACTTTATATTTTCCAGTTTAAACACTTCTTTTTCCTACACCTAACAAAATGAAATATGAAAGTATGGTAATACAAAATCCATAAAAGTTATGGCAGTCTAATGCGACACCATTTTTCATACCTGGAAAAGATACACTTATTTCTAACTGTGAAAGTTTCTGAAATAACAGACCTTAAGTCCTGACAACCTCAAGACTGCTACAGTGAGGTGCAATAGTGTCTTCCAGAAAACATACAGCAGCAAATCTATCTATCTCTTTGACAGGTGAAGTATCACAATGAATTAGTCCTCAAAAATTCTTCTTAAAACTGCTATAAGATGTGTTTATGCCATTTTTCTTTTCTGTGAGAAATGAGTCCTACAGAGAGCAGATGATGATATGGTGTCATACAGAGATTTTGTTCATATTCTCTCAGAATAAACTGTGTAATACACACACTTTTCCATTCACATTTTTCAATTTATCATTTGAAACTCTGTGTTGATTTCTAATAAGTCTTCTTTTAAGTAATTACAAGTCCTATAATGAGATTTATTTTTCTTCATATATATGGTGAGGTTTCTACCCCTCACATACATATTAATGTACACATTTATGTAAAGCTATAAATTCTTCTGGCAAGGTAGATTAAGTCCTTCAATCAAATATATGTACCTAACTTAAACCTCATTTTGAAAGTAAACAATGTGCACATGCCTTTGAAAGGACTGGCAAGCCAAGAATTTCTTATTCAGTGATGTTGTGGCTGTGTCTGCTCTTTAGAAAGTCAATTAGCTGTCCAAATGAAATCCCTTAATAGAAGCCTAGAAGTCTAATATTATAAATAAATTAAAAAATTCTTGGCTATGTGTTTAAGAAAAACTTTAAATCATAATGTCAGCTAAATGTCCACCAGGCTCATGTACTCAGTCTGTAAATACTCAATAAATGCATATGTTAGACATTTTATGAGAAATAAATATTACAGAATCACAGAATTGTCAGGGTTGGAAGGGACCTCAAAGATCATCCAGTTCCATGCACCCCACAGCCCCATGGGCAGGGACATCTCAGGGACAACTAGATCAGCTTTCTCAGAGAAATATTCAGCCTAGCCTTAAAAACTACCAGCTATGGGGCTTCTACCACCTACCTAGGCAACCTGTTCCAGTGTCTCACTACCCTCATGGTGAAAAACTTTTTCCTAACATGCAATCTGAATCTACCCATTTCTAGTTTTTCTCCTTTCCCCCTAGTCCTCTCATAACAAAACATCCTAAAACATCCCTCACCAGCTTTCTTGTAGGGCCCCTTAAGATGTTGGAAGGCCCCAATTAGTTCTCCTTGGGGCCTTCCCCACACTGAATAACCCAAACTCTGTCAAACTGTCTCAATAGGAGAGGTGCTCCAAAATAGACTAGACTAGACTAGACTAGATTAGACTAGACTAGACTAGAATAGAATAGCATTAACGAAGTTGGAAGAGACCTTTGAGATCAAGTCCAACCTATCACACACCATCATCTAATCAACTAAACCATGGCACCAAGCACCCCATCAAGCCTTTTCCTAAACACCTCCAGTGATGGTGACTCCACCACCGAACTGAGCATCCTATTCCAATGGCCAATCACTCTTTCTATGAAGAATTTCTTCCTAACATCCAGCCTAAACCTCCCCTGCTGCAGCTTGAGACTGTGTCCTCTTGTTCTGGTGCTGGTTGCCTGGAGAAGAGCCTGGGCTACAAGTGCACACTGGTGGCTCATGTTGAGCTTCTCATCCACAAGCAGCCCCCAGGGCCTTTTCTTCAGAGCTGCTCTCAAGCCAGTCACTGCCCAGCCTATATCAATGCTTGGGATTGCCCAGACCCAGAACCTTGCACTTGGTTTTGCTGAACTTCATGATGTTGTCATGGGCCCACCTCTCCAGCCTGTCAAGGTCCCTCTGGATGCCATTCCTTCCCTGCAGTGTGTCTGCTGCACCACACAGCTTGGTGTCATTGGCAAGCCTGCTAAGGATGCATTCAAAGCCACCGTCTCTGTCACCAACAAAGATGTTAAACAAGACTGGTCCCAGTACTGATCCCTGAAGGAATCCACTTGTCACTGGCTTCCACTTGGACATGGACCCATTGACAGCCAATCTTAGGGTATGGCCCTCAAGCCAGTTCTGTATCCACTGAATGGTCCATCCATCAAACCCACATTTTACCAGTTTGGAGACCAGGATGTCATGTGGGACAATGTCAAAGGCTTTGCTCAGGTCCAGGGAAATTATGTTAGTTATGTTAGTTAGTTAGAAATTATCTTATTGCTATTAGTTGCTCATTCTATTCTATTCTATTTCTATTCCATACTCATCTCTTCTCTTCCAATAGAAATTAATTTATATTCAAAGTCATGTATTAGGTTAACTAAAATTAGTAGAAAACTTCTGGAGATCTTGTTACTTTTTTTTTTTTTTTTTCTTTTCTTGCTAATTTTTGCTAACTACATCCAAGTTACAGACAGAATCACAGATTCACAGAATGGTAGAATCACAGTTTCCCAGAATGGTAAGGGTCAGAAGTGACCTCTGAAGATCATCTCATTCAACTTCCATGTGAACATGGCACCTTGTGACATAGTTTAATGGCCATGGTGGTCTTAGGTTGATGGTTGGACTTGATGATCTTAGAGGTCTTTTCCAGCCAAAACAATTCTATTATTATTCTATTATCCCTCATCTATTGATGTTGTGACCTTTTCATAGAAGGCCACCATGTTTGTCAGGCACAATTTGCCCTTAGTAATTCAGTATTCAGTAATTCAGTAATTCAGTATTCCTAAGGTTGGAAGAGACCTCAAAGATCATCGAGTCCAACCTGTCACCACAGACCTGATGACTAGAGTAGGGAGGACACTACTGCCCACTGCAGGCTTGAACTCACGACCTTCCCATTAAGGGTCTTATGCGCTACCAACTGAACCACTGTGTTGATTATACCCAAGTATTCATACTGTATCATGAATGCCAGACTAGTATTTTTTTTTAAGAGGCTGCAGTCTACCACACATGATATATTAGAACTATATTTTGCCTAGTTAAATGTTCCCCAACTGGCTAAACAATTTAGTGCTCCATTACAGCAGAGGGAGATAATGTCGATAGGATAAAATTTTTCCCCATTTCTTGTACTTAGTGATATCTTACATTAAACTAGGCATAGGAAGTTTATTTATAAAGTAATTTAGTTATAAACACAAAACAGTCATAGAATTAATTTTTAAATTAATCATATTAAAAGTAATCTGGGAGGATGACTTTGTTGTTACCATTTGTGATGGTTTAGCCCAACCACACCAAGAAAAAAACATAGCTGAACTCAGCCAGAGAAGAGAATGAAGGCTGTATTTTACAAGCAATAATGGAGTGCAATGAATATATACAAAATATACAGTATTTACAATATGATACAAGTATTTACAGGAAAGAAAGCATCCTCCTCTCAGGAAAATCCCACCTTGTGTTTCCCCCAACCTCTCTCTCCCTTCCCTTTCCCTCTAGCTAAATAGAAGAAAAGAGAAGAGTAGAAAAAGAATGTTAGGAGAATTCCAGTTAGCACAAAGCAGTTGTTAAGGAGTTAGCTGCTTATCTTATCAGTTTTAGTCCAGAGTCAGCATGCATGCAGCCTGGCCAAGAAATGGAAGACAGACTGAGAACAAATTGTAAAATCATAAAACTGCATCCCACTCATCTACCAATGAGATTTGTTTAGAATTATCTTCCTTTTGTTTTCCTTTTTACACTCAAACATTCAGCTACAGAATTCTGCAGCTATCCTTTTGTTAAAGGCACAGCCTGAACTGTCACACCATTGTGTTCAACTACTTAAGCAGTACTGAACTGAAAAGTTGCATTCAAATGCACAGGCAACAGGTAGTATAGCTTTGGCCTGTTTTTTTTTCAAACCAGTGAACATGTGTGACAGTCATTAAAGGAAGAGACATAAATTTAATTGCCTCCTCTCAGAAATCTGCTGGTTTAACAGATATTGTTTGTTTTCTGAGGAAAAGATAAATTATTTACTTACAGGATAATCTAAAAAATAATTGAAGTTTTGAAGGAAGAATTTTCTTTGAAAACACTTAGCATGTAACACATTTTAAAAATCAATGAGCAGGCAGATATTTTATGGTGACATAATTAAATCAGAATATAACAAAGCTTCTGAAAAATAGTTCTTTTTTTAATTTTTTTTTTTTTAATAAATCTTTATTAAATTCTATCCCATATGCACAGCCCTTCTCAACTGTCTTTCACTCTCTCTTTATCTGGCTGCAAAATGACTCATGTTACTCATAACAAAGCATCTCTGCTCTTCTCTTTCTCTGCTGCTTCTTCAGCAATTGGACAAGATCTGGATGTGAATGGCTTCATGTGCCCGCAGTGTTGCAGAGAAACAAGATGATTTCTAGTCCTGTTAGGGTCCTGGAGAGGGCTGCTGAGGCAGCAGGCCTAAGAGCTAGCTGAGGATAGTGGTGGATGTGAAAGCACACGGAGGTGAAACCCTGGAATGGATTGTCCAGGGAGGTGGTCAAGGCCCCGTCCCTGGAGGTGTTTAAGCCCAGGCTGGATGAGGCTCTGGCCAGCCTGATCTAGTGTGGGGTGTCCCTGCCCATGGCAGGGGGGTTGGAACTAGCTGATCCTTGTGGTCCCTTCCAACCCTGAATGATACTATGAATGATACTATGATACTTTGTGCACAAACACACACTTGCTTCTTCAGCCTTCTCTCTGGCCACAGAGGTATCAGTAAGAACTGACAGGAACAAGAATATTTTCTTCCTTTTAAAGTTATTTGGCTTCAAGTGCCATTGTCTTTTTCTGCTACCTTTTCAGTAGTATTGAGGTTATAGCTTTTAAATATATTGATCATTTTCTCCAGAGAAAGAAATTTAATTTTATCATGTATTGATAAAGACATAGATAGAAGTAGAAATGCTTCAGCTGCTATAACCTAACAATATGAGAACAGCAAGGGTAGTAAGCAACAATGAAGTTCTTTATGAGACCACTGATGCATCAAGAAAGAAAGAGAAGATTTTTTCATTCAGCATCACTGAAAAGATTTAGCTGACCTTTTCTATTACATTTATCCTAAGTGTAATGGGAATTATTAAGGACACACTTCTCTCTTTGTTCTGCAGAGGTTAACTGCTGGTCACCTCCTTCTGCTGTCACCTCTTTCTCCATGGATGCTAACTATTCTTTTCTCTCAACTGCTCTGATTGATTACCATAATTATACTATTGTCAGAGCAACTGTAACTGGTATTTAGTTTGAATTTTGTTGCTTCTTGTCAGACCTGATGAAAGGACTCTGAATATGTGGTCAAATATGCATTCATATATGTATGCATTGTCAAAATATATCAGCTAGAAACTGACAACAACTAATAAATAAAAGCTTAATTCTAGTACCTTGTGTTTGCACACTGTCTCTCTATGTATCCATCTTTCTATCTATCTGATCTTCTATCTGTCAGGACAGTGTACAGTAACCTTCAACATCTATGTGTTTTACCGTGCTGTTAGTGATGAATTGTCAAGTGTTGTAAGTTACTTATTTCCTTTATACCTGGCACAAAACAGTTACCTGATTATTTATGTTGTATCTTTTTCCTTTTGATTTCTTCGAGCCATAGAAACAGCACTGGAAAGCTTATCCTGCAAAGGAATTAATATTGTATATTATATATCCATGTGTGTTGAAGCATGGTATATTAGCATAGTGGAGTTCTTCTGTAAAACACTGATAAATTGACACAGAAGAAAACAAGAGACATAAATGATTAATTAGTTACAGAAGCACTCAATAGTTCAAACAACTTATTTTGAAAATGAACATTGGTTTTTGTGTATATGTATACCTCACAAGAACAATAATATAATCTATGCATAGTATGTTATAACCTCATATAACCACACATGTTCCTACATAAAATTCAAAGAAGATGAAATAAGGCATTGTCCTTTTTTTCCCCTGTCAAACTAGAAAGCAAAGACAATACAGAAACAAAAAACCTTTTAGGCAAGTACGTTCCGGTATGTATAGAACTGATCCATTTCCAGAGCAGAAAAGCTGAGTGCACAGGGACATAATACTTGTGCAGATATCCCCAATCCAGGATTCAAAGAGAACTCTGACACATCTGACTTTTTTCACAGGATATCCAGGCTAATTAGCTAGGCTGAAAGGCAAACTGTGCTGTCTGACCCCAGTCAAGTGTGGATGCCACCACAGATGAACTGGGATCAGCTGGAGTGTGTCTGCTGGAATGTGGTTACATGGTGGTTGGCTTTTTGTTTTACTTTGGTTTGTTTGAATGTTTGTTTTGTTCCTTTTTTGTTGTTGTGGTTTTTTGGCTTGGTTTGGTTTGCTATGGTTTTGGTTCTTAATTTAAAAATGCAAATAAACAAAGAAAAAAACACATCGAAGCCAAACAAACAAACCAAAAACAAAATCAAGAAACCATCCTCCCTAAAAAGAAAACAAATAAAAACCAAATCTAGAGGCAAGAAGCAAGTTCAGCATTGAACTGCTGATCATTTGGATTGCTTAACTGATGGGTTCTGCACATTGGCCACAACAACCCCATGCAGTGCTACAGGCTGGGGTCAGAGTGGCTGGAGAGCAGCCAGGCAGAGAGGGACCTGGGGGTGCTGGTCGATGGTAGGCTGAACATGAGCCTGCAGTGTGCCCAGGCAGCCAAGAGGGCCAATGGCATCCTGGCCTGCATCAAGAACAGTGTAGCCAGCAGGAGCAGGGAGGTCATTCTGCCCCTGTACACTGCACTGGTTAGGCCACACCTCGAGTACTGTGTCCAGTTCTGGGCCCCTCAGTTTAGGAAGGATGTTGACTTGTTGGAACGAGTCCAGAGAAGGGCAACAAAGCTGGTGAGGGGCTTGGAACACAAGCCCTATAAGGAAAGACTGAGGGAGCTGGGGTTGCTCAGCCTGGAGAAGAGGAGACTCAGGGGTGACCTTATCACTCTCTACAACTACCTGAAGGGAGGTTGTAGACAGGCGGATGATGGTCTCTTCTCCCAGGCAGCCAGCACCAGAACAAGAGGACACAGTCTCAGGCTGCGCCAGGGGAGGTTCAGGTTGGATGTTAGGAAGAAGTTCTATACAGAAAGAGTGATTGCGCTATGGAATGGGCTGCCTAGGGAGGTGGTGGAGTCGCCGTCATTGAAGGTGTTCAGAAGGAGACTTGATGGGGTGCTTGGTGCCATGGGTTAGCTGTTTGGGTGGGTTGGATTGGTTGATGGGTTGGACGCGATGATCTTGAAGGTCTCTTCCAACCTGGTTTGATTTATTCTAATAAAGGTTTATTCTAGTATTCTTTGATGACAACGCATTGGCTGCTGTCTGTCACCACCCTGAAAGAATGTCCATAACTGTTTCAGGAGAGATCTCTGCCTACAGGTAATATGATTGTGAAGGCCTTAAACACTTTTCCAACATAACAGGCTTTACCTCATCAGACATCCACCCTTGTCCCAATGAAAAGCACACATAGCTGTGATTTCATGTTACATTAAATTTCACACTCTAGAAAAGTAGCTTTAACCTGGAATATATACTAGGTTTCCTGTCACATGGTAAAACTGTCATTGTTCTAATGCATTTTTGAATTAGTATTTTAGATTTAGTCTGAGACCTAAATATTTCTGTCAGGGAAAGAGAGAACAATATCCCAACATGAGATTTTTTACTTTTTTTTTTTTCAGTCTGACATGATCTTATCATAGAATCATAGAATCAATAAGGTTGGAAGAGACCTCAAAGATCATCGAGTCCAACCTGTCACCACAGACCTCATGACTAGACCATGGCATCAAGTGCCACGTCCAATCTCCCCTTGAACACTTCCAGGGATGTTGACTGCACCACCTCCCTGGGCAGCACATTCCAATGACAAATTACTCTCTCCATGAAGAAATTTCTCCTCACCTCAAGCCTAAACTTCACCTGGGGCAGCTTGAGACTGGTTCCCCTTGTTCTGGTGCTGGTTGCCTGGGAGAAGAGACCAACCCCCACCTGTCTACAACCTCCCTTCAGGTAGTTGTAGACAGCAAGAAGGTCTCCCCTGAGCCTCCTCTTCTCCAGGCTAAACAATCACAACTCCCTCAGCCTCTCCTCATAGGGCTTGTGCTCAAGGCGTCTCACCAGCCTCATTGCCCTTCTCTGTACACATTCAGAGTCTCAATGTCCTTAAATTGAGGGGCCCAGAACTGGACACAGTACTCAAGGTATGGCCTAACCAGTGATGAGTACAGGGGCACAATGACTTCCCTATCATTTTCTACCATCATTCATAAGCTGTTCCAGAAAATGCATCTTCTACAAACTTTACAGAAAATAATTTGGAGTTAAAAACCAAAACAAACTTACAAAAACCACAGTAAAGAATACATATTCTAGGTTCCCATTTCTTCTGATCCAGAGAATGTGCAGTTAAGGTCCTCAGCTACAAATTCATGGATTTTTGTATCAAGGTTTTAACACTGGAGGCCTCCAGTTTGATCCACATACGTCACCCCAGCCTTAAGGTTGTCATGAAGGCACATTTGTCGAAGTGTACAAAACATCGCAGTGAAAAATGCAGTCCAAAGTAAACCCAAGTCAATCAATATTGTTCCAGAGAAAAAGAAGACTGTAATAAATGATGAAGAATTAGTAGTATTTTCCAATTCTGTGAAAATCAAGCAGAAAAATCGTGCCTAGGGCCATGATTGTCCAGCTGCATAGTTCGTTTTCAGAGTGGTTTCATTCTCGAGTCCTACTGACATTTAAAAAAATGTAAAAAAATTTATATTTTTTTAAACATAATAAACTATTTCAACTATTTCTTATGGGAGACATGTTTTGCATAGTTCTAGGGAAAATGGTCACTATTCTTCCACTACCTGATTTCAGTTTGTGGGAAATTATGGGGTTTATTTTAATTGTTTTGTTTTGGGTTTTTTTTGGTTTGTGTTTTTTCCCCCCTGTTCCTCCCAAGTATTGTATCATAGTATCATAGTATCAGTCAGGGTTGGAAGGGACCACAAGGATCATCCAGTTCCAACCCCCCTGCCATGGGCAGGGACACCCCACACTAGATCAGGCTGGACAGAGCCTCATCCAGCCTGCTCTTAAACACCTCCAGGGATGGGGCCCCAACCACCTCCCTGGACAGCCCATTCCAGGGTTTCACCACTCTCACGGTGAAGAACCTCCTCCTCACATCAAGCCAGTTCCTTATCCATCTAGTGGTCCACCCATCAAACCCATGTGTCACCAGTTTGGAGACCAGGATGTGGTGCGGGACTCACTGAGAGTCCACAGAATGCTGGGTAGCTGTTTTCTTTGAAGAACTACACATGCATAGGCAGAACAGTTTCAGCACAGAAGGTCATTTATATTTTATGTTTTCTGATTCTTCATGGATTTAATTTAGGAGTAATACTGTCCTGTTCGTGCCTTCTCTCTCTCTTTGGCAATTTCATAACATATATTATACTTACATCAGTGTGCTGATTTGCAGAGTACCTCTGCTGTTTGGAGGTACACAGTCTTCATTTTCTGCAAGCAGCCATGATGATGAACTGACATTTTATCACACCATCTGTTTGAAACTTAGACCCTCCTTCAAAATTGGATAAGAAAGAACTGATTTTTTTTCTGGTCAAATGAGTATCATTAAGATGTATGAGACAGAACCTGACAGATCATCTAGGATCCATTTTTTAGTGGTAGAAGCTAATTACACTGATTTTACAAGTGCACCTAGGGATTCGTAGAAACAGAGTATTTGGTTGTTTTTCACTGGTCATCTCTCTGTAAAGAAACCCTAATACTTGATATTAAAGTAATGCTTCATAAGATCTGTTGTACTAGATAATAAATAACAGGAAAATTCTGGTGCTCCTAGGAGGAGGAAGTTTATTAAGAGAACTATTTGGAAAGATATTGCAACTATAGTGAGAATTGCAGTTTGGGGCACAGCAACTCCTGCCTCTGCTGCTGCTTGTTTTTTTTCTTCTCTTCTCTCTTGCTGCCTGTTCTACATTCTTTGAGTGACATTTCATGTAGTTTGCTAGAGGAAGAGATCAGCCTAGTCAAATGTAGTCTATCACTCAAATTTAATCAGCAATTTTTCATCTGCTATAATTTTGTGAAATATAGAAGAAATATGTGAGAAAATTTTGCAAGTGATTTTTTTGCCTCAGGCCGAATATTTTTTATTTATGGAAAAATGCATCATTTCATTTGCCTTCAAAACTAGATTATAAGCATTTCTGTAATCAATAGGGTTTGTTTTGTGGTTGTTGTTTTTTCTCCTATTCTTTGTAATATGAAATTTGTTAAAAAGGTGGATAATATCTGCATCTGTATTTTCCTCTGCAGGAAATAATCCGGTGTAATAGCTCAGTGTAATGTTCATTCTGTATTCTATAGGAAACAAGAAGTTGACAAAATCAAATATGCCATAATTTCAGCAACTGGTTTTGTGCCATCTGTAGTGTGGCAGCATGGTTTCTGAGGAAGCATGCATGTATTATTAACAGACACTTGATAACTACAAAGATTTATATGATATCTACAACAGGAAACTGGTAGATTTCTCATTTGTTTTGAAACCTGGCTATCACTTACTCAAACCCCAGAGAAGGATTTCTTATCACTCACTTTTAAACATTCACACTGTAAACATTTCTATCTATCTGATCTAGTCACTGTATGTTCCTTTTGATGCTGTTCCTCAATGGAGACTTTCACTTGTAGTTACATTTTATCTGCTTTAGATGCCTGTTTTGACATGAAATGAGTTATGTTCAGGAAATACATACTTTTCTCTGTTAACTTGAAACAAAATTTAGGATGACTAGCTGAGGTATAGAAGTCTGTGGTGTGTACAACTACACATCAGACAAAGTCCACTTCAGGAAATCACAAAATGAAACTTCTGATCTGTCTTTGATGCTGTCCTGGAATAGGTTCTCTCCATCTTGAGTGTAAGGTAGATGTTTTCTTCTGTGATTTAATCTAGAATCATGCAGCTATTTATGCACCAATTGCTATTATTAGTTTCAGTGTCTCTCCACTCTTTATGTTTGTTGCTGATTGTGGAAGAAGATTGTAAGAATTCATTTACTAATTGTCTCTTATTAATAGCCAGTTGTATTAGAGAAGGAAAACAAGCAGTTCACTTCCTCGATTTGCTCATTTTAATTTCCTCCTCATTAACACATTGCCCTTGTCACTCAAAAAAAGATCTCCATGCAGAGTTAAAACAAGAGAACAGAGAACTCCAACTCTGTTCTTGTTTTGTTGTATGCAATCCTAAATATAAAAAAAAATTGGCAAGGAGGAGATGTTTTATTTTTTTGGAGGCTTTACCTAAGAAAGGAAAGGGTCTGGAGTGCACAAAACTCTACTGTTCTCATTTGAAACTGGGAGGCCTTAATACTTTGGAATGTTTTAAGATCTATTGTCTTTCAAAATCTGCTTCTTTCCTTCTGCATATAGTAGTGAATTTTGTATATTGGTTTAAGAGTGGTGTCTTTGAGGTCTTGGAATCTGACTTGCATTACAGCGAAGGGAGAAATATAATACTTTGAAACTGTAGTTTAATTTCTTTGAAATCATAAAGTATTCAGGATTAAAACCTGGTGGGGCAAGGAGTGGGGGAAGATACCTTTATTACAAAATTATGATGAATGCAATCCTCCATTTGGTAAGATTGCTTTAGCCCAGAGATCTATCAGTGGATCACCAATAACCAGCAATAACATAGCATTCATAGAGGTAGAATTCTAGTCTGAGAGGTGCTTCTGCATCCAAGGAAGCACTGACAATTATGGCCTTTTTGAAAAGTCTTGTTAGAGGCTGTTTGGGACTTAGGTGCAGTTAGCAGGTGTATAACAGTTTCTTTTTGAATAACAATCATATTTTGATCCACTCTCTTAGAGATTAGTAAAAAGAAGGCTCTTTCTCATATTTAACACAACGGTTTCTAAGAAAAGGAAATTTGATGTTTAAGAGGGTGGGAGGGAAGGACTCTTATGTATGTCTAGATGCTTTTCAGTAGATAGAAAAGGATATAGAGAGATGCTGACTAACTGGATTCTTTTGCTAGATGGCCACTAGAGCTCAGCCAAGAAAATGAGTCAACCACATTAAAGGACAAATACTTTCACTAAATAACTTTTTGCCTCTGGGAAATATTTCAGTATGGAAAAAAAAAACCCAAAACACAACTTTTGCAATGGAGTGTATTTTATGTACAGTCACATAATCTGGTCCACAATTTAGAGGTGGCAATAAATGTGACAGGGCAATAAATGTGAAAGTGACAACAAGCATGATAGTTATGATGGACTTTTGTTGGGTTTTGTCTTTTGTTGTTGTTGATGATGTTGTCATTAAATGGTAGACATACACGTTGGCATTAAAGAGACTTTAGTATACTTTCTTGTTATTGATCTCTGTGTCATTCTGTGAACCTGAGCAGACAAATATTCTTTGATCCTCATTCTACTGGAAATACATATTGAAGTTGTAGAAGATGATGCTCCTCCCTCCAATTAAAGCCCTAGAAGAAAGTCCAGAGTCTCCCACTGTTCCTAGGGCAGTGAGGCTGATTGCTTACCTTCAAGGACTATAGGATTTAGTATTGCAACAAGGAGTTTACAGGAATGCATTCTATAAGGTGTCAAGTGATTTTAACTCTAGCAAAACTCAGAGGTAGCAGAAGGGTATCAGTGTATGTTGAAATTATGTCATGAGAGAAACTACTGTGCTTCCGAATCTCACAGTTCTAAAGAGTCTGTAAATAAAATGCAGTGAAGTGGATTTAACCTAATAATAACAATGCATAGCAATCAGGAATGTTCCACAGAAAAAACAATGGGATTCTCATGGAAATAGATTGAGAAACACACCTCATTTGTGCGATCTGCACAGCACAAATATCATAAACAGCTGAATGAGGTACAGATGCTCTTTTCTAATTCTGTGAACCTACTTTAACCTCCTGCATTGGTTGAAAAATAAAAAAAAAAAACCCAAACACTTTTGTACAACACAATAGCTATTTATCACTATACCTTTGGGGGGGAAAAATCTAAATAGTTTAATTTACCAATAAAAGACCATCCCTTTTATGTCCAGGGGAATCTTTTTTTTTTTTTTTTATGTTATTACTGAAACTTGGTTAAATCTTTCATCCATTGTCATCTCTTATGTATTTGTTTTTTCTGGCTGGTCTCACAAGGATGGATGGAGGACACAGGGAACAACTACTCTAAGACCTTATACATTTGTACCCTGTGCACCCTCCTTGATGCTGTTTTTCACCTCAGGGAAATGGCTTAAATCTATGCTGTTGCTCTGCTGGTAACTGGCATGTTATAGTGTGATTAATCCACTGATCACTTGGTTAAACTGGTATTTGTATTCTGTCACTTGGTTAGCTGGTATTTCTATGTCAATAATCTTACCTAACCGAGGGACAGAACAGGGAAGAACATTTTTTCATGTTTTGAATAGCCTTGTGACACTAACATCACCCTGCTTCTGTTGCTGTGCCACCTAAATGTGTGCCCGGTCTTGCCCAGAGTTATACAAATCATTCCGAAGATTACTGCTTGGGGATCTTCCCCGAGTGGCAGGGTATATGGGGGAGTTCAATCAAGTGTTTAGGCTCATGGTCGTCTCCTATTTCTTAGAACTTCCCCTCCAAACAAGTACAAAATCCTGACAAGTTGGTAAAATATTTGGAGAAAGTCTGTTGTCAGCTTGGAAATTCCCAAGAGATCTAAATCACTGTGATGTGCTGGAACTAGACCTATGCCCATTGAGCCCTTCTTAGTACTATTCAGCATGCTCAAGGGTGAGAGAAGGTTGCTGGGCTTACAGACAGACCAGTAGGCATGACAGGTGCACTGGAGAACCAGCCTGTGCCAGTATCAGTAACCTCTCCACAGAAAATTAAATATACAAAGAAAGCAGTTCATCTTGCAAAGGATAAGGATGAATCAGGGTCATCATGGGAGCAAGAGGAAGAGCCAGAGGTAATGACTCAATTTTTATCCCTGGGTGAGCTATGTGACATACAAAAGGGCTTCAGCTGCCATCCAGGTGAGCCCATTTTCACCTGGCTGCTCTGATGCAGGGATAATGGAGACACTGGTTTGGAATTAGAAGGCAGGGAAGCCAAGCAGTTGGGATCCCTGTATAGGAAAGGGGTCATTGACAAGGTCATGAGAAAACCAATGAAAGCCTTCAGCCTCTGAAGACAACTTCTTTTAGGTGTGAGGGATATGTATCCCTTCAAAGAATATATAATGCGTCATCTGGGAAGGTGGATCACCATGGACAAAGGCTTCCGACAATTGACAGAACTAGCTGTGTTGAGAATGTTCTATAACATAAATTACAATCCTTAGCCTATTGACCCAGATGAAGTCGTATGTATACCAGAAGGCTTCTATGAAGTGCACCACAGTCATATGCCGGCTAATTGGCAGTAAGATCTTTGTCCATAAAAATGACCAGGGATGGAGAATGGATGAAATTATTAGTACGCTCTGTAAATATGAGAAAAGTCTCTCTTCTCATGTATGAGCCTGTGTTTCAACTGTGGAGGAGCCATCCCAGACGGCCCATCAACTCGAAGAGAACCTGTCTTTTTTCTGACCATGGGGAGGGCACGAGAAAGTGCAATGGAAAACCCACTTCAGTCCTAGGTGTGTGAGTTTGTGAATTGAAAAGAAACTCTTCCTGGAAAAATGCTGCCCCAGTTTGCAGTGGAAAATCTACCACCCCCCCCCCACCCCCCAAAATAAATGGATTGATACTGCTTCCGATGCTCTTGAAGGAACCTCCAAAGTATTCTAACAATATGAAAATGATTCTGATCAGAATTAAAGGGGCCCTGCCTCCAGCCAGATGGAGAAGAGGAACAATCTGGTCTGTTGTACTATGAGGATCAGGTGGCCTGGCATGGCCAAACTACAAGAGTATAAAGCTTCAGTAGATACAGGCATACAGGATCATCTTATGCCACCAAAGTACAAGGGGTGGGATCCATCTATATTTCTGATCTGACAGGAGGATCCTAACAGATGAGTGTGTTAGAAACTGAGGTGAACTTAACTGGAAATGAATGGCACAAATATCCCATTGTAACTGACCAAGGGCCCCCATGCATTCTTGGTATAGACTATATTAGGAGAGGATGCTTCAAGGACCCAAAAGAACATCACTGGGTGTTTGGTGTAGCTGCCTTAGGGATAGAAAAAATAAAATGATTGTCTACTTTGCTTGATCTCTCAGAAGACCTTTTTGTGGTGGGTGTGCTAAGTGCTATAGATAAGCAAGTATCAATTGCTATACAATGGTGCAACAGCAGCAGTATCACACCAAGTGGGAATGCCTGACCCTTATTTATAAACTAAGTGGTAGGTGGAGGTCAGAAAGGTGACCAGTAAAATTCATTCATGAAAGAAAGCTGGTGAGGGACTTTTTAGGGTCTCAGGTAGTGATAGGACTAGGGGGAATGGATCCAAGCTAGAGGAGGGTAGCTTTAGATTAGACATCAAGAAGAAGTTCTTCACCATGAGGGTGGTGAGACACTGGAGCAAGTTGCCCAGGGAGGTGGTGGAAGCCCTGTCCCTAGAAATTTTTAAGGCCAGGCTGGATGTTGCACTGGGCAGTCTGATCTAGTAGAAAGTGTCCCTGCCCATGGCAGGGAGGCTGGAAGTAGATGATCCTTGAGGTCTCTTCCAACCCTGACAATTCTGTGATTCTGTGAGTCAGTTTGCAGAGGTGAAAGTCATTCAATGGACTTTAGATATTGATGAGTGAGGAAAATGACCAATGCTCTGTCTCTATACAAACTCGTAGAGGGGTCAGCACAGAAGTACACTCATCTGGATCTGCAGAATTATGGGAAGATATTGCTTCTTGGGTTGGGAACTTGTTGGTTAATATACCTCATGTGGACATCCAGGTACTCAAGAGTCAAGCCACTGAAGAACATCCAAACAGTCATCTGGTAGATTGAGCTGCTAAGAATGAAGTGGCCCAGGTGGGTCTGGATTAGCAATGTAAAGGTGAATTATTTGTAACTTGGTGGGCCCATGATACCTCAGGCCATCGAGGAAGAAATGCAACATACAGATAAACTTGAGATGTAGGGGTGAACTTAACCATGGACGCTATGGCACAGGTTATACATGCATGTGAAATATGTGCTACAGTCTAACAGGCAAAGTGGGTAAAGCCTCTGTGATATGGTGGGTGATGGATAAAATATAAATGCATAGAAACCTGGCAGGCTGATTACATCACACTGCCACAAACCCACCAAGGCAAACACTAAGTGTGTACAATGGTGGAAGCAAACACTGAATGGCTGGAAATATAGTCAGTGCCCCATTCCGCTGCTAGGAACACCATCCTGGGCCTTGAAAAACAAGTCCTGTGGTGACATGACACTCCAGAAAGAATTGAGTCAGATAATGGGAATAATTTTTGAAACAGTTTTATAGACACCTGGGCCAAGGAGCGTGTAATTGAGTGGGCGTATCGCATCCCCTATGACACACCAGCTGCTGCAAAGGTCAAACGTTACAGCAGCCTGCTAGAAACCACCCCAAGAGCAAAGGGTGGAAGGACTTTGAAAAATTGGGGTACACATCTAGCACAAGCCAGTTGGCTGGTTAACACTAGAGGATCTACTAATCAGGTTGGCCCTAACCAGCCCAAATGGTCACACACTGTACAATGTGATCACAGTATCACAGTATCACAGAATCACTTAGGTTGGAAAGGACCTCGAGGATCATCGAGTCCAACCTATCAACACAGACCCCATGACTAGACCATGGCACCAAATGACACATCCAATCTCCCCTTGAACGCCTCCAGGGTCGATGACTCAACCACCTCCCTGGGCAACCCGTTCCAATGACGAATGACTCGCTCGGTGAAGAACTTCCTCCTCACCTTGAGTCTAAACATCCCCTGGCACAGCTTGAGACTGTGTCCCCTTGTTCTGGTGCTGGTTGCCTGGGAGAAGAGTTCCTGTGGTGCACATGAAGAATATCTTAGGGAAAAAGGTCTGCGTTAGCCCTGCTTCAGGCAAAGGCTAAACCCATCCATGGGATTATTTTTGCTCAGGGACATGGGGTCACCTCATGGGTGATGCAGTCAGTTGTGTTCCTCAAGTTGATCTTGTTATGTGTGAGAATAGACAGTGAATGACGTATGTTGTATGATGGCAATTGCTGTTGGGCATGATGTAGATGGTATAGAATAAGATGTGGATCATGTATTGGTTTTAGATGGTTGGTTTTATGAGGAGTCATGGTGGGACAGGGGCAGGGGGCACTATGTCCTCTCCCCAGAATGGTGTGGTGGAAGCTGGGACTGGTGGTGCTGAGCAAGCTGAAGGGGCAGAGCTTTAATGAGTTATTTGATATTGTGTTGATATCATGCTTACTGCAAAAGAAAAAGACTGGCTGGGGGAGAAAAAGATTTAATGGGTCTTGGAGTTCTTCCTATAGCTTGCAAAGTTTCCTACTCCAGGTTTTTGTGGTTTTGTCCCCTGCTTTATAGGGCTGGGGATCTTCCCTTTTTCTCTTGGTTTGCTAGCAGCATGCAGTTTGAGTTTTGTCTGTTCCCCTGCCTGCTACATATGCTGGCACATTCTTTGCATTATTTTGCACTATGTAATTAAATTTCTTGCTTGGTTTTTGGCTGTGGATTTTTTTCCCCCCTTATTTCTGCTCTTAAGGGCTTTCTGTTATCTGCCTCCTGGATTCTTGTTCTGATTGCTCCACCTGGAAGGAGGTGGGGTGGGAGGAATAGATTACAGTAGCAGTTCAGAGATTTGGTCTAACCATGACAGGTTTTGAGTTTGTGGGTTTTGTTTCGTTTTTTTTTCACTCACTCTCAATCATGAGAGTCAGACTTGTTTACAGCAGACTGTGTTAAAGCAACACATGCGTTCACACAAGGACTTTCAGTGAACCTCATAAAATTATGCTTCTCCATAGCGAAGTTTTGGCAGCCTTTACTTAATTTGAGCCTCTTGCTTCATTATGCTTTCTTTTCTTTCTTCTCATTTTAGTTTCCAGGAGCTTCTACATATTATGAGTGAAGATACTTGCTCCTTTTATTGAATTTGAAATGATGCATTATTATTTCTTTTTAAATGCATAAAACATTGTCAAGGCTCTTTTCAACCTGTAATCCAGGATAATTTAATTTATGGCCTAGGTGTTGTGTATAGCTCCCAGTACAATTTGTTTGGTATTTCACACTTGTCTCCCAGCTCACATTTTTTGGTCTTGTGTTCAGCATTATTGCTGGTACATGGCTGGTCAAAGGTGACAGACAATATCAGTCACATTCTTTTTCATAAACTTTTAGAAAATTTTTTGTCCCTTTTACTACAGGCATGTTATCCATCTCAGGCAAAGAGCAGGAAGAATTACTGGTTAGGCCACATCTTGTGTACTGTGTCCAGTTCTGGGCCCCTCAGTTTAGGAAAGATGTTGACTTGCTGGAACATGTCCAAAGGTCAACAAAGTTGGTGAGGGGTTTGGAGCACAAGCCCTATGAGGAGTGGCTGAGGGAACTGGGGTTGCTTAGCCTGGAGAAGACCTTCTTGCTCTCTACAACTACCTGAAAGGAGGTTGTAGCCAGGCGGAGTTTGGTCTCTTCTCCTGGGTAACCACCAACAGAACAAGAGGACACAGTCTCAAGCTGTACCTGGGGAGGTTTAGGCTGGAGGTTAGGAAGAAATTCTACACAGAGTGATTGGCCATTGGAATGGGCTGCCTGGGGAGGTGGTAGAGTCACCATCATTGGAGGTGTTCAGGAGGAGACTTGATGAGGTGCTTGGTTGCATGGTTTAGTTGATTAGGTGGTGTTGGATGATAGGTTGGACACAATGATCTCGAAGGTCTCTTCCAACCTGGTCTATCCTATCCTATCCTATCCTATCCTATCCTATCCTATCCTATCCTATCCTATCCTATCCTATCCTATCCTATCCTATCCTATCCTATCCTATCCTATCCTATCCTGTCCTATCCTATCCTATCCATAAAAAGTCATTTGTAGTGCAGATAGAGAATACCTACTCTTGTAAAGAACCTATGGAAATGGCTATGCAGCAGGGGATACCACAGAATCTATTTTAGTTTCTTCAGTGCATTTATAACACAGAAGAACTAGTTTTGTTATCTTTCAATCAGCAAAACAAGATGAGAACATCCTGCTTCTCTGTGGTTTTGCCTGACTCTCATTTTTTTTCCCAAGCATAATAGCATTTAGCTCTTCTCTAAAGCTATAGCAAGTGATCTTTCACTCTGCTCCTCTTGTTTTATCGTTTTCAGGAAAAGGAAAGCCTGACTAAGGAATATACATTCTCAGAAAAAAAAAACCAGGAAATGTTATATAGAGATTTCTTGGGTTTGGTTGCCTTTTTTGTGTTTGTTTGTTTGGGCTTTTGTGTTTGCTTCGGTTGTTTGGGGGGTTGGGTGGGTGGGTTTTGTTTTGTTTTCTCTTGCTTTTACAATTAAATGGTTGTGTGATTATTTTTTGGTCTCAGTTATGATTGCTAAGGGCTTACAATAATCACAGCTTCCTTCTAAACATATTCTAGTATTTATCATTAGAGTTGTTTCATTTCTGGTTTCTGAACTCTGTCCGAGAGTGTGTCATTTTGGCTGCCTTTCAGAGTGGTAAAAATTATACAATTAAAATATGTTCTTGAAATTGTACTGTCTCCATCACGGTAACTTTTTTTATCATGCACTTATTCTCTGCCCTTCATTTACTTCTCTTTCTTTATTGCTTTTTTTCACTGCACTTTTTTGTAATCAATCAGTACGGCTGCCTTTCTCCATCCTATTCTATCACTTTAAGCCATTTTTCCTTCTCTCTTGCAAGCCAACTGTACAAAACATAATTTGTCTTATCTATCTCTTACCAAAAAAGCATTACCAGTCTTTCACTGGAAAAAAGATTCTCCATATCAGGGCATTTTCTTTTGTAATCTTTCTTTTTTCTCACTCAAGAAAGCCTCACTGCATGCAACCAGTGAGACTCTGATGGAAACAATAAAGCTGATCAGTCAATGCTTCATGAAATCCTTGGATTTAATTTTCTTGTTAACTGAATAAGACACAATTTTCAGAATAATTAGTTCATAATTGTAGTCACAAGAAAAAGAATGTCTCATGTATCATTTTATGGCTTGTACTTCTTAGCGCTCCAATATAAATTATTGTCTGCACAATATTACCATACATTACCATACATTTAAAACAGTACTCTGAGGGGGAAGGGAAGGGAAGGGAAGGGAAAGGAAGGGAAGGGAAGGGAAGGGAAGGGAAGGGAAGGGAAGGGAAGGGAAGGGAAGGGAAGGGAAGGGAAGGGAAGGGAAGGGAAGGGAAGGGAAGGGAAGGGAAGGGAAGGGAAGGGAAGGGAAGGGAAGGGAAGGGAAGGGAAGGGAAGGGAAGGGAAGGGAAGGGAAGGGAAGGGAAGGGAAGGGAAGGGAAGGGAAGGGAAGGGAAGGGAAGGGAAGGGGTGTATTGAAAGGCTGAAGTAAGATGTTCCCAGAGCCTTCTCCTATCAGAACAAGCCAAACTCTCATGGCCTTTCTTCATAGGAGAGGTGTTCCATATCTCTGATAATTTTTGTTATCTTCCTCTGGACCCACTCCAACAAGTGTGTGCCCTTCCTGTGCTCCAGAACTGGACATAGTACTGCAGGTAAAGTCTCACCACAGCAGAGGGAGTAGGGGGGCAGAATTACTTTCCTTGATCTACTGAACATGCTTGTTTTGATGTTGCCCAGGATATGATTTGCCTTCTGGGCTGAAAAAAATATTGTCAGCTCATGCCCAGCTTTTCATCTGCCAATACTCCCAAGTCTTTCTCCACAGGGCTACTCAATTTCTTCATCCTGCAGCCTGGGGAATGCCCCAACCCAAACAGTTCATGTCAATCTAAACCAAACCATTTTCTTGATATGATTTTTTACCCCCCACCTTAGAATAGGGATCTTTAGCAAAGGTGCTTCTGATAAAATTGTATACAGTTTTAATGTCCCTGAAAATGACGGTGCCTAGTGTAAGCCAGAGGATGAAAGGGTTGGAATAAAAGGATAGGTGAGGTTACTTAAGCATGTTAATGAAATGCCATGATGACACAAAGACACCATTACCACAGAGCAAGATTGGAATGACTGATACAGTAATGTTCACAAAAGATGTTTATATCTTGTCTGCCTATAGTTTGGATAATATGTTTATTGATTTTTCCTTTTTCATCCTATAATCTAGAACTTGTTTTGAGTGAGTATACATATGTGTAGCAGGTATAAACTGCCCTGACAAATGAGAAAGCTTGGCAGACACCTGACAAAGGGCTGAGGCTTACTAAAGGCTGATAATGACACCTTCAAGCCATTAACTGGTGAATCTGGACCCAGGATCTTACCTTGCTTTTGTGTTTCTCTGTTGGCTTGGCTCTAGTTAGAACTGACTATAGCAATCCCTAGATTTTGGGTAAAAATGGAGTCCTGCTACAGAGCCATTCTGAATTGGTCTCTGTGCAGCAAGTGGTTTTACAGTTAAATCCTTTCCCCTTAGAGTTGGATGCCATCTAAGTATACCTCCACAGACTAAGTGAATCCTCACCCCCTATTTGGTGAGTGTATATTTTGAGTGCCCTTGGATGAGAGGATTCCCATGCATGCACACTTTGGTTCATCTTTCAAGAAATATATCCCTTAAAGATTAATTTACTGTGTAGTAATATTTTCCTGACTGATGTCCAAACTTGTAATTTAATTGGGCCAGAAGGAGTGCTCAGTAATTTTAGCTAAAATAAATGAACAGTTTTGGGTAGCTGTTGCTGTCTGTTTTGTATTACCAAGCTATCACTAAGGCAGATGAAAAGGAATATAAAGAAGTGTAAATATTTCCACATACAGACCAAGCAACGGAATAGAAGACAGATGTATTTGCCAGTTATATTGTCAGTCTGAACCACCAATATGGACCTGAAATAGGTAATTATTATTCTAGAGTATATCAGACAAGGTTTTTTAATCTAATTTTGATACCATTTTGAAAGCCTAGGATATCTTTTTTTTTATCTGCAATAATTTGTAAGAATTTGTTCAAACATTGCCATTATGAAGTCAGTGCACGGTACCTCTACAGAAATGTTGTTACAGTGAATTAAAAAGGGAACTCTAACTTCCTGAATAGAACAAGAGACCTTGGCAAACCATAGACTGAGAGAATGTATGACTTCTCTCTACAAGTTTATCACAGCAGTCAATATCAGATAAAAGTTAGACAAAAGGGAAAGGGCAAACAATCAAAAGAAAACTAGAGCTTAAAATGGGTGGAATTTAATCTAGGTTTTAAATCAGCAGATTTCTGACCATTAAACAACTGAGATTAGTATAATATATTCCAATAAGAACATTAGGAGCAAATTGAGAAAATATTGTTTAAGACAGAAGCAGTAAAAATAAGAAAGTTACTTAATCACATGAACTGGCAAATCATTTGTCTAGGTGAACCAGAAGATTCCTCCCTTTTTCCTCCTCTATTTTAGTGAGATTTCTGAGCTTCTTATAGCCTAATTGTGTCCTCCTACATCAAGGACTATCACCAGTCAGGTACCACCCATAGGGCCCATTATACCCTGCAGTTACAGCTGCCACACTTCTGAACTGTTAAAAAGATACAAGGTCACATTAGACCTGGAATCTGTTCACAGTTACCAAAGTACCCTACCTTTTTTTGCACTTTGATATGTTGGAATATGCTACTGCTAACATTCCTGGGGGAGGGAGAGCATAATTTTAAAAAATCAAATATATAGATATAAAAGAAATAAAAAGCAAACTAAAGTAGAAAGAAAAACTTAAGGGGTGTGTACAATTGGCCTAAAGTAGCATTTATTTGGTAACAAACTTGTGCAAGTAAATCCATGTACTGATGTTATGTAACTCTTCCTAATGTTCTTATATTTCTTTTAAAATTATTTCTTCTTGGAAGCTAATTTGTCTTTGTTTGAACAGAATTTATACAAATGTGATTTGAAAACAAAATTTGAATTCTGTTTCACCATACCATGTAAAGTATTGATTTCTGCCTATATTAGCATGTTCAGAAGCTACTGAAAATTATTATTTTCAAAAACACTAGATTTTCCTTTATAGAAACTTGCAACTGAATTTTGTAGCAGTGAAAAAAACCAAACAAGAGCCCAAAGCAATACATAGCAGTTCTCAAAGGAAAGGGATTATTATTATACTACTTCTAGAGATGAGATGTGGCATGGAGAAGTGATATGATTTGCAAGAGGTCACCCTACAGTCTGGTGGAGGTGCAACCTTGGTTTTCTGACTGCTATTGACACAAATAAAAATTACTTTCATAATAAAAGCTCATTTTTGGTATGCAGAAAGTTGGTTAATAATAAATCATAAGACTAAGGTTGGAACTAGATGATCCTTGTGGTCCCTTCCAACCCTGAATGAAACTATGAAACTATGAAACTATCTCTTAGTCAAGCGGAAATCATAGCCTGTGGATTTCAAAGTTAATATTTAGGGCTGTTGTCAGAAACACTTTGTACCAAAAAAAACCCAAAACTGCAGCGCTATTGTTCATTTCACATTTAATCTTCAACAAATGAGAGACTTTAGAATGAAGGAAAAATACATAGAAATTGATAATAATATTTTGAATAAAAGCTGTAATGCAAATATGATTAGCCTGATCTAAGAACCGAAAATTAGTTCTGAAAGTCAAACACTCTGAATCTTTCCTTTGGTGTTCGATGACAAAGTCTTTGTCAGTTTTGTAAGTTTAGCAAACATTCACCTGTCTCTACCAAGAGAATATTGTCAAAAATGTGGGTTTTTTTTTTTTTTTTTGTTTATTTCCAGTTTATTTCTTGTATGAATGTTTCTGACTACTGTACTGAATTAAGCTCTAAGTAGAGGAAGACTATTAACTGATCTGACTATGAAGGAATGGAAATGAACCAGGATTTAACCAGTAAATGATTTGTTGCAATTTATTTGCTCAGCTATTAATTTTTTTCTAAGTGATGTGTAGGCATTAAAAGATACAATATACACATTCCTGAGAAGTATGTGTGGGAAGATGCTAATTTTTAAACATGAGAGTAGCTAATAATTCACAGTGTAACTATTGGATTAATGAGATTTATAGTGTTGAGCCATTTGACAGCAAGAAGGAAAATTTGAAAGAATGGAGCCCTAAAAATATTTATGCAAGTTAAAATCCTTTTATGAACCCAGATGCTGCATACTCTGAATTTAAAAAAAGGTTTCTAAGCCTCTCATTATGCATATTTTTGAAATATTAAGTGGTAAAACTATTTGCAGATATCCAATCTTCCAGGTAGATATCATTCTTCTGAATTTGTATTGAAGTTCAAATTTGAAAACAAATGCCTGAGATACATCTAATCTGTTTGCCATACTTCACTATTGCTCTTCAAAAAGGTTCAAAAGATAGATAGTGAAATATTACATAGCTATGTAAGGTTTCAGAGAAGCTCTTTTAATGTAAATTTGACCTCGGATTTATCTTGAATCCACATAAAGCTAGAGGTGCCACAGAATAATGAAAAGTAAAGAAAGTGAATATAATCCAGATCCAGTTCATAATGTAATTGTAACAAGGCAAATGCCTTGCCATGATGTGAATTTAAACCCCCAAACCAAATGAAGGTCATTTTTAAGTTCTAGGCATTTCCTAAAAATACTGCTGCCTCTATGGATAGTTTAGTGAAACATATGATTCTGTACTTCTTCTTTTATTCAATGATATTTTTAGTGTTTGCTAAACATTAAATAGTCTCTGAAACAATTGTTATTAGCCTTATTTAACTTCTAGTTCCTTAACAAACTCAAGGACTTGGGGGTGCTGGTGGACAAGAAGCTCAACATGAGCTCTCAGTGTGCACTTGCAGCACACAAAGCCAATCAGATCCTGGGCTGCATCAGAATGTGGCTAGCAGGTCGAGGGAGGCGATCCTCCCCCTCTACTCAGCCCTGGTGAGACCCCACCTGGAGTACTGTGTCCAGTTCTGGAGCCCCTATTACAAGAGGGATGTGGAGATGCTGGAGCATGTCCAGAGAAGGGCCACAAGGAGGATCAGAGGGCTGGAGCACCTCTCCTATGAGAACAGACTGAAGGAGTTGGGGCTGTTCAGTCTGCAGAAGAGAAGGCTCCGAGGTGACCTCATTGTGGCCTTCCAGTATCTGAAGGGGGCCTACAGGAAGGCTGGGGAAGGACTTCTCAGGATCTCAGGTAGTGATGGGACTAGGGGGAATGGAATGAAGCTGGAGGTGGGGAGATTCAGGCTAGATGTGAGGAGGAAGTTCTTCCCCATGAGAGTGGTGAAACCCTGGAATGGGTTGTCCAGGGAGGTGGTCGAGGCCCCATCCCTGGAGGTGTTTAAGAGCAGGCTGGATGAGGCTCTGTCCAGCCTGCTCTAGTGTGGGGTGTCCCTGCCCATGGCAGGGGGTTTGGAACTAGCTGATCCTTGTGGTCCCTTCCAACCCTGAATGATACTATGATACTATGATATTTAACTTTAGTCAGGAAACAATTAAGTAAAAATCCAACTGGATTATGTTTATCTATATTTTCATCACTGTACTTTAAAAAATCCCCAAAACATAAAATACACTATACACTCTTTTCTTACATTCCTGTCCTCTCTGTACATATGCATGTGCATGCATAGGTTTGTATTAAAAATTAGATGTTTTGTTTGATATGAAAATATAAATCC